>NC_135235.1:134581907-135206907 GCF_051348905.1 Ranitomeya variabilis | reverse complement strand
CAAAATGAAAAAGACTATTTAAAAATATATATGTTAAAAATATTTGTTTATCCATATTCTTCCAGAGTAAACCACAGTTCTTGTGTTACTCATCAGATACCTCTATCAATAACTCATTAAACCATTTAGTAAAAACTTGTATTTTCTTGTATACAATGATTTTTACAGTTGCAAATTGACAGAATACTTAAAAACACTAGCGTTAAAATTTCGGTCCCCAGGGCATAGGTCACAGTGGAATTCTACAATAATGAGACATAAGAATGCATCAATACAGGAAGCAAGAAGTAGCGTATACCAATCAATATGGTACTTGATGTAATTAGAAACATATCAATAAAAATAGACTAAGATGAAAAATATATGTATTGATTTTGACAAAATTAATAATTAATTGCATAAAAAATGCATATAAAATATTTCACATAAATATAGAAAAAATAAAGAGTTGTACCAAAGAAGAGTAGCTAAAGGTGTAACACATTGTGACTACACATGAGCGGATTGATCTTCAGGGGATCCAGTTCGAAATTCCAGAAATGTTCGAATTCACAAAAAATCTTTGAGATTCGATTTGTGGTTTGCAAAAATACTTGCCTGGCACCATTTCCCACTCTGCTGAAGCATCAGAGAGCTGGCTAATATTATTTTGTGTTGCCTCATGGGCTACCACATTTCCTGCAGCTATGACATCTTACAGATTATTATACCTTGTACAGTGGTAGTCAGTACCTGGGCCATCACAGATCAGTGGTTCTCAGTGGAGCAGTTTGTAGAATAGTTTTCCATTTCTGGAGTCACTGGATAAGTCTTTTTTTCCTGTAGAGTGTAAGCTCCTAAGGTCAGCGAGGGCCTCTCATTCTCTCCTGTAGGGTGTGAGGTCTTATGGTCAGCAGGGTCTTCTCTTTGTCTCTCTCTCTCTCTCTCTCCTATAAAGTGTAAGCTGTTATGGTTAGTGAAGTCCTCTCTGTCTCCTGTAGGGTGTAAGCTCTCATGGTCAGCAGGGTCTTCTCTTTATCTCTCTCTTGTCTGTAGAGTGTAAGCTCTTATGGTCAGCAAGATGATCTCATTTTCTCCTGTTGAGTGTAAGCTTTTTTGTTGAGAAAAGTCCTCTCTCTCCTTTTAGAGTGTAAGTTCTTATGGTCAGCGGGGTTCTCTCTCTCACTCACCTGTAGAGTGTAAGCTCTTATGGACAGCGGGATCCTGTTTCATTCTCCTATCCCTTATGTGTACTTTCTAAGCAAATACAAGCTTTCCAGTATTGAGACTTGCACAAATGTATTTGCTGCAAATCGATTTTTTGTGGAAAAGTTTGCAAATTCAGATTTCAAAATATCCTTTCTTCTTTAATTGCTACTATTGTATATTTCCCTACCACTCATTTTTGGAAAAAGGAAAGGATATGAAAAGGAGAAGAGAGTATAAGAAAAGAAATTGGATACAAAAAAGAAGCTTAAATACAAGATACATAAAAGGAAAATAAAACTGCAAAGAAATTACCTTGTTCTGAAAGTCAAACTTTTTTTTCAGTCTATGGAGATGTATAGTAGCTTTTTTTGTGAGGTGAGCTGTAGTTTTATTGATACCAATTTGGAGAATGCACTACACATTGATAACTTTCATTCCATTTTTAGGGAGTCAAGAAGATTGTAAAAAAAAACCCATTTAATTCTGGTTTTGAAGGTTTTTTTTTACAGCATTTAACATGTGATTTAGAAAACAAATTATTTATAAACAGTGTGGGACTCTTCATTAGAAAGCTTTCATATAATTTCCATTGCCATTTATGTGTCATTTAACGCCTTCCTGACATTAGTCATACCAATAATACCAGTACATCCAATTTCTGAGGTGTTGCCGCAAATGAACACACCAATATATGTAAACGATCATCAGGACAAAAGTGCTCAGACAACAGGTATTCAGCAAACATCAAACAATGACCTCCATGTTTGAGGGGGGCTAGTGTTCTTTTTCATCTTGCCACATGAAGGGTCACACAGGCATCTTGTCAATGTAAAACTGAAAAGCCTATAGCCTGCATTACATAATTATTGCACAAGAAATACAAAAACTTTTTTCTGTAAAAATATTGTGCTGTCTTGCTGATGCTTTCTAATGCATCAACACTGAAATGTTAAAAAAGCGAACTATATTTAAATGTTGCAGAACTTACACTATACCACTGACAAATCACAATGAGTCTGGCACCTACCTCCTTAGAAATTGAATTTCTATATTATTTGCAGCCTTCTACACTTAGTGCTGCAGTTGTACTACACATTAGTGTCTAGATTATTTGTCCAATGTTCCTACCTCTAGTACTGAGCTGTGAGCCCTGACATACTCTCACTATCCAAATCCCCCTAAAATTGGTGCTGATTTCCTTGCCTTGGCTTTTATAAAGTCTATTTATAATCCCTCCTAACTGGCTGAGCTATACCAAGCAATGTGATAGATTCAAGGCATTATAGGGAAGCCTGCAAATTCACTCCTGAGGCCATCTAAGCCTTTTGTGCTTTTTGGCTGATGTAATCGATTTGAAAATTGAAAGCAGACATTTTTTTTGGCAATTTGCATTATTCAGATTGCAAATTGTTCATATATCTTCTAATTTCATAACATGTTATGAAAATTTGTTTGCCTTTAATCGATTCACATCTTCTCTACAGGAGCAATATTGCATTGGGGATCACAGGATTTTATCTCTATTTTTATAGACCCTAAAATCTTATTTACTTTTGTAACTGATGCTTAAAGGGAACCTGTCACCAGTTTTGCGAAATAGCAGCTAAAAATATCACCTTATTCAACATTTGCTATGCATTCCCTAAATCTTTATATAACCCCCTGACTCCCCTTATATATTCCCGAAAACCTTTTTTTATTTTTTCCCACACTGTATGGTAATCTTCTCAGTCCACTCAGATGGGCATGGTTATAGGACTCTGCATCCCTCCCTGGTTTCTGCTCGCCGTCCTCCTAACATGGATAACGATCCACATCGCCATGTGACATATCTTGCCTGCTCAGAAATATTGCGATTTGCACCTGTGCAGTATGCTTTGGCCAACTGTGGGCAAAGCTGAAAAATAGAAGTGCGCTTGTGCTGGCAAACGTAGTTCCAGTACTTGAGCTGGAAGTACTTGCATCGGCACATGGCACTTCTGTTTTTCGGCTTCACCCACAGTTGGGCAAAGCATACTGCACAGGTGCAAATCGCAATATTTCTGAGCAGGCACGAGATATCACACGGCACAAGAGGCATCATCCATGAAGTAGGACGCAAGCAACAGCCGATGGGAGTGTTGTAGGTGCCCGAAACCACGCCCATCGGACTGAACTGAGAAGATTACCATACAGTGCGGGAGAAATTAAAAAGGTTTTTGGGGAGTATACAAGGGGAGTCAGGGTTATATAAGGATTTAGGGAATGCATAGCAGATGCTGAATAAGGTGATATTTTTAGCTATGTCACAAAACTGGTGACAGGTTCCCTTTAAGTTAGCTTGTAACCGAACTATCGAAGGCTCTCTCTTTTTCTGCAATACCTATTATTTCATTTCATCCATTCATTGTATATGCAGCAACACTTTTCTTTGGTTAATGCAGCCCAGTTGCATCAGTCTACATTTATCAACATTAAACTTTATCACGTCTCTATCATTATAGCTGTGGTCAAAAACCAAAAAGTCAGTAGTTACAAGACCACAATACATTGTGTATGTTTATAGTTTTTGAGTGACTTATTTCCTCACATTCGAATGTCTTCTAAATTACAGCAGTCAACTACTTTTATTTTCTAAATCTTACAGTGTATGCAAAGTTTTTTATTTTGGTGTATTTTTTAACACTCTGAAAATGTAGCACGAGTAAGGCTGACCAAGTACCGTATATGAAAAATAGGTTGGTTCAAAGGTAATCTGCATATACATGCATTATACATTTGCTATGATGTTTATACAGTGTTCAGATATTCTTGGTGGATCGTGGTTTTAGTACAGGAAGTGTCAGACAGAAGTGTGATTGTGTTAATTGGGAGGATAACTTAAATCTTGCACTTAAGAACATTGCAATCTCCACCTGCAATTTCCATATTTTGCTAGTTATCAGACCATACTCCAGTATTTCACTGGATTTTAAGGAAAATAAGTTAACACCTTAAATACCAGTCGATTTTTTTTCGCACTTTTGTTTTCTCCTTTCCTCCTTTCACAAACCATAATCTTTTACATTTTCCGTTGACACAGCCAAAAGAAAGTTTTTGTTTTTTTGCAGTATGAGCTCTAGTTTTGAATGGCTCTATTCAAATTATCAAATAATGTACTACAAAGCACAAAACAAATCCAAATGGTGATTTAAAACCATAACACAAAATAACATTCAGTATTATTTGGATTATAAGATGCAGTTTTTTTCCTCTAAATTTGAGAGGAATATGGGAGTGCGTCTCTGAAGATAGCTTACAAGGGGTTGGGGGTGGCTGCTGGGGAACGGGGTCATCAGAGGCAGGGTCGCTACTGCAGGAGGCCAGCAGCATGAGTGGGGCATTTATTTAATTATTACTAATAAATAAATCAATGAAAAAAAGACATAAGGATATGGATATTTGCCCATTCCCAGAATATTAAGACCAGCTCACAGTTGTCTGCTTTCCCTTTGCTAGTTATTAAAAATTAGGGGGGCCCCACATCATTTTTTTTCACTTATTTATTAATTTGTTAACATTTCTCATTTATTTATTAACAATAAATAAAAGAAAAAAAAAAGGCATGGGGTCCCCCCTATTTTTAATAACCCGCTAAGGAAAAGCAGACAGCTTCTGGCTAATATTAATAGGCTGGAAATGCCCATGGCTATTGGGCCACTCCCAACCTAAAAATATCAGCTTGCAGCTGTCCCAGAAGTGTCTCATCATACTTGATGCACCAGTTGTGGCGCTTGTCCTCAGATCTTCCCGACTGCCTTGGCACAATGGCAATCGGGGATACTGCTTTTAAGGCTAGTAATGGAGAGTTGTGTCAGACACTCCAATTGCTAACCCAGTAGTAAAAATAAACACACACAGAAAAAAAAATTGTATAAAGACTCTCCCACACTAGGCCTCATTCACCCATTTATTAATAAAATTATCCCATAAAGTAATCCACATTCATCTTCTTTGTCTCCGGTGCCTGTGGATAGCAGTAAAGCTATTGATATGCACAGGCGCCGGCTGGTGAATACTCTCATTGGTGTTGACTGCTGTTGCTGCTATCAACGAGAGCAGGGGATTCTAATGACAGTAGTAGTCATCAACTGATGCCTAACTGGCTGTAGCCTTTTCATTGCTGGTCACAGCTGCGGGCTCACACAATGTTCTCTGTGTGACAACATGGGAACTTAAATACCCAGCACCTGTGACCTGCGGTTACTTCATTACAGTTACCACTGGTCAGAACTAATGTTTCCCAAGCTGTCACACAGAGGACAATGTGTTAACAGCCAGATGTTCATGCTCCCCATTCACTTGAATGGGTTCAGGTTCTGTATCAAGTTCAGGTACTTTTCAGGTAACCGAACCAAACTTTTTTATGAAGTTAGGCCGAACCTTACGAAACCTGAACATCCACAGAAGTACAATGCAGGGTTGAGTTATAAAAAAATATCCCAAATTTGGATGATCCTTGTAGCAGCATCAAATCCATTATCATCAAATGGAAAGAACATGGTACCACAACAAACCTCCCAAGAGAGTGCCGCCCACTAAAACTCTCAGCCTGGGCGAGGAGGGCATTAATCAGGGAGGCAACATAGAGACCAAAGGAAACCCTGAAAGAGCTGCAGAGTTTCCAAGCAGGGACTGGAGTAGCTGTCCATATGATCATGATAAGCTGTGCACTCCATAGAGGTTGCTTTTATGAACGAGCGGGCAGAAAAAAGCCTTTAGTTTGACACAAAAATTGTAAGGCTCATTTTGAGTTTGTCAAAAGACATGTGGGATCCTCCCCAAATGTACGAAGGAAGGTGCTTTGGTTAGCTGAAACCAAAATTTATCTTTTTGGTTACCAAGGTAAATGCTATGTTTGGAACCTAAACAACACAGCTCATAACTCCAAGAACACATTCCCCCACAGTAAAACATGGTGGTTGCAGTATCATGCTGTGAGGATGTTTTTCGGCAGCAGGGACAGGGAAAATGATCCAAGTTGACTGGAGGATGGATGGTGCGAAATACTGGGATATTCTTGAGCAAACTTATTTCAGTGTGTCAGTGATTTGAGACTGCTAAAGTAATACTTGTGTGGTTTAAGAGGAAATGTGTAAATGTTTTGCAGTGGCCTAGTCAAAGCCCAGGTCTTAATGCAACTGAGAATCTGTGATCAGACTTGAAGATTGCTGTTCACCAGTGGAAACCATCTAATTTGAAGGAGACTTAGCAGTTTTTTGTACTAAAATCCCAGTGGCAAGATGTGGAAAGCTCATGGAGACTTATCCAAAGCAACTTGCTGCTATAATTTCTGCAACAGGAGGCTCTGCAAAATACTGACTTTAGAGGGGTGAAATGCCAAGGGGGTGAATACCTTTGCAAGCAACTATGCATTATATATATATATACACTCACATTATATATATATATATACACTCACTGGCCACTTTATTAGGTACACCTGTCCAACTTCTTGTTAACACTTAATTTCTAATCAGCCAATCACATGGCGGCAACTCAGTGCATTTAGGCATGTAGACATGGTCAAGACAATCTCCTGCAGTTCAAACCGAGCATCAGTATGGGGAAGAAAGGTGATTTGAGTGCCTTTGAACGTGGCATGGTTGTTGGTGCCAGAAGGGCTGGTCTGAGTATTTCAGAAACTGCTGATCTACTGGGATTTTCACGCACAACCATCTCTAGGGTTTACAGAGAATGGTCCGAAAAAGAAAAAAAATCCAGTGAGCGGCAGTTCTGTGGGCGGAAATGCCTTGTTGATGCCAGAGGTCAGAGGAGAATGGGCAGACTGGTTCGAGCTGATAGAAAGGCAACAGTGACTCAAATCGCCACCCGTTACAACCAAGGTAGGCCTAAGAGCATCTCTGAATGCACAGTGCGTCGAACTTTGAGGCAGATGGGCTACAGCAGCAGAAGACCACACTGGGTACCACTCCTTTCAGCTAAGAACAGGAAACTGAGGCTACAATTTGTACAAGCTCATCGAAATTGGACAGTAGAAGATTGGAAAAACGTTGCTTGGTCTGATGAGTCTCGATTTCTGCTGCTACATTCGGATGGTAGGGTCAGAATTTGGCGTAAACAACATGAAAGCATGGATCCATCCTGCCTTGTATGGAGCATCTTTGGGATGTGCAGCCGACAAATCTGCGGCAACTGTGTGATGCCATCATGTCAATATGGACCAAAATCTCTGAGGAATGCTTCCAGCACCTTGTTGAATCTATGCCACGAAGAATTGAGGCAGTTCTGAAGGCAAAAGGGGTCCAACCCGTTACTAGCATGGTGTACCTAATAAAGTGGCCGGTGAGTGTATATCTCTATATATATATATATATATATATATATACATATTTATATTTATATTTATTGCATACGTATATATATATATATTTTTTTTTTTTGTACAAGTTTTAGGCATGTGTACAAAAATGCTTTAAAAAATTGTGCAAAATTGTTTTCATGAATAGAAGTGTTATTAGTTTATTTTTATCAATTAACTAATTACAAAGTGAATAAAGAGAAAGGTAAATAATATCATTTTTGGTATGACTACCATTCTTCTTCATTCAAGGCATCAATTCTTTTCATTGACTCAATCATGTTGAGATCGGGGCTCTGAGAGAGCCATATCATCACATCCAGGCCATTGCCCTGCTGTATAATACCTTTGAAGCAAATGAGATGCCTTCTTGATGTATAAGCATCTTCCTGTATATCAACACTGAGAACACTAGCCATCTCCCTTTGAAATAAGGAAATGTCCATTGTTGCGGGGTGACCCAACTACATCCATCTTCTTATTTGAGAGAGCCTGAGAGAAGTGGTCTCATGGAAGAATTGAAGACAAAACCATACCTTAGATACGGAAATAAGACCAAGTGACTAAACTATGCTGAAAAACATATGGATTTCAGTGCAGAGAAATAGCAGCAGGTGCACAGGACCAATGAGTCAGAATGTGATATATTTTGCTGTAACAGAAGGCAATTTGTTTGCCAAAAGGCTGGAGAGTTGTACCACAATGAGATTCTGCAGGCAATAGTGAAGAAGTTTCCTTGCAAGTGGAGCTGAATATAAGCAAGTGAAGTGAGGGATTTGATTAGGATTAATGGGGTCCGTAATGCTCAGAAATACAGGTAGATACTTATGCATTATGCAATACCACCAAGGAAGCATCTGATTCACTCCAGAGTGATTCTGCACTAGGACAACAGCTCCAAACATGCAGTCAATGGCATTAAGAACTATCTTCAGTTTAAAGAAGAACAAGATGTCCTGGAAGTGATATTTTGGCCCCCACATTTCCCTGATCTCAACACCATGAAGTTTGTGTGGGATTGCATGAGACAGAAGTTATACAAGCTTTGATACACAAATCTGTGGTTAGTTCTCCAATATGTTTGAAATAACCTCCCTGCTGAGTTTCATCAAAAACCTAGTGCCAGTGTACCTAGAAAAATTGTTGATTTGATGTCGTTTTGATAGTACGTCATGTCGATAAGGGATTCATTTTCAGAAAGCCCACAAATTGGACAAGTGCTGTTTTACACTTAATATCTTTGTTTTGACACTTTGTATCACATTAATATGTTATATCACCCAGCTAAAAACAAAATGGGTAACATCATATAATTTTTTTCCAGGTTCTTCAATAACTCAACTACGTGCTCAAGACTATGATGGTGACAAATTGGTGTACGGAATAGTAGGTGATGAAGCCAGTAAATTTTTTGCTGTGGAAAGTGAGACCGGCGTGGTATGGCTCAGGCAGTCCTTGGATCGAGAGGTAATATAGAAATTAAAAGGCTTCATTATGGAAATGTTTGGGGTTTTTTTTGCAAGATTTCAGTGTATTTGCTCCATTTTGGAAAGGTTCTCCAATATATATCTAGTCAGGGCAGGCTGCAGACTGAAAGCATACAGCCCTTGATACAAGAGTTGAATCACACATACCTCTGTCAGCAGCCAGGAGCATGGCTGCGATATATGAAGAGATATGTTTTAACCTACATTGTGATAGTCATGGAGATGTCCAGCTTCATCCTTGTCCTCCATCAGTCTGACAGCTTTATTGCAATGCACAGAGACTGACTGTACCTAGCTGGAAAACAAGTAACATTGAGGAGGACAAAGCTGAAGGTAACCTCCTTTGTGATCACAAAGTAACAGATATATTTCATCATATATGACAGTTGTGCTCCCGGCCGCCGACCGAGGTATGTGTGACACAGCTCTTATCAGCTGGGACGAAGGTCTTGGGAGCTGTATGTCTTCAGTCTGCAGCCTGTACTGACATGTGACTAGGAAGAGCTGAAGTTTGAATTTTATCATTGACGCCATTTTATCTCATTCTCAGAGAATCCCTTTAAAAATGAGGATCGGCAACACTCTAGAGCTCATATCCATAAGCAAAGGCTTATAAATTATGGTTTAAATACTATTTTAACTGTTTATATATTTAGCAGCACATACATTAAATAATAATTATTGCACAGCCATATTTACTTTTTATGTAGCATTAGACATTAGTGACCTCAATATCTATTTGTTCTTCCTAGTGTTATTCACATCTTGATCATTTATGCCATATTCACAGAATGTGACACAAATGCCTATAGATGTGGGTTCCAAAGGCTGGAAATGTGGCAAATTAATGTATAGAAGTCATGTTGTTGCATCTGAGTGAAGAGGTGTCTAGACATTCCAGTTCTCAGTTTTGCAGTTTAACATGAAACCAGGTTTTGGACATATTGAATCTAAGGTTTCATTCACATGTCAGTGTTTAAACATGTAGGTGAAAAAATAGATCTGGTGTCATCAGTGTTTTAAATCAGTGTGTCATCAATGTGTCCTTTTTTACCATCAGTGTTATGCATCAGTGTGTCATCAATGTGTCCGTTTTTGAAGTGTGGCAGCCATGAACACATTTCTACCACCAATGTTGTGCATCATTGCGTCACACGGTCATGTGCATTGCACCATAGATTATAATGGGTACCCGTGGTGCCTATGAGAGAAACCAATACAACACCTATACAGTAGGTGCAACGTGGATGTCGGTGGCCTAAGATGTTCCCAGAGAGAATCTTCGTGAACTGAGAATTTTTTTCTACTTACTGATGCAGAAATCATGGCTGATATTGCAATAGTTGTCCCAGTCCTGCAAGTGTGAACCTTTTAATCATGGTACTGCCCCCTAGATTGGTATTGTCCAACAAAGGTGGAATCTTTCTTTAAGAGGAATTTTCACAATTGGAAAAAAAACATCTACTTTGTTTTTTCAAGAAATTTCATCTTTCCTGTCGGTGAGCTTTCTGTTATTGCAGTGAGATGAATGCAAGTGAATGGGGTTCAGCAACAATGCCAGACACAGCTTGCCTGGGAGCAAAAGTAGTATATTTTCTGGGAAAAAAAGTGGATGTACTCCTTTGGGTGGCTAATAAAGATATGGAGACAAAATGCAATGGAAGTCTCATCATAATTTATAAAAAAAATTGAAAATCAAGCATTTGTCATGCACAAAATTTCAAGTGCACCGATTAGGGTAGAAGAATGAGCGCTAGCATTCATAAACCTACTTTTTGGTGAAATGATGAGACATCTGTTGGTTTGTTGTTTTCTGTCTTCCTATTCCGTATCTAGGAGCATAAGAGAGTTACATGGTCGTTTATTACATGTGAAAAATAAAGACATGTATTTGTAGAAGCCGCATTTAGGAAGCCACTCTGGGAGGATATAGTTTATGGTGTGTTTATCCAGGGAGGGCTCGCAGACAGTGTCTGGAATAGCTGGAGATAACTGCCAGCAGTGCCTAGGGGCCTGAGATGGATTCCTAGCAGTCTCTCTGCATGGAGCTGCCGCATCCTGATAGCAGCACCTGAGATGAGGAGTCTGTAAATCACCCGCAACTTCCTTCAGGGCAGGAAAATAGCTGATGGGAATGATGAGCATCCAGCTGCCTGGAGCTATACAACATACTTTGTTTGGTTTATGGTGATTGTACCCAATTCTCTTTCTTAGCTGCTAAAATAAGTAATACATAAAACATGATCATACTTTGAAGAAAAGATGTAACATCCTAGTAGTGTCTGAAGTCATAGAACCACATAGTATTACGATATTTTGTCCAGTTTTGTTATATAATTATATATTTGTAGTCTACAAATTGTAGGGATTAATAGTAACCTGATAGTAAATTGTAAAGACTACGTGCACACTTTGCGGATTTTGCTGCAGGATTGGCCTCTGCAGATCTGCAGCAGTTTTTCATGCGTTGTACAGTACCATGTAAACATATGGAAAACAAAATCCGCAGTGCACATGCTGCGGGAATTTCCGAGCGGAAACACAGCTGTGTATTTTCCGCAGCATGTCAATTTTTTGTGCGAATTCCGCAGTGGCTTACACCTGCTCCTCAATAGGAATCCGCAGGTGTAAAACCGCAGGTGGAATCCGCACAGAAACTGCGATAAATCTGCAGTAAATCCGCGGGTAATCGGCAGTGCAGTTTACCTGTGGAGTTTGCAAAAACAGTCCGGAAAAATCCACACACCAATCTGCAACGTGTGCACATAGCCCAATACTGTAGTCTGAAGTCCGGCAGAGTCAATGAACAGGCTCAGTAGGTTTTAGGAAGGAAAACACAAAACTATTTTTCTTTTTTATGATCAGATACTTTAGTTTAATAATCAAGTGTAGATAAGAGAAAATAGAAAAAAAACAAAGAAAATAGAAAAGGCACAGCGGAGCAAAGCAACCCACCCAGTGTTTAGGCCAAGAACATCGCATTTGGATAAATAAATAGGCAAAGTCTCTGTTCTGGAATCATGATCAGTCCTGAAACACAACATATTTAGTGTACTACTCCTTATGAATGGGATAATACGACTGTATTCAGACTACTATGTTCACAACTATACTAATATGCTGTTAGCAGTAGATGTAAAAGTAACCTAACTGAAATAACATCTGAGACCAATGTAGGTCAAGTGCAAATTGCCAAATAAACCATATACAAAGGAAATCTACAACTGTCATATATTCTGAAAACAAGTATATACAGTATACAGCAGACTTATACTCTGCAAACCCATATATTAGGTATATGTATATATACAGCAGACGTACAGCAGACGTAAACTGTGCACACTTTTATATATAGAGCAGACATATACTCTGCACATATACTTTGCACACAAGTATATACTGTAAACAGTACAGCAGAGATATACTCTGCGCATCAGTATACATACAGCAGACATGTACTCTGTATATTTTTATGCAGCATGCATATACTCACCTGACACCATTATATATACAGCAGACGTGTATTCTGCCCACCAATTTGTATACAGCAGACATAAACAATGCACACCTACAGTGTTAGGGCTAGCGGAAAGCACCAAATAATTAGAAAGATGGTATAAGGTGCATTCGCAGCCCAGGGTCCACTGTGCAGAGATGGAACCTGCTGCTGAGTAATGACGGTCTATATGGTGGTATAATGTGGATACACACAGGGGTTAGCTTCACCCAGTATGAAGGAAGTGAACCCCACAGGGCCGCAGTACCGCACAAAGAGTGCAATCAAGGAGTCACAGAACTCTGTCCCAAGACTCAGGGAAAGAATTCCTCTAGAGTTCTTGTGCTCGATACCGTTACTGGGGTGTCAGAGTTTAACAGAAATAATAATTTAATGCACAAGAGTGCGTGCAGTGCTGCTCTGGCGGACGCCACTAACCACACAGACTTGGGCCAGGAAAGTGCTCTATTAGCGCACGATGCCGCACTGGCGGTCACTGCAATCAGACGCTGTATTGTGTGCTAGGTGTGCAGGTAGCACTGTCGGGTGCTAGATAGCATCCACCATTCACGAGCAGTCAGCAACTCTAGGAAGAGCATGATTAAGGAGCGCCAATCACACATCTACACACACACATTATCAAGCATACACTAGCACATGGCCTAGCAGCCATGCAAACCTTTTATAGCAGCAGTGCTACGGGACCTTCCAGATGGTCCAATAGGAGCCGCAGCAGGACCCGAGCATGTGACCCCCAACCTCCAAAGGGAGGTCGTCCCGTGGGCATGCTCAGTATGGGAAAAGCAGGACTTAGTCCCAGAAAAACCTGCTCGCTGCTGATCAGTGCTGGCTACAAAGGCAGAGCCTGGAAGGGCAGCAGTAACCAGTCACACAGTATCAGCTTGAGCCAGATGCTGGGACCGACGTCTCCGCTGAGAAGGCTCCACTGCGGCTGGACAAGAATGGGAGACAGCAGCAGAGATGGTTCGAGATTACCCCTGTGCAGAGGCAGAAACTCAACACCTAACATACAGTATGTATATATATACAGTGCCTTACAAAAGTATTCGGGTCCCTGGAACTTTTCAACCTTTTTACACATATCATGCTTCAAACATAAAGATACCAAATGTTAATTTTTGGTTAAGAATCAACAACTAGTGGAGCTAAATTGTGAATTTGAACAAAACTTATTGTTTATTTTAAATTTTTGTGGAAATTTAAAAACTGAAAATTGGGGCAAGCAATATTATTCGGCCCCTTTACTTTCAGTGCAGCAAACTCACTCCAGAAGTTCATTGTGGATCTCTGAATGATCCAATGTTGTTCTAAATGCCTAATGATTAGTGTTGAGCATTCCGATACCGCAAGTATCGGGTATCGGCCGATACTTGCGGTATCGGAATTCCGATACCGAGATCCGATACTTTTGTGGTATCGGGAATCGGAATCGGAAGTTCCCAGTGTATGGTTCCCAGGGTCTGAAGGAGAGGAAACTCTCCTTCAGGCCCTGGGATCCATATCCATGTAAAAAATAAAGAATTAAAATAAAAAATAGGGATATACTCACCCTCTGACGCGCCCTGGTAGTAACCGGCAGCCTGCTTTGCTTAAAATGAGTGCGTTCAGCACCTTCCATGACGTCACGGCTTCTGATTGGTCGCGTGCCGCTCATGTGACCGCGACGCGACCAATCACAAGCCGCGACGTCATCCCTCAGGTCCTAAATTCCCTTCTAGGAATTTAGGACCTGAGGGATGACGTCACTGCTTCTGATTGGTCACGTGGCGGTCACATGAGCGGCACGCGACCAATCAGAAGCCGTGACGTCATGGAAGGTACTGAACGCGCTCATTTTAAGCAAAGAGTTCACAGCGGTAAGGTCCAGGCTGCGTTGGAGAGGTGAGTATATCAATATTTTTTATTTTAATTCTTTATTTTACACATTCATATGGATCCCAGGGCCTGAAGGAGAGGCGGTATCGCTCAACACTACTAATGATGATAAATATAATCCACCTGTGTGTAATCAAGTCTCTGCATAAATGCACCTGATCTGTGATAGTCACAGGGTTCTGTTTGAAGCACAGAGAGCATCATGAAGACCAAGGAACACAACAGGCAGGTCTGTGATACTGTTGTGGAGAAGTTTAAAGCCGGATTCGGATACAAAATGATTTCCAAAACTTTTAACGTCCAAAGGAGCACTATGCAAGCGATCATATTGAAATGGAAGGAGTAAAATACCACTGCAAATCTACCAAGACCCAGCCGTCCCTCTAAAATTTCATCTCAAACAGGGAGAAGACTGATCAGAGATGCAGCCAAGAAGCCCATGATCACTTTGGATGAACTGAAGAGATCTACAGCTGAGGTGGGACAGTCTGTCCATAGGACAACAATCAGTCGTACACTGCACAAATTTGGCTTCATGGAAGACTGGCAAGAAGAAAGCCATTTCTCAAAGATATCCATAAAAAGCGTCATTTAAAGTTTGCAACAAGCCACCTGAGAGACACAACAAACATGGAAGAAGGTGTTCTGGTCAGATGAAATCAAAATCGAACTTTTTGGCAACAATGCCAAACAATATGTTTGGCGTAAAGGCAGCACAGCTAATCACCCTGAACATGCCATCCCCACTGTCAATCCATGGTGGTGGCAGCATCATGGTTTGGGCCTGCTTTTCTTCAGCAGGGACAGGGAAGATGGTTAAAATTGATAGGAAGATGGATGGAGCCAAATACAGGACCATTCTTGAAGAAAACTTGTTGGAGTCTGCAAAAGACCTGAGACTGGGATGGAGATTTGTCTTCCAACAAGACAATGATCCTAAACATAAAGCAAAATCTACAATGGAACAGTTCACAAACAAACGTATCCAGTTGTTAAGGCTGAGTCACACATAACGATATCGTTAACGATATCGTTGCAACGTCATGCTTTTGATGACGTAGCAGCGACCCCGCTAATGATCTCGTTATGTGTGACAGCGACCAACGATCAGGCCCCTGCTGGGAGATCATTGGGGAATGATCAGGACCATTTTTTGGTCGCTAATCACCCGCTGTCATCGCTGGATCGTCGTGTGTGACGCCGATCCAGCGATGTGTTGGGTTACTAAGCGCAGGGCCGCGCTTAGTAACCCGATATTTACCCTGGTTACCATTGTAAAAGTAAAAGAAAAAAACAGTACATACTCACATTCTGATGTCTGTCACGTCCCCCACCGGCGTCCACAGGGTTAAAACTGCTTTCGGCAGGAGCGCTGCTAATGCACGCGCTGCTGCCGAGAGCATCCCTGCACTGACTGTGTCAGCGCCGGCCGTAAAGCAGAGCACAGCGGTGATGTCACCGCTGTTACTGCCGGCGCTGACACATTCAGTGCAGGGAAGCTCTCGGCAGCAGCGCGTGCATTAGCAGCGCTCCTGCCGAAAGCAGTTTTAACCCTGTGGACGCCGGCCGGGGACGTGACCGACATCAGAATGTGAGTATGAAGTGTATTTTTTTTTTTACTTTTACAATGGTAACCAGGGTAAATATCGGGTTACTAAGCGCGGCCCTGCACTTAGTAACCCGATGTTTACCCTGGTTACCTGGGTGCTGCAGGGGGACTTCGGCATCGTTGAAGACAGTTTCAACGATGCCGAAGTCGTTCCCCTGATCGTTGGTCGCTGGAGAGAGCTGTCTGTGTGACAGCTCCCCAGCGACCACACAACGACTTACCAACGATCACGGCCAGGTCGTATCGCTGGTCGTGATCGTTGGTAAGTCGTTTAGTGAGACTCCAGCTTTAGAATGGCCAAGTCAAAGTCCAGACCCCAATGAAATTGAGAATCCGTTTAAAGAGCTTAAAACTGGTGTTCACAAATGATCTCCATCAAACCTCACTGTGCTCGAGCTGTTTGCCAAGGAAGAATGGGCAAGAATTTCAGTCTCTCAATGTAAAAAACTGTTGAGACATTCCCCAAGCGACTTGCAGCTGTAATCGCAGCAAAAGGTGGTGCAACAAAGTATTAAGTTAAAGGGGCCGAATAATATTGCACGCCCCACTTTTCAGTTTCTGAATTTCCACAAAAATTTAAAATAACCAATAAATTTCATTCAACTTCACAATTGTGTTCTACTTGTTGTTGATTCTTCACCAAAAATTTACATTTGGTATCTTTATGTTTGAAGCATGATATGTGGGAAAAGGTTGAAAAGTTCCATGGAGCTGAATACTTTCGCAAGGCACTGTATACAGTGGGGCAAAAAAGTATTTAGTCAGTCAGCAATAGTGCAAGTTCCACCACTTAAAAAGATGAGAGGCGTCTGTAATTTACATCATAGGTAGACCTCAACTATGGGAGACAAACTGAGAAAAAAAAATCCAGAAAATCACATTGTCTGTTTTTTTATCATTTTATTTGCATATTTTGGTGGAAAATAAGTATTTGGTCAGAAACAAACAATCAAGATTTCTGGCTCTCACAGACCTGTAACTTCTTCTTTAAGAGTCTCCTCTTTCCTCCACTCATTACCTGTAGTAATGGCACCTGTTTAAACTTGTTATCAGTATAAAAAGACACCTGTGCACACCCTCAAACAGTCTGACTCCAAACTCCACTATGGTGAAGACCAAAGAGCTGTCAAAGGACACCAGAAACAAAATTGTAGCCCTGCACCAGGCTGGGAAGACTAAATCTGCAATAGCCAACCAGCTTGGAGTGAAGAAATCAACAGTGGGAGCAATAATTAGAAAATGGAAGACATTCAAGACCACTGATAATCTCCCTCGATCTGGGGCTCCACGCAAAATCCCACCCCGTGGGGTCAGAATGATCACAAGAACGGTGAGCAAAAATCCCAGAACCACGCGGGGGGACCTAGTGAATGAACTGCAGAGAGCTGGGACCAATGTAACAAGGCCTACCATAAGTAACACACTACGCCACCATGGACTCAGATCCTGCAGTGCCAGACGTGTCCCACTGCTTAAGCCAGTACATGTCCGGGCCCGTCTGAAGTTTGCTAGAGAGCATTTGGATGATCCAGAGGAGTTTTGGGAGAATGTCCTATGGTCTGATGAAACCAAACTGGAACTGTTTGGTAGAAACACAACTTGTCGTGTTTGGAGGAAAAAGAATACTGAGTTGCATCCATCAAACACCATACCTACTGTAAAGCATGGTGGTGGAAACATCATGCTTTGGGGCTGTTTCTCTGCAAAGGGGCCAGGACGACTGATCCGGGTACATGAAAGAATGAATGGGGCCATGTATCGTGAGATTTTGAGTGCAAACCTCCTTCCATCAGTAAGGGCATTGAAGATGAAACGTGGCTGGGTCTTTCAACATGACAATGATCCAAAGCACACCGCCAGGGCAACGAAGGAGTGGCTTCGTAAGAAGCATTTTAAGGTCCTGGAGTGGCCTAGCCAGTCTCCAGATCTCAACCCTATAGAAAACCTTTGGAGGGAGTTGAAAGTCCGGGTTGCCAAGCGAAAAGCCAAAAACATCACTGCTCTAGAGGAGATCTGCATGGAGGAATGGGCCAACATACCAACAACAGTGTGTGGCAACCTTGTGAAGACTTACAGAAAACATTTGACTTCTGTCATTGCCAACAAAGGATATATTACAAAGTATTGAGATGAAATTTTGTTTCTGACCAAATACTTATTTTCCACCATAATATGCAAATAAAATAATAAAAAAACATACAATGTGATTTTCTGGATTTTTTTTTCTCAGTTTGTCTCCCATAGTTGAGGTCTACCTATGATGTAAATTACAGACGCCTCTCATCTTTTTAAGTGGTGGAACTTGCACTATTGCTGACTGACTAAATACTTTTTTGCCCCACTGTATATATATATATATATATATATATATATATATATATATATATATACACACACAGCAAACGTATACGCTGCACACCATTACGTTATATATAGTGGACATATATGGTGCACACAAGTATTCAAACACATATATGGTACTTACAAAAAGTTAGGGATATTTGGCTTTCAAGCGAAATTTTGAGATGAACCTAAAATTCAAACTAACCTTTTCAGATTAACTTAAAGGGCCACTGTCACCCCCCTCCAGCCGTTATAGACTAAAAGAGCCACCTTGTGCAGCAGTAATGCTGCATTCTAACAAGGTGGCTCTTTTAGTTTTAGGTTCAAGTATACCCAAAATAAAGCAATTTGATACTTAGCCACAATTCCGGTCTCTAGCCAGGCCCAGGCCCAGCCCCGCACTGTGCATAATGCATAACACACAGTGCGGGGCTGGGATTCCAAAGGTGGGTGGCCGCACTGCCCACACAGGTGCAGTCTGCAAGCCTGGCTGGGACGTCAGACGGCCAGAGCTTATTGCGCCTGCGCAGCACAGTAGTACACAGCGCAGGTGCCGGTTTTGAAACGTAAACAGTGCTGAGGGGGCGGCGCCGAAAGACCATGAAGATTGGAGTGACGGCAGAGGAGCGGTTCGAGCTGGGGAGTGAGGACCCGCCTCCCTGGCTAGAGACCGGAATTGTGGCTAAGTATCAAATCGCTTTATTTTGGGTATACTTGAACCTAAAACTAAAAGAGCCACCTTGTTAGATTGCAGCATTACTGCTGCACAAGGTGGTTCTTTTAGTTTATAATGGCTGGAGGGGGGTGACAGTGGCCCTTTAATGTGACCATCTCTAAACTTTTGAATGCGTATGTCTAACTATTCAGTGTTTCAGTACTTTTTGCACACCTTGCTGATCTCAAACAATTGGATTCATGGCAAAATTAACAACAGGTGGTTGAGCCATGAATCACCCAATACATTTTAAGGTTCAATTAGAATTAGTCCGTGCCCATGACGCCCACCCCCCTGCACCCTCTCTCTGGATCACTATGGAATTCCCGCTCCATCTGCAAAAACTCCATGTGATTCATGACCTCTTTACCTCTTGTAATCTTTTCTTTCTGGGCATCACCAAAACATGGCTGACATCCTCTGACACAGCCTCCCTGCTGCACTATGTTTTGGTGGCCTCCACTTCACCCACACTCCTCGCCCTGGCAATAAACATGGTGGAGGAGTGGGCCTTCTCCTTTCTTCCAACTGTACCTTTAACCCAATCCCACCTCTACCCTCCCTTATCCTCCCTTCTTTTGAAGTCCACATTGTCCGCATGTACTCCCCCTACAACCTCCAAATGGCCATCATATACCGACCTCCGGGCCCGACCACTGCCTTTTTTGACCTATTCTCCACCTGGCTCTTTCACTTTCTCTCTGCTGATATTCCCAACCTTCATCATGGGTGATTTCAACATCCTCATTGACACCCACCAGTCATCAGCCTCCAAACTTCTGTCCCTTACTTCATCCTTTGGACTTATTCAGTGGTCCTCCTCAGTCACCCACACAGATGGACACATATAAGACCTTGCCTTCACCCGTTTCTGCTCTCTATCTAACTTCACAACCTTCCCTCTCCCTCTATCTGACCACCATCTACTCACTTTATCATCCCTGTCCTCCTCACCCTTCACCCATGTCCAGCAACATGCGCATCCATGCAGGAAGCTCGCACACCTAGATACCCACATGCTCTCTGACTCTATCCTACCACTAGCATCCATATCCTCACTCCTCAACACAGACACTGCCACTGCTTTCTACAATGCCACTCTTGCATCAGCTAATGACATGGTCACCCCTGTCATGCATAGCAGAGTGCGACGAACCAATAGACAACCCTGGCACAATAACACCACTAAAAAGCTTCGGCAAGTATCCAGAATTACAGAATAGCATTGGAAGAAAGTACATTTGCAAGATGATTTCATTGCACTCAAACAAGCAACACTTGCATTCAAACCAGCTCTCACCTCTGCTAAACAGGCCTACTTCACAACCCTTGTATCTTCCTTACCCCACAACCCCAAACAGTTGTTCAACCCTTTTATCTCCCTCCTCCGCCCACCACTATCCCCTCCGACTTTCCTAAGCATTGCCGAGGACTTTGCCATGCACTTCAAAGATAAAATCAACCAAACAAGGCAAAACTTTGTCGTCAAACCACCACAACCCCTTTGTATACCAGACCAATGCCCAAACCCCATAACTTCCCTCTCCAAAATCACTGAATGGGTGCTTGCTCATCTTCTCTCCAGATCACACCACACCACTTGTGCACTTGACCCCATCCCATCCCACCTCCTCCCCAACCTCACCACCACACTAATCCCATCCCTAACCCATCTCTTCAACCTATCACTAACTTCTGGTACCTTCCTCACTGCTTTCAAACATGCCACAATCACACCTATCCTCAAAAAGCCATCCCTTGACCCAAGCGCTATGTCCAGCTATCGCCCCATATCTTTGCTCCCATTTGCATCCAAACTCCTTGAGCAGCACGTCCATGCTGAACTTTCCTCTCACTTTGCATCTAACCCTCTCTTCGACAACCTACAATCTAGCTTCCGACCCCACATTCCACTGAGACTGCCCTGACTAAAATTACTAACAACTTACTTACAGCCAAAGCTAACAGACAATTCTCTATAGTTCTCCTTCTAGACGTGTCCTCTGCCTTCAACACAGTTGACCACTGCCTCCTACTACAGATCTTCTCTTCCTTTGGAGTCAAAGACCTCGCCCTATCTTGGATCTCCTCATACCTTACCAACCGCACATTTAGCGTTTCCTACTCCCATACTACCTCTTCATCTCACCCTCTCTCTGTTGGTGTCCCTCAAGGCTCTGTCCTTGGGCCCTTACTCTTCTCAATCTATACAATCGGCCTGGGACAACTCATAAGGTCCTATGGCTTCCAGTACCATCTATATGCTGATGACACTTAGATCTACCTCTCTGGCCCAGATGTCACCTCTCTGCTCTCCAGAATCCCAGAGTATCTATCAGCCATATCCTCCTTCTTCTCCCCTCGTTTCCTCAAGTTCAATGTGGACAAATCTGAACTAATTATCTTTCCTCCAACTCGCATATCTTATATCCATCAAAATAAATGAAATCACACTTTCCCCTGTCCCCAAAATCCGCTGCCTCAGAGTAACCCTGGATTCTGCCCTGTCCTTCCAACCGCATATCCAAGCTCTCGCCACCTCCTGTCGTCTCCAGCTAAAACATATTTCCAGAATCTGTCATTTCATCAACCCTCACTCTACCAAAATGCTTGTGCATGCCCTAATCATCTCCCGCCTCAACTACTGCAATATTCTCCTCTGTGGCCTACCTTCTAACACTCTCGCACCCCTCCAGTCTGTCCTTAGCTCTGCTGCCTGACTAATTATTCTCTCTCCTCACTACACTCCTGCTTCCCCTCGTTACAAATCCCTTCACTGGCTCCCAATTTCCCAGCATATCCAGTTTAAACTACTAACAGTGACCTACAAATCCATCCATAACCTTTCTCCTCCATATAGTTCCAAACTAATCTCTCAATATCTTCCCTCACGTAATCTCCGGTCCTCCCAAGACTTCCTCCTCTCCTCCCCGCTTATTCGCTCCTCACCCAATCGCCTCCAAGACTTCTCCCGAATATCCCCCATCCTCTGGAATTCTGTGTCCCAACATGTCCGGTTATCCACCACATTTGGATCCTTCAAAAGAAACCTGAAAACCCACCTATTCAAAGAAGCTTACAACCTGTAATGACCACATGGCCACCTCAACACCATCGGAGCTACTGCAACCCTCGACCTACTGTCTCCTTCCCCATAATCCTGCAGAATGTAGGCCCACAAGGCCAGGGTCCTCTTCCCTCTATATCAGTCTGTCATTGTTAGTTTTGTTTACTGTAAGTGATATTTGTATTTTGATGTAAACCCTTCTCATGTACAGCACCATGGAATTAATGGTGCTATGAAAATAAATATTATTATTATTATTGTTATTAATAATAATAATAATAATAATAATAATTAGTATTAAACAGTCTTCCTCATCATGCTATTCACATTTTGATATCATGAGACCAAGATGATGCCTAACAATTGATCAACAGTATTTCAGCATTGTGAGTCCTCAAGCAGGATGTTATCAAACGGAAGTGGCCACTGAGCTTAGAGTGTCACAGAGTGTGATCTGCAGGTTGCAACGGAGATACAGAGAAACTGCAAGAGTCACAGAAAGGCAGGGAAGTGGACGTCCTTTGGCCACATTCTACACTGATGACTTCTTAATTGCAAACAATGGCCTTCGGAACTGGATGATGAATGCCGCACAACTTCAGGCACATTTAAGGGAAGTGAGAAGTGTTACATCAGACTATTAGAAAACATTTACATCAGCTTTGTGTGAATTTTAGATGATCTGCAATGGAACTTGAGCACACCACCAAGCACAGTCCTCGGTTATGCTGGATGAGAGACTAGTGGGCTTCAGTGCTGTTGTCTGATGAAAGTCAATCCATCAATGATGTTGGAGGCATCAAAGGAAAGCACTATGCATGAGCCACTGTTGTCACCAGACAAGTCTTTGCTGGTGATGTTGTTACAGTGTGAGCAGGAGTGTCTAGTCAATTCAAAACTGTCCAAGAATTTGTGAATGGTTCAGTGTCAAGTCCCTACTACTTGAATGACATCAGTAATTCAGTCATTGTGCCTCTGCATGAACAAAACAAGCCTTATTTTATCTTCATGGATGACAATGCTCCATTATCAAGGTCGTATCATTAGGAAATGACTGCTGGAGCCTGGGGTACCTCAAACAGAGTGGTCTGTACAAATTTGGATAGGCAAATTACTTAAAATAATATAGAATAAGAAAAATAAAAAATAATAATCTTGAACCAGGAGGCGGAGATTCAAATGGAGGAGGAAGTGAAGGTGGGTGTGGTGGTGTAGGTAGGCAAAGAAGGAGTGATCCAACACTGTTATTTTTATTCAGTGTTTTTTTTCTATGGAACTGACTTAAATCAACATAGAATGGACCCAAAACAAAAATAGAGTTGAATACTGGCTGGGTGCAGCAGGTATAGTGGTCTAGTCATCCAAAGGTACGGACAAGTCCTGTGGAATCCATGCCTGGTTCATTTTAAGGAATGTTAGTTTCCCACATTGGATGTGGACAGGCAGATCCAGCTGATCACACCCCTTGCTGTGGTAAACACTTGTTCAGACAGTGCATTTGCCGCAGGGCAAGCGAGAACCTTTAAAGCATAAAGTGCAAACTCAGTCCATGTGTCCAATTCGGAGACCCAGAACTTAACTAGGACATACCCATCAGATAGTACCTGCAGACATGTGGACAGGTACTCTTCCGCCATGTTGTTGTAACACTGCCTCCTGCTAATATGGACTATATGAGATGGTGGTGCTGGATATTGTGGTGTGCTCATAAAGTTTTGCCACACTTTGGCCATGCTAACCCAGTCCTCTGAGGTGCTGGCCATTACCCACCTGTATTGGCAACTTCCTCCTCCGCCTCTGCCTTGTTCTTCAACTGAGTCCTCGGTGTCAGGTGGGAAAGTCATCAGTAGATTCTCTACCAGTGTGTCTTTGTATTCATGCATTTTGCAATCCCTCTTCAGAAATGGAAAAATGATGGTACCTAGTCCTTGTAATGGGAATCAAAAAAAGGTATCCACCCAGTAATCAGCACTGTAAACAATACAGGCAACTCGGTGGTTGTTGTGCAGGCACAGCAGCATGGCTCATGTGTGCCAAGCTGTCCAGAGGCAACGACAAGCTGTCCTTGGTGGGAGGTGTATAGTCTTGCTACTCTGCATCCCACACTGGGGAAGGGTGGCCACCTCCTCTTCCTCCGAATTGCTCATGTTAGTAGAATGGTCTTTGGTCCATGAGGGCTGTAGGACCTCAACATCCCCTGCATCATCTTCCACCCACTCCTCACCCCTGCCCTCTTTGCCGGTTTGCACACTGCAGAAAGACTCTGCACTTGGCAACTATGTTTTTGTTTTTTCATCCTCTGACATGTGCTACGATGGTCCACTGACCATGTGCACTCGTCGTCAGATGTACTCATCCTCCAACCTATCAAGTGGTTGGACATCAGTGTACTCAGTCTCTTCCACTTCTGGGGCAGGGCAAGTTGAATGGGACATGGAACCCCATTAGCAGAGTCATCAAAAAGCTGAAGAGACTGCTGCATGACTTAGGGCTCAGATTGCATGGCTGATTTGCAAGGGGGTGAGGTGGAAGACCGATGACCATGGTCCTCAGGGGCCTACTCTGCCCTTTCTGCCAGTGGAATGGGTGAAAAATAATGTAATGAAATTAGGCACTCTCAGCCATCCATTGTAACACCGCCTCAACATGTTCAGGCCTCATCATTTGTGTAGCAGTATTCGGCCCTATGAAGAGATGCTTGACGTCCTGTCTTGTACATGCTCCAGAATAAGGTGTTGCATTTTGGGCACATAGCAGGCACAGAATGACTATAACCTCTCCTTGCAGCAGCTACACCACCACCACCAGCAGAAGCAACAACAGCACCACCATAACCACATCCATGTCCCCTGTTTAATGCTCTTCTCATTTTTGGAAGTGGTTTTTCAGCACACTAACATGATTCGTGCAGAGATGGTGGCAGAGTAGATTTAATTTTTTTACACACTATTCATATAGACACAGCGGTATAGTAAAATTGTTTGTATGGCCCACAAATGGCAAGGAAACGACAGCAGAGTACAGTATCTTTTTTGTACCAAAAATTGCAAAGACACAACTGCAGAGTACAATAATTTTTTTGCCACACTACTCATATAGACACAACAGTACAATAACTTTTTGTACCAAAAATGGCAAAGATGCATCTTCAAAGTAGAATCATTTTTTTAATCTACTCGTATAGACACAGCAGTACAGTAAAATAGTTTGTTTGGCCTACAAATGGCAATGAAACTGCTGCAGAGTAAAATAACGTTTTTGTACCAAAAATGGCAAAGGCATGACTGAAGAGTGGAATTATTTTTTTGCCACGCTACTTGTATAGAAACAGCTGTACAGTAAAATTATTTGTTTGACCTACAAATGGCAAAGAAACAGATGCAGAGTAGATTTATTGCTTTGTTACACTACTCGTATAGACACTGTGGTACGGTAAAATTATTTTTTGGCCTACAAATGGCAAAGAGACGGTTGCGGAGTTGATGATTTTTTTTAGGTTTTTAGGGACATTACTCTTACAAGCACAGCTGCAGAGTACGCATAGGATTTTTGGAACAGTACTCTCACAGTTGGGGTTGCAGAATACACACAGCAGCTTTTTCGCACAGCAACCCCACAGGCAGGGTTGTAGATTGCACATAGCGGCTTTTTGGCACAGTACTTCCACAGATATGGGTGCAGAGTACACACAGTGTCTTTTTGACCGAGTACCCCCACTTGGCATGGCTGCGATTGTTCTAGAAGTGCCCACAGCTTGTTGATTTACTGCACTATAACCTTTCAACAAACTTTATTAGGCATCCAAACCCGATCAGAAAACCTGACATGCTGTTAAGTCTGTATTCATGGCCCCAAACTTTACGGTTTGGGTTCACTCATCCCTAATCACAGTGTACATATATTCAGTAGGTTCATGTGTGATCTAAAGATGCTTTACTGCAGTCTCTCTTCCACTGTATAGGTTGAAGTTTGGTGGCAGTGTCAGTCTTCCCTACACCTGCCCTCACTAATGCACCTAATTTAAAACCATGTGAAGTTCCTGCAATGTAAATGTAGTAGTCTTGGTGTCACATGTTGTCACATGAAAAATCTCCCTTATGCTCCAACCCTTCAAGAACTGACTTTCTCCTCTATCTGCAGGCAGGCCATCTCCCCATGCACTAAGTGAAAACACCAAATTTGGTAAAGTAGGTGGGAGTTACAAGGTGTGATAGACTATGCTCCAGAACCAATGAGCGCTTCCCTCTACTTCATGGCTGTTCTCATTACATCTTTGGTATCGTCAGCATGTTATTATTGGCTTATTTGCAGTGCTGATCTACTATAGCGGAATTTTGAAGATTTAGCTTTTTTCTTATTAAAGTATTTGAGCCCCTTAGTATTTAAAGTTCCCTATTTGAGTAGCTTCTTTCGCCTACCCCTTATCCTAACCCTGGGAACTATTTCAGTTGGCCTGTTATTCCAGCCACCTCAGCAGACTGTATTCCCACCATCATCAGAGATGATTTGTTAATGGTAAGGCTAGAGAGATACACAAAGTTATCAATAATGTTCATGGCTTCTTTTAGGCAGTGAGGCTATTTGCCTAAGTGTAACAGCTTGTCATCTGCAAATGACACCATTTTTGCATGCATCTAACAATTCTGGAAAGGCATTACTGGGCTTCAAAGTTGTAAAGCAAGCACCACTATTCCTATCACAAACAATAAAGATGGCAGGTTGCCCTAGCGGCGCCCCTCTATGTAGGGTAAATACAGCGGATGAAATAAGTATTGAAAACTTCACCAGTTATCTCAGTAAAAAATGTTCACTCATCTCTAATCCTTAGAATAAATATTTTAGGCAACATGCATTGCTTTCATCTTTTTTAATTGAGGCCTTTTTATATTTGGCTAAAGGCTAAAAATCTGTTTTTTTTATGCGCAAACTCATAAAAGGGAATGTGTCACCAGGTTTGACCAATATGAGATATGGCCACCACCTTGCTGGCCTAATATACAGCAAACTGACTTGAAATAGAAGGAGAAGACCAATTATACTCACCTGCAGGTGGTCTGGTCCGAGGAGTGTCGCTCTTCTTGGTCCGGCGCCTCCCATCTACTTATGATCTCCGTCCTCCTTCTTGTTTCGTGTGGATGACGCATCTATATGAAGCATTGTAGAATGCTGAATATCAGGCCTGAAAGGTGACAGGTTCGCTGTAGAGTACACTATACAGTATATGCTTTCTTACAATACCTTTCAAGGTGAGCATTCTGTATATAATGCATACAAATTCCAATTATGAAAGCCACATACTTTTCTCATAAAAATGATTGACATTTTTTTAATTATCCATTAAAAAAATGTGATTTAAAGGACATGCACAATGAAAACAGGTTTCTTTTTATATGATGGACATGTCCTCATTAGCCAGAGATTTGTATGTTCTGGAAAATTCACAAAAGTGACACTTTGCTCCATTAGTAAACCTTTGATACTTTTCTGTACTTGCAAGTCTTCAAAATGATTGCGAAGGAGGCAGGTTTAGTCTTTGGAGGACAATATAGCAATAATTTCCTACAAAGGTACATGGTGTACAATTGAAAAAGTTTTGCTAGAGGTGTGTTTTTTTTCTTCTACACGTCATGAGCTTTTGATATGAACCACAAAAAAATGAAATTGTACAAAATTAGGTGTTGTCGGCCTAGACCTTTGTGATGATAAACTTTAGATAGAATGGATCCTTGTGCGTGTCACATTTCTAAACATCCATAGACTCATTTTACTCCAGCACGATTAGTTTGATACAATTCATTCTCTATGATTAAGGAAACACTTCAGACGGTAATTGTGTTGGCTAAAATTGATATGCGAACAATGCGGTGTATTGGAGCCACATCTGTAATTGTACTCCTGGTTCCTCCTTTGCCCCTCTCCCAGTGGTATTTTGCATGTAATTATGCTTTTAGCTAAATTCCAAAGCACTGGTGTCAGAAGATAAACACTATTTCTAATCGTATTATTTTGTCTTCCTTTTCATTTCAGACTAAATCAGAATTCACAGTTGAATTTTCTGTCAGTGACAGCCAGGGGGTATGTATGACTTTTTCATTTCATGGCATAAAAATCTATGAATGGTAAAACAGGACAAGATAACGGGAAATGTGATGGAAGGGGTGGAGAAAAACGATTTATAACGTCTTGGGTATAAGTGCTGCCAGCATGAACTATGCTGAACAGACATTTGGCCAATTAAATATGAGCTTGTGTAATGTTCATTTTTAGCTCTGGTATAGGTGTTCCTACTCTTAACTTAAAGGATATGGATGCAATGATATGCTGTGGATTCAATAAGAAGAGTGGCAAATGTCTTCTTGAGAACCTTATTCATGCAGCCTAATAGGGCATAGGACATACTGGTTAGTGATCGCCAGTGCAGGAATAAGTGGTTGCTGCTCCGTCCAGCCTATCCATATATTTATTTTCATGTCTGGTATGTAATGTAAGTTTCCCTTGGAATGACCCTACAGCTCATCACCAGGGTTTTCATCAGTTGCTTCTCTATCTATCAGCTGATCATTGTGACATCTTCAGACATAAGGCATATGGACATGGAACTATCAATTGGGGTCAACCCTTGTGGCCCAATGTTCTGCACTATCAATCAGACATATACAAATAAATAGAATTATCTTTAGAGTAGTATTTAGAAGCATATGTATGGATAATCAAAGGAAATAAAATCTGTAACAAATCAAATTAGCTATGAATTTTCCTGAAATTTCCAAATCACGCAAATCTAGAAAAATTAATAGCTTCTGAGATCCTAAAAGGAATTAAAATAATAAAACCATTATACTTACCTCCTGTCTCAGGTCCTCACCTGTCTTACGCTAGTGCAACTCATTGGTCATAAGCCCCAGTCTTCAATTCTTCTGTGACCTGTAATTTAGATCATTTGGGGAATTGGAGACCCTCATCAAGAGGTGATCATCCTCCCCATTGTGATGGCACTGAGGCCTGTCATTGGACTTGTGCATTCACATGAAGAGAGCAATGCACGTGTAGAAGTAGATGGGGAGATGGCATAAGACAGGTGATGGTCTAGGACAGGTGAGTGTAAAGTATTTTATTAGCATTTTAACCCCTTCCCTCACCTTTGTTTATTATGCTTTGGGTCTAGAGGGAACTTAAAGCATGATAATGGCAATCAGAAACTTTTGATTCAAACCAAATGTATTTGAACTGAATAGAAGATGCTGGCTGATTCAAAAGAATCTGCCTGAAACAAATTTTAGGAGATTCACTCATGTTTGTTCATGATGTATGGCTCTATCCTTTACTTAGCTGTAATGTTGGATAATGGGAATTGACTGTTTTTGTTCTCCTTTATTCATATCTAGAATATTACAAGTAAAAACTTGGCTAAGACTTATAACCTAATACATCTGCTTCTGGTCCATCTTCAGGTTATCAAAGGCAAAGTAAGCATCCAGGTTGGAGATGTCAATGACAACGCGCCTACTTTCCATGGCCAGCCATATACGGTGCGCATTGCAGAGGTACGTGTTTAGCTATGTTAACTAGTAAAGTTTCAATTTGATTGCTCATGTTCATATTTATTTGAAATATTATCTACAATGATTTTTAAACACAGTGAACTTTAATTTGACATTTATGGGGTTACTACTTTGATGTAACCAACTATTACTTGACTGTCAATGCATTTATTTGCTGTTGAATACGTCAAGTTAACTTTCGATACGGCATGGTGTGTAAAGTATTAATTACAGTTTAGCAATTACAACATCTCTGCATATGCTGTATATCAATCAAAACTTTAAAATCTGTGAATATGTCCCTTAACCTTCAGCCATCAAAAAACCTCAGATACGTTGAGGCATGGTGATTTCCACACAACACCTATATAGCTGTCTTTTTTTACCTGGCACAAAGTTGATATCTGCAGATTCTTTAATTTATGTAATTTGTGGGACTTGCATGACCAGTTTGTTTCTTCAGGACATCTCACAGACGATCGAGCACATTGAGATCATAATAACTCAGGGGCAAAGTCAAAACTTATAACTATAGTAATTGTTGAGCAAAAACAGGTAAAAGGATTGGTACTTGAATAAAACTTTTGTTTACTTCATCGATTAAAAACGGGGATATCCATGATTAAAAAATACTGAGTGATTCTTATGCGGTTCTGGTATAATTGCCCTTAAATATACAATATACAACAATGACCACTTAATACACATTAAAACATATAAAGATGTGTGTTGTGTTCTGTTATCCATTCCTAACAATTTCTTTAGTGTAGTAGAGCACATTTTCTTAGGCTATGTTCACACATCCTTCTACAGTGTTGGTGTGATGCTGGATATCGGCCATCACACAGATCCCTTGAGTATTTCATTTTCTCATTCTCAACATTGGATCAGAATAGAACATGTATAAAAAAAAACCTGTCATGTAAAATAACGCTACTAGCCTGCAGATATTGGGCTAATGATATTGGGTTAGCGTTCTGAACCTTCCTGGAGCACGCACAGAGAGCCCCAGTGATGGGAGGAACTTAACTTTATTCCTCTGGCAGGCTTTCAGTATTAGGGCACTCGAGCTACCTGTCAGTCAGTGCTGGGGATGCGGTTACAGCCGCACCTCACTATGTAGTGAGCAGTGACTGAAGCTTAGCCGGCCACTCCTCTATGACTGAAAGGCCGGCGTCACACTTGGCGTAAGACAATACGCCTCGTATTATACGTCCGTACTACAGCCGTAATACGGAGAAATGTTCCCAAAATAGTGATCCGTAGTCAGGGTGTGTCAGCGTATTTTGCACATGGCATCCTCCGTATGTAATCCGTATGGCATCCGTACTGCGAGATTTTCGCGCAGGCTTGCAAAACCGACATCTAATGGATTTATGTGCTCAAATGTTCATTAAAACATATATACAGTATATATATATATATATATATATATATATATATATATATATATATATATATATATATATATATATATGTCATTGAGACACATATATATATATTCTGTATTTAGATTTCATTCAGCGCGATATCTGTGAACAGCCGGTAATTCAATTGCCGGCTTTTCATTTCTCCTGCACAAACCCGACAGGATATGAGACATGGTTTACATACAGTAAACCATCTCATATCCCCATTTTTTTGCATATTCCACACTACTAATGTTAGTAGTGTGTATGTGCAAAATTTCAGTGCTGTAGCTGCTAAAATAAAGGGTTAAATGGCGGAAAAAATTGGCGTGGGCTCCCGCGCAATTTTCTCCGCCAGAATGGTAAAGCCAGTGACTGAGGGCAGATATTAATAGCCAGGAGAGGGTCCATGGTTATTGGCCCCCCCGTGGCTAAAAACATCTACCCCCAGCCACCCCAGAAAAGGCACATCTGGAAGATGTGCCTATTCTGGCACTTGGCCACTCTCTTCCCACTCCCTGTAGCGGTGGGATATGGGGTAATGAAGGGTTAATGCCACCTTGCTATTGTAAGGTGACATTAAGCCAGATTAATAATGGAGAGGTGTCAATTATGACACCTATCCATTATTAATCCAATTGTATGAAAGGGTTAAAAAACACACACACACATGATTTAAAAGTATTTTAATGCAATAAACACAGCGGTTGTTTTAATAATTTATTGCTCTCTCAATCCATCAGCAACACCCTCGCTTGGAAAAATAATAAACGCACAAGATACATACCCTCAGCTGAACCGTCACGTCCCACGAGGTAATCCATCTGAAGGGGTTAAAATATTTTACAGGCAGGAGCCCTGCAAATGCAGCTGTGCTCCGTGCCTGTAATCCCCGGCGAATGAAGGAAATGTAGGTCAATGACCTACATTTCCCTCAGTCGCGGTGATGCGCCCCCTGGTGGATGTCCTCATATGACCTGGAGCATGGGAAAAAGTTCCCAGGCTGCAGTTCATGAGAACATCCAGCAGGGGCGCATCACCGCGACTCAATGTAAGTATAGATCACTGCTTTCCTTTCAGCACCCGGGGATTACAGGCACGAGCGAGTGGTTTATCGCAGCTCGTGCCTGTAATATTAATTAACCCCTTCAGATGGATTTCCTCGTTGGATGTGATGGGACATCAGAAGGTATGTATCTTGTGCGTTTATTATTTTTCCAAGCGAGGGTGTTGCTGATGGATTGAGAGAGCAATAAATTATTAAAACAACCGCTGTGTTTATTGCATTAAAATACTTTTAAATCATGTGTGTGTGTGTGTGTGTGTTTTTTAACCCTTTCATACAATTGGATTAATAATGGATAGGTGTCACAATTGACGCCTCTCCATTATTAATCTGGCTTAATGTCACCTTACAATAGCAAGGTGGCATTAACCCTTCATTACCCCATATCCCACCGCTACAGGGAGTGGGAAGAGAGTGGCCAAGTGCCAGAATAGGCGCATCCTCCAGATGTGCCTTTTCTGGGGTGGCTGGGGGCAGATGTTTTTAGCCACGGGGGGGCCAATAACCATGGACCCTCTCCTGGCTATTAATATCTGCCCTCAGTCACTGGCTTTACCACTCTGGTGGAGAAAATTGCGCGGGAGCCCACGCCAATTTTTTCCGCCATTTAACCCTTTATTTTAGCAGCTACAGCGCTGAAATTTTGCACATACACACTACTAACATTAGTAGTGTGGAATATGCAAAAAAAATGGGGATATGAGATGGTTTACTATATGTAAACCATGTCTCATATCCTGTCGGGTTTGTGCAGGAGAAATGAAAAGCCGGCAATTGAATTACCGACTTTTCACTAACACCGCTGCGTATTTCTCGCAAGTCACACTGCTGGTCCGTGTGGAATCCGTATTTTTCTCGCCCCCATAGACTTTCATTGGCAATTTTTTTGCGCAATACGCTGACAAACGCAGCATGCTGCGATTTTGTACGGCCGTAGAAAGCCGTATATTATGGATCCGTAATATACGGCTGATAGGAGCAGCCCCATTGAGAATAATTGTGCCGTATGTTATGCGAGTTTTACGGCCGTAGTTTCTGCGCTCTTACGTCCGTAAAACTCGCTAGTGTGACGCCGGCCAAAGCCCTAGCTTGCCAGGAGGAATAAAGTTAATTTCTACTAGCAGTGGGTGGGTGGATTCCAAATGCTATTAACCTGAACATTAACCTCATTGTTGTGAATTCTGCTTTTGGGCTCCCTCCGGTGGTTGTAGGTGGTAATGCAGTTGCCCCTGAGTTGCAGTCCTGGTCAGGTGTATCTGCTGATTGCAGTTCTGACTGGGGTATTTAGGCGTGCAGGATTCATTAGTCCTTGCCAGTTGTCAATTGTTGTTGGGAGGTGTTGGACCTCTGCTTGGTTCCTCCTGCCTTTCTGCCAAATCAGCAAAGATAAGTGTCTGTTTTTTTTTCCTGTGACACACATGCTATGTGCTTCACAATTCAGTGCTATTCTTTGTGTTTTCTTGTCCAGCTTAGATTGTGTCAGTATTTTCTCAGTCTTGTTGGATTCTCTGGAGTGGCAGATATACATTCCATTTCTTTAGTTAGATTGTGGAACTTTTTGTATTATCTGCTGTGGATATTTTTGGAAGGGTTTTAATACTGACCGCCTAGTAATCTGTCCTATCCTTTCCTATTTAGCTAGAGTGGCCTCTTTTGCTAAATCCTGTTTTCTTCCTGCGTGTGTCTATTCTTCTCCTACTCACAGTCATTATTCGTGGGGGGCTGCCTATCCTTTGGGGGTCTGCTCTGAGGCAAGGTAGCATTCCTATTTCCATCTATAGGGGTATTTAGTCCTCTGGCTGTGTCGAGGTGTCTAGGGTATTTAGGCACACCCCACGGCTACTTCTAGTTGCGGTGTTAGTTCAGGATTTGCGGTCAGTACAGGTTCCACCGACTCCAGAGAAAGTTTCATGCGGCTCCAAGGTCACCAGATCATAACACCTCATATCTGCAAGTTAATAGTTTTTCACATGACTTTAAGTCCCTTTAAGTTTCACGGATCTGACACAGATTCATGATTTTAATGGATATATGAATAGACCCATGAAGCCCTATTGGTCCCTATGCTGTCCGATCAAAAATCGGGCATCACATGGACATTTCACATTGATGGTTGAATATAGCCTTACACAAGGGGCAGCTGCTGCTAAGAAATATTGTTTTGTAATGGAGGGGCGTACATTAAATATATTTAAATAGATAGTACATGATAAAGTGACATTATGATGAAAGTCAAAATTTCCCAAAAGAAAATTGGTGCCATCGTAGTGAGAAAATCAATGTTTTAATTTCACCTGTCGGTCTCTTAATGTTATGTCTATGTTGGTTTTAAATGTCTTGTTATTTTCACTTTATGAATAAGAATTACCAAACTATGAATTTTACCACAAAATTTGCTATGTTGAAAATGTTGAAACTGTAGTTTTATTTTAAATAGGAGTAGAAGTAACTGGCACAGGGCAGCTGTACAGATCTCATCATTGACCCAGCGGGCCAGGTTCTAATCACTGAGCTGTTTGTGCCAATTTAATTGCAGCCATTTCTGGTTTGTTCAGCATGGATCACACAAGTGAGTTCCCTAAACAGACTGTCGCTGTGTGCTATCTTGCTGCACGATCCTCTGCTGGTGGGACATCTCATTATCCTCCAGTAAATACATTGCTCACCATGGGCTTACATGATAGAAATATCATCTTTAGGAATCATTTTCTGGAATAGCTACAGAATTCCCTTTGCTAGGTTTACCTTGCTATATTCCACAATTTAAATACATCAAGTGAATGGTTTGTGTAGTTAGAAGTTAATAGTCAAATTATTGAAAAAGTTCTTCATCCTAACAGCATTGTCTGTTCTATTATTGAAGGGGCAAGTACAGACAGTGACTACATAAAGACTATATACAGCTGTGTACTCAGTTTTATATTGTTTTCGTCCTTCAGAGTGACTGCAGGCTTATCAGTCTAGACTGACCCCTATAAGAAAAGGCTGGCAGTTTTCTAAATAGTTTTCTTTAGTACTTTTCTATTATAATACTTTTGTAAAATCTGTGCAACTCCTTTACATAGTTGGATGTGCTGTTGTTGCTGATAGGTTCACTTCACTAACACACCATCTGGTGGATATGGACTCTCTTTGTTTTTTTTCTACATTTCCTTATTGTTATAGAAAACAAATTCATTAATAAATTCCTTAGGGCAAGGGCCACCATCCTGTGGCTCGGAAGTCACATGTAGGTCGGAGGCCTATAATATGTGGCTTGCAACTCTGTGTCAGCTTGTTGCATTAGCACCACATCTCAGAAAAGCTGGTCTCCACATGGTTACTTTTGTGATTTGCCTCTAATGGAAGAGCAGATATGAATGCACATATGCTGGCTTAAGGGTTGGAGAGATAAATTAAGTGTGGTACACTAGATAAATGATGATATTGCCAGTTAAAGTGTTGAAGTTGAATGCAATAGTGTGGTGGGAGTGCTTGATGTGAGAATACCAAATGGTGTAAGGTGGTAACCCCTGATGTACATTTACTGTCTTAGTGTGATGATTTCTAAGGGGCTATTTTGGCTCTTATTATTCAGGTATGGGGGCTCAGGTATCACTATTGTGGAGGGTGGAGTGGGATTTGGATATCACTACTTAGAGTACACTGGATGTGGATGGCGACCATCTCTCAGAGTTGAATTTGCTTTCAAGGTAAAAAGTTGGGGAGTGGGACCACTGCCTTAAGGTACCTTCACACGAAGCGACGCTGCAGCGATAGCGACAACGATGCCGATCGCTGCAGCGTCGCTGTTTGATCGCTGGGGAGCGGTCACACAAATCGCTCTCCAGCGACCAACGATGCCGAGGTCCCCGGGTAACCAGGGTAAACATCGGGTTGCTAAGCGCAGGGCCGCGCTTAGTAACCCGATGTTTACCCTGGTTACCAGCGTAAAAGTAAAAAAAACAAACAGTACATACTCACCTGCGCGTCCCCCAGCATCTGCTTCCTGACACTGACTGAGCTCCGGCCCTAACAGCACAGCGGTGACGTCACCGCTGTGCTTTCACTTTCACTTTAGGGCCGGCGCTCAGTAAGTGTCAGGAAGCAGACGCTGGGGGACGCGCAGGTGAGCATGTACTGCTTGTTTTTTTTACTTTTACGCTGGTAACCAGGGTAAACATCGGGTTACTAAGCGCGGCCCTACGCTTGGTAACCCGATGTTTACCCTGGTTACCAGTGTAAAACATCGCTGGTATCGTTGCTTTTGCTTTCAAACACAACGATACACGGCGATCGGACGACCAAATAAAGTTCTGGACTTTATTCAGCGACCAGCGACATCACAGCAGGATCCTGATCGCTGCTGCGTGTCAAACTAAACGATATCGCTAGCGAGGACGCTGCAACGTCACGGATCGCTAGCGATATCGTTACAAAGTCGTTTCGTGTGAAGGTACCTTTAGGGTATAGTACCTAAATTACATCTAAAAGATAATTATTTACCAACCAAAAATGGTGCAGGACAGAAAGTGTCTTTTAAAATTAACTTAGTCTTTCTTTAACTAATGATAAAAGAATATTCACTTCTCCATATTGAAATTGCAAGAACAAAAAATAAATATATTGGAATTCAGAAAATGACAGGATAAAAAGACAAGTCTGTAGATGCTGTATTCCACGGTAGCAGGCTGCTCAGAGTAGAAAGAAAAACGTGCGACCATGTGTTATAATATTGATAAATGGCTACTGGAAGTTCCGCTTTTGTCCTGGACACAATGATAGTTGGAGATTAGTTCAGAGACCACATGAGAAACACAAAGAAGAGGTCTTTACACGAGAATGTCACACTGATCCTACTTCTGAGAATATGATGTAGGGTATATAGTACCCGGAACCCTCTAGTGTTCGTTCCAGGTGCACTAACAGCACAGTGTTACATTGATTTGATATTGGAATGAGTGATGATAAGCCTTTTTTCCAAAGTGTCCCAGGAGCCATTTTTCAACATTACTACACCAGGCCACATGTAGCTTTTGCTATTGTAGCAGCTTGCATTGCCTAAACATGCCACTATGGCAAACAGCATCCTTGGACTTGTCTCTTATAGACTACATTGGTTATTATTGGTCAGCAATTGCAAAGGGAGCTGCCAGAAGTGGATCTTGGTGAGTTGTGTGTCCAAGTGCATTCAGCGTGGTAAAATATTCCTCAGACAACCATAAGTAACCTCATTGATAACAGCCAAGGCATGTAAGTGTGTATACTTCTGCACATGGCGTTCACGCTTGATACTGAATAAATCAACATGTTTTAGAAATTCTGCTTCCACTTTTTCATTATTTACATATCACGTGTCTATCAATTCTTTGATTATCTTAATTGCATGACTTTTTTTACTTCGTGTTGTAGTTTCAATGTTGAGGTGTGTGCATATTAATGTATGCACCGTATAAAATTATGCAGTAACTTGCAAAAGTATTATCCCCCTCCCCTTGGTATATTTCCTGTTTTTATATCAGACAACCTGGAATTTCATTGTTTTTTTTCTGAGGGTTTGCATCAGTTCATGGAAAGAACATGCCTACAATTGTGAACTGTAGTTTTCTTTTTATTCTGAAGCAACCAACAAATAGGACAAGATAACTGAAAATTCTGTGAGCATAACTATTCACCCCCTAAAGTTAGTACTTTGTAGAGGCTCCTTTTGCAACAATAACAGCTGCAAGTCTCTATGAGCTTTCTACATCTTGCCATTGGGATTTTTTCCCCTTCCACAAGGTAAAACTGTTCCAGCTTATTTAATTTAGAGGACTAGGTCACTCTAAAACATTTACACATTTCCCACTTGAGTGTTGTTATAGCAGTATAATTTGGGTCATTGGATTACAAAATTGTTAAATCCAGGTTATAATGTAACAAAATAGGTAAAAGCCAAGGAAGGAGGAGGGGTGAATACTTTCACAACTCACGATAGATAGATAGATAGATAGATAGATAGATAGATAGATAGATAGATAGATAGATAGATAGATAGATAGATAGATAGATACTGTTCTTTGGAAAATAAGATTCTAATCAATATCTCACAGGGTGCAAGAACAACTTTCAAAGTTTTGTTTTCTTTAACCCATAGCATGAAAGTAAACTTAATACTATAACTGAATTTGTCCTCCGTTCAGAGAGTTTGTCTTTTTTTGGTGGACTCAATAGCATAGTAGAGTGGCTAGGAGCATGTGATATTCAGTAGAAAACTATTGCTTAAAATTGTGTTCTGGTTTTAAAGAGTTATTACAAGAGTGAGTTAACCTTTCCACTAGACTGCTGGATCCCCAACCAATTTTCAGAAGACAACAGGAAGTTTCATAGAAAATTAATTGACCATTAGCGCACATGCTCGACCAACACTGCATTCACCTAGAAGATGCAGGACTCCTCTTTTGGCAAGCAAACCAACCAGGTATTAACCCCTTCATGACCTTGGGATTTTTCGTTTTTCTGTGTTCGTTTTTCACTCCCCTCCTTCCCAGAGCCATAACTTTTTTATTTTTCCGTCAATTTGGCCATGTGAGGGCTTATTTTTTGCGGGACGAGTTGTACTTTTGAACGACATCATTGGTTTTACCATGTTGTGTACTAGAAAACGGGAAAAAAATTCCAAGTGCAGTGAAATTGCAAAAAAAGTGCAATCCCACACTTGTTTTTTGCTTGGCTTTTTTGCTAGGTTCAATAAATGCTAAAACTGACCTGCCATTATGATTCTCCAGGTCACTACGAGTTCATAGACACCTAACATGACTAGGTTATTTTTTACCTAAGTGGTGAAAAAAAATTCCAAACTTTGCTAAAAAAAAAAAAAAAATTGCGCCATTTTCCGATACCCGTAGCGTCTCCATTTTTCATGATCTGGGGTCGGTTGAGGGCTTATTTGTTGCGTGCCAAGCTGGCATTTTTAATGATAGCATTTTGGTGCAGATACGTTCTTTTGATCGCCCGTTATTGCATTTTAATGCAATGTCACGGTGACCAAAAAAACGTAATTCTGGCGTTTCGAATTTTTTTCCCGCTACGCCGTTTAGCGATCAGGTTAATGCTTTTTTTTTTTGATAGATCGGGCGATTCTGAACCAAATATGTCTAGGTTTGATTATTTTTTATTGATTTATTTTGAATGGGGCGAAAGGGGGGTGATTTAAACTTTTATATTTTTTTTATTTTCACATTTCTTTTTACTTATTTTTTTTACTTTTGCCATGCTTCAATAGCCTCCATAGGAGGCTAGAAGCAAGCACAACCCGATCGCCTCTGCTACATAGCAGCGATCTCATGTTCGCTGGTATGCAGCAGAATTGCAGGTGTGCTGTGAGCGCCGACCACAGAGTGGCGCTCACAGCTACCGGCGATCAGTAACCATAGAGGTCTCAAGGACCTCTATGGTTACTATTCTGAAGCATCGCCGACCTCCGATCATGTGACGGGGGTCGGCGATGACGTCATTTCTGGCCGCCCGGCCGGATGCGGTAGTTAAATGCCGCTGTCTGCGTTTGACAGTGGTATTTAACTGGTTAATAGCGGTGGGTGAATCGCGATTTCACCCGCTGCTATTGTGGGCACATGTCAGCTGTTCAAAACAGCTGACATGTCCCGGCTTTGATGCGGGCTCATCGTGGAGCCCTGCATCAAAGCAGGGGAGCTGACCTCGGACGTACTATCCCGTCCGTGGTCAGTAAGGGGTTAAACACTCAACAATTTAGCAGTTAATATCTACCCTGTTAGGTCAAAATTGGTAAAAACTCTTACAACCCAGAATTCTCCATGGCAGTATTTTGCATCAGTATTTTCAAGGCTAAACTAGGAGTGTGTCCAAAGCATAAAATAAGTGCTGCTCCTTCTGTTACAAATCTCATTGAAGTAGGATTCATTGCTGGATAGGTCACATTAATGTGCTAAATACTGACCAAAATACTGCTGTGTGAAAGTGGCCTAATAACGCTGACGGTTGCTTCTTTCATGAGCATGTGCATCTGTGTCAGCCTGAGAAATCAAGTTGTCTTTAGTAATTGAGCAGTAGAAAAGAAATGACTCTTTAATATGCTGTCTAGAGCACCATCTCACCATGAGCCTTTGATCTCCCTTTTCCATTCTCAGAATATGGACAAGAGGGATTTCATTATTACTTTCTGAATGTGTTGCTTTCAATTTGCTTGAACTCTCTTCAGGGTGTTAAAAAGAAAAAAAAGCCTTATACGTTTCTACTTCCTCTTTGTCATTTAGGATTTTTGCAGCGCGTGTTGAAGTGTTATTATATATTATCGAGTAATTAATGCATCACAATGTAATCATGATTGGATGATAAGTAATTACAATTAAATGTGTTAGTGAGTATGAAGCAAAGTTTGATGAGAGATTTGAATGGATATCCCCATTGTATGTTACCGCCATCCTATTATGATGAGTAAATAAGCAATGTATCAAACTCGTGGTTTTGATTTAATCTTAGGATAACAACCAGGGATTGATTGAACAAAGAGAACAGATTACTTCACCTTGATGTTTTCTTGCTCCTTTACAGATTGTTTTAGCACCAGTAGATTATTATTACTGCGACTAGCTGGTCCCTTGTGCCCTGGCCTGACACACCTCCTCCTGTGATAGGGACCTCACTGTCTATGGACTTTGTACCCTGAGAGGGTTAGCTTTATGAGCTCTGCTTCATGCTAAATCTAAAGGCTCTGATCATGTGAGAATGGCTGCACCCAGTAAACAAAGTGATACATTGTTGGAATCACCTTCTCTTTGCCTATGTGAGGCTGCTCTCAGATCAGGTAGAAAAAACCTGCCGACAGGTTCCCTTTAAGTCACATGGTCTAGGGCATGGCCTCTTTACAGAGATCAGGGAGCTGTTGTGTTGGAAAATTTTGTATTGTTAAGTAACTGTGAATCTTGTGTGTATTGAAATCAGAAAGATTTTGTATCTCATCTCAGTGTTGAAACCAATATTCATATAGTGAAAAGTGATAAAATAATACTATAAAAAAACTTTGTATGTTACTTTATCTGTAGCTCTGTTACTGAAAGTTAACTGAATTACATTGGTCTAAGATTATATTGGTCTGTAATTCTCTTTTAAAGGAATCCCATTCTTGAGACATGCACCCACCAGTATAAGCAGTTCTAAATAAAGGAAAGACTGACCAGGCTTGACCCATATGCTTAAATTCTTGACTTAAGGAGATGTAAGAGAAGATAGTATGCATTATGTGGGCCAATTTTTGCCCTTAGCCTCAGCTCTCCTTGATTGTCCTTATGTGTTGGCAATGAGGGTAATGGTTTTGGTGTAATGTCCACTGACATTAAGTGCGGGGGTTAGTAATGGAGAGGCGTCTATAAGACACCCACATTTCTAACCCCATAGTCAAAAGAAATATACAAACACGGAGAGAGAAGTCCTTTAACTGTAAAAAGCAGTCCCTGAACCTCTTTAACCATTTAATACCATTCAAAAAAATAATAGGGTCTGCTGCTAATCATCAACAAGGAGGTCCTACAACGATCCCCGACACTGTACATCTGGAGGCTGTGCTGAGCAGTGACATTGGTAATGTGACTGCTCAGCATTTCTGCCGGTACACACTGTGAGTAGCATGTGAATCCGGCTGCTGTGACGAGCACTGACGTCAGTAAGTTTATCGCAATTCACAGCCAATGAACTACGATAACCTTACTGACATTACTAATGTCACCGCTCAGCACATTTGCAAATACTAGGATTTCATAAGCTCACCCAACCAGACATACTAGAATCCAATTCAGACATGTGCAATGCATGGAGCACCACCAAGTTCCTGCCGGCCGATTCCCAGGTGAAAATGCAAATCACTCACTTGTCCAGCTCATGCCAATACTGAATGGAGGAGATGAAAATAGAAAATCTTGTCCTTTATTAGTGCATCATAAAAACAAGCTGACTTGTTTCAGGCAATACTGCCCTTAGTCATAGCATAATAAAAACACATTACAACACAATATATAAAGGCACATAACAAGAGGCTACAACACATCACAATACATGTCATTTAACCATATATCAAACACCTGATACCCATTGGACAAAGACACACACCCTGCCCAACCTGAGTGTTATACAAATGTTATAGCCACTAAGTCTATACACAATTTTGCAAATACAAATTGTAAGAATACAAGAATACCCTTCTCCAATATATGTAAATACATGTAAATACATATAAATACTTCCATTTATATACATAAACCACATATCATTATTATATTTATACATGAGAACAACGTTTAATAAAAATACATCAGATCTGGTTTATAATTCATTCCTTTGGGGAAACAAATATCTAATTTTTAGATCCAAGCTGCCTCTCTGGCTCGTAAAGTAGATACTGTATCCCCTCCTCTGACTGCCCTCTTTACTTCTTCAATGGCAGTTACTCTCATGGAAGTCGTGTCACCAGCATGAACCTCCTTGAAGAGTCTGGACACTCCTGACAAAGAGCGTTTATCATTGCTATTACCTGTAGCAGCTCCTGATACATGTTCTTTAATTCTCCACTTTAATTTATGTGTGGTTGATCCCACATTTTGCACATTACATGCCTGACAAGAAACCAAGTATATTACAGATCTGGAATTACAATTAGCCTTAAATTTGATGGTATAATTATTTTGTGCATCTTTTGCTCTAAATTTGGTGTTTTTTTGCATAAATTGAAGCAATCCACACCTAATCATGCCGCATTTAGTTACCCATGCTTTCTAACCAGGAATAAGTTCTTCTTTCTGAAATATTTGGTCCCACATATAAACTGGGTGACAACATGTTGGCTAAAGTCTTGGATTTCTTGGCTACAATTCGCACTCCATTATCTAAAATAGTGTTTGTTTTCTTATCTTGCCTCAAAACTGGAAGATGCCGTTGTATTATATTAACTATTTGTGGATATTCAATGGAAAATGGTGTAGAAAAAAAACAACTTGTGATTGGGAATCACGTAGAGTTGTGGCCAAAAGTATTGACACCCCTGCAATTCTGTCAGATAATACTCTGTTTCTTCCTGAAAATGATTGCAAACACAAATTCTTTGTTATTATTATCTTCATTTAATTTGTCTTAAATGAAAAAACACAAAAAAAATTGTCCTAAAGCCAAATTGGATATAATTCCACACCAAACATAAATAAGGGGGTGGACAAAAGTATTGGCACTGTTCGAAAAATCTTGTGATGCTTCTCTAATTTGTGTAATTAACAGCACCTGTAACTTACCTGTGGCACCTAACAGGTATTGGCAATAACTAAATCACACTTGCAGCCAGTTGACATGGATTAAAGTTGACTCAACCTCTGTCCTGTGTCCTTGTGTGTACTACATTGAGCATGGAGAAAATAAAGAAGACCAAAGACCTGTCTGAGGACTTGAGAAACCAAATTGTGAGGAAGCATGAGCAATCTCAAAGCTACAAATCCATCTCCAAAGACCTGAATGTTCCTGTGTCTACCGTGCGCAGTGTCATCAAGAAGTTTAAAGTCCATGGCACTGTGGCTAACCTCCCTAGATGTGGATGGAAAAGAAAAATTTACAAGAGATTTCAGCGCAAGATTGTGCGGATGTTGGATAAAGAACCTCGACTAACATCCAAACAAGTTCAAGCTGCCCTGCAGTCCAAGGGTACAACAGTGTCAACCTGTACTATCCATCGGCGTCTGAATTAAAAGGGACTGTATGGTAGGAGACCCAGGAAGACCCCACTTCTTACCCCGAGACATAAAAAAGCCAGGCTGGAGTTTGCCAAAACTTACCTGAAATAGCCTAAAACATTTTGGAAGAATGTTCTCTGGTCTGATGAGACAAAAGTAGAGCTTTTTGGGCAAAGGCATCACATAGAGTTTACAGGAGAAAAAAAGAGGCATTCAAAGAAAAGAACACGGTCCCTACAGTCAAACATGGCGGAGGTTCCCTGATGTTTTGGGGTTGCTTTGCTGCCTCTGGCACTGGACTGCTTGACGGTGGGCATGGCATTATGAAGTCTGAAGACTACCAACAAATTTTGCAGCATAATGTAGGGCCCAGTGTGAGAAAGCTGGGTCTCCCTCAGAGGTCATGGGTCTTCAAGCAGGACAATGACCCAAAACACACTTCAAAAAGCACTAGAAAATGGTTTGAGAGAAAGCACTGGAGACTTCTAAGGTGGCCAGCAATGAGTCCAGACCTGAATCCCATAGAACACCTGTGGAGAGATCTAAAAATGGCAGTTTGGAGAAGGCACCCTTCAAATATCAGGGACCTGGAGCAGTTTGCCAAAGAAGAATGGTCTAAAATTCCAGGAGCATTGTAAGAAACTCATTGATGGTTACCGGAAGCGGTTGGTCACAGTTATTTTGGCTAAAGGTTATGCAACCAAGTATTAGGCTGAGGGTGCCAATGCTTTTGTCTGGCCCATTTTTGGAGTTTTGTGTGAAATGATCAATGTTTTGCTTTTTGCTTCATTCTCTTTTGTGTTTTTTCATTTAAGCCAAATTAAATGAAGATAATAATACCAAAGAATTTGTGATTGCAATCATTTTCAGGAAGAAACTGAGTATTATCTGACAGAATTGCAGGGGTGTCAATACTTTTGGCCACAACTGTATACTTCGATCTATTAAACATTGTTCTCTGTTTCTACTGCATGCTATATTGGCCCTGTTCACACAAGCCTGTTTATAACCTCGCTGCTTGAATCTCTTTGCAAATACTTTGCACTCCTGATTGAATTCAGCCTCATTAGAACAAGCACGCCTCGCCCTAAAAAATTCTCCTATGGGCAGATTCTTTACACTGTGTTCCAAATTATTATGCAAATTGGATTTAAGTGTCATAAAGATTTAATTGTTTTGTTTTTCAAATAAACTCATAGATGGTATTGTGTCTCAGGGCTCAATGGTTCACTGAAATCAATCTTCTTGTGATAATTAGTTTTCCAGCTGATTCTAATTAAAGGAAAAGTACTTAAAAATGATGTTCCACATTATTAAGCAGGCCACAGTTTTCAAGTAACATGGGAAAGAAAAAGGATCTATCTGCTGCCGAAAAGCATCAAATAGTGCAATGCCTTGGTCAAGGGATGAGAACATTAGATATTTCCTGAAAACTTAAGCGTGATCATCGTACTGTTAAGAGATTTGTAGCTGAATCTGAGCACGGACGTGTTCGTGCTGATAAAGGCATAATGAGGAAGGTTTCTGCCAGGCAAGTTCATCGGATTAAGCGAGCAGCTGCTAAAAAGCCATTAAAACCAGCAAACAAATATTTGAAGCTGCTGGTGCCTCTGGAGTCCCTCTAACCTCAAGGTGTATGATCCTTCAATGGCTTGCTTTCATTCATTAACCTACTATTCGGCCACCCCTAAACAGTGTTCATAAGCAGAAACGGTTGCAGTGGGCCCAGACATACATGAAGACTAATTTTCAAACAGTCTTGTTTACTGATGAGTGTCGATGGTCCAGATGGATGGAGTAGTGGATGGTTGGTGGATGGCCACCATGTCCCAAAAAGGCTGCAACGTCAGCAAGGAGGTGGAGGAATTATGTTTTGGGCCGGAATCATGAGGAAACAGCTGGTAGGGCCCTTTAATGTTCCTGAAGATGTGAAAATGACCTCTGCAAAGTATATAGAGTTGCTGACTGACAATTTCTTCCATGGTATGAAAAGCAGAAACGTGCCTTCAGGAGCGAAATCATCTTCATGCATGACAATGCACCATCTCATGCTGCAAAGAATACCTCTGAGTCATTGGCTGCTATGGACATAAAAGAAGATAAACTCATGGTGTGGCCACTATCTTCCCCTGACCTCAACCCTATAGAGAACCTTTGGAGTATCATCAAGCAAAAGATCTATGATGGTGGGAGGCAGTTCACATCAAAACAGCAGCTCTGGGAGGCTATTCTGACTTCATGCAAAGAAATACAAGCAGAAACTATCTAAAAACTCACAAGTTCAAAGGATGCAAGAATTGTGAAGGTGACATCAAAGAAGGGTTCCTATGTTAACATGTAACTTGGCCTGTTAGGATGTTTTGGAGTTAAACAGCTGTTTTGTTCAGTGAATGTGACCTCCTAATGCTGAGAATTCAAAATATGAGATTTTTAAGTTCTTTAAAACATATCAAATGTTTAGAAATTCTACTGTGCCTAATAATTTGGAACAGTGCATTGTGAGTTTTTACTCGTTTTCGAGATTATACTGTTATCATTGGGAGATTTCTTTAATAAAATTCGATGATGACTTTTATTAGACTGACTGTCATTTGCCAGACCATTTAGGAAAATCCGAGAAAAATATAATTTGTATAATAATTTGGAACATGGTGTATTGTGTGAACAGGGTGTGCACTGGACGTATGCAATACTCCATTACCTATAGTTGGCTTACGGTATAATCTGCTGCAGATTTTACCACTGTCCACTTATCCTTCAACAAATACATCTAGAAAAGGGGAACTTTGATCCTTGTATTCTGAAACATGCCGCAAATTCCGATCATTACAATTCAAAAATTCAAAAAACACTTGGTGATCTCCTGCCTTTTCTTTTTTGACAATAAAAATCAAATCAGCAATGTAGCGTCCTGTCCATACAATCCTGTCATAATATGGATCAGATTTTGAAAACGAAGCTAAACAATGTAACAAACTGGGAGAATACAGGACAGAATCTATTAGGGAAGGTTTCTTGCCGTGGTGGAGACAAGCTTTAAATGATTTCCACCATTGCTATGCCTATTTGCTGGCAGACAGAGATGATCAAATCTTTTGAAATTCAAATTCGTCAGGACCATCACAATTTTCCCCAAAATTTTATTTGCAGTAGGTTGATTCACACTAAATTTCAATACTGAAAAAACTCAAATTGCTCTTAAACTGCATGTGTAACACTCTGTGGTCTCCTAAGACTATAATCAACTTCTTTCATGCCCTTTATCACAAACATAGCCTTGGTAATGTCACAGTGACCTCAACTTAGAAAAGACATTTGCACTGCTTTACAATCAGTACACGACACGAGTGTTGTTGCACTAGGAAGACTATATTTCAAAGTCTGATATAGCAGAGTTCATTAACTTTCATTGTATTTAGTTCATGCTGATCACTGTAACCCAAACTAGTATTTTATTTGTCATAAAGGTATGTTTACTACTTACTAGTGATGAGCAAATATACTCGTTACTCGAGATTTCTTGAGCACGCTCGGGTGTCCTCCGAGTTTTTTTAGTGCTCGGAGATTTAGTTTTTAATGCCGCAGTAGAATGATTTACATCTGTTAGCTAGCATAAGTACATGTGGGGATACCCTAGCAACCAGGCAACCCCCACATGTACTTATGCTGGCTAACAGATGTAAATCATTCAGCTGCGGCATTAAAAACTAAATCTCCAAGCACTAAAAAAAACTCGGAGGACACCCGAGCGTGCTCAGGAAATCTCGAGTAACGAGTATATTCGCTCATCACGAATGGTTACACGGCATCTTTTTCAGGTTGATTTCACCTGGGAAGCAGTTGGGAACTTGGTCTATAAGGTGATGAAAAATTATAATGCAGTGACAACCCATATGTACTTTTCATGCATCTTATAGTGTCACGCACGTGAATCGTGAGCGCACTGTGCCATGGTTCAGGCTTAACCTTGGAAGGGCATTGCTAAGTGGCCATCTTGATTTTGCTAGAGCTACTGATAGTGGAGTTAGTCTTAACCTTATTCCTAAACCAAGAATCTGCAAAAACCCTAGTCCATGCCCTCATCATCTCCCGCCTCGACTACTGTAACCTCCTGCTCTGTGGCCTCCCCTCTAACACTCTCGCACCCCTCCAATCTATTCTAAACTCTGCTGCCCGACTAATCCACCTGTCCCCCCGCTATTCCCCGGCCTCTCCCCTCTGTCAATCCCTTCACTGGATCCCCATTACCCAGAGACTCCAGTACAAAAGCCTAACCATGACATACAAAGCCATCCACATCCTGTCTCCTCCATACATCTGTGACCTCGTCTCCCGGTACTTTCCTGCACGCAACCTCCGATCCTCACAAGACCTCCTTCTCTACTCCCCTCTTATCTCCTCTTCACACAATCGCATACAAGATTTCTCTCGTGCATCCCCCCAACTCTGGAACTCTCTACCACAACATATCAGACTCTCGCCTACCATTGAAACCTTCAAAAAGAACCTGAAGACCCACCTCTTCCGACAAGCCTACAACCTGCAGTAACCACCAATCGACCAAACCGCTGCACGACCAGCTCTATCCTCACCTATTGTATCCTCACCCATCCCTTGTAGATTGTGAGCCCTCGCGGGCAGGGTCCTCTCTCCTCCTGTTCCAGTTGTGACTTGTATTGTTCAAGATTATTGTACTTGTTTTTATTATGTATACCCCTCCTCACATGTAAAGCGCCATGGAATAAATGGCGCTATAATAATAAATAATAATAATAATAATAACCTGCAAGTGACCGTTATGTGGATCGCCCCGTCAGGGCAAGAGGGTACTCTGTACCGGGTGCTGCAGTTCACAGGGGGATGTCATGGTGGCTGACCCGGTCCATAGCCCTGGGAAGTCCATGTAAAAGGGAAAGGTCTTTAAAGGGATAGAGTTTATGTTCGTGACGCCACCTGTGGTATTCGGTCAGGGTGACCGACGCTGCTTTAAGGGGTCCACTGGGGTGATGTTATGGCAGCTAGATGGTATAACTTCCCACAGGTGAAGTGTATCCCCAGGGCTTCCCAGTGTGTAGATGGTGAATGGTGAGTGGCGCAGAGAAGAACGAGGGCACAACGTTGCAGTCTCTTTACCTTTACTGAAGACTTTAGCATCCACAGTCCAGGGCACCAGATCACAGGGCAGGCAGAGTCCGGCCGGTTTGGAGGCAAGTCCAGAGTTCCCTTGTCCAGGTGGAAATCAGTACCCTTCCCTTGCGCTGCAGTAGTGTTGTCCCTTACTGCCTATGGCTTCACATAAGAGCCTCACAGATGTGGTGTTTCGCTCTCTCTGTCCCCATATAGGATAGGACAAAACCCGTATGACTCGTGACTTGAGCCTGTTTATAGGGTCTCTTAGATAACCCGGCTCTGTAGGTGTCACCGTGCCTCCTGGGAGTAGGTGCGGACAGGTAACCTGCAATTAACTGTCCTGCTGGTCTCTGAAATAAGGCATAGAGGTCCTTACTCCCTCGGTGTTCTGGCTACCGGGATTTTGCACCTCAGAAGGAGGCAGCCTGAGTGGGGCTGGTCCCCTTCTAGTATCCTCTCCTTTGCTTCGACTTCCTTCATGCTCGCTGCAATACAATTCTGCCTTTCAATGTCTCTTTCTTGGAGCTGCAGCTCTGAGGGCATGCACAGCTCCATTAACCTTCTGTCCTCCTCAGACTCTGGTCTGGAACTCACTAACAGAACTCCTGCCTGAAGCTCTGTCAGGAACTGACTACGTCCGGAACTGACTAACTTTCTCTACAGACTACCAGTTATATATCTGTGGGGAGTGACCTAATAAATAGGAGCAGAAGCTCCCCCTGGTGGCCTGGAGTATGAAATGTGTTGCATGTTTGTGATAACTGGATGCAGTTATCCTTTCTTGCCTCCAAATGTAGCATCACTCTCCCCAGAAGGAAAACAATACCACTGTGACGACCAGGACCCTGGGGCGCCACACTATGTACCACTCAAAGGGAAATCCCTGGTACTGAGGCAGCTGACCCTAAGGGTCAGGATAGTAGTCATAGACATGAACTTGGAGTCACTGGAAAGACAGGATTTGGATACAGGTTCTGGCAGTGTAGAACCAGGAACACTTGACAGAACAGACATTGATGCAGGTTCAGAATGTGTGGAGCCTAGAACGCTTGACAGAATGGACACTGGCACTGGTTTGGGTACTGCTGATGTAGTTTCAGGTTTGGGTGCCATCGTAACGGTGTCAGGCTCAGGTACTGCCGTAGTGGTGTTAAGCTCAGGTAATGATGGAGCAGTGCCAGGCTCAGGTATCACTAAAGCAGTTTCAGGTACAGGGAGATGTTTCAGACTCAGATATTGTTGGAGCGGTTTCAGGTATAGGTTCTGCCAGAGTGGTTTCAGGGTCAGGTATTGCCGGAGTGCTTTCAGGCGCATGCACCATCAGAGCAGTGTCAGGATCAGGTAATGAAGATTAAGCAATGGGTTTAAATTCTAACAGCATAGGTTCAGGGATCAGTTCAGGAATAGTTTCGGGGACCTGACAACTAACTAACAGGGACAAACTAAAACTAACACTAAAAAGGGCTTTGTACAGGCACCTCCATAAAAAAAGCCTGTGGAGGGAGCGGAGACACTGCTGAGCAGCCAGGGCAGTGTGTTTGCGTCCCTGTCTGGAGGAGGGAGGAGGAAACGTGGGGATGCCAGCATTACTGTTTCATAGAGTTTCAAAGACTTGGTCAATAACTGGGTTAATTAGAATTCTGCAAATTAAAAGCCCTAAGTTATCATTAGTTTAGTTAATGTTTCATATGTTGAAATGTTGCAACAATAAATGTGCAAAATTTGCACACAAATTAAGACTTTTGTCTTTGTTCTTTAAATGGAACTGGTGACTTAAAGGGACTCTGTCACCTGAATTTGGTGGGCTATGTAAATGTCCTGTGTCCGGTCCGATGGGCGGTATTTCTTCTTTTTTCCTCCACCCCATCCTTCCCCGCTGTCTGCATTATTTTCCGGAATTGGAGTAGGTGTCCTCCATAGTTCACGCGTGCGCAATGCAATCTTGTCTCGCGCACGCGCAGTATGCTTTGCCCATTTGCAGGCAAAGCCGAAAAGCATTACTGCACATGAGCCGGTGCACTGTGTCCCGGAACACAGAGAAATACTTCCAGAACATAGTGTACCGGTGCATGCGCAGTAATGCTTTTCAGCTTTGCCCGCAGATGGGCAAAGCATACTGAGCGTGCGAGACAAGATTGCATTGCGCACGCGCGAACTATGGAGGGCACCTACTCCAATTCTGGAAAATATTGTGGAGAGCGATGGGGTGGAGGAAAAAAGAAGAAACACTGCCCATTGGACCAAAAACAGGACATTTACATAGCCCTCCAAATTCAGGTGGCAGAGTCCCTTTAAAAAAGTGCTATTAACCGGCAGATATGGGGTTAATCTGCAGGTTCATAGAGTTCAGAAGCTGTCTAGTACCCGGACTATGAGTACTGCTGCCAGGAAGAATAAACTTTATACCTCCTGACAGCCTTCAGCTTTCAGTGAAAGAAACTGGCCGGCGTGGCTTCAGTCACCGCTCAGTGCATAGTGAACGGTGTCTTTAACTGCGTCCTCGGCACCAAGTGTCAATAGTCTCAGTATTAGAGTTGACTATCACTTAGTGCCAAGGGCACATTTACAGCTGCCGCTCATTATTTACTGAGCAGTGACTGTAGCCGCATCGGGACATCCCTATGACTTAAAGCTGGATGCTGCCTGAAGGAATAAAGTTAATTTCCTCACAACAGGGGGAATCTTATTGTGGGCAATGGGCAGCTTCTGAACGCTATTAATCTGCATATTTTCCCTATATCTTAAGGAAAATATAGGGTTTTTTGCATGACAGATTGACTTTTAAGAAAAACAGGGAAGAAATTTTGAATTAAAAGTTACATTCATTGTAATGGACAAACCATAAAAACTGATGTGTGAGACTGACCTAATTTTTGACAATTATCCTTGGTTCAACAGAATATGCCATTATATATTAATGTCAGACAATGGGGCTGGTTTTCTAGCTTTTTTTTAAATTTTGGCAACATAAATATAGACTAAGGCTAAGTTCCCATGATGATGTCTTCAATGTGAGGAAATTTGTCTTAAGCAACTTTAAGATTCCCAGCTGGATGTCATGGAAATTAGGGGTATTTTTTTAGTAAAGACTAGAATCTTCTTTCTGATTAGTCACTGTTCTGTTTCTCACGCAACCTCCTGACTGGCGTACATTATACCATTATTTTATGCCAAAGTTTTGATGCACGTCTTTAACAAATCCTCTTAGCCACACTAATTGTGGTGCATTTAGGTTAGCAAGTCTAAACTAATGTCTCTACTTGTGCTTTTCTGTATTTTTTTCTCACGTTATGCTTTATTTGGTTTAGAAAGCCCCTTAAGTTCCAACAGTATTTCAATGGCTACATCTGGAAAATACAGCTCTTGCAAAAATTAAGAGACCACTGCAAAATTTTCAGTTTGTTTGATTTTTCTCTTTATAGGTTTATTTTTGAACAAAATGTAAATTGTTCTTTTATTCTATAAACTACTGACAACATGTCTCCGAATTTCCAAGCAATAAATTTTGCATTTATTTTCTGAAAATGAGAAATGGTCAAATTAAAACCCTCCCAGTGCTTTCAGACCACAAATAATGCAAAGAAAATAAGTTCATAATCATTTAGAAACAACAATACTAATGTTTTAACTCAGGAAGAGTTCAGGAATCAATATTTTGTGAAATAACCATGATTTTTAATAACAGCTTTCATGTGTCTTGGCATGCTTTCCACCAGTTATTCACACTGCTTTTATGTGACTGTATGCCACTCCTGGTACAAAAATGTAAGCAGTTCTTCTTTGTCTGATGGCTTGTGACTATCCATCTGCCTTTTGATTACATTTCGGAGATTTTCAATGGGGTTCATGTCTGGAGATTGGGCTGGCCATGACAGGGATTTGATGTGGTGGTCCTTCATCCACACCTTGATTGACCTAGCTGTGTGGCATGGCACAGTCCTCAGTGTTGGGAAACATTGCCTGAGCAGACGGAATCAACTGTTTTTCCAGGATAACCTTGTATGCGACTTGATTCATACGTCCTTCGCAAAGAACAACCTGCCCAATTCCAGCCTTGCTGAAGCATCCCCAGATCAACTCCTGGTCGTCTCATGGTTAGACGGAGACCAGGAAAGGCGTACAAGCCACAGTGTCTTGCACCCACTGTGAAATTTGGTGGAGGATCAGTGATGATCTGGGGATGCTTCAGCAAGGCTGGAATTGGGCAGGTTGTTCTTTGCGAAGGACGCATGAATCAAGCTGCAAGGTTATCCTGGAAAAAACTGTTCATTCCTTCTGCTCAGGCAATGTTCCCCAACTATGAGGACTGGTTTTTCCACCAGGACAATGCGCTATGCCACACAGCTAGGTCAGTCAAGGTGTAGATAAAGGACCACCACATCAAATCCCTGTCATTGTCAGCCCAATCTCCAGACCTGAACCCCATTGAAAACCTCTGGAATGTAATCAAGAGGAAGATGGATAGTCACAAGCCATCAAAGAAGAACTGCTTAAATTTTTGTACCTGGAGTGGCATAAGGTCACCCAAAAGCAGTGTGAAAGACTGGTGGAAAGCATGTCAAGATGCAAGAAAGCTGTGCTTAAAAATCATGGTTATTCCACAAAATATTGATTTCTCAACTCTTCCTGAGTTATAACATTAGTGTTGTTGTTTCCAAATGATTATGAACTTGCTTTCTTTGCATTATTTGAGGTCTGCAAGCACTGCATTTTTTTGTTATTTTGACCATTTCTTATTTTCAGAAAATAAATGCAAAATGTAATGCTTGGAACTTCTGAGACATGTTGTCAGTAGTTTATAGAATAAAAGAACAATTTACATTTTACTCAAAAATATAAAGAGAAATATCCGACAAACTGAATATTTTGCAGTGGTCTCTTAATTTTTGCCAGAGCTGTAGTACAGTGGCAAGCAGGGTGCATAATAATAGGAGAGCGGTTGTCTACTACCATAAACTGCTTTCAATTGTTGTGCAGAAAGAGACGAACAATTAGACTTTTAGTATTTTATGCATTACACATGAAGGACAAAAATAAAATTACAAAAAATGGGCTTAATTCATTATTGCATTTGTGGCTGTTTTTTTTAACTGTTTTTCATTTGTACCTAAGTCTTCTTTTAACTTGTACCTTTTGTGATGTCTATTTTATATGTGTACACCAGTGGAGATTTTTTCTATACTCACCATTAAAAGGCTTTCCAAATATTTTCACCTGATTCATTTTCATCTGTTTGAAAAGTTGCCAAATTTGCTGCAAATATTCTCCAGTCTGGAGTTTTTTCAGTAAGTTAGGTATTTTGCTATTTTGCAAAACTTGTGACTTTTTGCACTGAAAAATGGCATAAACATTAAAATAAAAAATGAAGTCCATTTTTGACGTTGCACACAATTCATGAATGGCGTGTTTGGAAGAATTTGGCATAAAAAATAACTATGAATGCCACCAAGCAAAAAAGAACAGTAACTTAAAAAAATGAAAATGGTGAATCAAGGTCTAAAGGCATATAAATGTTTAATTCCTCTTAACAGTCTCACATTGTATCCTTTATTTTCCACACTTTGCTTTTGATAAATGCCTAAGTATTTACTGACATGGCATGCATAATAGTGGTATTCACATTTTCCAAGTCTCTTAAAGTTTCCAATTTATTTTAATAGATGATATTGGTTAAGGAGAGGCACAATCTTTTGTAGATTTTAGTAGTCTCTCCTGACGAGATGACAATCTCCCATAATAAAACTTGACAGTGCATCTACAAATTTACATTTTAATACATAGACTCTGCTGGCATAACAGTGTACTGTATATTTTATAAAATGGCAGAGATTTTCCTCTCCTGGGTGGTAACAGAGAAGGGTCATCAAATCCCCTCAAGACATTGGTTGACCTCCTGTTTGTTTGAAACTTTATTATTCAGAATGTAATTAAAATTAAGATATTGTTTTAATGATAATAGTGCTCTTAATAGTACCAGTCACCTAGTCTCTTTTGCAGCACCGTCAATGGGGGCTCGTAGAATTCTATTGCAATGTGTCTGGGCCATGCATACAAAGCACGTAGAAGTGTGATCTTATAGCTCTGTAGTGCATTTAATTCATGCATATTCAGTTTATACCTCTGTGCAATAAAACTCAAACACTGTATGTAAGTTTTGTATGCTATGCTTATTAAAGTGGCTAAAGTGGTTTTATAGCAAAAATCATTTTAATAAATGAACATTAAAGGAGGGGGCTAAACAGTTGTACACCTATCCTTAAGTTGCCTTTACATTGCGTTTACAAAGGCAAAAGTGGCTTCAAATGTCCTCTAAATGTCTTCTAAAGGATCAATGATAGATTGTTCAGTGCACATAGGATGCCATTGTTCTTGGCAGCACAAGTTCTATTTACACCAGATGATTTGCTACCGAGAATCATGATTTTTTCGTGCAAACCAAAAAGGTAATTTCACGCACAAAAGTTTTGTTTTTTGCTTGCCTGTTTGGACTGCAAGATTATTGTAAAACAAGCATTTGTAGCAATACTCGTTCATAATAGATTTGTAGTATAAATGGACTAGTCACAATGACTAATGGAGGTTCAACAGTTTATCTCCTTTTCATTTGAATAGGAGATAAACATCAGTACTCGGTAGCGGTCACTACAATGTAGGGAGATGTGATTTTCCTTTGCTTACATGTAGCTGTGGCCAGTAAAGTTTTTAGCTGATCAGTTGGGGACCGCATTTTCAATCTTCATTGATCTCATACTGAAGACTTATCCAACAGATATGTAATCAGTTATTTATTCCTAAACAACCCTTCAGCATTAACCAGAGCAGTTAGTGAAGGTGAAATAATTTCTAAAACACAACTGACCCTTTCTTTGTCTATACATTGGAAAAGTGGACTGGATTGGCTATTGAAATAAGCAGTTAGCTGACTTCTTCATTCACCGTACAAAAGCTCACTCTGCAATATAAGAATCCAGCGTTATAAATGGCTCAAGGTAGATCAGGGGTCCTTGTTACAGAATTTGCACTATGGCCAATGAGCTGTATGCTTCTCATCTGATGTACAGTGGGGAAAATAAGTATTTGATACACTGCCAAATTTGCAAGTTTTAACACCTACAAAAAATGGAGAGGTCTGTAATTTTTATTGTAGGTATACTTTAACTGTGAGAGACATAATCTAAAAGTATAAAAACAGAAAATCACATTGTATGATCTTTTCATAATTAATTTGCATTTTATTGCATGAAATAAGTATTTCATGCAATAATCATATAGTATAATCGATTTGGGCAAATTGTGTGCAAAGTGTCTCATTCATTTTTTCCTAGTATTCAAAAGCTGTATTGCTATTCATATTTCATATATTTCTCATTGACATGCTTTAGCACAATAGAGTGCAACCTTTGTTTGTATATTGTATATGGAGGTAGCTCCTCCTTGTGTGCGGCTACTCACACTAGTCTGGATGTGCCAGTCAGTCTTTTGCTATTTGTTAGCTTACTGACCAAGCACTCCGCCCTTCAACATGTGGTGATTTTAATTACAGCAGATTCCTACCTACCCATAAATGCAGGTATTGCTGGGAGAGGTGTCCACATTCACCCAAGAGAGGTGATCATATAGATAGGAACCCATCAGTCTTTTGATACCACCTTGACGTTAGTTAATGGGAGGCATGATTTGGCCATATTATGTGCAGAGCGTCTCATTAATTTTTTCCTAATATTCAAAAGCCATATTGATATTCATATTTCATATATTTCTCAGTGACATGCTTTAGCACGATAGAGTGCAACCTTTTTTTGTATTTGGTCCAGAAACCTTTGTTTGCAATTACAGAGGTCAGACATTTCCTGTAGTTCTTAACCAAGTTTGGACACACTGCACCAGGGATTTTGGCCCACTCCTGACTACAGATCTTCTCCAGATCTCTTAAGTTCCGGAGCTGTCACTGGGCAACATTGAGTTTCGTCTTGCTTTAAAGATTTTATATTAGGTTCAGGTCTGGAGACTGACCAGGCCACTCCAGGACCTTGAAATGCTTAAATGGAGCCACTCCTTAGTTACCCTGGCTGATTATTTGTCATGCAGGAAGACTCAGCCATGGACCATCTTCAATGCTGTTACTGAGGGAAGGAGGTTGTTGGCCAAAATCTTGAAATACATGACCACATACATCACCCCTTCAACACGGCGCAGTCATCCAGTCCCCTTTGCACAAAAGCACCTTCAAAGTATGAAGTTTCCCCCACCCTGCTTCAAAGTTGGGACAGTGTTCTTGGGGTTGTACTCATCCTTCTTCTTCCTCCAAACACAGTGAGTGGAGTTGATATCAAAAAGTTCTATTTTGGTCTCCATCTTCCAGATGGTACTTGATGAACTTAAAATGGGCCTGGTCATGTGTTGGTTGGTTAGGGGTCGAGTTCCCTCCTCTGCACAGGGGGAATCTCAGTCCATCTCCGCTGCGGTCTCCCATTCTTCTCCTGCCACAGTGGAGCCTGCTCAGCGGAGACGTCGGTCCCATCGTCTCGCTCAGTCTGACTCTGTGCTAAGAGTTACTGCTGCCTTTCCTGCTTCTGCCATTGAAGTCGGTGCTGGGCAACGGCGAGCAGATGCTTCTGTGTCTAAGTCCCGCTTTGCTCGTTCTGAGCATGCCCAGATTAAGATCTCTCAGTGGAGATCGAGGGTCACATGATCTGATACTGCAGCTAAGGTCATTGGCTCCTTCAGGAAGGTCCTGTAGGTGCTCACGCTCTGGTGTAGCTTCTCATTAGTCCTTCTAGGAAGGTCCTGTACGTGCTGCAGCTATTTAAGGTTCGCATGACCGCACGGCCATGCGCTAGTATTGTTCTTTGTTAAGTGCTTTGCGCCAGTGTGGTCACGAGAGTATGTGTTTAGGGACCCGGCTGAAATAAGCCCCTAGAATGCTGGCACCTCTGGCGAGGAGTTTGTGTTTGAATGTGTTCAGGAACCCGGCTGAAATAAGCTCCTAGAATGCTGGCACCTCCGGCAAGGAGTTTTGTGTGCATGTGTGACCACTGACTGCTATCTGTGTGGGCAGTTAGCCTGTGCCTCTGTGAAGCCTAACAGGGCACAGTGCTATTCTTTCACGACTACTCGGTGAAGTAACTGAGTTAGTCCATACCACCATATCATACCACCGTTGCTAGCAGCAGGTAATCCTGCACAGTGGACCCCGGGCTGCGAACGCACCAATATCAATAAAAACATCTCTATTTATTCGGTGTGTTCCGCTAGCCGTAACATAATACTAGCGCCAGGGTCTGGCTAGTAAATGGCGGACATTCAGAAAACTTTGCAGTATATCCAGCAGCTGGAGGGTAGGTTGGCAACTCTCGAGAGCTCAACCCCAGCGGTGGATGTTACCGCAGTTGCTGTACAGGCTGCTAGTGTGGCTGCAGCTACTGTACCTTGTCCACTGCCACCCCTGTTCCGACATTATCTTGCCTCCCGCTGCCAGAAAATTTTTCTGGAGACAGCAAATCTTGTAGGGGTTTCGTGAGTTAGTGCTCTATAAATCTCGAGCTCCTGGCTGCACGTTTCCCTACTGAGCGGGCTAAGGTGGGGATTTATTCTGTCTCTCTTGTTGGACAGGGCGTTGGAGTGGGCTGCGCCGCTGTGGGAGTGTGGCGGTCATGTGGTGCAGAGTGCTCCGCGGTTCCTGAGCACTCTGAAGCAGGTCTTTTTAGGACCTCGAGTCACCCATGACACGGCGCTCCAACTGCTGGCATTAACTCAGGGTGAGTCCATGGTCAGCCATTTTGCCATCCGATTTCGGACTCTGGCTTATGAGCTGGAGTGATTGGATAAAGCCCTTATCACCATATTTTGGAGGGGCCTGGCTGATCATGTTAAGGATGCTCTGGCCACTAGGGAGATTCCTGCCACACTGGAGGAGTTAATATCGGTCTCTACTCAAATTGACCTCCGTTTTAACGAGCGGAGGTTAGAGCGAGCCCAGTGTAGGCAGAGGTTTCGGCTGGCTCCCACCTTCGCCAAACCTCTCGAATCTCCGGTCATGGTACCTGAGTCACATGAGGCCATGGAAGTGTCATGAGCGGGTTCTAAGTCCCGGACTGCTCGTGCAATCCAGGTTTGTCATGTTTGCCAGCAGACAGGACATCTTGCCAACAGATGTTCTCAGCGGTCGAGGAAACGTCAGCGTCTAGTGGTAGTAGGTGGAGGTACACTAGACATGGCGACGTTTGCCTCCAAATTGTCCTTTAAGGGGATAATTATTATTGGCTCATCCTCCCACTCGGTAGAGCTCTGCGTGGATTCTGTGGCGGAGGGCAATTTTATGTCTTCTGCCTTCGCCCAACGTCACGCAATACCCCTGGTTATGCTTGCTCAACCAGTGACGGTACGAGTGGTGAATGGGCCGACACTGACCTCACAGATAACACACCAGACCATCCCTTTTACTCTGTCCATGTCGCCATCCCATCAGGAGATTATGTCTCTGCTCGTCATTCCTGAGGGAATTGATGAGGTCCTGTTGGGGATACCTTGGTTACGGTACCACTCTCCTCATATCGAGTGGTCCTCAGGCAGAATTTTGGGATGGGGTGAATCTTGTGGGGGTAGGTGTCAGAGGGAGTGCATTCAGGTTGCTACTACAGAGGTACCCGCAGATCTATCCTCTCTCCCCAAGCAGTATTGGTCTTATGCGGACGTGTTCTCCAAAAAGGCGGCGGAGACCCTTCCGCCCCATCGCCCCTATGACTGTCCTATTGATCTCTTGCCTGGTGCTGAGCCTCCTCGGGGTCGAGTTTATCCATTATCTCTCCCAGAGATGGAGGCAATGTCTCAGTACATTCAAGAGAATCTGGCAAGAGAGTTCATCAGGAAGTCAGTGTCACCTGCTGGGGCTGGGTTCTTCTTCGTGCAGAAGAAGAATGGGGAACTGCGTCCATGCATAGACTACAGGGGTCTTAACGCCATCACCATTAAGAATAAGTACCCTTTGCCCTTGATATCTGAGCTCTTCGATAGGCTTCGGGGAGCAAGGGTGTTTACTAAACTAGATCTGCGGGGTGTTTACAACCTGATTCGCATCCGTGAGGGAGACGAATGGAAGACGTTTCTTTCTGTAGTTTTCAAGAAAACAGCAGGAGATTATCACTAGATGACATTTATACCTGCTCCCATGTAGTCCTCCATATTCATTCTAGTGATAATCTCCTGCTGATAAAAGACTGATTTTATGAAGACTACAGCAAGCAGCCCAGTAAGTGACACATCGCTGGAATTGGGGTCTCTGCCCTTATGTCATACTGCTCTCAGATGGGGTGACAGATTCCCTACAAGATTGTATAGGCAGTTGTAAAAATAGAAAAATTGCGAAGCTCCAATCCACTTATAAATAATGCTGCCATTTTTACTTGGAAAGTAATGGCTTAAGATGTGATCTTACCCATAAAACTCTTGGCACTCTTTATAAATTGTGCTACAATCTACGTTTGGTTTGAGAAGTGTGCAGATCTCAAGCACCATAAAGCTATGCATTGACCTGGCTACATTAGTAAGTGGCAGCTTTTGATGAGTGCCCCTCTCATTTCAATGTGCAATTAAATGCTGGATGCCCATTATTTTTAACTTGACACCTGACAAGGAGACACAATGTTCTCCAGGCATTTCATCACTCGACCTATTTCTTGTCACTTGTCAGCTGCATCTTATGGTGACATTGTTCCATTCGCCATTGCTTTGCAGGTTTAATGAATCACCTCTCTGCTGCATTCTTTAGTTGATGTAAAGCGATTGCCCCTCCCTCCATTTTTCTATAATTTTCAACAATGAATAAGCCTTAGATTTAAGGATTTATAATAATTTGTGTTCTGCCAGCAACCTGTAATTACTGCATACGAGGGGGAAAAGTAAAAGTTTGAAGGAGTGTGTTCTTACCTACGGTACTTAATGATCTTAAGTGGTTGCCTGGTGTCCATTTATTAAAATCCATCATTTAGTTGGACCAGATAATGTTTCTGAGTGATTTTACTTATGCTGTAATCGCTGGGTCTAATTTCCTTGAAATAGACAAGCACAAAACTAACCCCCACAGTCAGGCCATGTATTCATAATAAATTGTCCAATTTGCACGCTTTTCATTTCCTTTGACAATTTAAGATGTTTTCATTACAGACTGGCTTTATCAACTCTCAGATTCCACTAGAGCAAGTGAAATGAAAACATCGTGCAAATTAAGTCTTGAATATTAAAGTAGAATAGCGATTTAAATGTCATCTTAATAATGTTCCTTTTTACTGGCTAGTTGTATTGAAGAACATCACAATGTAAACATTTCTTCTTAAATCAGTTTGCCCAACGTAAGAACTTATCACCTTATTACCTATTGAGGTCAGTCTCATAGCGATCTGGTGAAGAGTGAAAAATTGCTATAGTGGGAAAACCACTTTAAAAGGATTTGGACACTGTTAACATTTTATTTTCAACTTTCTTTACTCAGTCATCATGTCAGAGTTAAAAATAATAACATCAGTTGTTATTCACATTCACCCAGGTCCATTGCTGTATCTCCACTGCTACTTCAGAAACTGATAACCATCTGCATCTTTCATGTCATGTTACCCATGGGTTTCACAGCTGCAGCTGATCAATTGGCTCATTGGCTTGTGCCTTCTGCATCTGCTGAGGCTTTGAACCCCATGAATGGCTAAAGTTTTAATACAGCAATCCCAAATGTTTAAAATCATATCCTTAAATCTAGAATTTTAAAAATGTGATGCCTGTCAGTAATTATGGACTAGCCATGAGGCAAAGTGGTCAAGAGGTCCAAAGTCAAGCCCGTGGTCAGGTTTCTAAGGTCAGAATGCATCAAAGGCAAATAGGGTTATATAAACATGTAATCAAAAAGCAAATCCAAGGTCCGGCAACAAAACATTAGAATATCAGAATAGAGAGTACAGAGTAAACACACCACTGAGCTGAAGCTACAAATGGCAATGATCTAATATTGCAAGCCAGTTAAATAGCCTAGCTACAGTATTATCCTGAAATGAAAACAACTGGAGGAAACACAAACACTACACTGACAGTCTGACATGCCCCTGCTATCCATAGGGTGGCTGAGCAGACACTCACAGCACTGACAGTCCAACAAGCCCCTACTATCCATAAGGCAGCTGGGCAGTCACTCATAGCTTCCCCAGTACACAGCAAGTGGCAAGCACCCCCTCTTTCCAGGTTTTCCAGGAAACTGGAGATGGAAGGCCCTGATCGCTCAGATCATCGGTCTATACAGAACCAGATGGAACTCAGGATTTCTCCTCAGGGCTACAATGCCTACAATGAACAAGATATTGGAGGGAATTTCAGACCCTCCGAGAATCCATAATTTCTGCACCTCGTACTATAACCCTCCATCAATGGAAGCTGGATGAGGTGTAGATGAGGGAGACAATGCAGAATGGATAAATTATTTCAACACAGACTTATGGAAAACATTCGGAGTACAAAATGAGAGAGGAAGTTTTACTTTAATGGCAGCTTGGCTGATTACATCCAGAATCTAATATGGGCCAATAAATTTAGGATCCAACTTTGTCGATGGTACCTTCAGCTTAATATTTTTGATGATAACCAAACCTCATCACTTAACCTAAAGTTGGGACCCTTTGAAAGTTTCCTATCATCCCTCCATTTTTAGTGAAGCTGAGCCACCCTAATATTCTTTTGAACCTCCTTCCAGACATCCCCAAGTTTCTGTATGGCAACCTCTACTCCAGGACGCCCAGAACTCATCCTAGAAAATTCATCAAAAGGATGATGAAAACCATACTTAGAAAAAAATGTTGAGGTTCCAGTGGACCGATTGATCCTACTGTTAAAAGCAAACTCAGCAAGCGGTAAATATGGGGACCAGTGTCATGAATCCCCAATGGCTAGGGATAGCACAGGATGAGCAAAGTATAATAAATATCGGACGAGCTCTAGGGTGATGGAACCTGGGCTGACCGCTGCCCTACGCCTGACAAACGCAACTAGAGATAGCCAGGGAGCGTGCCTACGTTGGTTCTAGACGCCACGCACCAGCCTAAGAGCTAACTAGTACTGCAGAGAAAACAAAGACCTCACTTGCCTCCAGAGGAATTAACCCCAAAGATATAGTTGCCCCCCACATGTATTGACGGTGAAATGAGAGGAAGGCACACACATAGAGATGATGTATATAGCTTTAGCAAATAGAGGCCCGCTGAAAACTAGAAAGCAGAATGACACAAAAGGGGACTGAGCGGTCAGCAAAAAACCCTAATCAAAAAAAACCATCCTGAGATTACAAGAACCCATGTGCCAACTCATGGCACATGGGGAGAACCTCAGTCCACTAGAGCAAACAGCTAACAAAGAGACATTCTAAGCAAGCTGGACAAAAAACCAAACAACTGAAAATCAGCACTTAGCTTATCCTGAAAGATCTGGGAGCAGGTAGGCAGGAACCAAACAGAGCACATCTGAACACATTGATAGCCGGCAAGGGAAATGACAGAGAGGCCAGGTAAAATAGGAAACACCCAGCCTCTGATGGACAGATGGAAACCAAAGGCCGCAACCCACCAAAGTCACCCAGTACCAACAGTAACCACCAGAGGGAGCCCGCAAACAGAATCCACAACAGTACCCCCCCCCTTGAGGAGGGGTCACCGAACCCTCACGAGAACCCCCAGGGCGATCAGGGTGAGCTCTATGGAAGGCGCGGCCAAATCAGTCGCATGAACATTGGAGGCGACCACCCAGGAATTGTCCTCCTGACCAAAACCCTTCCACTTAACCAAATACTGGAGTTTGCGTCTGGAAACACGAGAATCCAAGATCTTTTCAACAACATACTCCAATTCTCCCTCCACCAGCACCGGAGCAGGAGGCTCGACCGAAGGAACAACAGGCACCTCATACCTCCGCAACAACGACCGATGGAACACATTATGAATAGCGAACGATGCTGGGAGATCCAAACAGAAAGATACAGGGTTAAGAATCTCCGAGATCCTATAAGGACCGATGAACCGAGGCTTGAACTTAGGAGAAGAGACCTTCATAGGGACAAAACGAGAAGACAACCACACCAAGTCCCCAACAAGAAGTAGGGGACCCACGCGGCGACGGCGATTAGCAAACTGCTGAGTCTTCTCCTGAGATAACTTCAAATTGTCCACCACCTGATTCCAAATCTGATGTAGCCTGTCCACCACCACGTCCACTCCAGGACAATCCGAAGGCTCCACCTGACCAGAGGAAAAACGAGGATGAAACCCCGAATTACAAAAAAAAGGAGAGACCAACGTGGCCGAACTAGCCCGATTATTAAGAGCAAATTCGGCCAGTGGCAAAAAAGCAACCCAGTCATCCTGATCAGCAGAAACAAACCACCTCAAATAAGTTTCCAAGGTCTGATTAGTTCGCTCCGTCTGGCCATTCGTCTGAGGATGGAATGCAGACGAGAAAGACAAATCAATGCCCATCTTGGCACAAAACGTCCGCCAAAATCTAGACACAAACTGGGATCCCCTGTCAGAAACGATATTCTCCGGAATCCCATGCAAACGAACCACGTTCTGAAAAAACAAAGAGGAGGAGGGCAACTTAGGCAAGGGCACCAAATGAACCATCTTAGAAAAGCGGTCACACACAACCCAGATAATGGACATTTTCTGTGAAACCGGGAGATCAGAAATAAAATCCATGGAAATGTGCGTCCAAGGCCTCTTCGGGATGGGCAAGGATAACAACAACCCACTAGCCCGTGAACAGCAAGGCTTAGCTCGAGCACACACTTCACAAGACTGCACAAAGGTACGCACATCCCTAGACAAGGAAGGCCACCAAAAAGACCTGGCCACCAAGTCTCTTGTACCAAATATTCCAGGATGACCAGCCAACACAGAAGAATGGACCTCGGAGATGACTCTACTGGTCCAATCATCCGGAACAAACAGTCTTTCTGGTGGACATCGATCCGGTTTATCCACCTGAAACTCCTGCAATGCGCGTCGCAAGTCTGGGGATACGGCAGACAATATTACCCCATCCCTAAGGATACCAGCAGGCCCAGTGTCTCCAGGAGAGTCAGGCACAAAACTCCTGGAAAGAGCATCTGCCTTCACATTCTTTGAACCTGGCAGGTATGAAACCACGAAATTGAAACGAGAAAAAAATAACGACAAACGAGCCTGTCTAGGATTCAAACGCCTGGCAGACTCAAGGTAAATGAGATTCTTGTGATCAGTCAAGACCACCACGCGATGTTTAGCACCCTCAAGCCAATGACGCCACTCCTCAAATGCCCACTTCATGGCCAAAAGCTCCCGATTACCCACATCATAATTGCGCTCGGCGGGCGAGAATTTTCTAGAGAAGAAAGCACATGGCTTCATCACCGAGCCATTAGAACTTCTCTGTGACAAAACCGCCCCCGCTCCAATCTCGGAAGCATCAACCTCCACCTGGAAAGGAAGTGAAACATCTGGTTGACACAACACAGGAGCAGAAGAAAACCGGCGCTTAAGTTCCCGAAAGGCCTCCACGGCCGCAGGAGACCAATCAGCAACATCAGCACCCTTTTTAGTCAAATCAGTCAAAGGTTTAACAATACTGGAAAAATTAGCAATGAACCGACGATAAAAATTAGCAAACCCCAAGAACTTCTGAAGGCTCTTAACAGATGTAGGTTGTGTCCAGTCACAAATAGCCTGAACCTTAACGGGATCCATCTCAATAGTAGAAGGAGAAAAAATGTACCCCAAAAAAGAAATCTTCTGGACTCCGAAGAGACACTTTGAGCCCTTCACAAACAGAGAATTGGCCCGCAAAACTTGAAACACCTTCCTGACCTGTAGAACATGAGACTCCCAGTCATCAGAAAACACCAAAATATCATCCAAATACACAATCATAAACTTATCCAGATATTCACAGAAAATATTGTGCATAAAGGACTGAAAGACTGACGGAGCATTGGAGAGTCCAAAAGGCATTACCAAATACTCAAAATGGCCCTCAGGCGTATTAAATGCGGTTTTCCACTCATCACCCTGTTTTATCCGCACCAGATTATACGCACCACGAAGATCTATTTTAGTGAACCACCTAGCCCCCTTAATGCGAGCAAACAAATCAGTAAATAATGGCAATGGATACTGGTATTTGACTGTAATCTTATTCAGAAGGCGATAATCTATACAAGGCCTCAGGGAACCATCTTTTTTTGCCACGAAAAAAAAAACCTGCTCCCAGAGGGGACGAAGATGGACAAATATGTCCCTTTTCCAAGGACTCCTTAATATAATTCCGCATAGCAGTATGCTCTGGCAGTGACAGATTAAATAAACGACCCTTAGGGAACTTACTGCCAGGAATCAATTCTATAGCACAGTCACACTCTCTATGGGGAGGGAGCGAATTGAGCTTAGGCTCCTCAAAAACATCCCTATAATCCGACAAAAACGCAGGGATCTCCGAAGGAGTAGATGAAGCTATAGAAATCGGAGGTGCATCATCATGAACCCCGTGACATCCCCAGCTTAGCACAGACATTGTTTTCCAGTCCAGGACAGGATTATGAGTTTGTAACCATGGCAGACCAAGCACTAGTACATCATGTAAATTATACAGTACAAGGAAGCGAATCACCTCCTGATGAACGGGAGTCATGCGCATGGTCACTTGTGTCCAATACTGCGGTTTATTCATAGCCAATGGTGTAGAATCAATTCCTTTCAGAGGAATAGGAACTTCCAGAGGCTCTAGACTAAAACCGCAGCGTTTAGCAAATGACCAATCCATAAGACTCAGGGCAGCGCCTGAATCCACATAGGCATCGACGGAAATGGAAGACAGTGAAAAAATCAGATGTATACAAGCATAACCAACAGCACCAGAGTGTTGGGATGCACGCTCCAAAGTTCAAGGATCCAGGCTGAACAGTACTCACAATTGTAGGAAAAGAAGCAGCATCCGTTCCAGGTGAAAAAAGTGGTATCAAAAGAAGTCTTTATTCTGCCATAGAAACATACAACGTTTCGGCCATATTGGCCTTTATGAAGTGTGAAAAAATCAGAGTCACAGACAAAATGAACTTAGACTGCAGAGTATCAATGGCAAAAGATTTATCAACCCTTTTTGTGCGTTTAGAGCATGCTGATATAACATGAGCTGAATCACCACAATAAAAACACAAACCATTTTTCCGCCTATAATTTTGCCGTTCACTTCTGGACTGAATTCTATCACATTGCATAGTCTCAGGTGCCTGTTCAGAAGACACCGCCAACTGGTGCATGGGTTTGCGCTCCCGTAAACGCCGATCAATCTGAATGGCCATAGCCATAGACTCATTCAGACCTGTAGGCGCAGGGAACCCCACCATAATATCCTTAATGGCCTCAGAAAGACCATTTCTGAAGTTTGCAGCCAGGGCGCACTCATTCCACTGAGTAAGCACCGACCATTTCCGAAATTTCTGACAATATATTTCCGCTTCATCATGCCCCTGAGAGAGGGCTAATAAAGCCTTTTCAGCCTGAATCTCTAGGTTAGGTTCCTCATAGAGCAATCCCAATGCCAGAAAAAACGCATCCACACTGAGCAATGCAGGATCCCCTGGTGCCAATGCAAATGCCCAATTCTGAGGGTCGCCCCGTAGGAACGATATAACAATCTTGACCTGTTGAGCAGGGTCTCCAGAGGAGCGAGATTTCAAAGAGAGAAACAATTTACAATTGTTCCTGAAATTCAGGAAGGTAGATCTATCTCCAGAAAAAACCTCTGGAATAGGAATTCTAGGTTCAGACATGGGAGTGTGAACAACGAAATCCTGTATGTTTTGAACCTTTGCCGCGAGATTACTCAGGCTGGAAGCCAAACTCTGGACATCCATGATAAACAGCTAAGATCAGAGCCATTCAAGGGTTAAGAGGAGGTAAGAAGCAGCTAGACAGCAATTAAGGGCTAGGCAGCAAAACTCTGAAGGAAAAAAAAAAAAAAATTTTCCTTGAACACTTCTTTTCCTCCTGCTTCAGCCCAAACAATTAACACTTTGTGGGCCGGCTATACTGTCATGAATCCCCAATGGCTAGGGATAGCACAGGATGAGCAAAGTATAATAAATATCGGACGAGCTCTAGGGTGATGGAACCTGGGCTGACCGCTGCCCTACGCCTGACAAACGCAACTAGAGATAGCCAGGGAGCGTGCCTACGTTGGTTCTAGACGCCACGCACCAGCCTAAGAGCTAACTAGTACTGCAGAGAAAACAAAGACCTCACTTGCCTCCAGAGGAATTAACCCCAAAGATATAGTTGCCCCCCACATGTATTGACGGTGAAATGAGAGGAAGGCACACACATAGAGATGATGTATATAGCTTTAGCAAATAGAGGCCCGCTGAAAACTAGAAAGCAGAATGACACAAAAGGGGACTGAGCGGTCAGCAAAAAACCCTAATCAAAAAAAACCATCCTGAGATTACAAGAACCCATGTGCCAACTCATGGCACATGGGGAGAACCTCAGTCCACTAGAGCAAACAGCTAACAAAGAGACATTCTAAGCAAGCTGGACAAAAAACCAAACAACTGAAAATCAGCACTTAGCTTATCCTGAAAGATCTGGGAGCAGGTAGGCAGGAACCAAACAGAGCACATCTGAACACATTGATAGCCGGCAAGGGAAATGACAGAGAGGCCAGGTAAAATAGGAAACACCCAGCCTCTGATGGACAGATGGAAACCAAAGGCCGCAACCCACCAAAGTCACCCAGTACCAGCAGTAACCACCAGAGGGAGCCCGCAAACAGAATCCACAACAGACCAGTCATCCTACTGAGTCACAATGAAACAACTTAAAATTTGTTCCAACGATTGATTTGTCCTTTCTGTCTGACTTTACTTTTGTTGGTTTTAGGGTGTATGCAGAGGAAAATGACAAATTAGTCCCCAATTTTCTACATAACACTCTCCAGAATTTGGACACAAATTGCAAACATCTATCAGATACGATGTTGAGAGTCATTCAGTGCAGCCTCACCACATGATTGATAAGCAACTCGGAAAGTGTTTCAGCATTTGGTAGCCACAATAAAGAAGCAAAATAGACCTGTTTACTTAATCGGTCAACCACCACCCAAACAACAGTCTTCACATCAGACAAACACAAATGTGTGATGAAATCCATGTTCAAATTAGACCACAGTCTTTCTGAAATTGGTAATGGAGCCAATTCTCTGCCCAGCTGTCTGGTCATGACAGACTTTAGCCTGTGCGCAAGCCTCACAAATGGAAACAAAATCTCCAATTTCATTAATATTGATGGCCACCAAAAAGGCCTCGTAATGGCTTTTCATGTAGCTTTGATCCCAGGATGACCACTTAAGACAGATTCATGAAACTCTTGTAAGAGACACAGTCTTATGTAAAAATAATTTGGTCCTATGAGTAGTGGAAGGAACCAGCGACAGTATTCTACATATCTCCATTTCTAAGGATGCACATTCAAGTGAAATAAATCACTGCTGACGGCAAATCCCTGGCCTGGGATGAAATCATCAAGGGATCTACACTGCCTGCAGGGCCGCATGAATTAGCCTCAGGGACCGCATGCGGCCCACAGGCAACATGAATAAGACCCCTGATTTAGACGATTATATGTCAGTGAGGAGAGGCATGCAGACCCCCCAACCTATTGTCTTTAAAAGTGTCTTTAGAGAATAAAGAAGATAAAGTTTAACTATTGGTGAGTGCCATCAATCTTCTTCTTTACCCACAAATGGCATTGACTGTGGCAGTAAATGATAAAGCACCACACAATGCTAGCTCAATGATTCTTCATATAATGTTCTTTTATCAGGAGCATGTGAGAATTTATTATTACTATTACTATTAGGCCATGTTCACACATTGAGTATTTGGTGAGTTTTCTACCTTAGTATTTTTAAGCCAAAATCAGCAGTGGATTTCAGAATCAGAAAAAAGTATATTAGAAACACGTCACCACTTCTGTATTTTTCACCCACTCTTGATTTTGGTTTATAAATACTGAGTTAAAATACTGATCAATTACTGAATGTGTGAACGTGGCATTATTATTATTATTATTATTATTATTATGTCATGTGGGTAAATTCGATTGAAAATACACTATATGGATAAAATAAAAAAAAGTAAATGGCTACAAAAATAATGGTAAATGACATGAAAAAATGAATTGAATTTTTAACATTTTGAGAATATATTAGTAGGATAAACATACCCCATGTTTTGATGACAGAGGAATGTTAGTTCTTCTGGTGCACATGAAGATTGCAGTAATGTAAGCTGATTAGCCCACCGCACAGATTAGAAGTATTTCTGCTTATTTATGACTGACAGGTGCACACTGCATTACTTCATCTGTCACCTATAGCTCTCCTTTTACTGGTACACAGCGACAGAAATAAAGGTACCAAGGTTACTGGGGCAGAAAAGTCCAAATGATGTGGAAATAATGTTTTAAGTGTATACATGAGATTTCTTTCCACAATGCAGTGCTTTTGCAGTAGAAAGTGTATTACAGTGTCAGCAGACTATGAATGTTGATGAGTGTACATCAGAGAAACAAAGTTGTCAGTAAAATTGAAACAGGTGAATATCTGGATCTATATGTGGTAAGCCAAACATTCACTCTTCTTTGTGGAATTTTATTGAAAGTATTTTACGTAGCGTTAAATAAACGGGGTTTCTTATTATATACAGTACATATTATATCCTATTTGGTAATATATCATAGGTTTATAAACAAGGACAATTATGTACATTTAGCATCATGTAAGTGACCATATGACCACTGTTGCTCTTCTGAGTTTTTCTATTTTTTGCTATTATTATATGCTAGCTTGTATTTGCTCATCTTGATATCTGATCTGCTATAGATCTAATATTGCTACAATTTTCCATCTTTTGTTGCATGTTAGAAAAGGCCATGCTAAAGTTTAAAAATGTAGAGTTTTTTTCATCTGGGGCTAAATATTTATAGGCAGATAGCTACTAATTATTTGCCTGCTCTGTGACAATCTGTTAAAGTTTTGAGTGGTCACAGACCTTTCTTGCCAATGATTATCTTCTTCTTGTGATGTCACAGCAACAAAGCAGTGCCTTCTCTTCTGCGCTGCTGTGTCGACAGAGCATCTCTGCTGATGTCATGCTGATTGACAGTCAGCCCACACCTTGAATGATTTCTTCAGCGTGAACACTTCATACAATAGCTACTTTGGCTATGTAACATCTGTTATAATTTCCTAGAAGGGAGTGCGGGATCACCACAAAATATAAAATTTGCTAATGTTTAATCACTTCATCACCTGAAAATTTTCCGTTTTAGTTTTTTCCTCCCAAAAGTTTTTATTTTTCCAGCCATATAGCCATATGGGGGCTTGTTTTTTGTGGGACAAGTTGTACTATTGAATGACACCATTTAATTTACAGATTTAAGAAGCAGGAATGGAAGTGTTTCTGTGTTCTCTGAAATATGACACAATTAGTGGTATTATAAAATTGTAAGTTTATTGTCAACGTGTTTCAGAGTCCACTGACTCATTCTTTAAGGCAGTCATACATGAATGACCTTTATGTATTGTTGTCCTGAGAAAGGAGTCAGTGGACTCTAAAACACGTTGACAATAAACCTACAATTTTATCATACCACTGATTGTGTCGTATTTCGGAGCACACAGAAAACCTTTGAATCCTGCAACTTAAAACTACTGTTTAATGGAAGCTGCTGCTTCTGATTTTCAGACTCTATAAGTGTTGTGTCTCACAACCTCATAAGAATCACAGTTCTACTTTTAACCCCTTCCCGACATGAGCCGCCCTTGTACTGCTCAGTGGGAACTGCGTTCCTGCAAACAGCAGTACAGGTTAGGCTTCTTTCACACTTCCATCTTCAAAATCTGCACAGGATCCGTCAAGACGTTGAAATGATGCTGTGCAGATTTTGGAAAACGTGTGCACTGGGCCCGTCTTTCTGACGGACCCGTCGAGGCTATGTGCACCTGTTGTGCATGAGTCTTCGCAGCGATGCTCCCGGCATCCTGCGCCATCCTGCATCCTGCGCCCATAGGCTTCCATTGTAGCCAGTGACAGGCAGTCCAGGAGGCGTTTTCTATGCCCGATGGACCTTTTTTTTACGCAGGATCCAGTGCACGACGGATGAAACGGATGGCCATCCGTCACAATCTGTTGCTAATACAAGTCTATGAGAAAATACAGGATCCTGCAATTTTTTTTGCAAGGATCCTGCATTCTCAAAAATCAACAGATTGTGATGGGAGCTGAAAGACGGAAATGTGAAAGAGGCCTAAGGTGCACCGATCGTGCAGCCTCACGCTGAGTGCAGCAGTGATCAGGTGCAGGTGTCAGCTCTATGTGAGAGCTGACAGCCCGCAGCAATGCCCACCACTGGTGCTAGCACCGATGATGGGCATTTAACCCATCTGATGTCACTGTCCATAGTGACAGCGGCATAGATGAGCATCGCGCAGGGAATGAGTTCCCTGCGCTCTTCCATCAGGACAATGTGATGCGATTGCATTCTCCTGATGGTTAGAGATGGGTGAATCAGAACAGTAAAGTTCAGCATCCATACCGAAACACCTACTGTATATGCACGGACACCAAACACAAGTTTGGCTGTCCAAACACCGCATATTTGTCATGCTGTCATGTACATGACAGTGTGGCAAGCACTGCTTCTGATCTTCGGTGAAAACATCCCTGACAGTCAGAGAGCTGTGGTTCCCACTCTGTCAAAAGACAGCGTGAGCACTCAGCTGTGATCAGCGATATAAAATTTACCTCCTGTCACTGGTGTCAGCTGATGGGACTACAGCTCCCATCATCCAATGCCTGCTGCCGCTAATAACAGGAAGAGCAGGTGCGGCTGATGGGAGTATTCATTAACTGACTCCTGTGCTGTAAATAAATAATTTAAAAACCGTGTGGATTCCCATGTATTTTTGATAACTAGCCAGGCAATACTCACAGCTGGGGTCTGCAACCCTCAGTGGTCAGCTTCAGAAAGGCTTGTTATCAAGAAAATAGGGGTCCCCACATCATATTTTTTAAATGTTTAAATAAATAAATTTTAAAAATGGCGTGGGGTCCCTTCATTTTTGACAACCAGCCTTACTAAAGCAGATAGCTGGGGCTGGTATTCTCCGTCTGGTAAGGGGCCATGGATATTGGCCCCAGCCTAAAAATAGCAGCCCGCAGCTGCCTAGAAAAGGCATATCTATTAGATGAGCCAATTCTGGTGCTTTGCCCAGCTCTACCCACTTGCCCTGTAGCGGTGGCAAGTGGGGTTCATATTTATGGGGTTGATGTCACCTTTGTATTGTCTGGTGACTTCAAGCCCACGGCTTAGTAATGGAGAGACATCTATAAGACACCTATCCATTACAAATCCTTTAGATGTATGGTAAATAAAGACACAGCCAGAATAAAGTATTTTATTTTAAATAAAACAAAACACACTTTTTTACTTTTTTTATTTAAAAATAACAAACACAGTTATACTCACCTAATGTTAGGGCTAGCGGAACGCACCAAATAATTAAATAGATAGAATAAGGTGCGTTCGCAGCCTGGGGTCCACCGTGCAGAGATGGAACCTGCTGCTAAGTAATGACTGACTATATGGCGGTACAATGAGGATACACACATGGGTTAACTTCACCCTGTATGAAGAAAGCGAACCCGGTTACGTCACAGGGTCGCGGTACTGCACAGAAAGCGCAAGCAAGGAATCACAGAACTCTATCCCAGGACACAGGATTAGAGTTTGTGTAGATCTCTTGCGATCGACACCACAATTGGGGTATCAGAGTAACTACACTGTGTTCCAAATTATTATGCACAAAGAGTTTAGGAGTGATAAGGTTAGAATTTTTTTGTTTGTCATTTAAACTCATTGATGGTGATGTGTGTCAGGGCTCTTTATATCACTGAAAGCAATTGCAGATACCTGTGCAAATTAGTTTGGCAGGTGTGTCCAAATAAAGTCAAGACTACTTAAGAAGGCTGTTCCACATTATTAAGCAGCCTACATTTTTGGCCAAAATGGGAAAGAAAAAGGATGTGTCGGCTGCTGAGAAGCAACAAATTGTGGAGTATTTAGGTCAAGGCATGACTACAATCAACATTGCCAAGACACTTTATCGTGATCATCGCACAATCAAGAAGTATGTAGCTGATTCCCAGCACACACGTGTGCCTGCTGATAAGGAAAAATTGAGGACCTGTTCCAACAGGCAATTGCGTAAGGTTAAAAGAGCAGCTGCAAAATTGCCTGGTCATAGCAGCAGACAAGTTTTTGAAGCTGCTGGTGTCTCCAACATCCCCAGAACAACAAGATGCAGGGTCCTTCAGAGGTTTGCAGCTGTGCGTAAGCCATCCTGTCGACCACCTCTATCCACTGCACACAAGCAGAAATGGCTCCAGTGGGCCAAATGATACATGAAGACTGACTTCCAAACTGTTTTGTTCACCGATGAGTGCCGTGCAACGCTCAATGGTCCAGATGGATGGAGTGGAGGGTGGCTGGTTGATGGACACCCCATGAAAACACGGCTAAGGCGCCAACAAGGAGGAGGTGGAGTAATGTTTTGGGCTGGAATTATGGGGAGAGAGATTGTCGACCCCTTTATGATCCCTGAAGGGGTAAAGATGAACTCCATAATCTATGTGGAGTTTCTAAAAACACTTCCTGCCATGGTTCAAGAGGAAGAACCGTGCTTTCCGCAGCAAGATCATTTTCATGCATGATAATGCACCGTCTCATGCTGCAAAAAACACATCTGCATCTCTGGCTGCTATGGGCATAAAAGAGGACAAACTTATGGTGTGGCCACCATCTTCCCCTGGCCTCAACCCCATTGAGAACCTCTGGAGTGTCATCAAAAGGAGTGTCTATGATGGCGGGAGGCAGTTCACATCTAAGCAACAGTTCTGGGAGGGTATTCTGTCCACATGCAAAACAATTGAAGCAGAAACCATCCAAAAACTGACAAATTCCATGGACGAGAGAGTTCAGAAGCTTCTTACAAACAAGGGGTCCTATGTGCAAATGTAACATCACCTAGAATAAAGTTTTCACGTGAAAACTGTTTGATTTCATTTTGTAATAAGCTGATAATGCTTATAACTTCACAATTGGCCATTTTTTTGTTCAAAATAAAATAAAAAAGGTTGAAAACTCTGCTGTGCATAATAATTTGGAACATGCATTTTGAGTGTTTATTTAAAAAAAAAAGATACTGTTTTCATAGGCAGTTTGTTCCAAAACATTGCAATTATACCAGAATAGTAGATGACTGGAAAATAACAATGACTGCAATTCAGATAGGTAATTTAGAGAAAATATGAGGAAATATTATTTGCATAAAAATTTGGAACACAGTGTAATATGCACAGAAGTGCATGCTGTGCCACACTGGTGGATGCCACTAACCACCCAGACTTGGGTAAGGTAAGCGCTCTAATAGCGCACGGCGCTGCACTGGCGGTCACAGCAGTTAGACGCTGTTTACGTGTGGCTTTGTGCTGATTGCTCAGCCGGGTGCTAGATAGCAGACATCCACCTTTCGTGAGCAGTCATACACAAGGGAGGGGATATTTAAAGAACGACTTGCACTCATCAACACACACACATCTTCAAATGTATACTAGCGCATGGCCGTGTGGCCATGCAAACCTTTTTTAGCTGCAGCAAGTACAGGACCTTCCCAAAAGGACCAATGGGAGTCTGCCACAGAAGAACACCTTCAGGACCTTCCCAGAAGGACCAATGGGATTTGCTGCAGTATCTAAGCATGTGACCCCCGACCTCCAATGGGAGGTCGTCCCGTGGGCATGCTCAGAAAGGGAAAAGCTGGACTTAGTCCCAGAAAGACCTGCTCGCTGCTGAACATTGCTGGCTACAAGGACAGAGCCTGGAAGGCTGGAAGGACAGTAGTAACCAGTCATCCAGTATCAGCCTGAGCTAGACGCTGGGACCGACTTCTCCGCTGAGCTGACTCCACTGTGGCTGGAGAAGAATGGGAGACTGCAGCGGAGATGGTTCAAGATTCCCCCTGTGCAGAGGCGGGAACTCGACACCTAACATTACCCCCCCTCCTTGGACCTCAGTACGCTCGAAGGCAGCAATGAGCTGTGGAGCTCGAATGTGTTCAGCAGGCTCCCAGGACCTGTCCTCTGGGCCATAACCCTTCTAATCCACCAAACAGAATTTTTTGCCATGTACCACCTTGCACCCCAAAATAGCGTTCACCTCGTAATCGTCCGTAGACAAACCCGATGTCCCAGCAGATGACGTGGAAAACCGGGACATGTATACGGGCTTCAAGAGGGACACATAAAAGGTGTCGATGATACCCAGGCATGGAGGAAGGGCCAGGCGGTAGACCACAGGGTTAACCTGTTCAAGGACCTTGAAGGGACCCAAGTAGCGAGGTGCAAACTTAGTGGACTCAACACACAGCCTGATGTTACAGGCGGAGAGCCACACCAAGTCGCCAGGAGCAAAGGTCGGAGCGGGGCGCCAATGTGCATCGGCGGAGGTCCTCATTCTCTCCTTGGAGGCCTGAATGGCATCCTGAGTGCGGTCCCAAATGTCCCATGCCTCCACAGCCCAGTCTGCCACCCTGGAGTCGGCAGAAGACATGGGCATGGGCACAGGGACACGCAGATGCTGGCCGTAATTTAGGAGGAATGGAGTCTGACCGGTGGAGTTAGCTACGGCGTTGTTAAGTGCAAACTCTGCCCACGGTAACAAGGATGCCCAGTCATCCTGCCTGGCAGAAAGAAAATGTCATAAATATGTGACCAGGGTCTGGTTGGCCCTCTCAACCAACCCATTCATCTTGGGATGATGTGCCAAGGAGAGATTTAACTCAATAGACGACAAAGCTCTCTGCAGAATCGAGATGCAAACTAAGGACCCCGGTCACTGACAATTTTGTCTGGCATACCGTGTAGGCGAAAGATATGCTTGATGAACAACGCTGCCAGAGCCCGTGCAGAAGGTAGCCGTGGAAGAGGCACCAAGTGAACCATTTTGGAAAAATGGTCAGTGATCACCCAGATAATGGTGCAGCTACGAGACTTGGGTAAGCCCACCACAAAGTCCATCCCGACCATCTCCCAGGGCCTGTCCGCCACTGGCAGGGGGTAAAGCAACCCAGCTGGCCATTGCCGAGGAGACTTGTTCTTGGCACAAGAGGCACATGCCCGAACATAGTCTGCGACATCACGAGCCATATGCGGCCACCAGTATGTCCTTGCCTGTAACTCAGATGTCCTTTTGGACCCAAAATGTTCACCCACCCTGGATGAATGAGCCCAAGAGAGAAACTCCGGACGCAAACTGGATGTTACAAAAGTCTTGCCCGGAGGTGGAGACTCTAGCGATACCAGGGCCACAGTTCTCAGGCTCTTGGTGTTGACAATAAGCCAAGGCTCCTCTTCCTCCTCCTCAGATGATACAACGGAGCGAGAGAGAGCATCAGCACGAATGTTCTTCTCCCCGGAAAGAAATTGGAGGGTGAAATGAAACTGGGAGAAGAACAAGGACCATCTGGCCTGGCGAGAATTTAACCACTGGGCTGTCTGCAGGTACACCAAATTCTTGTGATCTGTAAAGACTTGGAAGGGAAAGCGAGCTCCCTCCAAAGAGATGTCTCCACTCCGAGAAGGCCAACTTCATGGCTAGCAACTCCCTGTCCCCGATGGAATAATTCCTCTCTGCTGGTGAGAAGTTCTTAGAAAAGAAGAAGCAAGGATGCTTTCGACCTTGAGCATCCTTTTGGAAAAGGACTGCTCCAGCACCAACAGATGAGGCATCCACCCCCCTTATAAATGGCTTATCTACATCGGGGCAATGTAGGATGGGAGCGCTAGCGAAGTGTGACTTAATGGAGAGAAAGGCCTTGGAGACCTCCTCAGACCACAATTTGGGATTTGCTCCCTTCTTGGTGAGGGCAACCAAGGGTGCTTCCAAAGTTGAGAAGTGTGGAATGAACTGGCGATAGCAATTAATGAACCCCATAAAGTGCTGCACCGCTTTAAAAAAATGTGGTTCCTGCCAGTCCATCACAGCCTGTAGTTTGGCAGGATCCATAGCCAATCCCTGGGCAGAGATGATATAGCCCAGGAAAGGTAAGGACTCTTGCTCGAACACACACTTCTCCAACTTGGCATAGAGGAAGTTTGCCCGTAGGAGGTCAAAGACTTTGCAAACATCTCTCCGATGGGAGTCAATATCTGGAGAGTAGATGAGAATATCATCCAGATAGACTACGACTGAGGTGGAGAGCATATCCCGGAAGATGTCATTCACAAAGTCTTGGAAAATGTCTGGGGCATTACAGAGCCCGAAGGGCATCACCAGATATTCATAGTGCCCATCCCTGGCGCTAAAAGCCACCTTCCATTTGTCCCCCTCACGGATGCGATTCAGGTTGTAAGCACCCCACAGATCTAATTTTGTAAATACCCTTGCTCCCTGAAGCCTATCAAAGAGCTCAGATGTCAGGGGCAAAGGATACTTATTCTTAATGGTGATGGCGTTAAGAACCCTGTAATCTATGCATGGACGTAGATCCCCGTTCTTCTTCTGCACAAAGAAGAACCCAGCCCCTGCAGGTGACACTGATTTCCTAATGAATCCTCTTGCCAAATTTTCCTTGATGTACTGTGACATTGCCTCCGTCTCCGGGAGAGATAACGGATAGACTCAACCCCGGGGAGACTCAGCACCAGGCAAGAGGTCAATAGGACAGTCATAGGGGCGGTGAGGCGGAAGGGTCTCCACAGCTCTTTTGGAGAACACATCCGCATAGGGCCAATATTGCTTGGGGAGAGAGGATAGATCTGCGGGTACCTCAGTAGTAGCAACCTGAACACATTCCCTCTGACATCTACCCCCACAAGATTCACCCCATCCCAAAATTCTGCCTGTGGACCACTCAATATGAGGAGAGTGGTACCGTAGCCAAGGCATCCCCAACAGGACCTCCTCAACTCCCTCAGGAATGATGACAAGCAGAGATATAATCTCCTGATGATATGGCGACATAGACAGAGTAAAAGGGAAGGTCTGGTGTGTTATCTCTGAGGGCAGTGTTGACCCATTTACCACTCGTACAGTCACTGGTTGAGCTAACATTACCAGGGGAATTGCGTGACGTTGGGCGATGGCAGATGACATAAAATTGCCCTCCGCCCCAGAATTTACGCAGAGCTCTACCGAGTGGGAAAATGAGCCTATAGTAATTGTCCCCTTAAAGGACAATTTAGAGGCAAATGTCGCCGTGTCTAGTGTACCTCCACCTACTACCACTAGACGCTGACGTTTCCTTGACCACTGGGGACATCTGGTAGCAAGATGTCCTGACTGCTGGCGAACATGACAAACCTGGAGTGCACGAGCGGTCTGGGACTTAGAACCCGCTCGTGACACTACCATAGGCTCATGTGACTCAGGGGCCTGGACTGGAGATTCCAATGGTTTGGCGAAGGTGGGAGCCAGCCAAAACCTCTGCCTACACTGGGCTCGCTCTAACCTCCGCTCGTGAAAACGGAGGTCAATATGAGTGGACACTGCTATTAACTCTTCCAGTGTGGTGGGAATCTCCCTAGTGGCCAGAGCATCCTTCACATGGTCAGCTAGCCCCCTCCAAAATATCGGAATAAGGGCTTTATCCGACCACTCCAGCTCAGATGCTAGGGTGCGAAAGTGGATGGCAAAATGGCTGACCAAGGATGAGCCTGGAGTCAATGCCAACAGTTGGAGCGCCGTATCATGGGTGACACGAGGTCCTAAAAAGACCTGTTTCAGAGTGCTCAGAAACAACGGAGCATTCTGCACCACATGATCGCCACGCTCCCACAACGGCGTAGCCCACTCCAACGCCCTGTCCGACAGGAGAGACACAATAAATCCCACCTTAGCCCACTCTGTGGGGAAACGTGCGGCCAGAAGCTCGAGATTTATAGAGCACTAACTCACGAAACCCCTACAAGGTTTACTATCACCAGAAAATTTTTCTGGAAGCGGGAGGCGAGATAGAGTAGGAACAGGGGTGGCAGTGGACAAGGTTGCTGCTGCCACGCTAGCAGCCTGAAGAGCAAGTGCGGTTACATCCACAGCTGAGGTTGTGCGCTCGAAAGCCGCCAACCTACCCTCCAGCTGCTGGATGTACTGCAAATATTTCTGTTTTTCCATCATTACTAGCCAGACCCTGGCGCTAGTATAATGTTAGGGCTAGCGGAACGCACCAAATAATTAAATAGATAGAATAAGGTGCGTTCGCTGCCTGGGGTCCACCGTGCAGAGATGGAACCTGCTGCTAAGTAATGACGGACTATATGGTGGTACAATGAGGATAAACACATGGGTTAACTTCACCCTGTATGAAGAAAGTGAACCCTGTTACGTCATAGGGTCGCGGTATCGCACAGAGAGCGCTAGCAAAAAATCACAGACCTCTATCCCAGGACACAGGATTAGAGTTTGTGTAGACCTCTTGCGATCGACACCACAATTGGGGTATCAGAGTAACTAATATGCACAGAAGTGTGTGCTGTGCCACACTGGCGTATGCCACTAACCACACAGACTTGTGTAAGGTAAGCGCTCTAATAACGCACAGTGCTGCACTGGCGGTCACAGCAGTTAGACGCTGTTTACGTGTGGCTTTGTGCTGATAGCACAAAGGACCAATGGGAGTCTGCCACAGAAGAAGAACACCTTCAGGACCTTCCTAGAGGACCAATGGGATTTGCTGCAGTATCTAAGCATGTGACCCCCGACCTCCAATGGGAGGTCGTCCCGTGGGCATGCTCAGAAAGGGAAAAGCTGGACTTAGTCCCAGAAAGACCTGCTCGCTGCTGAACATTGCTGGCTACAAGGACAGAGCCTGGAAGGGAAGTAGTAACCAGTTGTCCAGTATCAGCCTGGGACCGACATCTCCGCTGAGCAGACTCCACTGCGGCTGGAGAAGAATGGGAGACTGCAGCGGAGATGGTTCGAGATTCCCCTGTGCGGAGGCGGGAACTCTACACCTAACACCTAATGACTAAATCCCTCATCTCCTGCAAGAAAACAAAAATAAAAAACAACAACATCCTCCACCTCTCTGTCATTCTGTCCCATGTTGTAATCCATATCTGGGGGATAAGCAGTTTTCAAACTGGACGGTGCCAAGATGCTACCATCCAGGCTGAGAACCACTAGTGACTGAATTGCTATGAGTGCAGCCTCAGTGACTAGCGGTGACATCATCGAGGTTACCTCCAGTCACTGAGGCTGCATTCCCAGCCAGGGTGGTCTCAGTGAGATCCCCGTTTGAACTGTGAGAGTTTTTCTCACGGTGCCTAACAAAAAAAAATATCTTTCAAAAATTGTGCTGATGTAAAGTAGACATGTGGGAAATGTTATTTATTAACTATTTTGTGTGATATCACTCTCTGATTTAAGGGCATAAAATAATATTTTGAACTTTTGTGTGTTACATAGTTACATAGTTATTAAGGTTGAAGGAAGACTTTAAGTCCATCTAGTTCAACCCATAGCCTAACCTAACATGCCCTAACATGTTGATCCAGAGGAAGCCAAAAAAAAACCATGTGACAAAGAGTAAGCTCCACCTTGGGGAAAAAAAATCCTTCCCGACTCCACATATGGCAATCAGACTAGTTCCCTGGATCAACGCCCTATCAAGGAATCTAATATATATACCCTGTAACATTATACTTTTCCAGAAAGGCATCCAGTCCCCTCTTAAATTTAAGTAATGAATCACTCATTACAACATCATACGGCAGAGAGTTTAATAGTCTCACTGCTCTTACAGTAAAGAATCTGTGTCTGTTGTTATGCTTAAACCTTTTTTCCTCCAGACGTAGAGCATGCCCCCTTGTCCCTGTCTCAGGTCTATGATTAAAAAGATCATCAGAAAGGTCTTTGTACTGTCCCCTCATATATTTATACATTAAAATAAGATCACCCCTTAGTGTTCGTTTTTCCAAACTAAATAGCCCCAAGTGTAATAACCTATCTTGGTATTGCAGACCCCCCAGTCCTCTAATAACCTTGGTCGCTCTTCTCTGCACCCGCTCTAGTTCAGCTATGTCTTTCTTATACACCGGAGACCAGAACTGTGCACAATATTCTAAGTGTGGTCCAACTAGCGACTTGTATAGAGGTAAAATTATGTTCTCCTCATGAGCATCTATGCCTCTTTTAATGCATCCCATTATTTTATTTGCCTTTGTAGCAGCTGCCTGACACTGGCCACTGAATATGAGATTGTCATCCACCCATACACCCAGGTCTTTTTCATTGACGGTTTTGCCCAGAGTTTTAGAATTAAGCACATAGTTATACATCTTACTACTTCTACCCAAGTGCATGACCTTACATTTATCCCCATTAAAGCTCATTTGCCATTTATCAGCCCAAGCTTCTAGTTTACATAAATCATCCTGTAATATAAAATTGTCCTCCCCTGTATTGATAACCCTGCAGAGTTTAGTGTCATCTGCAAATATTGAAATTCTACTCTGAATGCCCCCCTACTTTTTACTGTATTTTATAGTCCCCTTAGGGACTTGATGCTGTCATCATTTGATCTCCTGTGTTATACATAGCACAGCTTCAGCACTGCTATGTATAGCAAAAAATACAATCTCCTATGACCAGGAGGATCATCATGACAGGCATAGGGTCATCAGCAGACCCCCTGCTGTCATGACAACCAATTGGTGGCCTGTCATCACATGAATGGGGTGCTGATGTGCAGGATCAATGACATGCTTCAGTGATTGACAGCAGCATTTTTTCTAGTTAACAGCTGAGAGAGGATCTCAGATCCACTCGCAGCTGTCAAAGGCACTTAATGGCTAATTAAATCAGCCATCAAATACAGGGAAAAATGCGGGCTTAGTGTGTGAGCTTGCAACAAAGGTAGGGACAGCCGATGACCTAAATATACGTCGTCAGTCGTGAAGAGGTTAAACTTATTAAGCAGACTTGAATATGAATCGAGAGATGACGGATCCTTGTCAAATTATGTTGTTGCCACAAGAAAATGACTTGGGAATCAAACTCTACTGAATATGCTTCTTGCTTATGCGTAATCTTCTAGGTCATTATCTGTTGAACATAAAAAAACATAAAAAATGTATATAATCTTTTATAGGTCAAGTGTTTATTTAATTATAGAAATGAGGGTCAGAATGAATTAACAAAATCCTAGGCTTTTTCAGCCAATTAAGATATGATAGGATTGGCTTGACATGCAGGACTAATTATTTCCAGTGGTATTTTGTTAGAAATTTACAGGGACAAACCTTACCTTGGCCACATGGATACAACCTTCATGAACTAATGGATTTGTACAAGTGAAATTGAAAGAGTTTAATTGGCTTTTAAATGCCTTTTATTTTAAAATTATTTTTAGTAGATAAGTAAAAAAGGTAAGGGAGTTGCCCACTACTTAGACAACTACTTGTCATACCCCACGCTTTACCCTGATAAAGTAGGAATGCTTATGTTCATCTCCCATGCCATTGCCATTCTCGTGATGCCGGCACTTGCTCTTCCCTGGGCTCTCGTGCGGCTGTTGTTAAATGTGAGTCTTGCGACCAATTAGTGCTGGCGTCACTGTCCCCGCCTTCTGTCGAATTGAACATGAAGACAAAGTTAGACACTAGCTGGAGCCCTGACTTCCTGACAGTGATGCTACACGAGAGCCCCGGGACCACGAGTGCAGACACCGATGGAACAGCGCAGACACAGAAGTGGATTATGAGCTTTTTTATTAAAGGAGTTGTCCTAGTAGTAAACAACCCCTGTAAGGTAAAGTAAAAGTTAAAGGAACTTATAAATTCCATATTGATGTACTAACAGTAGCGTAGTGCTAATAGCAGCAGACCACATATGGCCCGTGAGTCAGAGCGTCCAGTGCTGGCTCCATGCCTCCCTCACTTGGATGCAGTGCAGTAGAAAACATATGATGGAACAGGGAGCTGTCAGCTTACTATGCTATCATTCTCCCTGTGCATTTGAACTCTGACATTTTAGCACAGAGGGAGAAATGACAGAAGCAGCAGGGAAAAGGTGGGAGGTGAGTAGTCTTCTTTTTTTCTCATTTTATCAATGAGTTCATCATTCTGTGTGTGGTGAGATATCCTGTGGAGTCATCATAGTATGTACAGTGGGTACGAAAAGTATTCAGACCCCTTTAAATTTTTCACTCTTCGTTTCATTGCAACCATTTGGTAAATAAAAAAAGTTCATTTTTTCTCATTATTGTACACTCTGCACAACATCTTGACTGAAAAAAAAACAGAAATGTAGAAGTTTTTGCAAATTTATTAAAAAAGGAAAACTGAAATATCGCATGGTCATAAGTATTCAGACCCTTCGCTCAGTATTGAGTAGAAGCACCCTTTAGAGCTAGTACAGCCATGCGTCTTCTTGGGAACGATGCAACAAGCTTCTCACACCCGGAAATATGTGGGGCAATCAATGGTGCTGTAGGACCGTGGGGATCATCAACCTGTGCTGTGGGACAATGGGGCCATAATGCTTTCTTATTGTTTTGAGGTGACTTGGGACCTCAAAATGCGTGTGGGAAACTATGAGGATATTGTTGTAATGGGGCATCATTTTGCGTTGGGGCACTGTTGGGCATCATAGTTTATTGTGGGTGGGGTACTGTAAGGTTATTATACTGTGTATGTAGAAGATATTGTGAATTTATTCACTGTGAGGGCAGTCGGCATCCTTTAAAGGGTCAATAAAAGGGGCATTGTAGTGAGTGACAACCCTAAAGGGCTTCCATAGGGACAAAAATACTGTAAGTGCTGCTCTCTGTCTTTTAAAGTTCGAGCATACCTTCTTCTCTTGCTATGTCTATGTGCCATAACCCTGGCTACTCTTTCAATTTTTTTTGAGGGGGGGGGATCGAGGGGGCAATTAGGACTTTTGGTTTGTGGCCCCATGATTTCTATGTACACCACTGTGAACAATTATTAGATTGAGGAAGGAAAGAATTTTCCTCAAATGCAATATGAAAGAAAAAAGCTTTTCTAAGCAGGCTTACTAGTTAGAAAAACCCTTATAATATATCAATGTATCTAGAATATGTAGCATATAAGTAGTTTATGTTATATAAAGACAATCAGCCATGCTAATAGGTGTATTCCTGGTGTAATATTCTTGGTCTTTAATTGCTCCCCAATGATGATTTGATCAGAACAAATCTTTGTGTCATGCTCCGGTTTTGCTGAAAGCAACAGAAAGCAAAGTAACAATGAGGAAAATGAGAGAAGGATGAAAAGGTGAGACAAGTGAAAGGTCCATTCTGCACGTCTGCACTTGAGCCAGGGCTGCTAGAGACATGCTTTTTTTGTTTTTGGTTAAAAAGCCTCATTCAGGCGTTATGGAATTGGAATGTGAAGGGTAATTGAGCTGAAAGCCATTCTCTTCCTCTGTTTGCAACGAGATAGGAATGATTGAGGCCCCTTGAATCACCAGCCCAAGGGACTTGATGAGAGAGTCAAAATAGATTGCATGAAAGTGAAGTTATGTTGAAACTGGAGGACGACAGTGTTAGAGTAGGTGAGAAATGTCTCTATCCCAAAAGTGCAATCATTGGCAAAGTGAGCCCCTCGATCTGTTGAGACCGTTTAGATTCACGCCCCTTAAAATTGGTGTCTGAAAAACCAGTTACCTGTTTCATGACAACCACAGATTTCACAATGGACTATAATTTCTTTTGTCTTATAATACTCAGTTATTTACTATAGATGAAAAATATGACACTGGTATTTTAAGTTTATACTTTTATACAGTTTTCACAACAGGTTACATTTAAGTGTAATGTTGTGTTTCCACCTGCCCCATGATGTTATAAAAGAGCTGAAAAATATGGGAAATCTTGATGAACAAAATTTACGTCTTGTGTATGGAGAACACTTTTCCTATCATTGACAGAAAAAGTATAGTAAAAAATCTAAATGTTCTCTGGTATAATTCTAGAACCTTATCTTGAGTAGCAATGTTAGAAGTTGTATGTGCACCCACAACACTGAAAGATCTCAAATGACCTTTCAGATAATGGAATTCACTAACAATATGCAAATACATGAAAATACTCTGCATAATATTAATTATATAATTATTATGCTCCAATTTAATACTACCAGCACAAAAAATGATTGACTATCATTTTTAGGAAAAAGAAAAACAATATACCTTTTTACTGTAGAATATGTGTCAGTAGGAAAAAGTGACTGGTGTATGCACAGTTTAACTCCTGCATTACACATTTCTTTTGTGTTCCTAGACACAGGAAAGCTTCTTATGAGCACTGTGTTGTAACCCAATGGTGAGCTTACTTAACAGGCAGAAGTTGAATTTTGAGCTCATTAGTTTGAACAGATCATGTCCCTTAATATTTCTCCCCATGGGGAGAAAGATGTGGAACCGCCGGTTAAAGTATAGGACTCTTGTTTGCTGGACTGTAGTGCCACTATGGGGGACAAGGAAGCTCCTGGGATAGTGTGCTGGGCTGTGTTGAGGCAGAAGAAAGCTAAGTGGAGTGGAAAGTGGAATGACTTCAGGAAAGGGAGGAAGAAGTGTGTGATAATGTTCCATGTAATAACAGAAACATTATTGTTCAGCTAAAATATGCTTGTTTATGAATTATGGCTTCTCTCATTGAACTTTACATCAACTGATCCTGGGCAGCCAAAAACAACAGTACCATGCGGCCTGCAAGGACGTATCACCATCATTGTTGAAGTCCAAGCATCCAGTCAGGATCCCTATTTTCATAGGGTATGAAGCAAGAGTACCTCGCCCATGGTTACTGCCCTGCACCACTTTCACTTTCAATTCTTTTGGCTGAACCTTGGACATTTGAAGGCAGTGTGAGAAATAGAACCCATTATCGTCCACTGATGTGCTGCAGGGCTCACACGGCAAAATTATTTCATGTGAGCATTGGGAATCCCGATGCTCACATCACTTGAATGGGGCCAGTTCAGAAGGTGAGTGTACATTGTTTCTATTTTACAAGGGAGAATATAGTATTTAAACAGGTGTATGCCTAGTAGCAGACAACCTCTTTAAGCTGTTCCAAACAAGTGTATGCACCCCTTTTTTTCTTACAATTAACATAACTAACTAATGATATAGGAATAAATAAAGCGGACAAAGATGGCTTTGTTAGTAGCTGCTAAATTTATATAGTGCAAAAGTTTTTTTTATAAATCACTGTTTCAGGTCAGATTAACAATACATACTTGGACTGTGATGCAAGGATTGGATGTGCTCTAGCATCTGCTGACCAAAATTCAACAGGTTTTTAAGCATATAAGATGCTTTTGAGCTTGGGTCAGGAGACTTGCTGCCAATCAGTTCAATGTTGTCCAATTACAGACTATAAAACATGAATGTGTAAGGGGGTGTGCAGGTGGCTAGTTTGAGCCCTGCATTCCTGTGCATGCCTACCTAATGAAACTGGGTACTTTTTGTGTTTGCTGTGTGCCCTGTGTAGTTTATGATATTTGACACTGTTTAATATGATAATGGCTGACACTGTTCCGATATCTGTGTGTTAGGGACAGGAATAGGGACAGTCAGTGGCAGTGGTAGGTTAGCACTGATAAGGGTTATGGCATTGTAGTTACAGGTTAGTGTTAGGGGGCACTGTAGAGTAGGAGATTAGATTGTGTTGAGAACTGGTTTCAGTCAGAGTAGTGACAGTTGAGAAAGGGGGCGGAGCCAGTGTAGTGGCAGGGAGAGGGCCTTTCTGAGGTAATTTTCAGGTAGTGGGAGGAGCTAAAGCTGTGTGAGGAGGATTGTTCTAGAAGGACTTGTGACAGAAAGCTGAACAGAGCAACAGTGTAGAGTTAAGAGAGCGAGGCAGCCTGGAAGAATCAGTGGCTAGTCTGTGGGTTACCTCCCGTGACGCCCGGGACTTACGGTCCGAACAGGAATTGTGGAGGCAACCTGAATTTTCACCCAAGATGGGGAAAGTGGACGGGGAGCACTCAGTATCAGCTAGCTGGATGGTTCAGGAAGCTGCGGGCCTGGGAGCCATGGTGCAGGAAGAAAAGCTGAGGGAGCAGACCAGGGAAAACGCAGGAGATGGATTACTCATGTATTGGGAAAATGGATGGACTGTAACTGTTATGAAGATGCACGAGTTAAGTAAAGTTTTATTGAAAATGAACTCGGACTTTGAGAACATTTGTGTGTGTCTGCGACGGATTGGAGCCCTGTATGCTGTGAAGGATTCTGACCCACAGGTGGGTGAAATACGTGACACACACAGCACACCACAAAATGGACATGATATTTCTGTAGCGGAGCGTCGGGGTGTGATGAGGAAGCAGCAGCAATCCCTCGGTACGGCTACCACCCTGGCCCCCGTTACAAATGTATGAATCTGACTTTAGAGTATTTTCTTTTTACCACAGCACAAATCAGCCATAGTCTGTGCTGCGAGGAGAAATTACATAAAACAAGATGTAGGTCTGGGTGAACAGCATAGACCAGAGGAAACAGTGCAGCAATGTGGGTCTCTTGACAGACGTTGCAATGATCAGTGATGACTAGTGATGAGCGAGTATACTCGTTGCTTGGTTGGGCTCCGATTATTGGTTAGTGCTCGGAGATTTCGTTTTCCTTGCCGCAGCTGCATTAATTAGGACTGCTAGACAGGCTGAATACATGTGAAGAATGCCTGTTTGTTAGGGAATTCCCACATTTGTTCAGGCTGTCCAGCAGCCATAAATCATGCAGCTGAGGCGACGAAAACTAAATCTCCGAGCACTAACAAATATTCGGAGATCACCCGAGCAACGAATATACTCACTCATAACTAGTGGTGACCAGGGCAGCAGGCAAATTACACGGGTTGCACAGATATAGCAAAGTCTGATATGAGGATGCACACAGGAACAACATCAGTACTAGAAACTGTTCTCTTCTGGCAGGCTAGCAGTTAATCACAGGAATGCAGTCAAGTATCTTCTAGCTTGGCAATGATTAAACACAGGAGTAACCGAGAAGTAAATGCAGTCTAAAATTTTCCGGTTGGTCAATGGTTAATAGCAGCAATTTAACAAAGAAGCAAATAGAATGAAGCGTAACAAACTGAACACATGCTTGAAGAGATTGTAGAGATGAAGTGTGAACAGGATTGAGAACAGTTGTGAGGACGGAGTTGTTAACTTGCATGCTCAGACATTGTGTGGACAAAAGACAGTAAGTTGGACTGACCTTTGAAATAGCACTCAGCATGAATGCTAGGATTAGAAGTGATGGATGATTAGACACTCGTCTGTCATTCATCCAAGTGAAGTGGACAAAATCTCCTGACACACTTAAGGCAAATGAAACAATGTTACTTAATGTTACCCAAGCACCTGACTTCTGCCGAAGGCGACCTTTAACCTCTTAACGTCCAATGTCAGGCAGAGTCCGTCATTGGACACCTCCCCTCGCTTGATGTTGGCGCTGTACCTTTTCCGGTACATGACAGCTGATCTGATCAGCTGACATGTGCCCCTTACAGCCGTGGGTGGAATTGCGATTAACCTGTGGCTGTTCACTTGTTAAATGCCGCTGTCAAACTCTGACAGGGCATTTAGCACTTTAGGAAGAAAGTCGTTACCTCCTTTGATCAGCGCCCATGTCACATGACTGCAGGTCACCGATGGGTTGGCATGACAACTCGGGGTCAGCAGGAGACCCCTGTGGTTGTCATAGCCGGATAGCTATGAGCACTGCCCAGTGGTTGGCACTCAGAGCAAGTGAGGTATTCTGCTACATGCAGACGATCAAATAATCGCCTGCATGTAGCAGGACCGATTGGGTTATGGCAGCTTCTTGTCTCCCATGGAGACAATTGAAGCATGCCAAAAGTAAATAAAAAAATGTTTTTAAAAATATTAAAAAAGTAAAAAAATATAAAAGTTTAAATCACCCCCCCTTTCGCCCCATTCAAAATAAAATAATAATAAAATAAAATATACACATATTTGGTATTGCTGCATTCGGAATGACCCGATCTATCAATACAAAAAAAGAATTAACCCAATCGGTAAACTGCGTAGCGAGAAAAAAAATTGAAACGCCAGAATTACGTTTTTTTGGTGACTGCAACGTTGCAATAAAATGCAATAATGGGCGATCAAAAGATTGTATATGCACCAAAATGGTATCAATAAAAAAATTCAGATTGCCACACAAAAAAAAGCCCTCACCCGGCCCAAAATCCCGAAAAATGGAGACATTACGGGTCTTGGAAAATGGCAACTTTTTTTTTTACAAACTTTGGAATTTTTTTTCACCACTTAAATAAAAAAGAACCTAGACATGTTTGGTGTCAGTGAGCTCATAATGACCTGGAGAATCATAATAGCAGGTCAGTTTTAGCATTTAGTGAACATGGTAAAAAAAAACTACCTAAAAATGCACTTTTTTTGCAATTTCACTGCCTTTGGAATATTTTTCCTGTTTTCCAGTACATGATATAGTAATATCAATGGTGTCATTCAAAAGTATTATTATTATTATTATTTATTTATATAGCACCATTAATTCCATGGTGCTGTACATGAGAAAGGGGTTACATACAGAGTTATAAATATCGTTTACAGTAAACAGATTTACAGTGACAGACTGGTACAGAGAGGAGAGGACCCTGTCCTTGCGGACTTACATTCTATGGGACAACTTGTCCTGCAAAAAACAAGCTCTCAAATGGCTTTATTGAAAGAAAAATAAAAAAGTTATGGCCGTGGGAAGAAGGGGAGCAAAAAATGGAAACGCAAAAATGAAAATACCCCTAGTCCTTAAGAGGTTAAAAGCGTCTAAGGTGATGATGTCAGAAGAGTTTGCTGGGTTACCTAAGAAATCCAGCATCCTTCATGAACTATATATCAATCGAAAGAAGCCATAGGAGATGGGAGTCAGGTCTTTTGTTACAAAAGGATAACCTCAATGATACCCTGATTTTTTTTCTTTAGACTGCTGGACATTCGGATAAAATTTATTTTAAAGGGCTTATGTGAAGTGTAGTAGTACTGATGATGTCTTATCTGCACATACCTGCAGAAACTTTTACACGATCGTGAAATCCTTTTATGCTTAGCCATGAACTTAATATATCCCTTCTGTATGTCCTCAGTTTTTTTTATAAACGGTTTCCTATATATTACAAAATGCTCTTAATCATTTAATAGCTGGATTAAAAATCTAGAAATGGAAGATTACAAACTCTTGTTAATCCAGTCAACGTGTCAGATGCTGGGTCTTCAGGATTTCTGGATTGTCCTTATTACAGTTGTACCTCTAGAACACAAATGGTAGACAATTTAGCTAGATTCTATACTTACGCCCACTAGTATCACCAATAGTTGCTTTAAATGGAAAGAATAATTGCATGGTTCAGCAAAGATTACATTTAAAATTCTTTAAAGCATCTAAATGTTGCTAAGTTTTCTTTATTCTCACCGGTGCTCGATATCTTACTCTGAAATAGTCTATGATTAAAGTACTGCTCCATTTGAGTGGGAATTTCTAATATAATAAAAGTAGATTAATGGAATTTTTGAATTTTTGTTTGGGTATTTTAATTTACAATAGTGATAATCTACATTAAATTAATCTATATTCAAATTGATTAGGTTTGAAATTAAATATTAAGGAATTCATTGGAGTGAAACGTTTCATTACCTAATGCTACATTAACTTTTCCTTCTTGAATACTTAAAAATATATGTTATAGCTCACAAAGACTGGTGGTCATCCTCTAATTCTAATTGTTCTGTACAATTTTTTGACCTCTCGAAAAGAACATTCAAGTACAATAAAACAATTGTGAAGGGGAAGTCCAGTTATAATAATTATATGATGTGTCACATGGATACGAGATGTGCAGCATCTGAAACCACGGATACTGGAAGTCTGTGCTAGCATTTCTTCTGTGGTGTTGCTATCAGTGTGTCCAGAGTAGAAGAGAGTTGCATTGACAATCAAATCAATAGGCAGCACTTTGAACACATTTTCTAAGTGGTCATAAACTTGTAAATAACTCATGAAAAAATAAAGTTATGTTAAAACCAATCACATCATTGCTTTTCTTGTGAAATTCTCAATAAGTTTGATGTGTCACATGACCCTCTTCCCATTGGAAAAAATAAAGTTGGATCCAAAATGGCCTACTTCAAAATGGCCGCCATGATCACCACCTACCTAGAAAAGTTTTCCCCTTCCCAAAACAAATGTGCCACCAACAGGAAGTTGATATCACTAGCCATTCACATTTTATTAGGTGTATCCATATGAATGGCCCACCCTGTATATGAAAGTTTCTCTCCAGTGATCTTTTTTATTTGCCCCATGATTAGTTGTCATGTGTGTAACTGTCTCATGGTTTCAGTGGTGCTCTGGTCCGCTGAGGCACAAGATTACATCTGTGTGGACAGGTGGATACTCTCTCAATGTAAGTCTATGAGACACAGAACAAACCTCCCTAGCCTTGTTCAGTGTCTTGTAGATGGTAATTGAGAAAATTCAAATATTGACCTCTGCAGTGACTGTGTAATTTGGCAGGTCACAAATACAGTCATGTGGAACAGACCTGAAACAAGAAAAAGACAGCGACTAGTGAGTATGTTACTACCTTCATGACACTTACACACATGATCCCTAACAAAGGGGAAAATAAAATCACTGGAGTGGGATTTTATGGTCTGTTTACAATGGCGGATTATTGTTGTGAATCACGCAATTTTTATTGGTGCTTTCCATCAATTTCCAGTATTTATGATGATCACCAATAAATTATGAATATATATATATATATATATATATATATATATATATATATATATATATATATATATATATGCGCCTAGAATATTCGATTATTATCATCTGTCACTAAAGAATAATTACTCTATCTTATGGTGGAAAAAAGTTTCCTTTCCCCAGATATTAAAGGGGTTACCTTATCTTGCTGACAAAGGGCATACCCCTCCCTCAACTTCCTGCTTGCTAGGGGCTGGTGTACTCCTAATTGATTCACAGTCTGAACCAGCAGCCCCTGGCCCGAACTGTGTCCTCTCCGATGCTTCAAGTAGAGGCAGCTTTGGATATGCTGCATTGGAAAAGCACAGTTGCACTGAAGCTGACTGGTGTTGGGAGTTATAAATTTGATCCAGCAGTCTGGTCAGCTTTAGATGAGTGCTTACAAGCCATATTGGAGGGAGCATGTAAGCGCTGGGCTCCTTGCCTAGGAGACTCTCCACAACTAAAACATGGCAGCAATGGCTAGAAACCTAGAAAGTAAGTGTTAAAAATAACTCTTAGATGTAGATAAGCTGCTTCAAATTTTGACTGGATAGGATACTGAGTGCTTGTTCAATCCAGTAGTCAAATTGATTATTCATAGAGTAATGTATAAGAAGCTTGCACTGCATCATATAGATGACTTATTAGTAGAGATTAGGGTTGAGCGAAACGGGTCGGCAATTTTCAGAAGTCGCCGACTTTTGGCAAAGTCGGGTTTCATGAAACCCGACCCGACCCCTGTGTGGGGTTGGCCATGAAGTCGGCGATCTTCTGAATCTGGAATCGGAATTCCGATACCGATTCCCGATATGTTTAAGATATCGGGAATTGGTATCGGAATTCAGATTTAAGTGTAAAATAAAGAATTAAAATAAAAAATATCACTATACTTACACTCTGATGCGCCCTGGTACTAAGCGGGAACCTTCCTTCCTTAGAATCAGCCTTCCAGGACCTTGTGGTGACGTCGCGGGGACGTCGCGGCTTGTGATTGGTCGCGCGAGCGGTCACATGGGCGGCCGCGCGACCAATCACAAGCCGCGACGTCACCGTGACGTCACCACAAGGTCCTGGAAGGCTGATTCTAAGGAAGGAAGGTTATTCACTGCAAATCAAATTTTGGGCAAAATTTTGACAAAGCTGATGATTTTGAATTTCAAAAGATTTGATCATCTCTACTAGGGTTGAGCGACCTTTACTTTTATAGGATCGGGTCGGGTTTCACGAAACCCGACTTTTTCAAAATTCGGGTCGAGTGAAATCGGCCGATCCTATAAAAAAGTCGGGGTCGGGGTGGGCCGAAACTCGAAACCCAATGCAGTGCATTGGTTTTCAATGGTTCCCAGGGTCTGAAGGAGCGGAAACTCACCTTCAGGCCCTGGGATCCATATTTAAGTGTAAAATAAAGAATTAAAATAAAAAATATCGCTATACTTACACTCTGATGCTCCGCCCCAGCACATTAACCCCGGCACACCGAGATCAAACATGATCGCGGTGTGCCGGCGGTACAGGGAAGCATCGCGCAGGGAGGGGGCTCCCTGCGGGCTTCCCTGAGACCCCCGGAGCAACGCGATGTGATCGCGTTGCTCCGAGGGTCTCTTACCTCCACTCCCTGCAGTCCGCAGATCCAAAATGGCCACGGTATCCGGGTTCTGCAGGGAGGGAGGTGGCTTACTGAGTGCCTGCTCAGAGCAAGCGCTTGGCAAGCCTGCAGCACTGTAAGTCAGATCGCCGATCTGACAGAGTGCTGTGCAAACTGTCAGATCAGCGATCTGTGATGCCCCCCTGGGACAAAGTAAAAATGTAAAAAAAAAAATTACACATGTGTAAAAAAAAAAACAAATTCCTACATAAAGAAAAAATATATATATTATTCCCATAAATATATTTCTTTATCTAAATAAAAAAAAGTACACATATTTAGTATCGCCGCATCCGTAATGACCCAAACTATAAAACTGTCCCACTAGTTAACCCCTTCAGTGAACACCGTAGGAAAAAAAAACGAGGCAAAAAACAACGCTTTATTATCATACCGCCGAACAAAAAGTGGAATAACACGCGATCAAAAAGACGGATATAAATAACCATGGTACCGCTGAAAACGTCATCTTGTTCTGCAAAAAACAAGCCACCATACAGCATCATCAAAGAAAAAAGAAAAAAGTTATAGTCCTCAGAATAAAGCGATGCCAAAATAATTATTTATTCTATAAAATAGTTTTTATCGTATAAAAGCGCCAAAACATAAAAAAAATATAAATGAGGTATCGCTGTAATCGTACTGACCCGAAGAATAAAACTGCTTTATCCATTTTATCAAACATGGAATGGTATAAACGCCTCCCCCAAAAGAAATTCATGAATAGCTTTTTTTTGTCATTCTGCCTCACAAAATTTGGAATAAAAAGCGATCAAAAACTGTCACGTGTCCGAAAATGTTACCAATAAAAACGTCAACTCGTCCTGCAAAAAACAAGACCTCACATGACTCTGTGGACCAAAATATGGAAAAATTATAGGTCTCAAAATGTGGAGACGCAAAAACTTTTTTGCTATAAAAAGCATCTTTTAGTGTGTGACGGCTGCCAATCATAATAATCTGCTATAAAAAATGCTATAAAAGTAAATCAAACCCCCCTTCATCACCCCCTTAGTTAGGGAAAAATAATAAAATTAAAAAAATGTATTTATTTCCATTTTCCCATTAGGGTTAGGGCGAGGTTTAGGGTTAGGGTAATGGTTAGAGTTAGGGTTAGGGCTAGGGTTAGGGCTAGGGTTAGGGTTAGGGCTAGGGTTAGGGTTGGGGCTAGGGTTAGGGCTAGGGCTAGGGTTAGGGCTAGGGTTAGGGTTAGGGTTAGGGCTAGGGTTAGGGCTAGGGTTAGGGTTAGGGCTAGGGTTAGGGCTATGGTTAGGGTTAGGGTTGGGGCTAAAGTTAGGGTTAGGGTTTGGATTACATTTATGGTTGGGATTAGGGTTGGGATTAGATTTAGGGGTGTGTCAGGGTTAGGGGTGTGGTTATGGTTACCGTTGGGATTAGGGTTAGGGGTGTGTTTGGATTAGGGTTTCAGTTAGAATTGGCGAGTTTCCACTGTTTAGGCACATCAGGGGCTCTCCAAACAAGACATGGCATCCGATCTCAATTCCAGCCAATTCTGCATTGAAAAAGTAAAACAGTGCTCCTTCCCTTCCGAGCTTTCCCGTGCGCCCAAACAGGGGTTTACCCCAATATTTGGGGCATCAGCGTACTCAGGACAAATTGGACAACAACTTTTGGGGTTCAAGTTATCCTCTTACCCTTGTGAAAATACAAAACTGGGGGCTAAAAAATCATTTTTGTGAAAAAAAAAGAATTTTTATTTTCACGGCTCTGCGTTATCAACTGTAGTGAAACACTTGGGGATCAAAGCTCTCAAAACACATCTAGATAAGTTCCTTTGGGTGTCTACTTTCCAAAATGGTGTCACTTGTGGGGGGGGTTTAATGTTTAGGCACATCAGGGGCTCTCCAAACGCGACATGGTGTCCCATCTCAATTCCAGTCAATTTTGCATTGAAAAGTCAAACGGCGCTCCTTCCCTTCCGAGCTCTGCCATGCGCCCAAACAGTCGTTTACCCCCACATATCAGGTATCAGCATACTGAAAACAAATTGCACAACAACTTTTGGGGTCCAATTTCTTCTCTTACCCTTGGGAAAATAAAAAATTGGGGGCGAAAAGATAATTTTTGTGAAAAAATATGATTTTTTATTTTTACGGCTCTGCATTATAAACTTCTGTGAAGCACTTGGTGGGTCAAAGTGCTCACCACACATCTAGATAAGTTCCTTAAGGGGTCTACTTTCCAAAATGGTGTCACTTGTGGGGGGTTTCAATGTTTAGGCACATCAGGGGCTCTCCAAACACAACATGGCGTTCCATCTCAATTCCAGTCAATTTTGCATTGAAAAGTCAAATGGCGCTCCTTCCCTTCCGAGCTCTGCCATGTGCCCAAACAGTGGTTTACCCCCACATATTGGGTATCAGCGTACTCAGCACAAATTGTACAACAACTTTTGCGGTCCATTTTCTCCTGTTACCCTTGGTAAAATAAAACAAATTGGAGCTGAATTAAATTTTGTGTAAAAAAAAGTTACATGCTAATTTTTATTTAAATATGCAAATTGCCTCTTCTGAGAAAAAGAGGACTTAAACTCTACAGCGCCACCTATTGGAAGTAGCGATCCTACAAGTCACAATCAACCCTTTAACGAGTCGTGCAATATGACTTAGGATAAAAGCCAAATCAGTATCTCAATTCGCAGACACGGTGTTTCGGGCTGTTGGCCCTCGTCAGTGCGAAGCATGAGAACTGATTTGGCTAGGTGAGAGGCTCTGGACATGGGGTCTAAGGGGTATCGTTTCTCCTTATGGAGAGTGACATACCATCTCTGGCTTGTCAAGGTAAGGAGGCTTATTTGCCGTACAATGCTCCTCTGGGAATTTAAATATGCAAATTGCCTCTTCTGAGAAAAAGAGGACTTAAACTCTACAGCGCCACCTATTGGAAGTAGCGATCCTACAAGTCACAATCAACCCTTTAACGAGTCGTGCAATATGACTTAGGATAAAAGCCAAATCAGTATCTCAATTCGCAGACACGGTGTTTCGGGCTGTTGGCCCTCGTCAGTGCGAAGCATGAGAACTGATTTGGCTAGGTGAGACATGGGGTCTAAGGGGTATCGTTTCTCCTTATGGAGAGTGACATACCATCTCTGGCTTGTCAAGGTAAGGAGGCTTATTTGCCGTACAATGCTCCTCTGGGAATTTAAATATGCAAATTGCCTCTTCTGAGAAAAAGAGGACTTAAACTCTACAGCGCCACCTATTGGAAGTAGCGATCCTACAAGTCACAATCAACCCTTTAACGAGTCGTGCAATATGACTTAGGATAAAAGCCAAATCAGTATCTCAATTCGCAGACACGGTGTTTCGGGCTGTTGGCCCTCGTCAGTGCGAAGCATGAGAACTGATTTGGCTAGGTGAGAGGCTCTGGACATGGGGTCTAAGGGGTATCGTTTCTCCTTATAGAGAGTGACATACCATCTCTGGCTTGTCAAGGTAAGGAGGCTTATTTGCCGTACAATGCTCCTCTGGGAATTTAAATATGCAAATTGCCTCTTCTGAGAAAAAGAGGACTTAAACTCTACAGCGCCACCTATTGGAAGTAGCAATCCTACAAGTCACAATCAACCCTTTAACGAGTCGTGCAATATGACTTAGGATAAAAGCCAAATCAGTATCTCAATTCGCAGACACGGTGTTTCGGGCTGTTGGCCCTCGTCAGTGCGAAGCATGAGAACTGATTTGGCTAGGTGAGAGGCTCTGGACATGGGGTCTAAGGGGTATCGTTTCTCCTTATGGAGAGTGACATACCATCTCTGGCTTGTCAAGGTAAGGAGGCTTATTTGCCGTACAATGCTCCTCTGGGAATTTAAATATGCAAATTGCCTCTTCTGAGAAAAAGAGGACTTAAACTCTACAGCGCCACCTATTGGAAGTAGCGATCCTACAAGTCACAATCAACCCTTTAACGAGTCGTGCAATATGACTTAGGATAAAAGCCAAATCAGTGTCTCAATTCGCAGACACGGTGTTTCGGGCTGTTGGCCCTCGTCAGTGCGAAGCATGAGAACTGATTTGGCTAGGTGAGAGGCTCTGGACATGGGGTCTAAGGGGTATCGTTTCTCCTTATGGAGAGTGACATACCATCTCTGGCTTGTCAAGGTAAGGAGGCTTATTTGCCGTACAATGCTCCTCTGGGAATTTAAATATGCAAATTGCCTCTTCTGAGAAAAAGAGGACTTAAACTCTACAGCGCCACCTATTGGAAGTAGCGATCCTACAAGTCACAATCAACCCTTTAACGAGTCGTGCAATATGACTTAGGATAAAAGCCAAATCAGTATCTCAATTCGCAGACACGGTGTTTCGGGCTGTTGGCCCTCGTCAGTGCGAAGCATGAGAACTGATTTGGCTAGGTGAGAGGCTCTGGACATGGGGTCTAAGGGGTATCGTTTCTCCTTATGGAGAGTGACATACCATCTCTGGCTTGTCAAGGTAAGGAGGCTTATTTGCCGTACAATGCTCCTCTGGGAATTTAAATATGCAAATTGCCTCTTCTGAGAAAAAGAGGACTTAAACTCTACAGCGCCACCTATTGGAAGTAGCGATCCTACAAGTCACAATCAACCCTTTAACGAGTCGTGCAATATGACTTAGGATAAAAGCCAAATCAGTATCTCAATTCGCAGACACGGTGTTTCGGGCTGTTGGCCCTCGTCAGTGCGAAGCATGAGAACTGATTTGGCTAGGTGAGAGGCTCTGGACATGGGGTCTAAGGGGTATCGTTTCTCCTTATGGAGAGTGACATACCATCTCTGGCTTGTCAAGGTAAGGAGGCTTATTTGCCGTACAATGCTCCTCTGGGAATTTAAATATGCAAATTGCCTCTTCTGAGAAAAAGAGGACTTAAACTCTACAGCGCCACCTATTGGAAGTAGCGATCCTACAAGTCACAATCAACCCTTTAACGAGTCGTGCAATATGACTTAGGATAAAAGCCAAATCAGTATCTCAATTCGCAGACACGGTGTTTCGGGCTGTTGGCCCTCGTCAGTGCGAAGCATGAGAACTGATTTGGCTAGGTGAGAGGCTCTGGACATGGGGTCTAAGGGGTATCGTTTCTCCTTATGGAGAGTGACATACCATCTCTGGCTTGTCAAGGTAAGGAGGCTTATTTGCCGTACAATGCTCCTCTGGGAATTTAAATATGCAAATTGCCTCTTCTGAGAAAAAGAGGACTTAAACTCTACAGCGCCACCTATTGGAAGTAGCGATCCTACAAGTCACAATCAACCCTTTAACGAGTCGTGCAATATGACTTAGGATAAAAGCCAAATCAGTATCTCAATTCGCAGACACGGTGTTTCGGGCTGTTGGCCCTCGTCAGTGCGAAGCATGAGAACTGATTTGGCTAGGTGAGAGGCTCTGGACATGGGGTCTAAGGGGTATCGTTTCTCCTTATGGAGAGTGACATACCATCTCTGGCTTGTCAAGGTAAGGAGGCTTATTTGCCGTACAATGCTCCTCTGGGAATTTAAATATGCAAATTGCCTCTTCTGAGAAAAAGAGGACTTAAACTCTACAGCGCCACCTATTGGAAGTAGCGATCCTACAAGTCACAATCAACCCTTTAACGAGTCGTGCAATATGACTTAGGATAAAAGCCAAATCAGTATCTCAATTCGCAGACACGGTGTTTCGGGCTGTTGGCCCTCGTCAGTGCGAAGCATGAGAACTGATTTGGCTAGGTGAGAGGCTCTGGACATGGGGTCTAAGGGGTATCGTTTCTCCTTATGGAGAGTGACATACCATCTCTGGCTTGTCAAGGTAAGGAGGCTTATTTGCCATACAATGCTCCTCTGGGAATTTAAATATGCAAATTGCCTCTTCTGAGAAAAAGAGGACTTAAACTCTACAGCGCCACCTATTGGAAGTAGCGATCCTACAAGTCACAATCAACCCTTTAACGAGTCGTGCAATATGACTTAGGATAAAAGCCAAATCAGTATCTCAATTCGCAGACACGGTGTTTCGGGCTGTTGGCCCTCGTCAGTGCGAAGCATGAGAACTGATTTGGCTAGGTGAGAGGCTCTGGACATGGGGTCTAAGGGGTATCGTTTCTCCTTATGGAGAGTGACATACCATCTCTGGCTTGTCAAGGTAAGGAGGCTTATTTGCCGTACAATGCTCCTCTGGGAATTTAAATATGCAAATTGCCTCTTCTGAGAAAAAGAGGACTTAAACTCTACAGCGCCACCTATTGGAAGTAGCGATCCTACAAGTCACAATCAACCCTTTAACGAGTCGTGCAATATGACTTAGGATAAAAGCCAAATCAGTATCTCAATTCGCAGACACGGTGTTTCGGGCTGTTGGCCCTCGTCAGTGCGAAGCATGAGAACTGATTTGGCTAGGTGAGAGGCTCTGGACATGGGGTCTAAGGGGTATCGTTTCTCCTTATGGAGAGTGACATACCATCTCTGGCTTGTCAAGGTAAGGAGGCTTATTTGCCGTACAATGCTCCTCTGGGAATTTAAATATGCAAATTGCCTCTTCTGAGAAAAAGAGGACTTAAACTCTACAGCGCCACCTATTGGAAGTAGCGATCCTACAAGTCACAATCAACCCTTTAACGAGTCGTGCAATATGACTTAGGATAAAAGCCAAATCAGTATCTCAATTCGCAGACACGGTGTTTCGGGCTGTTGGCCCTCGTCAGTGCGAAGCATGAGAACTGATTTGGCTAGGTGAGAGGCTCTGGACATGGGGTCTAAGGGGTATCGTTTCTCCTTATGGAGAGTGACATACCATCTCTGGCTTGTCAAGGTAAGGAGGCTTATTTGCCGTACAATGCTCCTCTGGGAATTTAAATATGCAAATTGCCTCTTCTGAGAAAAAGAGGACTTAAACTCTACAGCGCCACCTATTGGAAGTAGCGATCCTACAAGTCACAATCAACCCTTTAACGAGTCGTGCAATATGACTTAGGATAAAAGCCAAATCAGTATCTCAATTCGCAGACACGGTGTTTCGGGCTGTTGGCCCTCGTCAGTGCGAAGCATGAGAACTGATTTGGCTAGGTGAGAGGCTCTGGACATGGGGTCTAAGGGGTATCGTTTCTCCTTATGGAGAGTGACATACCATCTCTGGCTTGTCAAGGTAAGGAGGCTTATTTGCCGTACAATGCTCCTCTGGGAATTTAAATATGCAAATTGCCTCTTCTGAGAAAAAGAGGACTTAAACTCTACAGCGCCACCTATTGGAAGTAGCGATCCTACAAGTCACAATCAACCCTTTAACGAGTCGTGCAATATGACTTAGGATAAAAGCCAAATCAGTGTCTCAATTCGCAGACACGGTGTTTCGGGCTGTTGGCCCTCGTCAGTGCGAAGCATGAGAACTGATTTGGCTAGGTGAGAGGCTCTGGACATGGGGTCTAAGGGGTATCGTTTCTCCTTATGGAGAGTGACATACCATCTCTGGCTTGTCAAGGTAAGGAGGCTTATTTGCCGTACAATGCTCCTCTGGGAATTTAAATATGCAAATTGCCTCTTCTGAGAAAAAGAGGACTTAAACTCTACAGCGCCACCTATTGGAAGTAGCGATCCTACAAGTCACAATCAACCCTTTAACGAGTCGTGCAATATGACTTAGGATAAAAGCCAAATCAGTATCTCAATTCGCAGACACGGTGTTTCGGGCTGTTGGCCCTCGTCAGTGCGAAGCATGAGAACTGATTTGGCTAGGTGAGAGGCTCTGGACATGGGGTCTAAGGGGTATCGTTTCTCCTTATGGAGAGTGACATACCATCTCTGGCTTGTCAAGGTAAGGAGGCTTATTTGCCGTACAATGCTCCTCTGGGAATTTAAATATGCAAATTGCCAAACATTCCAAAAATTCCTGTGAAACACCTGAAGGGTTAATAAACTTCTTGAATGTGGTTTTGAGCACCTTGAGGGGTGCAGTTTTTAGAATGGTGTCACACTTGGGTATTTTCTATCATATAGACCGCTCAAAATGACTTCAAATGAGATGTGGTCCCTAAAAAAATGGTGTTGTAAAAATGAGAAATTGCTGGTCAACTTTTAACCCTTATAACTCCCTAAAAAAAAAAAAATTTGGTACCAAAATTGTGCTGATGTAAAGTAGACATGTGGGAAATGTTACCTATTAAGTATTTTGTGTGACCTATCTCTATGATTTAAGGGCATAAAAATTCAAATTTGGAAAATTGTGAAATTTTCAACATTTTCGCCAAATTTCCATTTTTTTCACAAATAAACGCAAGTTATATCGAAGAAATTTTACCACTATCATGAAGTACAATATGTCACGAGAAAACAATGTCAGAATCGCCAAGATCCATTGAAGCGTTCCAGAGTTATAACCTCATAAATGGACAGTGGTCAGAATTGTAAAAATTGGCCCGGTCATTAACGTGCAAACCACCCTTGGGGGTAAAGGGGTTAAAGAAGCACTCCCATCAAAGTTGTTATCCTCTTAATATACTGCAATCACCATATTTTACAGCACCATGTACTTACAATTGCTCATTTTGTCTTTCTACTAAGTACATTCTTTTCTTTTCTCTGCTCTATGTAGAAACAGGATGTCTATTTTCCCTGTAAAAATTACTCCTATTTTCAGCTCCTGACCCAGCACTCTCCACCCCACCAGGGACTTTTGCAGTGACACGTGACTCATACAGGAAAAATAGACTTCTTGTTTTTTACATAGATCTTACAAGGATTCAGCTAGTCAGTTTTTAAGCACATGATGTCGTAGACCTAATGGAAAAGAGAAGAATTAGCTGGGTAGAAAGGCAATATCAGCATTTGTAAGTACACAGTGCTATATAATATGATTGCAATATACTAAGAGGATAAAATTTTTAATGAGAGTGCTTCTTTAAAACATTGTGATCTCTTTAGTGAAAACTTCCTTATTACTGTCCCAGGTGACCTCAACATTTATGCCTATGAAAAAATGAATAGTAACCAGTGGAAGCTAACAACCTACTTAACAACACTACAGTATCAGACTTTGTAGGCTCCTTACATTGTAAAAACGATCCAAAAATTATCCATATTGGGATCAGATTATTGCTTTAAAGGCAACTGCTGAAACTGTAGGAATTCATGGACTTTTCCTAAAGTGTGATGCCAAAATTATTATATGAAAAAAAACAATGCTTATGGCTTGTTTTTTTCTCATAAGCCAGGAAGCACACTTTCTCAGACAGATGAGACTTCATTTTGTTTTTTTTCTTTAGTAGCAAAATTAAGACAGAAGAGAAATGAACTGCCCTCCTTGTTTGTAGTGCATCTAGGATAAAAAGTTCTATTATATCTATTATAGGTGTTGTTACTGTAGCATATCACAAATCAACTAATTCCCAGTCACATAAACTCTGCAGGTCCTGCATCTCCCTATCACTTGAATCTGTGTATAATTAGTAAAGGACTGAGGCTACCGCTCCCATTTTCTCTATTCTTCAGGGTACCAGTAGTGCATCACAATCAGATTTAGGCCTTTCTATCCCTATATTTAATGATTATCTGTACACCATAATCTCATATCCCTATGCTGTAAAACTCAAATGGCCAGTGCTTTCCCTGCCCTCATCTTTTATAGGGCCTGTGATAATTCCCCGATTGGCTGAACTAGACCATTTGAGGTCAAGGTATTAAGGGTAAGCAAAGCGGTTGCACCTAACTTCATTAACCTCTTCCTGGCTGATGTCATCTTCAGCCATGTGTGAAATGGCATTGGTTATTTTCCTTTTTACTGATGATCTGCGTGAATTGAATTGCAAATTGTTCAAATCTGCTGAAACCTGCAAATTTTGTGAAATTTGATTCAAAGTCGATTCAATTAATTCATCTCTACTACTGGTTAACTGTAGTTAAATGTTGTTCTTTGTAAAAGTTCTGAATCGTAGCACCATAACAACCAAATGTCTCATTTTCATTTAATTAAATGTCTTAATTGCCCAAAAAGTGTTCTATTTTCATTACACCACAAAAAATATATTAGTAAATCATTTTAAGCAGACATAACACCAAATTAATCAAACTATCATAGAATACATACCTCTTTCCAACTTTCTAAGCACGGATATTTTGATATTGATGACTGTACTATATTAAAATAAATGACCTTCATTTAAAATTGGGCAGTTTGATTTTTTTTTTTTTTTTTAAAACAACTGTAATAATTATAATTTATTTGTTCAGTAAAAGTAACTAACATTTCCAGTTTTAACAAGTCAGAGTGGGATGTTTGTTAAAGGGCACCCATCACCTGATTCATGTGGCCCCATATATGGATGGCGTAAATCAAAGACACTAGCCTCTTTATGTTTTACTCTGCAAGGCTGCGGCATTTCAGCAGAAACATAATTTGAAACACTACAGTATTTGGAAATTATGCAACTTCGATAACTAGTCTGATGCTGGTCCCCAGTGGTTCTTACCTGTCTCTATCCCATTGACTGCAAAGTATCTTCCTGTTGATGTGCTTAGAGAGAAATCTGTCTGTCTATGGGAGGTGGGCAAGGAAAACTTTCGGAGATCGGCCTTGGACTAGTCTTCCATTAGAAGTGGTCCCTAGATGGCCTTTCAAAGTACTGTATGTTTTCTCTGAAACACGTCAGCATTACCCACATTACTATGAAATACCAGTTTCTGTTGTCTTTATATCATGCCCTCTTTCTGTCTGAAACTGAATGTTTCCAAAACTGAACTACTTGTGTTTCCATTATCTACTAACCTACCTAAACCCAACATTGCTATTTCCTTTGGTGGTTCTACCATAACTCCCATGCAGCACAACAATTGTCTTGTGGTTTTATTTGATTCAGATCTTTCCTTAATTTCTTATTTCCAATCACTCTTTTGCTCATTTAGCATAAACCTCAAAAACATCTCTATAATCTGACCTTTCCCTACCTTTGACATTGCAAAAACTGTGTACATATTCCCTCTTGTAAAGTGCTGCGTCATATGTTGGCACTATAAAAACAAAGATTATTATTATAACACACTGCTGTGATAACACAGCAGATGTCTGATTCATAATGACGATGGTTCGGGCAATATGAATCAATTGACAGCTGCTCTTTAAATAATGTGGTCATTATGTATGCAAATCAGGAAAATGGTATCCATAGTGGGTTTTATCAGGTTAGGTTAGAAATCAATCAAATAGCCCAATTCTCTCCAATATGCATATATTCAGCGTAACTTTAGGCATAGAGAAGAAAAATCAATTTGCTTACATAGTTTTGATGTGTTCTTACTTCTGGACTTCATAGATACACTTGCTGAAAATTTAGATTTAGGGCTATATTATAATAATCTAACTGTTGTGTTATTGACCTACCTCCTTGTTGCTGAAGGGATAAGATGCCAACTCAGAACAGCTCAAAACAGCTGGCCGTGTTGAATTCATACTGTACATTCAGTAGATGGGACGCAATCAATGTTTTCATGTCAATGCTAGTACAAAAGGCTGTTCAATAACCATAACTTCTCAAACGTCTCAGAAGCTTTTGCATTGTCTTAAAATATGTTCTAAATACTCCTGCAGTTATCCTTACCTTATAGCATCTGCAACACCTCCAGGCTTTGTAACACAGTCGTAGATGCTGCAAACAAAAGACACTGCTTGGTATATGCTTTTCTATGAATAAAAGGTACATGTACACTCATGGATGAAAGTGTTAGCTCTAGTGATGACCGAATATACTCGTTACTCGAGATTTCCCGAGCACGCTGGGGTGTCCTCCAAGTACTTTTTAGTGCTCGGAAATTTAGTTTTTATTGCCACAGCTGAATGATTTACATCTGTTAGCCAGCATAAGTACATGTGGGGGTAACCTGGTTGCTAGGGAATCCTCACATGTACTTATGCAGGCTAACAGATCGGTGCCCTGAATTTTCAGAATGGGCAAAACAAGAATTGGAACAGGACCCTCAGTTTACACACAACATTATGTTCAGTGAGGAGGCAAACTTTTAGGGGTGGGCCGTTTATATGGATACACCTAAATAACATGGGAATGGTGACAGTTTTCTTGCGTAGGGTGTCTTGCATTGAAATCTGCTGCAATGACCCGGGTACTGCGCTCACCAGACATCAACACAATTTCTATCCGCTTCTCACGTGTTAACCTCTGCAACATGTCAATGGCTGTAAACAAAGAGAAACTTGTAAATAACTAATGAAATAATAAATTTATGTTAAAACCAAGCACACCATTGTTTTTCTTGTGAAATTCTCAATAAGTTTGATGTGTCACATGACCCTCTTCCTATTGGAAAAAATAAAGTTGGATCTAAAATGACCAACTTCAAAATGGCCGCCATGGTCACCACCCATCTTGAAAAGTTTCCCCCCTCCCATATACTAATGTGCCACAAACAGGAAGTTGATATCGCCAACCATTCCCATTTTATTTAGGTGTATCCATATAGATAGCCCACTCTGTATTATCTATCTATTATCTTTCTATAGATATATCTATCTAACTATTATCTATCCATCTATTATCTATCTATTTTCTATTGTAAGGAAGTGACCCCTGTCACAGCTAGCGGGTGCTATATGGGCTCCTCAGAATATGCACGGAGGCGTATTGAGGCCATAGGAATGTATGGCAGTCGCAGGTATAACTGTGGTGATGAGACAAAGTCCAGCATTAATGTGAATGGCCAGTATGTGTCACAAAGGGAGATACTCTGCGCTGTAAGCCTGAAGTAAGGTTGTTCTGGGACCTGTAGTCCCACAAGTATTTGTGTAGTTTTAAAGGGAGGCTTGCAGGGTTAGTTTGAGAGCTGGGTGGGTCAAACTAACCACACACACCTCCCACCTATGGGAGTGGTTACAAGTATGTAATGTGACCAGGGTGTGGGTCACATGGTTCTGAGTGTGGGACCTGAATGGTTCTTGGCTGTAAGGTCCTGTGAGAGGAAAGGCCTGGGTGTTGGGAGGTCCAGTGTCTGGACCGGATCCCTGAAGAGCACCTGATGAGGCCATGATCCTAAGTGGCCTCTGTGCTGGTAGGTCCTGTGTGTGGACCGGATCCCTGAAAAGCACGAGTTGAGGCCATGGATCTGCAGAGCCGGTGACGGCTACTGTATGGGGTAAGCTACCGTCCTTCGGTGGGTCTGGAACTGACCAATGTGTGCCTGCCAGGCAAGTTGGTGATCCCCGTAAAGGAACAAACAGTTGAATAGATAGGCTTGTGCACAGCTTTTGTAGGTGCCAGAGAAGGTTCCCATACCATTAACATATATTAAGAGACTCTGCACTCAAGTGATCAGTTAATTTAATGTTGCCCACACTAGTAGTAAGCAAAACGTTTCAGTCTTACATCAGACCTTCATCAGTTACAGAACAGAGTAAGGTTATTAGATCAGGTGGCATGTCGCACTTAACCCTAAATGTGCACAGGTCTGACAACCTTTCCCCACTTTTTCATGTCACGGAATGTTTAATGATCTAGTGATCCCCAACCAAGATTATCGGTTCACCTGATCTAATAACCTTACTCTGTTCTGTAACTGATGAAGGTCTGATGTAAGACCGAAACGTTTTGCTTACTACTAGTGTGGACAACATTAAATGATCTGATCACTTAAGTTGAGTGCCGAGTCTCTTAATATAGGTGATCCCCATAAGGCAGCTTCTCCGGAGGACAGGAGCCGTGTGATTCCAGCCAGTGAAAACCTCCAACACTGTCAAGCAGGTAACCCCGACCATGTGTGTTTGGCTCCAGAGCGAGCCTGAATATTGGACTTTACCAAGTGTGTATTGTCACAGTCCTGATGGAGCAGAGCCATGCTATGAACACTGTTACTTTGTTTTGCCATGCTATGAAGTCTGTTACTTTGTGTTTTGTGCCACTGGGGTTTATGGAGTAATAAAACCCAGGTGAACTTTTGAAGAAAATATGGTCTTGCTGTGTGTTATATCGCTGCCAAGTGAGTATTCCCCAATCCCCAAACCGTTAGTGATCGCTGCATCACATAATCTATTATCTATCTATCTATTATCTATCTATCTATCTATCTATCTATCTATCTATCTATCTTTCTATCTATTATCTATCTGTGTAAACATTCTTCAATGAACTATGTAAATGAAGAGGATGGACAAAAAATGACATCACAATTCTTTTTTTTTGTTAAATAATAGATCTTTATTTAGCCTACAAAAATACATACAAATCTGCATGGAAAAAAAGCATGAAAATGCTCATCTACAAACTCAGCAAAAATGCATCAAATCCAAGCTCATTTTTGCCAGCGTTTTCTGCCAAGACATGCAGAATCTGCATAGAAAATTCAACAGGCAAATCTGCAACGTCTGCACATACCCTTATGGATAGTTAGCACTGATACTGATGCATCCTGAACTTGCATGACAGCTTGAATTTCTTTGGCACTTGATTGGGGCTGTTTATCCACCATCTGGACTATCCTGCGTTGCAACCTTTCATCAATTTTTCTCTGCCTTCCAGGTTAGATTTGCTACAGTGCCATTAATTGTTATCTTCTTGATTATGTTACACACTATGGACAAAGGAACATCAAGGTCCTTGGAGAGGACTTTTAAGTTTTAACCTTAAGGCCATGTGCACACGTTAAGTATTTTTCGCGTTTTTTTCACGTTTTTTCGCTATAAAAACGCGAAAAAAACGCTTACATATGCCTCCTATTATTTTAAGTGTATTCCGCATTTTTTGTGCAAATGTAGCCTTTTTTTCCGCCAAAAAAATCGCATCGCGGAAAAAAAAGCAACATGTTCATTAAAATGCGGAATTGCAGGGGATTCCGCACACCTAGGGGTCCATTGATCTGCTTACTTCCCGCACGGGGCTGTGCCCACGATGCGGGAAGTAAGCAGATTATGTGCGGTTGGTACCCAGGGTGGAGGAGAGGAGACTCTCCTCCACGCACTGGGCACCATATAATTGGTCAAAAAATAAGAATTAAAATAAAAAACAGTCCTATACTCACCCTCGATGTCTTCCCGCCTCCACTGCACGCTGTCGCTTCGGTTCCTGTAGCTGGTGTGCGGTGAAAGACCTGCCGATGACGTCACTGTCCTGTGATTGGTCGTGAGCGGTCATGTGACTGCTCACGTGACCGTGACGTCACGGAAGGTCCTGTGCGCACAGACCAGCTATAGGAAGAGGAACGGACGCCGGTGAGGAGATGTCTGGGTGAGTATAAGCATTTTTTTATTTTTTTTATTATTTTTAAACATTCTATCTTTTACTATAGATGCTGCATAAGCTGCATCTATAGTAAAAAGTTGGTCACACTTGTCAAACGCTATGTTTGACAAGTGTGACCAACCTGTCAGTCAGTTTTCCAAGCGATGCTACAGATCGCTTGGAAAACTTTAGCATTCTGCAAGCTAATTACGCTTGCAGAATGCTAAAAAAACGCGAAAAAAACGGAAAAAAAACGCAAAAAAAAAAATGCGGATTTCTTGCAGAAAATTTCCGGTTTTCTTCAGGAAATTTCTGCAAGAAATCCGCAACATGTGCACATACCCTAAGATTGTTGATATTTTTCAGAAGTTTTTGTTTTCAAGTATTCAGACAGTTCTTCTCTCCTCTTTATGTTCTCCATGGTTAGTGTGGCACACACAGACAAACAATACAAAGATTGAGTCAACATTTCCCTATTTAATTTTGTTTCAGGTGTTTTTTTCATATTGACCACACCTGTTGCTTGCCACATGTGAGTTTGAAGGAGCATCACATGCTTGAAACACAGTTGTTTATCCACAATTTTGGAAAGGTGGCAACAATTTTGTCCAGCCCATTTGGTGGTTTTGTGTGAAATAATGATCAATTTGCCTTTTTTTCCTATTTTTTATGTTGTTCCAATGTTCACAAAGGAAATAAACATGTGTATAGCAAAACATAATTGCAATAATTTTCTAGGAGAAAAACTTTATTTTATTGAACAATTTTAAGGGTGAAAACTCTTTTGGCCATGACTGTAGGTAGATGTTGGGACATGCAATTGCATAAACCTGGGGCCTACATTTGGTGACAATTGTTCTCATGTGTATGCCAAACATTGAAAACATCCTATCTTTGAAAATCCTGATTTATTGTATCATTGGCACCTCATGTGCTTATTTCAGCAAGCTTTATGCAAAGTAGCCTGAGAACTCATTAAAGTATTCTAACAGCAAGATTAGGCTTGGCTTAAGCAGCAGCTCATGTGAGTAATTAAGTATAGTTTCCTTAATGTATTCCTGACATCTATTCAAGGCAGCCCTTCTTGTCCCATTTTTCATGGCTTCACCCTTATGTACAGTACAGACCAAAAGTTTGGACACACCTTCTCATATAAAGATTTTTCTGTATTTTCATGACTATGAAAATTGTACATTCACACTGAAGGCATCAAAACTATAAATTAACAATTAATGTGGAAAAGTGTGAAACAACTGAAATTATGTCTTATGTTCTAGGTTCTTCAAAGTAGCCACCTTTTGCTTTGATGACTACTTTGCACACTCTTGGCATTCTCTTGATGAGCATCAAGAGGTGGTCATCAATAAAAAGCAGTAATCAATAATCATCAGTAAAAAGCAGTGTCCAATTTCTTTAAGACTGCAGTGCAAAACACCAGCTTTAATTTATCTGGTACCTAGTGTTGAAACTGGGCATGCTTGACTGGGAAAGTGACATGGAGCTTCAGCTTGTTAGTGCAGGCAGTAAACTCTGAGCATCACATTTTGGGTGAATAAGTGGTAAATAATTATGGAGGAAGCGAATAAAATGATATGATAATATTTAGACTGCATACTTTAGCAAAATAGGAGTCAAATTCATATGCTGGAATAACCCTTGACTGTACTGTTGGTCACGTTTAACATGGTTTTGAGAATCTCATGAAAATGCAAACAGGAAACTTCTCTCATATTTGATACAGAAACATAACATGTTGCACAAAATAAAATTCCATTAACTTATTGTCTGTTGTGTCTAATGTTCTCTATGATAACGTGCCTTCAAATTTAAAAATGTTCAGACAAGTGCTAGATTATGTTTAAGCCATGTGGAATATTTCCCTGCTGGAAATAATGAATTTTGCTCTTAGCATTTGTTAACATTTCTCGGTATGGCTCATTTGTACACCCTATAGGCAGGTTCAGCTCTTTACAAAGGTCTGATAATTTGAAAATCCGGTCAAGTTAAGCAGAGGTTTAGTAGGAATTAACACTGACCTTTTAAACATCGTGGAAGATGCAAAAATATGGCACATTTTCACTAAGGCATGTTATTTGGATTTCAGTCAGCTACAGGATGAACCAAAGTATATTTGATTGAACAGGGACTCGGATCCGGGCATTCAATACATGCTGCCCATGCATAATTTGGGGTTTGATTTTTCAAAACAAAGTTATCCTATAAATTTTATGCTTCACGGGATTAGTTTGAAAAAAGTTTTACATATCAATTTGTGAGTGTGGGCATTAAGACAGGTTAATCAAAGCATTAAATTGTACTAAGCTTTTTTGATCAGTGAGGTCTTTTCTCTCTCCTATAAAGAGTAAGGTCTCATGGTCTCTAACCTATAGAGTGCATTTTCCTCTTTCTCTCCTCTTTCCCATATATATTTTCTGTGCAACTAAATGTCTCTAGGCGAAGCATATCTTTGAATGCTGTTAAGAATGGCTAAAGCAAGATGGCTGGCCCCATAATGGAAGAAAACATTTCCCATCAGAGAATAAAAATAGATTAAAAAGAATCTGTATATAACTTTAGTTCTTGAAAAACATAAGTGTAGATTTACTTACTGCATGTATCAACATACTGCAACACAGCCTCATTAATTTAGCTGGAGCTACGCCCGAGGTCAGAACCCCCGCTTTGATGCGGGCTCCGGCAGTGAGCCCGCATCAAAGCAGGGACATGTCAGCTGTTTTAAACAGCTGACATGTGCCCGCAATAGCAGCGGGTGAAATCACGATTCACCTGCCGCTACTAACTAGTTAAATGCCGCTGTCAAACGCAGACAGTGGCATTTAACCGGCACTTCCGGCCGGGCGGCCGGAAATGAGCGCTTCGCTGACCCCGTCACATGATCGGGGGTCAGCGATGCTTCTGTATAGTAACCTTAGAGGTCCTTGAGACCTCTATGGTTACTGATCCCCGGTAGCTGTGAGCGCCACCCTGTGGTCGGCGCTCATAGCACACCTGCATTTCTGCTGCATAGCAGCGATCTGATGATCGCTGCTATGTAGCAGAGCTGATCGCATTGTGCCAGCTTCTAGCCTCCTATGGAGGCTATTGAAGCATGGCAAAAGTTAAAAAAAAGTAAAAAAATGTGAAAAAAATAAAAAAATATAAAAGTTTAAATCACCCCCCTTTGGCCCCATTCAAAATAAATCAATAAAAAAAAATCAAACCTACACATATTTGGTATCGCCGCGTTCAGAATCGCCTGATCTATCAATAAAAAAAGCATTAACCTGATCGCTAAACAGCGTAACAAGAAAAAAATTCGAAATGCTAGAATTACGTTTTTTTGGTTGCCACGACATTGCATTAAAATGCAATAATGGGCGATCAAAAGAATGTATCTGCACTGAAATGGTATCATTAAAAACGCCAGCTCAGCATGCAAAAAATAAGTGGTAAACTGACCCCAGATCATGAAAAATGGAGATGCTACGGGTATTGGAAAGTGGCGCAATTTTTTTTTTTTTAGCAAAGTTTGGAATTTTTTTTCACCACTTAGATAAAAATTAACCTAGTCATGTTAGGTGTCTATGAACTCATAATAACCCGGAGAATCATAATTTTTTTCCCATTTTCTAGTACATGACATGCTAAAACCAATGATGTCATTCAAAAGTACAACTTGTTTCGCAAAAAATAAGCCCTCAAATGGCCATATTGGCGGAAAAATAAAAAAGTTATGGCTCTGGAAAGAGGGGAGTGAAAAACGAACACAGAAAACTGGAAAATTCCAAGGTCATGAAGGGGTTAATAGCAGTTCCTTGGTTACAGGGTGTAGTCTGGATTGCCAATTGACCAGAATTTCCAGGACAGTTTGTAAAAATAGGGCACATTTTTACCCTGTGCGAATTTTTTTTTAAGGCATTAGAGATGTTTTTGAAGAAAACTTATACAGATTATGTTTACTGTAATTATCAGTTTACAGTGAATGCAGCCAATATCTTTATATTAACCCCTTTCTGACATCTGACGTACTATCCCGTCGAGGTGGGGTGGGCCCGTATGACCACCGACGGGATAGTACGTCATACGCGATCGGCCGCGCTCACGGGGGGAGCGCGGCCGATCGCGGCCGGGTGTCAGCTGCATATCGCAGCTGACATCCGGCACTATGTGCCAGGAGTGGTCACGGACCGCCCCCGGCACATTAACCCCCGGCACACCGCGATCAAACATGATCGTGGTGTACCGGCGGTATAGGGAAGCATCGCGCAGGGAGGGGGCTCCCTGCGGGCTTCCCTGAGACCCCCAGAGCAACGCGATGTGATCGCGTTGCTCCGAGGGTCTCCTACCTCCCTCCTCACCGCAGGTCCCGGATCCAAGATGGCCGCGGCATCCGGGTCCTGCAGGGAGGGAGGTGGCTTACCGAGTGTCTGCTCAGAGCAGACACTTGGTAAGCCTGCAGCCCTGCACAGCAGATCGCAGATCTGGCAGAGTGCTGTGCACACTGCCAGATCAATGATCTGTGATGTCCCCCCCTGGGACAAAGTAAAAAAGTTAAAAAAAATTCCCCACATGTGTGTAAAAAAAAAATAAAAAAAATATCCTAAATAAAGAAAAAAAATATATATATTATTCCCATAAATACATTTCATTAGCTAAATAAAATAAAAAAAACAATAAAAGTACACATATTTAGTATCGCCGCGTCCGTAACGACCCAACCTATAAAACTGCCCTACTAGTTAACCCCTTCAGTAAACACCGTAAGAAAAAAAAAAAAAAAAACGAGGCAAAAAACAACGCTTTATTATCATACCGCCGAACAAAAAGTGGAATAACACGCGATCAAAAAGACTGATATAAATAACCATGGTACCGCTGAAAACGTCATCTTGTCCCGCAAAAAACGAGCCACCATACAGCATCATCAGCAAAAAAATAAAAAAGTTATAGTCCTGAGAATAAAGCGATACCAAAATAATTATTTTTTCTATAAAATAGTTTTTATCGTATAAATGCGCCAAAACATAAAAAAATGATATAAATGAGATATCGCTGTAATCGTACTGACCCGATGAATAAAACTGCTTTATCAATTTTACCAAACACGGAACGGTATAAACGCCTCCCCCAAAAGAATTTCATGAATAGCTGGTTTTTGATCACTCTGCCTCACAAAAATCGGAATAAAAAGCGATCAAAAAAGTCCCGTGTCCGAAAATGTAACCAATAAAAACGTCAACTCGTCCCGCAAAAAACAAGATCTCACATGACTCTGTGGACTCAAATATGGAAAAATTACAGCTCTCAAAATGTGGTAATGCAAAAAATATTTTTTGCAATGAAAAGCGTCTTTCAGTGTGTGACAGCTGCCAATCATAAAAATCCGCTAAATAACCCGCTATAAAAGTAAATCAAACCCCCCTTCATCACTCCCTTAGTTAGGGAAAAATAAAAAAATTAAAAATGTATTTATTTCCATTTTCCCATTAGGGTTAGGGTTAGGGTTAGGGCTAGAGTTAGGACTAGAGTTAGGGCTAGGGTTAGGGTTAGGGCAAGGGTTAGGGCTAGGGTTAGGGTTAGGGCTAGGGTTGGGGCTAGGGTTAGGGCTAGGGTTAGGGCTAGGGTTGGGGCTAGGGTTAGGGTTAGGGCTAGGGTTAGGGCTAGGGTTGGGGCTAGGGTTAGGGCTAGGGTTAGGGCTAGGGTTGGGGCTAGGGTTAGGGCTAGGGTTAGGGCTAGTGTTACGGCTAGTGTTAGGGCTAGTGATAGGGCTAGGGTTATTGCTAGGGTTAGGGCTAGGGTTAGGGCTAGGGTTTGGGAAAGGGTTGGGGCTACAGTTAGGGTTGGGGCTAAAGATAGGGTTAGGGTTTGGATTACATTTACGGTTGGGAATAGGGTTGGGTGTGTCTGGGTTAGAGGAGTGGTTAGGGTTACTGTTGGGATTAGGGTAAGGGGTGTGTTTGGATTAGGGTTTCAGTTATAATTGGGGGGTTTCCACTGTTTAGGCACATCAGGGGCTCTCCAAACGGGACATGGCATCCGATCTGAATTCCAGCCAATTCTGCGTTGAAAAAGGAAAACAGTGCTCCTTCCCTTCAGAGCTCTCCCGTGTGCCCAAACAGGGGTTTACCCCAACATATGGGGTATCAGCGTACTCAGGACAAATTGGACATCATCTCTTGGGGTCCAATTTATCCTGCTACCCTTGGGAAAATACAAAACTGGGGGCCAAAAAATAAGTTTTGTGGGAAAAAAAAGATTTTTTATTTTCACGGCTCTGCGTTGTAAACTGTAGTGAAACACTTGGGTGTTCAAAGTTCTCACAACACATCTAGATAAGTTCCTTGGGGGGTCTAGTTTCCAAAATGGTGTCACTTGTGGGGGTTTTTAATGTTTAGGCACATCAGGGGCTCTCCAAACGCAACATGGCATCCCATCTTAATTCCATTCAATTTTGCATTGAAAAGTAAAATAGCGCTCCTTCCCTTCCGAGCTCTGCCCTGCTCCCAAACAATGGTTTACACCCACATATGGGGTATCGGCGTACTCAGGACAAATTGCACAACAATTTTTGGGGTCCAATTTCTTCTCTTACCCTTGGGAAAATAAAAAATTTGGGGCGAAAAGATCATTTTTGTGAAAAAATATGATTTTTTATTTTTACGGCTCTGCATTATAAACTTCTGTGAAGCACTTGTTGGGTCAAAGTGCTCATCACACATCTAGATAAGATCCTTAGGGGGTCTACTTTCCAAAATGGTGTCACTTGTGGGGAGTTTCAATGTTTAGGCACATCAGGGGCTCTCCAAATGCAACATGGCGTCCCATCTCAATTCCAGTCAATTTTGCATTGAAAAGTCAAATGGCGCTCCTTTCATTCCGAGCTCTGCCATGCGCCCAAACAGTGGTTTACCCCCACATATGGGGTATCAGCGTACTCAGGACAAATTGTACAACAAATTTTGGGGTCTATTTTCTCCTGTTACCCTTGGTAAAATAAAACAAATTGGAGCTGAAATAAATTTTGTGTGAAAAAAAGTTAAATGTTTATTTTTATTTAAACATTCCAAAAATTCCTGTGAAACACCTGAAGGGTTAATAAACTTCTTGAAAGTGGTTTTGAGTACCTTGAGGGGTGCAGTTTTTAGAATGGTGTCACACTTGGGTATTTTCTATCATATAGACCCCTCAAAATGACTTCAAATGAGATGTGGTCCCTAAAAAAAATGGTGTTGTAAAAATGAGAAATTGCTGGTCAACTTTTAACCCTTATAACTCCGTCACAAAAAAAAATTTTGGTTCCAAAATTGTGCTGATGTAAAGTAGACATGTGGGAAATGTTACTTATTAAGTATTTTGCGTGACATATGTCTGTGATTTAAGGGCATAAAAATTCAAAGTTGGAAAATTGCAAAATTTTCAAAATTTTCGCCAAATATTCGTTTTTTTCACAAATAAATGCAAGTTATATCGAAGAAATTTTACCACTATCATGAAGTACAATATGTCACGAGAATACAATGTCAGAATCGCCAAGATCCGTTGAAGCGTTCCAGAGTTATAACCTCATAAAGGGACAGTGGTCAGAATTGTAAAAATTGGCCCGGTCATTAACGTGCAAACCACCCTTGGGGGTGAAGGGGTTAACATTATGGCCTGTAGACATGTATCACTTATAATCATAATGATATATTATGGTCTTCCAACATGCTCGTAACACACATTGTCCGAGACTTTTTAATAAGCTGTCCACAAAAAATAGATCCCTGGGTGGATCAGGGAAATGTAGATATAGTATATCTTGATTTCAGCAAAGCATTTGATAAAGTATCTCATACTATCCTTATTTAAAAAATGACCAAGTATGGGATTGACAAGGCTATGGTTAGGTGGATTCATAACTGGCTTAGTGATCGTATTCAGAGTGGTGAAAAATGGTTGCACATGCAATTGGAAGAGTGTTCCAAGTGTGGTAGAACAATGCTCTGTCCTGGCCCCAGTGTTGTTTAACATTTTTATAAATGATATAGATAAAGGAACTGAAAGCAAACCAATCCAATTTGCAGACAATGCAGAGCTAGGAAGGATAGCTAACACTAGAGAAGACAAAGGATTCAGAAGGATCTAAATAAGCTTGAACAATGGGCAGCGAAAGAATGGCATTTAACAGGGAGAATTACAATATTCTACATCTGGGCAAGAAAAGCAAAATGATATCTATGGAATGGGAGGAATAGAGCTAATCAACAGCACGTGTGAAAAAGACTATTAGATCACAGACTACACATGATTCAAACAGTGTGATGCAGCAGCAAAAAAGACAAACACAGTTCTAGGATATATTAAGAAAAGCATAGAGTCTATATCATGTGAAATAATTATCCCCCTCTACTCTTCCTTGGTCAGAAAAAATCCTAAAGATATGACCTGAAAAACATCCTGGTCTGCATGCAGCATGTAAGGGCATGTTCACACTGGCCACTGAGCAGAAAAAAAACAAAGACAGAAACATATCGATTAAATACCATGCAGTAAAAAATAAGTAGCATAGTGCATGAAAATAATATAGGATAATTGGTTAACATGTTTTTTTATATAAAAAAATGCAAAAGCCATCCCACCAATTCATAGTGAGCCTAATTGGGATGGATAAGGACTGAGAAGGCCTAGTCCCAGCTTTTGGGGGGTTTCTACTGTTTAGGTACATTAGGGGCTCAGCAAACGCAACGTGATGCCTGCAGACCATTCCATTCATGCATTTCAAAACGGTGGTCCTTCCTTTCCGAGCTCTGCCATGTGCCCAAACGGTGGTTCCCCAACACATATGGGGTATTACCGTACACAGGACAAATTGCTCAACAACTTTTGAGGTCCAATTTCTCTTGTTACCTTTGGGAAAATAAAAAATTGGGGGCTAAAAAATTATTTTTGTGGAAAATTTTAATATTTTATTTTCACAGCTCTACATTATAAACTTTAGTGAGACAATTGGGGGTTCAAAGTGCTCACCACACATCTAGATAAGTTTCTTGGGTGGTCTACATTCCAAAATGGGTTCACTTGTGGGGGGATTTCCACTATTTAGGCACATCAGGGGCTCTGCAAACGCGACATGGAGTCTAATCTCAATTCCAGCCAATTCTGCGTTGAAAAAGTAAAACGGTGCTCCTTCCCATCCGAGCTCTGCCATGCTCCCAAACAGTGGTTTACCTGTTGTGAATTTGCTTTTTGCTCCCTCTAGTGGTTACTAGTTTTTTGACTCTGGTTTTTCTGTCATTCCTTTTATCCGCACCTGGGTCGTTAGTTAGGGGTGTTGCTATATAAGCTCCCTGGACCTTCAGTTCAATGCCTGGCAACGTAGTTATCAGAGCTAGTCTGCTGTGCTCTTGTCTACTGATCCTGGTTCCAGTTATATCAGCTAAGTCTGCCTTTTGCTTTTTGCTATTTGTTTTGGTTTTGTATTTTTGTCCAGCTTGTTCCAAAACTATATCCTGACCTTTGCTGGAAGCTCTAGGGGGGCTGGTGTTCTCCCCCCGGACCGTTAGACGGTTCGGGGGTTCTTGAATTTCCAGTGTGGATTTTGATAGGGTTTTTGTTGACCATATAAGTTACCTTTCTTTATTCTGCTATCAGTAAGCGGGCGTCTCTGTGCTAAACCTGGTTCATTTCTGTGTTTGTCATTTCCTCTTACCTCACCGTCATTATTTGTGGGGGGCTTCTATCCAGCTTTGGGGTCCCCTTCTCTGGAGGCAAGAAAGGTCTTTGTTTTCCTCTACTAGGGGTAGCTAGATTCTCCGGCTGGCGCGTGTCATCTAGAATCAACGTAGGAATGATCCCCGGCTAATTCTAGTGTTGGCGTTAGGAGTAGATATATGGTCAACCCAGTTACCACTGCCCTATGAGCTGGATTTTTGTATTCTGCAGACTTCCACGTTCCTCTGAGACCCTCGCCATTGGGGTCATAACAGTTTGCCAGGCCAGTATTAAATGTTTAATGCATTGCAGAAGAGGGATTATAAGAAAGAAGATTCTGAGTTTTTTTTTTTTTTTTTTTTCTTCTTCCCCTTTACCTCAGAGTGGCTATGCTTGCTGCAGACATGAATGTCCAGACCTTGATTACAAGTGTGGAACAGCTGGCTACTCGTGTGCAGGGCATACAAGACTATGTTATCAGAAATCCTAGGTCAGAACCTAAAATACCGATTCCTGAACTGTTTTCCGGAGACAGGTTTAAGTTTAGGAATTTCGTGAATAATTGTAAATTGTTTTTGTCCCTGAGACCCTGTTCATCTGGAGATTCTGCTCAGCAAGTAAAAATTGTTATTTCGTTCTTACGGGGCGACCCTCAGGATTGGGCTTTTTCGCTGGCGCCAGGAGATCCGGCATTGGCTGATCTTGATGCGTTTTTTCTGGCGCTCGGTTTACTTTATGAGGAACCCAATCTTGAGATTCAGGCAGAAAAGGCCTTGCTGGCTATGTCTCAGGGGCAGGACGAGGCTGAAGTGTATTGCCAAAAATTTCGGAAATGGTCCGTGCTGACACATTGGAACGAGTGTGCACTGGCCGCTAATTTTAGAAATGGCCTTTCTGAAGCCATTAAGAATGTTATGGTGGGTTTTCCCATTCCCACAGGTCTGAATGATACTATGGCACTGGCTATTCAAATTGACCGGCGGTTGCGGGAGCGCAAAACCGCAAATTCCCTCATGGTGTTGTCTGAACAGACACCTAATTCGGTGCAATGTGATAGAAAAACCGCAAATTCCCTCATGGTGTTGTCTGAACAGACACCTGATTTAATGCAATGTGATAGAATCCTGACTAGAAATGAGCGGAAAATTCATAGACGCCGGAACGGCTTGTGCTACTACTGTGGTGATTCTACACATGTTATCTCAGCATGCTCTAAACGTATAGCTAAGGTTGTTAGTCCTGTCACCGTTGGTAATTTGCAACCTAAATTTATTCTGTCTGTAACTTTGATTTGCTCACTGTCATCTTATCCTGTCATGGCGTTTGTAGATTCAGGTGCTGCCCTGAGTCTCATGGATCTCTCATTTGCTAAGCGCTGTGGTTTTACTCTTGAACCATTAGAAAATCCTATTCCTCTTAGGGGTATTGATGCTACACCATTGGCTGCAAATAAACCGCAGTATTGGACACAGGTTACCATGTGCATGACTCCTGAACACCGCGAGGTGATACGTTTCCTGGTTTTACATAAAATGCATGATTTGGTTGTTTTAGGGCTGCCATGGTTACAGACCCATAATCCAGTCCTGGACTGGAAGGCTATGTCAGTCTCAAGTTGGGGCTGTCGTGGTATTCATGGGGATTCCCTGCCTGTGTCTATTGCTTCTTCTACGCCTTCGGAAGTTCCGGAGTATTTGTCTGATTATCAGGACGTCTTCAGTGAGTCTGAGTCCAGTGCACTGCCTCCTCATAGGGACTGTGACTGTGCTATAGATTTGATCCCAGGCAGTAAATTTCCTAAGGGAAGACTGTTTAATCTGTCGGTACCTGAACATACCGCTATGCGTTCATATATCAAGGAGTCTCTGGAGAAAGGACATATTCGTCCGTCTTCTTCCCCTCTTGGTGCGGGATTCTTTTTTGTGGCAAAAAAGGACGGATCTTTGAGACCTTGTATTGATTATCGGCTTTTAAATAAGATCACTGTCAAATTTCAGTATCCTTTACCGCTGTTGTCTGACTTGTTTGCCCGGATTAAGGGTGCCAAGTGGTTCACCAAGATAGACCTTCGTGGTGCGTACAACCTTGTGCGCATTAAGCAAGGTGATGAATGGAAAACCGCATTCAATACGCCCGAAGGTCATTTTGAGTACTTGGTGATGCCTTTTGGGCTCTCCAATGCGCCTTCAGTTTTTCAGTCCTTTATGCATGACATTTTCCGGAAGTATCTGGATAAATTTTTGATTGTTTATCTGGATGATATTTTGGTTTTTTCTGATAATTGGGATTCGCATGTGGAGCAGGTCAGGTTGGTCTTTAAAATTTTGCGTGAAAATTCTTTGTTTGTCAAGGGCTCAAAGTGTCTCTTTGGTGTACAGAAGGTTCCCTTTTTGGGGTTCATTTTTTCCCCTTCTGCTGTGGAGATGGACCCAGTCAAGGTCCGAGCTATTCTTGATTGGACTCAGCCCTCGTCAGTTAAGAGTCTTCAGAAGTTCTTGGGCTTCGCTAACTTCTACCGTCGTTTTATCGCTAATTTTTCTAGCATTGTGAAACCTTTGACGGATATGACCAAGAAGGGCTCCGATGTAGCTAACTGGGCTCCTGCTGCCGTGGAGGCTTTCCAGGAGTTGAAACGCCGGTTTACTTCGGCGCCTGTTTTGTGCCAGCCCGACGTCTCACTTCCCTTTCAGGTTGAGGTGGATGCTTCGGAGATTGGGGCAGGGGCCGTTTTGTCGCAGAGAGGCCCTGGTTGCTCTGTTATGAAACCTTGTGCCTTTTTCTCTAGGAAGTTTTCGCCTGCCGAGCGAAATTATGATGTGGGCAATCGGGAGTTGTTGGCCATGAAATGGGCATTTGAGGAGTGGCGTCATTGGCTCGAGGGTGCTAAGCATCGTGTGGTGGTCTTGACTGATCACAAAAATCTGATGTATCTCGAGTCTGCTAAACGCCTTAATCCGAGACAGGCCCGCTGGTCATTGTTTTTCTCCCGCTTTGATTTTGTTGTCTCGTATTTACCTGGTTCAAAGAATGTGAAGGCCGATGCTCTTTCTAGGAGCTTTGTGCCTGATGCTCCTGGAGTCGCTGATCCTGTTGGTATTCTTAAAGATGGAGTTATCTTGTCAGCTATTTCTCCGGATCTGCGACGTGTGTTGCAGAGATTTCAGGCTGATAGGCCTGAGTCTTGTCCACCTGACAGACTGTTTGTCCCGGATAAGTGGACCAGCAGAGTCATTTCCGAGGTTCATTCCTCGGTGTTGGCAGGTCACCCGGGAATTTTTGGCACCAGAGATCTGGTGGCCAGGTCCTTTTGGTGGCCTTCCTTGTCAAGGGATGTGCGGTCATTTGTGCAGTCCTGTGGGACTTGTGCTCGAGCTAAGCCTTGCTGTTCTCGTGCCAGCGGTTTGCTCTTGCCCTTGCCTGTCCCGAAGAGACCTTGGACACATATCTCCATGGATTTCATTTCTGATCTTCCGCTATCTCAGGGCATGTCCGTTATCTGGGTGATATGTGATCGCTTCTCCAAGATGGTCCATTTGGTTCCTTTGCCTAAGCTGCCTTCCTCTTCCGATCTGGTTCCTGTGTTTTTCCAGAACGTGGTTCGTTTGCACGGCATCCCTGAGAATATTGTGTCTGACAGAGGATCCCAGTTCGTTTCCAGGTTCTGGCGATCCTTTTGTAGTAGGATGGGCATTGATTTGTCGTTTTCGTCTGCTTTCCATCCTCAGACTAATGGACAGACGGAGCGAACCAATCAGACTTTGGAGGCTTATTTGAGGTGTTTTGTCTCTGCTGATCAGGACGATTGGGTGACATTCTTGCCGTTGGCTGAGTTTGCCCTTAATAATCGGGCTAGTTCCGCCTCCTTGGTTTCACCTTTTTTCTGCAACTCTGGTTTCCATCCTCACTTTTCTTCGGGTCATGTGGAGCCTTCTGACTGTCCTGGGGTGGATTCTGTGGTGGATAGGTTGCAGCAGATCTGGAATCATGTGGTGGACAACTTGAAGTTGTCACAGGAGAAGGCTCAGCGCTTTGCCAACCGCCGCCGCGGTGTGGGTCCCCGACTACGCGTTGGGGATTTGGTATGGCTTTCTTCCCGCTTTGTTCCTATGAAGGTCTCCTCTCCCAAATTTAAACCTCGTTTTATTGGGCCTTACAAGATATTGGAAATCCTTAATCCTGTATCTTTTCGTCTGGATCTTCCTGTGTCGTTTGCTATTCACAATGTATTTCATAGGTCCTTGTTGCGGCGGTACATTGTGCCTGTAGTTCCTTCTGCTGAGCCTCCTGCTCCGGTGTTGGTTGAGGGCGAGTTGGAGTACGTGGTGGAGAAGATCTTGGATTCTCGCCTCTCCAGGCGGAGGCTTCAGTACCTGGTCAAGTGGAAGGGCTATGGTCAGGAGGATAATTCCTGGGTGGTCGCCTCTGATGTTCATGCGGCCGATTTAGTTCGTGACTTTCATGCCGCTCATCCTGATCGCCCTGGTGGTCGTGGTGAGGGTTCGGTGACCCCTCACTAAGGGGGGGGGTACTGTTGTGAATTTGCTTTTTGCTCCCTCTAGTGGTTACTAGTTTTTTGACTCTGGTTTTTCTGTCATTCCTTTTATCCGCACCTGGGTCGTTAGTTAGGGGTGTTGCTATATAAGCTCCCTGAACCTTCAGTTCAATGCCTGGCAACGTAGTTATCAGAGCTAGTCTGCTGTGCTCTTATCTACTGATCCTGGTTCCAGTTATATCAGCTAAGTCTGCCTTTTGCTTTTTGCTATTTGTTTTGGTTTTGTATTTTTGTCCAGCTTGTTCCAAAACTATATCCTGACCTTTGCTGGAAGCTCTAGGGGGGCTGGTGTTCTCCCCCCGGACCGTTAGACGGTTCGGGGGTTCTTGAATTTCCAGTGTGGATTTTGATAGGGTTTTTGTTGACCATATAAGTTACCTTTCTTTATTCTGCTATCAGTAAGCGGGCCTCTCTGTGCTAAACCTGGTTCATTTCTGTGTTTGTCATTTCCTCTTACCTCACCGTCATTATTTGTGGGGGGCTTCTATCCAGCTTTGGGGTCCCCTTCTCTGGAGGCAAGAAAGGTCTTTGTTTTCCTCTACTAGGGGTAGCTAGATTCTCCGGCTGGCGCGTGTCATCTAGAATCAACGTAGGAATGATCCCCGGCTACTTCTAGTGTTGGCGTTAGGAGTAGATATATGGTCAACCCAGTTACCACTGCCCTATGAGCTGGATTTTTGTATTCTGCAGACTTCCACGTTCCTCTGAGACCCTCGCCATTGGGGTCATAACATTTACCCCCACATATGGGGTATGAGCATACTCAGGAAAAATTGCACAACAACTTTTGGGGTCCAATTTCTCCTGTTACCCTTGGGAAAAAAATATGATTTTTCATTTTTGCGACTCTACATTATAAACTTCTGCGAATCACTTGGGGTTCAAACTGCTCACCACACATCTAGATAAGTTCCTTAGGGGGTCTACTTTCCAAAATGGTGTCACTTGTGTGGGTTTCCACTGTTTAGGCACATCAGGGGCTCTCCAAACGTAACATGGCGTCCGATCTCAATTCCAGCCAATTTTGCATTGAAAAGTCAAACGGCGCTCCTTCTCTTCTGAGCTCTGCCATGCAAACAAACAAACAGTGGTTTACACCCACATATCGGGTATCGGCGTACTCGGAACAAATTGTCCAACAACTTTTGTTGTCCAATTTTTTCTGTTACCCTTGGTAACATAAAACAAATTGGATCTGAATTAAACTTTTCTGTGAAAAAAGTTAAATGTTAATTTTTTTAAACAGTGCAAAAACTCCTGTGAAGAACCTGAAGGGTTAATATACTTCTTGAATATGGTTTTGAGCACATTGAGGGGTGCAGTGTTTAGAATGGTGTCACTTTTTGGTATTTTCTATCATATAGACCCCTCAAAGTGACTTCAAATGTGATGATGTCCCTTAAAAAAATGGTGTTGTAAAAGTGAGAAATCGCTTGTCAAATTTTAACCCTTATAAACTTCCGAAAAAAAAAAATTTGGTTCCAAAATTGTGCTGATATAAAGTAGACATGTGGGAAATATTACTTATTAAGTATTTTGTGTGACATATCTCTGTGATTTAAGGGCATGAAAATTCAAATTTGGAAAATTGTGAAATTTTCCAAATTTTCACCAAATTTCTGTTTTTTTTCACTAATAAACGCAAGTCATATCAAAGAAATTTTACCGCTATCATGAAGTACAGTATGTCATGAGAAAATAATGTCAGAATCACCGGGATCCGTTGAAGCGTTCCAGAGTTATAACCTCATAAAGGGATTGTCTTCAGAATTGTAAAAGTTGGCCTGGTCATTAACATGCAAACCACCCTTGGGGGTAAAGGGGTTAACTTTTTTTATCACAAAAATGTAAAAGCCATCCCACCACTTCATGGTGATTCTGCTTGGTCAGGCCTCAATCTATCTTAAATGCTGCAGCCAGGATCATATTCCTCACCAACTGTTACTGTTCTGCTATGACCTAAGATTAACATCCTCAATAATCTGAACCTCCCACTCTGATCTCAAAGACTTTTCGAATGCTGCAACAATTTTTTGGAATGCACTACCCAGGACAATTTGATTAATCCCCAATTCCTACAGTTTTAAAGGGACTCTGTCACCTGAATTTGGCAGGCTCTGTTTACGGTCCGATGGGCTGTGTTTTCTGTGCTTTCATTCACTCCTTTCTTTCCCGCTGGCCGCAATATTGTCTCGAATTGGAATCTTGCCTTGCGCACGCGCAGTATGCTTTGTCCAACTGCGGGCAAAGCCAAAAAGCATTAGTGCGCATGCACGGCCGCACTATGTTCCGGAAGTATTTTGCTGTGTTCCGGGACATAGTGCGCCGGCGCATGCGCACTAATGCTTTTCGGCTTTGCCCGCAGTTGGGCAAAGCATACTGAGCGTGTGCAAGGCAAGATTGCCTTGCGCACGCATGTACTACGGAGGCAACCTAATCCAATTCAAGACAATATTGCGGCCGGTGGGAAAGGAAGGGGTGAATGAAAGCACAGAAAACACCGCCCATAGGACCATAAACAGAGCCCGCCAAATTCAGGTGACAGAGTCCCTTTAAGCGTGCCCTAAATACACATTTCTTTAGACTGTCCTTCCTCCTCAACATATTTACCTAACTATCCCTGTGTTGCCCAATCAAATTTTTTTTCAAAACCAGGACCCTTGTATCATCTGTTCTCTCACCCTTTATGCATTTAATAGCCCTCTGTGTCTGAACTTTTAACTATTTTACTTTTAACTTAATGGTTGGTTACCAGTTCATGCAGCATTACATGAACACCCAATTTATTACATTGATGAGAAGACCGTACATTGAAAGCAATTGTTGCCATCCACCTTTCGTGTCTCCTCTGTTTCCTCATATATTGTAAGCTTGTGAGTAGGGCCCTCACTCCTCTTGGTATCTGTTGATGTATGTTATTGTTGTTCTGTAATTTTTTTACTGTCCCCTCTAAAATGTAAAGTGCTGCGGAATATGTTGGCACTATAGAAATGAAATTATTATCAGGCCTCATCTTGAATTCCGTGTCCATTTCTGGGCACCACATTTTAAAAAAGACAAAAAATACTGGAGCATGTTCAGAGAAGAGATGGTGTGTGGACTGCAACGTATTTTCTATGAGGAACAGTTAAACAATCTGGGAATGTTTAGCTTGCAAAAAGAAGGCTAAGAAGAGACTTAATAGCTGTCTACAAATATCTGAAGTGATGTCACAGTGTAGAGGGATCATCCTTATTCTCATTTGCACATGGAAACATGAGAAGCAATGGATTGAAACTGAAAGGGAGACGATAAAGAATAGATGTTAACAAAAACTTTTTGACATTGGGGGTGATCGAGTTCTCTTTCAATGGAAGTCTACAAACACAGGCTGGACAGACATTTGTCTGAGATGGTTTAGTGAATCCTGCATTGAGCAGGGGGTTGGATACAATGACTCTGTAGGTCCGTTTCATCTCTAACATTCTATGATTCTAATTGTCAAGTTGACAACTCTTTTTTTTACTTTTTATTACAGTTTACTCTCAGAAATCATGACAGATTTTGTGTTAGCGTGTGTATTGGTCTCTACAGAGTGCTGCTGCATTTCTCCTTTTTGCCAGTTATGTATTCATTGCAGTGTACATGTTCATACTATATGGAGGTGCAGGTCAAGTTTTTATTCTGGGTGTTGTTGTGTAGGGGAACCTTCTTTGGGTGGTAGAAAAGCCAAAAGGAACTCATACCATAACATCATCAGATAAGTAATTTACAAAAAAATTACAATTTGTAATAAGATTTTAAATTGGCTAGTAAAAAAAGAGAGATTGGATAACCAGTATTTTCATGTTTTTTTCGTGAAATGAAACAATGGAAATTATTGTGGTTGTCATGCACACACAACTGATGAGTTATATTCAGTCAGTGATCATCAGATTTTACCAGATTTTGCAGTGAAATAAAAATTGCCTTCAAGTTACTGTGCATTTGTATTTTTATTAAAAACTCCTGTTGATGATAATTCTACATCTTAGACAGCAAAATCATTTTCTTTTGAAGAAATGTCACCCACTCACTAACAGTCACCATCTCTATCAGCAGCATGATTGTACATTAATGGTTACTGAGTGCTGAAGGTTTGATGTCTCTGATGGTTGGAAGCTTTAAGTATCTGAAAAGGATGAATAGTGAGGTCATATCAAGTCTAGAACTTAAAATAGTTACCTGCTGGTCCTGATTGTCGAGTTTTTTATGTTCTGTAGCGTTAAAGTGAAAAAATGCTTCTAGTCTGAAAACAAGAAACACCATATAAATCCATCATAAAGATTAGTATTTACAAAAAATATTATCTTCTTGGACTTTCTTTGTTGATTCCTCCACAAATAGTTGGTATTCAGAATAGAATAGAAAGAGCTTTCCTGGGAACTTGTAGTCTCTAAACACAGAGCTTTTATCACACTTTGGTACATCATTAATTGCCTTTTCTTAAATGTCTTCTATAGTAAGTGGAAAAGAAAATTTTAATAAGTAATGTCATCTCCCCAAAATGTCAAATACAAAATATTTTTTTCACTTCTTGCCATTTAAAAACTTTTTTTGTTTGTATAGAGAGTGGCCATGTTTAAATACAAATTCAGTTTGCAAAAAAGTTGATAATGTGATATCCATGCCAAAAGGAAAACTTTGTCATATCTTTTTGCTATCTTCTTCCATTTGACCTTCCAGGGCACTTTTAACCTTTGAATCCCATACACATATAGTTTTAAGTACCAGGTGGAAAAGCAGTAAAATGGAGGAAAAATTTTAAACCTTTAAAAAGGAGATGATCAAATCTACCAAATAAGATTGGTGCAGATTTTAAAGGGAAATTCTATTTGCATCAGTTTTTTGCTGCAAGTTCTTTATTATATTTTGGCCCAATAACATAATAAATATAGGATGCAAAAAACATACCTCACAGTTCATCTGTCCCAGTACTCAACTGCTCATCTGCCCTCCAGCCCCCAGCCCACCTTCTGGTCCTCTGCACCTCATCTTTTTATCATTATGTGCATACTTTTTGGCCTGCCAGTCAATGCACATGGACATCTAAGGCCTCCAAGATGCTTGAAGACTCAGCATAGAGTAAAGCAGGCAAAAGACAATGCACAAAATGGGGAAAGGTGAAAAGAAAAAGCACAAAGAAGTAAATAGCAGGCTTTGAAGGTGGATGAAAAGGTGAGCAGGGAGGAGGGTATTATTAGAGGCTATTTTTTAAACTTTTGCCAGTCTTCTACAGTTCAGCAAAATGATCACCATTTTACTGAATTCATGTGGAGCAAATAAAAATTTTTGAGAATACAAATTTTTGTGGTATTGGAGAATTCACTTCCACTCTAATAAATTTGCTCATCTGTAAGATTAATGCAATAAAATTAATCTAATATGTAAAACTTTTGAGCAGAATTAGAAAGTAATAGGTGTTTACAAAAATATTAACTTTGTTTGAGAAACAAGACACCTTTCAAAATAATAGGCGCTGTTTGTAAGAAAACAGCATTGGTTTTCTAGTTTGCATATGAATTTGTGGACTTCTATAGGTGATGACTTTGTTGAATCACATAAATCATATGTAGTAAATATAATTTTTTCCTATTTAGTTTATTTCAGTTCCTCATACAGTGCCTTGCGAAAGTATTTTGCCCCCTGGAACTTTTCCACCTTTTCCCACATATCATGCTTCAAACAAAGATACCAAATGTAATTTTTTTGTGAAGAATCAACAACAAGTGGAAGACAATTGTGAAGTTGAATGAAATTTATTGGTTATTTTAACTTTTTGTGGAAATTCAAAAACTGAAAATTGGAGCGTGCAATATTATTCGGCCCCTTTACGTTCAGTGCAGCAAACTCACTCCAAAAGTTCATTGTGGATCTCTGAATGATCCAATGTTGTCCTAAATGCCTAATGATGATAAATATTATCCACCTGTGTGTAATCAAGTCTCCAGTCTCCGTATAAACGCACCTGCTGTTATGATAGGGCTAGCGGAATGCACCTAATGAAAGTATATATTTTATTAGGATAGATGCGTTCGCAGCCCGGGGTCCACCGTGCAGGAGAACCTGCTGCTAGTAAATAGCGGAACTAATAGCAGTGTTAGCTAACTCTGTTACTACACAGAGCAGCTGTGAACTCAAAGCGCTGCGCCCTGTTAGACACCACAGAGGCACAGGCTAACTGTCTAAACAAGAGCAGTCAGTGGTCTTGCACGCACATGAAACTCCTCGCCAGAGGTGCCAGCATTCTAAGGGCTTATTTCGGCCAGGTCCCTGAACACACAAGCATACGAACGCCTCGCCGGAGGTGCCAGCATTCTAGGGGCTTATTTCAGCCGGGTCCCTGAACACACACATACAAGACCACACTGGCGCAAAGTACATAAATGAAAGCAATACTAGCACATGGCAGTGCGGCCATGCGAGCCTTCTATAGCTGCAGCAAGTAAAAGACCTTCCCAGAAGGACCAATGAGAGACTGCCATACCTGAGCATGTGACCCTAAATCTCCACTGAGAGATCTTGCCCTGGGCATGCTCAGTGTGTACCAAGCAGGACTTAGTCCTAGCACCTACAGGACCTTCCTGAAAGGACCAATGGATTTAGCTGCAGTATCTGACCATGTGACCCTCGATCTCCACTGAGAGATCTTACTCAGGGCATGCTCAGAACGAGAAGAGCAGGATGTAGTCCCAGAAGCGTCTGCTTGCCGCTGCCCAGCACTGACTTCAATAGCAGAAGCAGGAGAAGCAGCAGTAACTCTTTGTACAGAGTGGGACTGAGCAAGACGCTGGGACCAACGTCTCCGCTGAGCAGGCTCCACTGCGGCAGGAGAAGAATGGGAGACCGCAGCGGAGATGGCCTGAGATTCCTTCTGTGCAGAGGCAGGAACTCGACCCCTAACATTACCCCCCCTCCTAGGGCCCCCCCTCCTTGGGCCTCGCCATGCTCGAAGGCAGCAATGAGCTGCGGAGCCCGAATGTGCTCAACAGAACCGCAGGACCTCTCCTCAGGGCCATGACCCTTCCAATCCACCAAATAATTTTTTTTGCCACGTACCACCTTGCACCCCAAAATAGCGTTCACTTCGTAATCATCCGTAGACGAACCAGATGTCCCAGCAGATGACTCGGAAAACCGGGACATGTATACGGGTTTCAAGAGGGACACATGAAAGGTGTCGGTGATACCCAGGCATGGCCAAAGGGCCAAACGATAGACCACAGGATTAACCTGTTCGAGGACCTTAAAAGGACCCAAGTAGCGAGGTGCAAACTTAGCGGACTCTATTCGCAGCCTGATGTTACGGGCGGAGAGCCACACTAAGTCGCCAGGAGCAAAGGTCGGAGCGGGGCGCCGATGTGCATTGGCGGAGGACCTCATTCTCTCCTTGGAGGCCTGAATGGCATCCTGAGTGCGGTCCCAAATATCCCGTGATTCCACAGCCCAGTCTGCCACCCTGGAGTCGGCAGAAGACACGGGCATAGGCACAGGTACCCGCGGATGCTGACCATAGTTGAGGAGGAATGGGGTTTGTCCAGTGGAGTTGGCAACCGCATTGTTCAGTGCAAACTCTGCCCACGGTAACAAGGATGCCCAGTCATCCTGTCTGGCTGAAACAAAATGTTGCAGATATGTGACCAAGGTCTGATTGGCCCTCTCTACCAATCCATTCGTCTCGGGATGATGTGCGGAGGAGAGATTTAACTCAATGCTGAGAAGACGACAAAGCTCTCTCCAGAACCGAGATGCAAACTGGGGACCCCGGTCACTGACAATCTTGTCTGGCATACCGTGTAGGCGAAAGATGTGCTTTATGAACAACGCTGCCAAGGCCCATGCCGAAGGTAACCGCGGAAGCGGCACCAAATTGTTGTGATTCGGTTCGTGGGCTCCCCCGGTGGTCTCTTGTGGTACTGGTGTCCTGCAAGCTTTGCCTTTAGTTCACCTGTTCCTATCAGGATGTGGGAGTATCCTATTTAACCTTGCTCCTCAGTCATTCTAATGCTGGCCATCAATGTATCCAGAGTGATTCTGTTGCATGTTCCTGCTCCCAGTTTTCTGCTCAGCTAAGTTGGACACTTTAGTCCTTAAGTCTATTTTTGTATGTTTTGTCCAGTTTGCACTTATGTGAATCTCTGCAGCTGGAAGCTCTTGTTGGGCTGAAATTACCACTCCAGTGGCATGAGTTGTCACATGAGTTAAGGTATTTTCAGGATGGTGTTTTGAAGGGTTTTGCAGCTGACCGCGAAGTCCTCTGTTGTATCTTTCTGCTATTTAGTTAGCGGGCCTCTCTGTGCTAAATCTGCTTTCATACTACGTGTGTCTTTTCATCTGCTCTCACCGTTATTATATGTGGGGGGCTGCTATCTCCTGTGGGGACATTCTCTGGAGGCAAGCCAGGACTGTGTTTTCTTCTACCAGGGGTAGTTAGTTCTCCGGCTGGCGCGCGGCATCTAGAGACAACGCAGGAATGCCCCCTGGCTACTTCTAGTGTGGTGTGTAGGTTTAGCATCGCGGTCAGCTCTAGTTTCCATCACCCGAGAGCTTGTCCGTTTATTCTATGCTTCTGATGTTTCCTTGCCATTGGAAACCATAACAGTATGGCCAGCCCAAATGTTTAATCTATAGGCTGAAGCAGGAGAGAAAAGGAACTGTGTGAAACCTTTTTTTTTTTTTTTTTTTTTTTTTTTTCCTTCCTCTGAAGTTGCACTCCAGCTCTAATTGCAGTCTCCCGTTTTCCTCTCCTCTTAACCCCTGAATGGCTCAGACTTTATCTGTTGAAATATGGATCCCCAGAGTCTGGCTACCAATTTGAATAATCTTGCCTCTAAAGTTCAGAATATACAAGATTTTTTGTTACATGCTCCTCGGTCTGTACCTAAAATTCCTATACCGGAGTTTTTTTCTGGAGATCGATCTTGTTTTCTAAATTTTAAATACAATTGTAAATTGTTTCTTTCGCTGAGATCTCATTCTGCTGGAGATCCTGCCCAGCAAGTAAAAATTGTTATTTCCTTACTGCGGGGTGACCCCCAAAATTGGGCATTTTCATTGGCACCAGGGGATCCTGCGTTGCTCAATGTGGATGCGTTTTTTCTGGCTTTGGGGTTGCTTTATGAGGAACCAAATTTGGAGATTCAGGCTGAGAAAGCCCTAATAGCCCTCTCTCAGGGGCAAGATGAAGCCGAAATATATTGCCAAAAATTTCGAAAATGGTCTGTGCTTACTCAGTGGAATGAGTGCGCTCTGGCGGCAATTTTCAGAGAAGGTCTCTCTGATGCTGTAAAAGACGTCATGGTGGGGTTTCCTGCGCCTACTGGTCTGAATGAGTCCATGACAATGGCAATTCAGATTGATCGGCGTTTACGGGAACGCAAACCTGTGCACCATTTGGCGGTGTCTTCTGAAGAGGCACCACAGAGTATGCAATGTGATAGCTTTCTGTCCAGAAGCGAACGACAGATTTACAGGCGCAAAAATCATTTGTGCTTCTATTGTGGAAATTCTACTCATGTTATATCAGCATGCTCTAAACGAACAAAGAAAGTTGATAAATCCTCTGCTATTGGCACTTTGCAGTCCAAGTTTATTTTGTCTGTAACTCTAATTTGTTTGTTATCTTCTATTGTTGCGGATGCGTATGTGGATTCTGGCGCCGCTTTGAGTCTTATGGATTGGTCCTTTGCCAGGCGCTGTGGGTTTGATCTAGAGCCTCTGGAAGTTCCTATACCTTTAAAGGGTATTGATTCTACACCATTGGCTAGTAATAAACCACAATACTGGACACAAGTGACTATGCGTATGACTCCAGACCATCAAGAGGTGATTCGCTTCCTTGTACTGTATAATCTACATGATGTGTTGGTGCTGGGATTGCCATGGTTGCAAACTCATAACCCAGTCCTTGACTTGAAAGCAATGTCTGTACTAAGCTGGGGATGTCAGGGAAATCATGGGGACACACCTTTGGTCTCCATTGCTTCATCTATTCCCTCTGAAATTCCTGAGTTTTTGTCTGATTATCGTGAGGTTTTTGAGGAATCTACTCTTAATTCTCTTCCTCCTCACAGAGATTGCGATTGCGCCATAGATTTGATCCCTGGCAGTAAATTTCCTAAGGGTCGTCTATTCAATCTGTCTGTACCTGAACATGCTGCCATGCGAGAGTATATTAGGGAGTCCTTGGAAAAGGGACATATTCGTCCTTCTTCGTCTCCTCTTGGAGCGGGGTTCTTTTTCGTAGCTAAAAGTGATGGTTCTTTGAGACCTTGTATTGATTATAGACTCTTGAATAAGATCACAGTCAAGTATCAATATCCTTTGCCATTGCTGACAGATTTATTTGCTCGCATTGAGGGGGCGAAGTGGTTCTCTAAGATTGATCTTCGCGGTGCGTATAATTTGGTGCGAATTAAGCAGGGGGATGAGTGGAAAACCGCATTTAATACGCCCGAGGGCCATTTTGAGTATTTGGTGATGCCTTTTGGTCTGTCAAATGCCCCTTCGGTCTTTCAGTCTTTTATGCACAATATTTTCCGTGAATATCTGGATAAATTTATGATTGTGTATTTGGACGATATCTTGATTTTTTCGGATGACTGGGAATCTCATGTTCAACAAGTTAGGAGGGTTTTTCAGGTTTTGCGGACCAATTCTCTGTTTGTTAAAGGTTCAAAGTGTGTTTTTGGGGTTCAGAAGATTTCTTTTTTGGGGTACATTTTTTCCCCCTCTTCTATTGAGATGGATCCTGTGAAGGTTCGGGCTATTTGTGACTGGACGCAACCGACTTCTCTTAAGGGCCTTCAGAAATTTTTGGGCTTTGCTAACTTTTATCGTCGATTCATAACTGGTTTTTCTAGCGTTGTCAGGCCTTTGACTGATTTGACTAAAAAGGGTGCTGATGTTGCAGATTGGTCTCCTGCTGCTGTGGAGGCCTTTCGGGAGCTTAAGCGCCGTTTTTCTTCTGCTCCGGTTTTGTGCCAGCCTGATGTTTCTCTTCCTTTTCAGGTGGAAGTTGATGCTTCCGAGATCGGAGCGGGGGCGGTTTTGTCGCAGAAAAGTTCAGATTGTTCAGTGATGAGACCTTGTGCGTTCTTTTCTCGAAAATTTTCGCCCGCCGAGCGAAATTATGACGTCGGTAATAGGGAGCTTTTGGCGATGAAGTGGGCATTCGAGGAGTGGCGTCATTGGCTTGAGGGTGCTAAACATCAGGTGGTGGTCTTGACTGATCACAAAAATTTGATTTATCTTGAGTCGGCCAGACGTCTGAATCCTAGACAGGCGCGCTGGTCGTTGTTTTTCTCCCGGTTTAATTTTGTGGTTTCGTATCTGCCAGGTACTAAGAATGTGAAGGCGGATGCCCTTTCTAGGAGTTTTGAACCTGATTCCCCTGGTGATTCTAAACCTACGGGTATACTTAAGGATGGGGTGATATTGTCTGCTGTCTTCCCAGACCTGCGACGTGCTTTACAAGAGTTTCAGGCGGATCGGCCTGATCGTTGTCCGCCTGGTAGATTGTTTGTGCCGGATGAGTGGACCAATAGAGTCATCTCGGAGGTTCATTCTTCTGCGTTGGCAGGTCATCCGGGAATTTTTGGTACCAGAGATTTGGTGGCTAGGTCCTTCTGGTGGCCTTCCCTGTCTCGGGACGTGCGTACTTTTGTGCAGTCTTGCGATGTTTGTGCTCGGGCCAAGCCTTGTTGTTCTCGGGCTAGTGGGTTGTTGTTGCCCTTGCCTGTTCCTAAGAGGCCTTGGACACACATCTCTATGGATTTTATTTCTGATCTCCCTGTTTCTCAGAAGATGTCCGTCATTTGGGTGGTGTGTGACCGCTTTTCTAAGATGGTTCATTTGGTGCCCTTGCCCAAGTTGCCTTCCTCATCTGAGTTGGTGCCCCTGTTTTTTCAGAATGTGGTTCGGCTGCATGGTATTCCGGAGAATATCGTTTCCGACAGGGGATCCCAGTTTGTGTCCAGATTTTGGCGGGCGTTTTGTGCCAGGATGGGCATTGATTTGTCTTTTTCGTCTGCATTTCATCCCCAGACAAATGGCCAGACGGAACGTACTAATCAGACCTTGGAGACTTATTTGAGGTGTTTCGTGTCTGCTGATCAGGATGACTGGGTCTCCTTTTTGCCATTGGCTGAGTTTGCCCTTAATAATCGGGCCAGTTCTGCCACTTTGGTCTACCCTTTCTTTTGCAATTCAGGGTTCCATCCTCGTTTTTCATCTGGTCAGGTGGAGTCTTCGGATTGTCCTGGAGTGGATACCATGGTGGATAGGTTGCATCGTATTTGGGGGCAGGTGGTGGACAATTTGGAGTTGTCCCAGGAGAAGACTCAACGTTTTGCTAATCGCCATCGTCGTGTTGGTCCTCGTCTTCGTGTTGGGGACTTGGTGTGGTTGTCCTCCCGTTTTGTCCCTATGAGGGTCTCCTCTCCTAAGTTTAAGCCTCGGTTCATCGGTCCTTATAAGATTTTGGAAATTCTTAACCCTGTGTCTTTTCGTTTGGACCTCCCAGCATCCTTTGCTATCCATAATGTCTTCCATCGGTCATTATTGCGGAGGTATGAGGTACCACTTGTGCCTTCTGTTGAGCCTCCTGCTCCTGTGCTGGTTGAGGGTGAATTGGAGTACGTGGTGGAGAAAATCTTGGACTCCCGTGTTTCCAGACGGAGACTTCAATATCTGGTGAAATGGAAGGGCTACGGTCAAGAGGATAATTCTTGGGTTACAGCTTCTGATGTTCATGCTTCTGATTTGGTCCGTGCCTTTCATAGGGCTCATCCAGATCGCCCTGGTGGTTCTTGTGAGGGTTCGGTGCCCCCTCCTTAAGGGGGGGGTACTGTTGTGATTCGGTTCGTGGGCTCCCCCGGTGGTCTCTTGTGGTACTGGTGTCCTGCAAGCTTTGCCTTTAGTTCACCTGTTCCTATCAGGATGTGGGAGTATCCTATTTAACCTTGCTCCTCAGTCATTCTAATGCTGGCCATCAATGTATCCAGAGTGATTCTGTTGCATGTTCCTGCTCCCAGTTTTCTGCTCAGCTAAGTTGGACACTTTAGTCCTTAAGTCTATTTTTGTATGTTTTGTCCAGTTTGCACTTATGTGAATCTCTGCAGCTGGAAGCTCTTGTTGGGCTGAAATTACCACTCCAGTGGCATGAGTTGTCACATGAGTTAAGGTAATTTCAGGATGGTGTTTTGAAGGGTTTTGCAGCTGACCGCGAAGTCCTCTGTTGTATCTTTCTGCTATTTAGTTAGCGGGCCTCTCTGTGCGAAATCTGCTTTCATACTACGTGTGTCTTTTCATCTGCTCTCACCGTTATTATATGTGGGGGGCTGCTATCTCCTGTGGGGACATTCTCTGGAGGCAAGCCAGGACTGTGTTTTCTTCTACCAGGGGTAGTTAGTTCTCCGGCTGGCGCGCGGCATCTAAAGACAACGCAGGAATGCCCCCTGGCTACTTCTAGTGTGGTGTGTAGGTTTAGCATCGCGGTCAGCTCTAGTTTCCATCACCCGAGAGCTTGTCCGTTTATTCTATGCTTCTGATGTTTCCTTGCCATTGGAAACCATAACACCAAATGCACCATTTTGGAGAAGTGATCGGTGATAACCCAAATGATGGTACAGCCCCGAGACTTGGGCAAACCCACCACAAAGTCCATCCCGACCATTTCCCAGGGCCTGTCTGCCACCGGCAATGGATAGAGTAACCCAGCTGGCCGTTGTCGAGGAGACTTATTTTTGGCACAGGAGACACACGCCAGAATATAATCCCTGACATCACGAGCCATATGTGGCCACCAATACATCCTCGCCAACAGCTCAGATGTCCTTTTTGTCCCAAAATGTCCACCCACCCTGGACGAATGAGCCCACGAGAGAACCTCCGGTCGCAAATTGGGTGGTACAAAAGTCTTGCCCAGAGGCACAGACTCTAGCGAAACCGGGACTACGGTTCTCAGGCTCTCAGTGGGGACGATAAGCCGAGGCTCCTCTTCCTCCTCCACTGATGACACCACGGAGCGAGAGAGAGCGTCGGCACGAATGTTCTTCTCCCCAGAAAGAAAATGGAGGGTGAAATGGAACCGGGAGAAGAACAAGGACCATCTAGCCTGGTGAGAATTTAACTGCTGGGCTGTCTGTAGGTACACCAGATTTTTATAGTCTGTGAAGACTTGGAAAGGAAAACGAGCTCCCTCCAAGAGATGTCTCCACTCTGAGAAGGCCAATTTCTTGGCCAGCAACTCCCTGTCCCCGATGGAATAATTCCTCTCTGCTGGTGAAAAGGTCTTTGAAAAGAATAAGCAAGGATGCTTCCGACCTTGAGCATCCTTTTGGAAGAGGACTGCTCCTGCACCAACAGATGAGGTATCCACCTCCATGATAAAGGGTTAGTCTACATCAGGGCAATGTAGGATGGGAGCGCTAGCGAAATGTGACTTTATGGAATTAAAGGCCTCGGAGACCTCCACAGACCATGATTTGGGATTTGCTCCCTTCTTGGTAAGTGCAACCAAGGGAGCTACCAATGTTGAGAAGTGTGGAATGAACTGTCGATAGTAGTTAATGAACCCCATAAAGTGCTGCACCGCTTTAAGAGAATGTGGTTCCTGCCAGTCCATCACAGCCTGTAGCTTGGCAGGATCCATAGCCAAACCCTGGGCAGAGATGATATAACCTAGGAATGGCAAGGACTCCTGCTCAAACACACACTTCTCCAATTTGGCGTAGAGGGAGTTTGCCCGTAAGAGGTCAAAGACTTTGCGAACATCTCTCCGATGGGAGTCGATATCTGGAGAGTAGATGAGAATATCATCCAGATAGACTATGACCGAGGTGGTGAGCATATCCCGGAAGATATCATTCACAAAGTCTTGGAAAACGGCTGGGGCATTACAGAGCCCGAAGGGCATCACCAGATACCCATAGTGCCCATCCCTGGTGTTAAAAGCCGTCTTCCATTCGTCCCCCTCACGGATGCGAATCAGATTGTAAGCACCCCGCAGATCTAATTTTGTAAATACCCTAGCTCCCCGTAGCCTATCAAAAAGCTCAGATATCAGGGGTAATGGGTATTTGTTCTTAACAGTGATGGCGTTAAGACCCCTGTAGTCAATACATGGATGCAGTTCCCCATTCTTCTTCTGAACAAAGAAGAACCCAGCCCCAGCAGGCGACACTGACTTCCTGATGAACCCTCTTGCCTGATTTTCTTGGATGTACTGAGACATAGCCTCCGTCTCTGGGAGAGATAATGGATAAACTCGACCCCGGGGAGGCTCAGCACCAGGCAAGAGGTCAATAGGACAGTCATAGGGGCGGTGAGGCGGAAGGGTCTCCGCCACCTTTTTGGAGAACACATCCAAATGAGACCTGTATTGCTTGGGAAGAGAGGATAGATCTGCGGGTACCTCAGTAGTAGCAAACTGAACGCACTCCCTTTGACACCTACCCTCACAAGACTCACCCCATCCCAAAATTCTGCCAGAAGACCACTCGATATGTGGAGAGTGGTACCGTAACAAAGGTATCCCTAACAGGACCTCATCAATACCCTCAGGTATGACGAGCAGAGATATTGTCTCCTGATGGGATGGCGACATGGACAGAGTAAAAGGAATGGTCTGGTGAGTTATCTGTGAAGGTAGTGTCGACCCATTCACCACTCGTACCGTAACTGGCTGTGCTAGCATAACCAGGGGTATTGCGTGGCGTTGGGCAAAGGCGGAAGACATAAAATTTCCCTCTGCCCCAGAATCCACGCAGAGCTCTACTGAGTGGGAAGATGAGCCAATGTTAATTGTCCCCTAAAAGGACAATTTTGAGGCAAACGTCGCCGTATCTAGTGTACCTCCCCCGACTACCACTAGAGGCTGACGTCTCCTCGACCGCTGAGAACATCTGGTGGCAAGATGTCCAGACTGCTGGCAAACATGACAAACGTTGGATGCCCAAGCGGTCCGGGACTTAGAACCCGCTTGTGACACCTCCCTGGCCTCATGTGACTCGAGAACCATGACCGGAGATTCCAGATGTCTGGCGAAGGTGAGAGCCAGCCGAAACCTCTGCCTACACTGGACTCACTCAAACCTCCGCTCATTAAAACGGAGGTCAATGCGGGTAGAGACAGTTATTAACTCCTCCAGTGTGGCTGGAATCTCTCTAGTGGCCAGAGCATCCTTAACGTGATCAGCCAGCCCCCTCCAAAATATGGGGATAAGGGCTTTATCCGACCACTCCAGCTCTGAAGCTAAAGTTCGGAAACGGATGGCGAATTGGCTGACCAAGGACTCACCCTGAGTTAAGGCCAACAGTTGGAGCGCCATATCATGGGTGACTTGAGGTCCTAGAAAGACCTGTTTCAGAGTGCTCAGATCGCCACGCTCCCACAGCGGCATAGCCCATTCCAACGCCCTGTCCGACTAGAGGGACACAATAAATCCCACCTTAGCCCGCTCTGTGGGAAAACGTGCAGCCAGAAGCTCAAGGTGAATTGTTGTGAATTCTGCTTTTGGGTTCCCTCCGATGGTGGTAGGTGGTAATGCAGTTGTCCCTGAGTTGTAGTCCTGGTCAGGTGTTTCTGCTGATTGCAGTTCTGACTGGGGTATTTAGGTGTGCAGGATTCATTAGTCCTTGCCAGTTGTCAATTGTTGTTGGGAGGTGTTGGACCTCTGCCTGGTTCCTCCTGCCTTTCTGCCAAATCAGCAAAGATAAGTGTCTGGTTTTGTTTCTGTGGCACACATGCTGTGTGCTTCATGATTCAGTGCTATTCTTTTGTATTTCCTTGTCCAGCTTAGATTGTGTCAGTATTTTCTCAGTCTTGTTGGATTCTCTGGGGTTGCAGATATTCATTCCACGTCTTTAGTTAGATTGTGGTATTTTTTGTATTATCTGCTGTGGATATTTTTTGAAGGGTTTTAATACTGACCGCCTAGTATTCTGTCCTATCCTTTCCTATTTAGCTAGAGTGGCCTCTTTTGCTAAATCTTGTTTTCTGCCTGCGTGTGTCTTTTCTTCTCCTACTCACAGTCAATATTTGTGGGGGCTGCCTATCCTTTGGGGTTCTGCTCTGAGGCAAGGTAGTATTCCTATTTCCATCTATAGGGGTATAAAGTCCTCCGGCTGTGTCGAGGTGTCTAGGGTTTGTAGGCACACCCCACGGCTACTTCTAGTTGCGGTGTTAGTTCAGGATCTGCTGTCAGTATAGTTTCCACTTACTCCAGAGAAAGTTTCATGCGGCTCCAAGGTCACCGGATCATAACAGTACAACTGGCCAATAATGAGCTAAATGTGTTGTGAATTTGGTTTTTGGGCTCCCCCGGTGGTCACTGGTGGTACTGGACTTGTGTACTTCACTTTCTCTGTTCACCTGTTTCCATCAGGATATGGGAGTATCCTATTTAGCCTTGCTGCTCAGTTATTCTAGTGCCGGCCATCAATGTAACCAGAGCCTTTCTGTTGCATGTTCCTGCTTCTAGACTACAATCAGCTAAGTTGGACTCTTAGTCCTAAGTTTGTTTTGCATTTTTGTTCCAGTTCACAGTTATGTTATTTTTCTGTAGCTGGAAGCTCTTGTGGGACGAAATTGCCACTCCGGTGTCATGAGTTGACACATGAGTCTTAAAGTAATTTCGGGATGGTATTTTAATAGGGTTTTCAGCTGACCGTGAAGTTCCCTATTGTATCTTCTTGCTATCTAGTAAGCGGACCTCGCTTTGCTGAACCTACCTTCATACTGCGTATGTCTTTTCCTCTGAACTCACCGTCAATATATGTGGGGGGCTTCTGTCTCCTTTTTGGGGGAATTTCCCTAGAGGTAAGCCAGGTCTGTCTTTTCCTCTATTAGGGTTAGTTAGTCCTCCGGCTGGCGCTAGGCGTCTAGGGATAAAACGTAGGTACGCCACCCGGCCACTGTTAGTTGTGTGGTAGGTTTAGCTCACGGTCAGCTCGAGATTCCATCACCCAAGAGCTGTTCTGTTATTTATGTTCTCTGACGTTCCCTTGCCATTGGGAACCATGACAGTATGGCCGGCCAAGTGTTAAAACCGTTGGCAGAAGAAAGGAGAGAAAAAGAAGTCTGCAGATTTTTTTTTTTTTTCCTCTGAGCTTGTTCTATAGTTGACTTAGTTGCATTTCTGCTCTAATTGCAGCCTTTGTCTCTCTCTCTCCTTCTAATCCTTGAATGGCTCTGATCTCACCTGATTAAAATGGATCCTCAGAGTTTGGCTACAGGTTTGAATAATATAATCTTGCTACGAAGGTTCAAAATTTACAGGATTTTGTTATTCATGCTCCTATATCTGAACCTAGAATTCCTATACCAGAATTTTTCTCCGGGGATAGATCTCGTTTCCTGAATTTCAAAAATAATTGTAAATTATTTCTTTCCCTGAGATCTCGCTCCGCTGGAGATCCCGCACAGCAGGTTAGGATAGTAATTTCCTTGCTGCGGGGTGACCCTCAAGACTGGGCATTTGCATTGGCACCCGGGGATCCTGCGTTGCTCAATGTGGATGCGTTTTTTCTGGCTTTGGGGTTGCTTTATGAGGAACCTAACTTAGAGATTCAGGCTGAAAAAGCCTTGATGGCCCTATCTCAAGGGCAAGATGAAGCTGAAATATACTGCCAAAAATTTCGTAAATGGTCTGTGCTTACTCAGTGGAATGAGTGCGCCCTGGCAGCGAATTTCAGAGAGGGTCTCTCTGATGCCATTAAGGATGTTATGGTGGGGTTCCCTGCACCTACAGGTCTGAATGAGTCCATGACAATGGCTATTCAGATTGATCGGCGTTTGCGGGAGCACAAACCTGTGCACCATTTGGCGGTGTCTTCTGAGAAGGCTCCAGAAAATATGCAATGTGATAGAATTCTGTCCAGAAGCGAACGGCAGAATTTTAGGCGAAAAAATGGGTTGTGCTTCTATTGTGGTGATTCAACTCATGTTATATCAGCATGCTCTAAACGTACAAAAAAGGTTGATAAGTCTATTTCAATTGGCACTTTACAGTCTAAGTTTATTCTGTCTGTGACCTTGATTTGTTCATTATCATCAATTACCGCGGATGCCTATGTCGACTCTGGCGCCGCTTTGAGTCTAATGGATTCGTCCTTTGCCAGGCGCTGTGGGTTTGATCTAGAGCCTCTGGAAGTTCCTATACCTCTGAAGGGTATTGACTCTACACCATTGGCTAGTAATAAACCACAATACTGGACACAAGTGACTATGCGTATGAATCCAGACCATCAGGAGATGATTCGCTTCCTTGTGTTGTACAATCTACATGACGTTTTGGTGCTCGGATTACCATGGTTACAATCTCATAACCCAGTCCTTGACTGGAAAGCAATGTCTGTGTTAAGCTGGGGATGTCAGGGGGCTCATGGGGACGTACCTTTGGTTTCCATTTCGTCATCTATTCCCTCTGAGATTCCGGAATTTTTATCTGATTATCGTGATGTTTTTGAGGAGCCTAAGCTTGGTTCACTACCTCCTCACAGAGATTGCGATTGTGCCATAGATCTGATTCCGGGCAGTAAATTTCCAAAGGGTTGTTTATTTAATCTATCTGTACCTGAACATGCTGCTATGCGAGAATATATTAAGGAGTCCCTGGAAAAGCGACATATTCGTCCTTCTTCATCTCCCTTAGGAGCCGGTTTTTTCTTTGTATCTAAAAAAGATGGCTCTTTGAGGCCGTGTATTGATTATCGACTCTTGAATAAAATTACAGTCAAGGATCAGTATCCTCTGCCACTGCTTACTGATGTGTTTGCTCGAATAAAAGGGGCTAAGTGGTTCTCTAAGATTGATCTCCGTGGGGCGTATAATTTGGTGCGAATTAAGCAGGGGGATGAGTGGAAAACCGCATTTAATACGCCCGAGGGCCATTTTGAGTATTTAGTAATGCCTTTTGGTCTTTCAAATGCCCCTTCAGTCTTTCAGTCCTTAATGCATGACATTTTCCGTGAATATTTGGATAAATTTATGATCGTGTATCTGGATGATATTTTGATTTTTTCGGATGACTGGGATTCTCATGTCCAACAGGTCAGGAGGGTTTTTCAGGTTTTGCGGGCTAATTCCTTGTGTGTGAAGGGTTCTAAGTGTATTTTTGGGGTTCAAAAGATTTCTTTTTTGGGGTACATTTTTTCCCCCTCTTCCATTGAGATGGATCCTGTCAAGGTTCGGGCTATTTGTGATTGGACGCAACCTTCTTCTCTTAAGAGCCTTCAGAAATTTTTGGGCTTTGCTAATTTTTATCGTCGATTTATAACTGGTTTTTCTGATGTTGCTAAACCTTTGACTGATTTGACCAAAAAGGGTGCTGATGTTGCTGATTGGTCCCCTGCTGCTGTGGAGGCCTTTCGGGAGCTTAAGCGCCGCTTTTCTTCCGCCCCTGTGTTGCGTCAGCCTGATATTACTCTTCCTTTTCAGGTTGAGGTCGATGCTTCCGAGATCGGAGCTGGGGCGGTCTTGTCGCAGAAAAGTTCCGACTGCTCCGTGATGAGAACTTGTGCGTTCTTTTCTCGAAAATTTTCGCCCGCCGAGCGAAATTATGATATTGGTAATCGGGAGCTTTTGGCTATGAAGTGGGCTTTTGAGGAGTGGCGTCATTGGCTTGAGGGGGCTAGACATCAGGTGGTGGTATTGACCGATCACAAGAATTTGATTTATCTTGAGTCTGCCAGGCGCCTGAATCCTAGACAGGCGCGCTGGTCGTTGTTTTTCTCTCGGTTTAATTTTGTGGTCTCATACTTACCAGGTTCTAAAAATGTGAAGGCGGATGCCCTTTCTAGGAGTTTTGAGCCTGATTCCCCTGGTGATTCTGAACCTACAGGTATCCTTAAGGATGGAGTGATATTATCTGCTGTTTCCCCAGACCTGCGACGGGCTTTGCAGGAGTTTCAGGCGGATAGACCTGATCGTTGCCCGCCTGGTAGACTGTTTGTTCCTGATGATTGGACCAGTAGAGTCATCTCGGAGGTTCATTCTTCTGTGTTGGCAGGTCATCCCGGGATCTTTGGTACCAGGGATTTGGTGGCTAGGTCCTTCTGGTGGCCTTCCCTGTCTCGAGATGTACGAGTTTTTGTGCAGTCTTGTGATGTTTGTGCTCGGGCCAAACCTTGTTGTTCTCGGGCTAGCGGATTGTTGTTATCTTTGCCTATTCCGAAGAGGCCTTGGACTCACATCTCTATGGATTTTATTTCTGATCTCCCTGTTTCTCAGAAAATGTCTGTCATCTGGGTGGTGTGTGACCGTTTTTCAAAGATGGTTCATTTGGTGCCCTTGCCTAAGTTGCCTTCCTCATCCGAGTTGGTTCCTCTGTTTTTTCAAAATGTGGTTCGCTTGCATGGTATTCCGGAGAATATCGTTTCTGACAGGGGGACCCAGTTCGTGTCTAGATTTTGGCGGGCGTTCTGTGCTAGGATGGGCCTTGATTTGTCTTTTTCGTCTGCGTTCCATCCTCAGACTAATGGCCAGACTGAGCGAACTAATCAGACCTTGGAGACTTATTTGAGGTGTTTTGTGTCTGCGGATCAGGATGACTGGGTTGCCTTTTTGCCGTTGGCGGAGTTTGCCCTCAATAATCGGGCTAGTTCTGCCACTTTGGTTTCTCCTTTCTTTTGCAATTCGGGGTTTCATCCTCGTTTTTCTTCCGGTCAGGTGGAGTCTTCGGATTGTCCTGGAGTGGATACTGTGGTGGATAGGTTGCATCGGATTTGGGGACAGGTGGTGGACAATTTGGAGTTGTCCCAGGAAAAGACTCGGCATTTTGCTAACCGCCGTCGTCGTGTTGGTCCTCGTCTTCGTGTTGGGGACTTGGTGTGGTTGTCTTCTCGTTTTGTCCCTATGAGGGTTTCTTCTCCTAAGTTTAAGCCTCGGTTCATCGGCCCGTATAAGATTTTGGAGATTCTTAACCCCGTGTCCTTTCGATTGGACCTCCCAGCATCTTTTTCTATCCATAATGTCTTCCATCGGTCATTATTGCGCAGGTATGAGGTACCGGTTGTGCCTTCCGTTGAGCCTCCCGCTCCGGTGTTGGTTGAGGGTGAATTGGAGTACGTTGTGGAGAAGATCTTGGACTCCCGTGTTTCCAGACGGAAACTTCAGTATCTGGTCAAGTGGAAGGGCTACGGTCAGGAGGATAATTCTTGGGTGACAGCCTCTGATGTTCATGCCTCTGATTTGGTCCGTGCCTTTCATAGGGCTCATCCTGATCGCCCTGGTGGTTCTTGTGTGGGTTCGGTGCCCCTCCTTGAGGGGGGGGTACTGTTGTGAATTTGGTTTTTGGGCTCCCCCGGTGGTCACTGATGGTACTGGACTTGTGTGCTTCACTTTCTCTGTTCACCTGTTTCCATCAGGATATGGGAGTATCCTATTTAGCCTTGCTGCTCAGTTATTCTAGTGCCGGCCATCAATGTAACCAGAGCCTTTCTGTTGCATGTTCCTGCTTCTAGACTACAATCAGCTAAGTTGGACTCTTAGTCCTAAGTTTGTTTTGCATTTTTGTTCCAGTTCACAGTTATGTTATTTTTCTGTAGCTGGAAGCTCTTGTGGGCCGAAATTGCCACTCCGGTGTCATGAGTTGACACATGAGTCTTAAAGTAATTTCGGGATGGTATTTTAATAGGGTTTTCAGCTGACCGTGAAGTTCCCTATTGTATCTTCTTGCTATCTAGTAAGCGGACCTCGCTTTGCTGAACCTACCTTCATACTGCGTATGTCTTTTCCTCTGAACTCACCGTCAATATATGTGGGGGGCTTCTGTCTCCTTTTTGGGGGAATTTCCCTAGAGGTAAGCCAGGTCTGTCTTTTCCTCTATTAGGGTTAGTTAGTCCTCCAGCTGGCGCTAGGCGTCTAGGGATAAAACGTAGGTACGCCACCCGGCCACTGTTAGTTGTGTGGTAGGTTTAGCTCACGGTCAGCTCGAGATTCCATCACCCAAGAGCTGTTCTGTTATTTATGTTCTCTGACGTTCCCTTGCCATTGGGAACCATGACATAAATGCATCTCAGAAGAAGGGAAGAAAGGTGTTGAGCCATTTTTTTTCTGCAGTCTGTTTTGTCTTTTCTTCCCTCTTTATCTATGGGTGGCTGAGGAGTCTTGTGCTAGCATGGATGTTCAGGAATTAGCTTCTCGTGTAGACCAGCTTGCTGCTAGGGTACAGGGTATTTCTGATTATATTGTTCAGACTCCTGTTTTAGAACCGATGATTCCTGCTCCTGATTTGTTTTTTGGTGACAGGTCCAAATTTTTGAGTTTTAAAAACAATTGTAAACTGTTTTTTGCTTTGAGACCTCGATCCTCCGGTGATTCCATTCAGCAGGTTAAAATCGTCATCTCCCTGCTGCGTGGTGATCCACAGGATTGGGCATTTTCCCTGGAATCTGGGAATCCTGCTTTGCTTAATGTAGACTCCTTTTTTTCAGGCTTTAGGATTATTATATGATGAACCGAATTCTGTGGATCAAGCGGAGAAGACCTTGTTGGCCCTGTCTCAGGGTCAAGAGGCGGCAGAATTGTATTGTCAGAAATTTAGAAAATGGTCTGTGTTGACTAAATGGAATGATGATGCTTTGGTGGAAATTTTCAGAAAGGGTCTTTCTGAATCCGTTAAAGATGTTATGGTGGGGTTTCCCACGCCTTCCGGTCTGAGTGATTCTATGTCTCTGGCCATTCAGATTGATCGGCGCTTGTGGGAGCGTAGAACTGTGCGTGCTGTGGCGTCGTCCTCAGAGCCAATTCCTGAACCAATGCAGTGTGATAGGATTCTGTCTAGGACAGAACGACAAGGACTCAGACGTCAGAATAGGTTGTTATTGTGGCGACGCTTCTCATGTCATTTCAGTCTGCCCTAAGCGGACAAAAGGGATCGCTAGTTCATTTACCATCAGTACTGTACAACCTAAATTTCTGTTATCGGTGTCCTTGATCTGCTCATTGTCATCATTTTCTGTCATGGCGTTTGTGGATTCAGGCGCCGCCTTGAACTTAATGGATTTTGAGTTTGCCAGGCATTGTGGTTTTCCCTTGCAGCCTTTGCAGAACCCTATTCCTTTAAGGGGGATTGATGCTACACCTTTGGCTAAAAATAAGCCTCAGTTTTGGACACAGGTGACCATGCACATGGAACCAGCCCATCAGGAAGATTGTCGATTTCTGGTGTTGCATAATTTGCATGATGTTATCGTGCTGGGTTTTCCGTGGTTGCAGGTACATAATCCTGTGTTGGATTGGAAGTCTATGTCTGTGACTAGTTGGGGTTGTCAGGGGGTTCATAATGATGTTCCTTTGATGTCAATCTCCTCTTCTTCCTCTTCTGAAATTCCAGAGTTTTTGTCTGATTTTCAGGATGTATTCGATGAGCCCAAGTCCAGTTCCCTTCCACCGCACAGGGACTGTGATTGTGCGATTGACTTGATTCCAGGCAGTAAGTTTCCTAAGGGCTGACTTTTCAACCTGTCTGTGCCTGAACATACCACCATGCGGAGTTATGTTAAGGAGTCTTTGGAGAAAGGGCATATTCGGCCATCTTCTTCACCGTTGGGAGCGGGATTTTTTTTTGTTGCTAAGAAGGATGGCTCCTTGAGACCTTGTATTGATTATCGCCTCTTGAATAAGATCACAATCAAGTTTCAATACCCTTTACCTTTGCTTTCTGATTTGTTTGCTAGGATTAAGGGGGCTAGTTGGTTTACTAAGATTGACCTTCGGGGGGCATATAATCTTGTTCGTATGAAACAGGGTGATGAATGGAAAACTGCGTTTAATACGCCCGAAGGCCATTTTGAATACCTTGTGATGCCATTCAGGCTCACTAATGCTCCATCGGTTTTTCAATCCTTCATGCATGATATCTTCCGGACTTATATTGATAAATTCTTGATTGTATATTTGGATGATATTTTGATTTTTTCCAATGATTGGGAGTCTCATGTGGAACAGGTCAGGATGGTATTTCAGATCCTTCGTGACAATGCTTTGTTTGTGAAGGGGTCTAAGTGCCTCTTTGGGGTGCAGAAGGTTTCTTTTTTGGGCTTCATTTTTTCTCCCTCATCTATGGAGATGGATCCGGTTAAGGTTCAGGCCATTTATGATTGGATTCAACCCACATCCGTGAAGAGCCTTCAGAAATTTTTGGGTTTTGCAAATTTTTATCGCCGTTTCATTGCTAATTTCTCCAGCGTGGTTAAACCCTTTACCGATTTGACGAAGAAAGGCGCTGATGTGGCAAATTGGTCCTCTGCGGCTGTCTCTGCCTTTCAGGAGCTTAAACGCCGATTTACTTCTGCTCCGGTGTTGCGCCAACCGGATGTTTCCCTTCCGTTTCAGGTTGAGATTGACGCCTCTGAGATTGGGGCAGGGGCCGTTTTATCTCAGAGGGATTCTGTGGGTTCCTTGATGAAACCGTGTGCCTTCTTCTCCCGCAAGTTTTCGCCTGCTGAACGCAATTATGATGTCGGCAATCGGGAGATGTTGGCTATGAAGTGGGAGTTTGAGAAGTGGCGACATTGGCTTGAGGGAGCTAAGCACCATATTGTGGTCTTGACCGATCATAAGAATCTGATTTACCTCGAGTCTGCCAAACGGCTGAGTCCTAGACAGGCTCGATGGTCCTTGTTTTTTTCCCGTTTTGATTTCGTGGTTTCGTATCTTCCGGGTTCTAAGAATATTAAGGCTGATGCCCTTTCTAGGAGTTTTTTGCCTGATTCTCCTGAGGTCCTTGAACCGGTCGGCATTCTGAAAGAAGGGGTGGTCCTTTCTGCCATTTCCTCTGATTTGCGGCGGGTTCTTAAGGAATTTCAGGCTGACAGACCTGACCGCTGTCCTGTGGGGAAATTGTTTGTTCCTGACAGATGGACTAGTAGAGTGATTTCTGAGGTTCACTGTTCTGTGTTGGCTGGTCATCCTGGTATTTTTGGTACCAGAGATTTGGTTGGTAGGTCCTTTTGGTGGCCTTCCTTGTTGCGTGATGTGCGTTCTTTTGTGCAGTCCTGTGGGACTTGTGCGCGGGCCAAGCCTTGTTGTTCCCGTGCTAGTGGGTTACTTTTGCCATTGCCGGTCCCTGAGAGGCCCTGGATGCATATTTCTATGGATTTTATTTCTGATCTTCCGGTTTCCCAGAGGATGTCGGTTATCTGGGTTGTTTGTGACCGGTTTTCTAAGATGGTTCATTTGGTGCCTTTGCCTAAATTGCCTTCCTGTTCAGATTTGGTTCCGTTGTTTTTTCAGCATGTGGTTCGTTTGCATGGTATTCCGGAGAATATTGTGTCCGACAGAGGTTCCCAGTTTGTTTCTAGGTTTTGGCGGGCCTTTTGTGCTAGGCTGGGCATTGATTTGTCTTTTTCTTCTGCATTTCATCCTCAGACAAATGGCCAGACCGAGCAAACTAATCAGACCTTGGAGACCTATTTGAGATGCTTTGTGTCTGCTGATCAGGATGATTGGGTGGCCTTTTTGCCATTGGCCAAGTTTGCCCTTAATAATCGGGCTAGTTCAGCTACTTTGGTTTCGCCTTTCTTTTGTAATTTTGGTTTTCATCCTCGTTTTTCTTCTGGGCAGGTTGAGCCTTCTGACTGTCCTGGTGTGGATTCTGTGGTTGACAGGTTGCAGCAGATTTGGGCTCATATGGTGGACAATTTGGTGTTGTCTCAGGAGGAGGCTCAACGTTTTGCTAACCGTCATCGGTGTGTTGGTTCCCGGCTTCGGGTTGGGGATTTGGTTTGGTTGTCTTCCCGTCATGTTCCTATGAAGGTCTCTTCCCCTAAGTTTAAGCCTCGGTTTATTGGTCCTTATAGGATTTCTGAGATTATTAATCCGGTGTCTTTTCGATTGGCGCTTCCGGCCTCTTTTGCTATCCATAATGTCTTCCATAGATCTTTATTGCGGAAATATGTGGTGCCTGTTGTTCCCTCTGTTGATCCTCCGGCCCCTGTGTTGGTTGATGGGGAGTTGGAGTATGTGGTTGAGAAGATTTTGGATTCTCGTTTTTCAAGGCGGAGGCTTCAGTACCTTGTCAAATGGAAGGGTTATGGCCAAGAGGATAATTCTTGGGTTTTTGCTTCTGATGTCCATGCTGCTGATTTGGTCCGTGCCTTTCATCTGGCTCGTCCTGATCGGCCTGAGGGCGCTGGTGAGGGTTCGGTGACCCCTCCTCAAGGGGGGGTACTGTTGTGAATTCTGCTTTTGGGTTCCCTCCGGTGGTGGTAGGTGGTAATGCAGTTGTCCCTGAGTTGCAGTCCTGGTCAGGTGTTTCTGCTGATTGCAGTTCTGACTGGGGTATTTAGGTGTGCAGGATTCATTAGTCCTTGCCAGTTGTCAATTGTTGTTGGGAGGTGTTGGACCTCTGCCTGGTTCCTCCTGCCTTTCTGCCAAATCAGCAAAGATAAGTGTCTGGTTTTGTTTCTGTGGCACACATGCTGTGTGCTTCATGATTCAGTGCTATTCTTTTGTGTTTCCTTGTCCAGCTTAGATTGTGTCAGTATTTTCTCAGTCTTGTTGGATTCTCTGGGGTTGCAGATATTCATTCCACGTCTTTAGTTAGATTGTGGTATTTTTTGTATTATCTGCTGTGGATATTTTTTGAAGGGTTTTAATACTGACCGCCTAGTATTCTGTCCTATCCTTTCCTATTTAGCTAGAGTGGCCTCTTTTGCTAAATCTTGTTTTCTGCCTGCGTGTGTCTTTTCTTCTCCTACTCACAGTCAATATTCGTGGGGGCTGCCTATCCTTTGGGGTTCTGCTCTGAGGCAAGGTAGTATTCCTATTTCCATCTATAGGGGTATTTAGTCCTCCGGCTGTGTCGAGGTGTCTAGGGTTTGTTAGGCACACCCCATGGCTACTTCTAGTTGCGGTGTTAGTTCAGGATCTGCGGTCAGTATAGTTTCCACTTACTCCAGACAAAGTTTCATGCGGCTCCAAGGTCACCGGATCATAACAGTGAATAGAGCACTGACTCACGAATCCCCTACAAGATCTGCTTTCTCCAGAAAATTTTTCTGGGAGCGGGAGGCGCGAAAATGTCGGAACAGGGGTGGCAGTGGACAAAGTTGCTGCAGCCACGCTAGCAGCCTGTACAGCAACTGCGGAAATATCCACAGCTGAGGTTGAGCTCTCGAGAGCCGCCAACCTACCCTCCAGCTGCTGGATATACCGCAAAGATTGCTGTATACATAAATTAGAGCGTCAGTAAATAACTGCACATTACGACTCAATATATCATGGCTAACTAGGAGGAACAAGAGTCAAATGAACTAAACAAAAAAGTACCATAAAACTGTATTTATTAGAAAATATGTAAAACACTAAAAGACATCATATATATTGTATCACAAAAGTGAAATGGTGACTATATCAAAGTGCGCCAAAAGTTCCAGATACATAGGACAGTACTCTCATATCCTAATTATTGCGGTAACTGCAGTTTATATCACATGTGTGACAGCCATTGCTTAGTATGTGTGCTCACATGTGTGAAATAGTGGCAACAAATCCTCCACTATACAGCACACTATACATTGCCATGCCGCATTTACCGTATCACATCCAAAGACATAACCATATTAAAGTGCAGGGATTAATTTACCCATAGATGTCAGTGGAGGTCCGTCCTAGTCCTGGATACGTGCCCCGACGCGCGTTTCGCGTTGGTATGTGACCGCTTCCTCAGGGGGTGACACCCCCTGAGGAAGCGGTCACATACCAACGCGAAACGCGCGTCGGGGCACGTATCCAGGACTAGGACGGACCTCCACTGACATCTATGGGTAAATTAATCCCTGCACTTTAATATGGTTATGTCTTTGGATGTGATGCGGTAAATGCGGCATGGCAATGTATAGTGTGCTGTATAGTGGAGGATTTGTTGCCACTATTTCACACATGTGAGCACACATACTAAGCAATGGCTGTCACACATGTGATATAAACTGCAGTTACCGCAATAATTAGGATATGAGAGTACTTTCCGATGTATCTGGAACTTTTGGCGCACTTTGATATAGTCACCATTTCACTTTTGTGATACAATATATATGATGTCTTTTAGTGTTTTACATATTTTCTAATAAATACAGTTTTATGGTACCTTTTTTGTTTAGTTCATTTGACTCTTGTTCCTCCTAGTTAGCCAAAGATTGCTGTATGTCCGCCATTTACTAGCCAGACCCTGGTGCTAGTATTATGTTATGATAGGGCTAGCAGTACACACCTAATGAAAGTATATATTTTATTAGGATAGATGCGTTCACAGCCCGGGGTACACCGTGCAGGAGAACCTGCTGCTAGTAAATAGCGGAACTAATAGCAGTGTTAGCTAATTCTGTTACTTCACAGAGCAGCCATGAACACAAAGCGCTGCACCCTGTTAGACACCACAGAGGCACAGGCTAACTGTCTAAACAAGAGCAGTCAGTGGTCTTGCACGCACACGAAACTCCTCGCCGGAGGTGCCAGCATTCTAAGGGCTTATTTCAGCCAGGTCCCTGAACACACAAGCATACGAACTCCTCGCAGGAGGTGCCAGCATTCTAGGGGCTTATTTCAGCCGGGTCCCTGAACACACACATACAAGACCACACTGGCGCAAAGTACATAAATGAAAGCAATACTAGCGCATGACCGTGCGGCCATGCGAGCCTTATATAGCTGCAGCAAGTAAAAGACCTTCCCAGAAGGACCAATGAGAGACTGCCATACCTGAGCATGTGACCCTAAATCTCCACTGAGAGATCTTGCCCTGGGCATGCTCAGTGTGTACCAAGCAGGACTTAGTCCTAGCACCTACAGGACCTTCCTGAAAGGACCAATGGACTTAGCTGCAGTATCTGACCATGTGACCCTCAATCTCCACTGAGAGATCTTGCTCAGGGCATGCTCAGAACGAGAAGAGCAGGACTTAGTCCCAGAAGCGTCTGCTCGCCGCTGCCCAGCACTGACTTCAATAGCAGAAGCAGGAGAAGCAGCAGTAACTCTTTGTACAGAGTGGGACTGAGCAAGACGCTGGGACCGACGTCTCCACTGAGCAGGCTCCACTGCGGCAGGAGAAGAATGGGAGACCACAGCGGAGATGGCCCGAGATTCCCCCTGTGCAGAGGCGGGAACTCGACCCCTAACACCTGCTCTGTGATTGTCTCAGGGTTCTGTTTGAAGCAGAGAGAGCATCATGAAGAAAAAGGAACACAACAGGCACGTCTGTGATACTGTTGTGGAGAAGATTAAAGCCAGATTTTGATACAAAATGATTTCCAAACCTTTAAACATCCCAAGGAGCACTGTGCAAACGATCATATGAAAATGGAAGGAGTATCATACCACTGCAAATCTACCAAGACCTGGCCATCCCTCTAAACTTTCATCTCAAACAAGGAGAAGACTGATCAGAGATGTAGTCAAGAGGCCCATGATTACTTTGGATGAACTGCAGAGATCTACAGCTGTGGTGGGACAGTCTGTCCATAGGACATAAATCGGTCGTACATTGCACAAATCTGGCCTTTATGGAAGAGTGGCAAGAAGAAAGCCTTTTCTCAAAGATATTCATAGAAAGTGTTGTTTAAAGTTTGCAACAAGCCACCTGGGAGACACATCAAACATGTGGAAGAAGGTGCTCTGGTCAGATGAAACCAAAATCAAACTTTTTGGCAACAATGACAAACAATATGTTTGGTGTTAAGGCAACACAGCTCATCACCCTGAACACACCATCCCCACTGTCAAACATGGTGGATGGCCAAACATGGCCTTTCTTCAGCTGGGACAGGGAAGATGGATAAAATTGATAGGAGGATGGATGGAGCCAAATACAGGACCATTCTTGAAGAAAACCTGTTGGAGTCTGCAAAAGACCTGAGACTGGGATGGAGATTTGTCTTCCAACAAGACAATGATCCCAAACATAAAGCAAAATCTACAATGGAATGGTTCACAAATAAATGTATCCAGGTGTTAGAATGGCCAAGTCAATGTCCAGACTTCAATCCAATCGAGAATCTGTGGAAAGAGCTGAAAACTGCTGTTCACAAAGATCTCCATCAAAACCTCACTGAGCTTGAGCTGTTTGCCAAGGAAGAATGGGCAAGAATTTCAGTCTCTCGATGTACAAAACTGATAGAGACATACCCCAAGCGACTTGCAGCTGTAATCGCAGAAAAAGGTGGTGCAACAAAGTATTAAGTTAAAGAGGCCGAATAATATTGCACACCCCACTTTTCAGTTTTTGAATTTCCACAAAAATTTAAAATAACCAATACATTTCGTTCAAGGTCACAATTGTGTTCCAGATACCTGGATGTTGGGGTCCAGTGGGTAAGGTCGAACAGTTACAAAAAGTTTCAGTTCGGGTACCAGAACAGTACCCAGACCAAAACCCAAACTTGAACGAGGGGCCCGAACATCCAGTGTTTGCCTCTGGTCACTGGTGTCAGTGGATGGGACTATAGCTCCCATCATCTGACACCTGCTGCTCCTAATAACAGTGAGAGCAGTAGTGGCTGATGGATTTATTCATTAGCCAGCTCCTGCGCTGTAAATAAATAATTAAAAAAAAACGGCATGGGTTCCCGTGTATTTTTGATAAACAGCCAGCAAAACTCACAGCTGGGGGCTGCAACCTTCACCTGGCAGCTTCAGCAAGGTTGGTTATCAAGAATAGAGGGGTCCCTATGCTGTTTTTTTAATTATTTAAATAATTTTAAAAAATGGTGTGAGGTCCCCCCATTTTTGTCAAACAGCCTTGCTAAAGCAGACATCTGGCGGCTGGTATTCTCAGGCTGGTAAGCAGCCATGGATATCGGCCCCCAGCCTAAAAATAGCAGCCCTCAGCTGCCCAGGAAAAGGCACATCTACTAGATTCGCCATTTCTGGCGCTTTGCCCGGCTCTTCCCACTTGCCCTGTAGCGGTGGCAAGTGGGGTTAATATTTATGAGGTTGATGTCACCTTTGTATTGTCAGTTGACATCATGCCCATGGATTACTAATCCAGAGTCTCTCAGATGCAAAAATGGTCAGAGTCTCATCAATCTGTGAACATCTAAGAATTGTGGAACAATTGCAGAAAAATGTTCCTCAATGTAAAATTGCAAAAACTTTGAATATCTTATCTAAAGTACATATTATCATCCAAAGATTCAGAGATTCTGGAGAAATCGATGTGCACAAGTGTCAAGGCTGATGGTCAATATCGGATGCTTGTGATCTATGGAGCCTCAGATGACACTGCATTAAAAACAGACATGATTCGGTCATGTAAATGACTGAATGGGCTCAGGATTACTTCAAGAAATCATTGTCTGTTATCACTGTTTGCCATGCAACACAAAAATGCAAGTAAGAGATCTATTGTGCAAAGATGAAGCCACAATATGATCCAGAAACGCTGAAGCCTTCTCTGGGCCAGAGTTAATTTAAAATGGACTTGTGTAAAATGAAAAACTTTTCTGTGTTCATATGAATCAAAATTTGAAACTCTTTATGAAATCACATACTCCATGTCCCCATGACTCAGGAGAAGAGGGACCATCCAGCTTGTTATCAGTAAAATAAATCAATAAAAGGATTGCTAACAGATAGCAGTGTACGTGTACTTCACAGTGGTAACACCAATAGTGCTGTAAGGAAAATGGTACTAAAAACAAAAAAATAGTGTATTTTCTACCTGCGTATACGGACCAGGTGAAGAAACGGACAGTCGGTAAATGCAAAGAAACCGAATGGAAGAATTGAAGAAAACTGACCTCACGTCCACAATATTAAATTTAAAATAGCATAAAGTTTATTCATACATCAGGTAAATAATAGCAGAAAAAAGACAAGGCGCAAAAGTTAAAAGTAGATATTAATAAAGAGCACTACATCCAGTTCCGGAAATAGATGTTGATATGGAGCCACATGTATCAGATGTGTAGTAAATATCTAAATTAATAGTATACAAGTGACACCTAAAGTACCAGTGACACCTAAAATGCTAAAGTAGTAATTGCTAAATAATGAGGTAAAAAATAGCTCCAGGTGTGCAAACAGTATCAATTGACCAGAGTATGTCAAGGTGTAGCAAAAATAGGGGCAATAAAGTGCTGGTGCAAACAATCACTAGTAGGTGTCAGTGTACACATATCATGTAACAAGTTGACCAAGGAAAACATATACACAAAAATACATAATTGAAAAGTACTGAAAAATATGAGTCCAAAGTTAAATGTTACTTACTAAAGTGCTGAGATCACGGTGACCTGGATGGCACCCTCCCCAACGCGCGTTTCGGCATGCTGCCTTCGTCAACTGAAAAATTCTAACACTGATTACACAAGAAACACAGGATGGATTTCTTCACCCCAGGTACCATTTTAATCAGTGTAACAATGCCAACATGATAATACCTGTAGATTACTTAGCAAAATCCTGCTGATGGGTTCAGTTTAATAAGAATTATTTAATCCTGTATATGTAGTACATGTCTTTGGTAGCTTTTGAATCAATGAGAGTTTATAGAAGTATGACTTTTATTATTTTCTGAATGAGCCAAAACCTTACTAACACATGGCACATCTAATAAGGACAATGGTGATAATGATTTTGAAGTACATTGTGTCCTCAGTGTTGGCATTTGCAGGGGACCAGCTATAAAAGTGATTTAGTCCGTTCATTTCTGTTAATGCTTGACATGAGCTTGGAAACTCTGTAATGTCTTACACAAGGTACAACTCTTCAATTATGGATGTCATAGTTTAGTCACTATAAGCATTAATTCACTTTATATTACTTATAAGTAGTGTTGAGCGATACCGTCCGATACTTGAAAGTATCGGTATCGGAAAGTATCGGCCGATACCGGCAAAATATCGGATCCAATCCGATACCGATACCCGATACCAATACAAGTCAATGGGACTCAGGTATCGGACGGTATTCCTGATGGTTCCCAGGGTCTGAAGGAGAGGAAACTCTCCTTCAGGCCCTGGGAACCATATAAATGTGTAAAATAAAGAATTAAAATAAAAAATATCGCTATACTCACCTGTCCGACGCAGCCGGGACCTCGGCGATTGTAAGCGGCAGCGTTGTTTCTTTAAAATTCGCGCTTTTACTTGCTTACGTGAATTCCCGGCTTCTGATTGGTCAGGGCGGCCATGTTGCCGGGACTCGGACCAATCACAGCAAGCCGTGACGAAATTACGTCACGGCTTGCTGTGATTGGTCCGCGTCCCGGCAATATGGCGCCGTGACCAATCACAAGCCGTGACGTCACGGGAGGCTGGACACGCGCGCTTTTCAAAATAAGCGCGTGTCCAGCCTCCCGTGACGTCACGGCTTGTGATTGGTTAATGGCGGCCATGTTCCTGGGACGCGGACCAATCACAGCAAGCCGTGACGTAATTTCGTCACGGCTTGCTGTGATTGGTCACGGCGCCATATTGCCGGGATGCGGACCAATCACAGCAAGCCGTGACGAAATTACGTCACGGCTTGCTGTGATTGGTCCGCGTCCCGGCAATATGGCGCCGTGACCAATCACAAGCCGTGACGTCACGGGAGGCTGGACACGCGCGCTTTTCAAAATAAGCGCGTGTCCAGCCTCCCGTGACGTCACGGCTTGTGATTGGTTAATGGCGGCCATGTTCCTGGGACGCGGACCAATCACAGCAAGCCGTGACGTAATTTCGTCACGGCTTGCTGTGATTGGTCCGCATCCCGGCAATATGGCGCCGTGACCAATCACAAGCCGTGACGTCACGGGAGGCTGGACACGCGCGCTTTTCAAAATAAGCGCGTGTCCAGCCTCCCGTGACGTCACGGCTTGTGATTGGTTAATGGCGGCCATGTTGCCGGGACGCGGACCAATCACAGCAAGCCGTGACGTAATTTCGTCACGGCTTGCTGTGATTGGTCCGAGTCCCGGCAACATGGCCGCCCTGACCAATCAGAAGCCGGGAATTCACGTAAGCAAGTAAAAGCGCGAATTTTAAAGAAACAACGCTGTCGCTTACAATCGCCGAGGTCCCGGCTGCGTCGGACAGGTGAGTATAGCGATTTTTTTTATTTTAATTCTTTCTTTTACACCTTTTTACATTAATGTTGTTTCGATACCGATATCCGATATTACAAAAATATCGGATCTCGGTATCGGAAATTCCGATACAGCAAGTATCGGCCGATACCCGATACTTGCAGCATCGGAATGCTCAACACTACTTATAAGTAATGATGATAACTTTATCTGTAATTATGCCATTTGCTTTAGAACTGAACCCCAAATAAACTCTGCTATTTTGTATAGGTTATTTTCACAGATACAGAATAGGTTAGATGAAATTTATATCTGCGTATATTGTCGTTTTATTGTTTAACCCCTTCATGACCCAGCCTATTTTGGCCTTAATGACCTTGCCGTTTTTTGCAATTCTGACCAGTGTCCCTTTATGAGGTAATAACTCAGGAACGCTTCAACGGATCCTAGCGATTCTGAGATTGTTTTTTCGTGACATATTGGGCTTCATGTTAGTGGTAAATTTAGGTCGATAATTTCTGAGTTTATTTGTGAAAAAAACAGAAATTTGGCAAAAATTTTGAAAATTTCGCAATTTTCACATTTTGAATTTTTATTCTGTTAAACCAGAGAGTTATGTGACACAAAATAGTTAATAAATAACATTTCCCACATGTCTACTTTACATCAGCTCAAATTTGGAAACCATTATTTTTTTTGCTAGGAAGTTATAAGGGTTAAAATTTGACCAGTGATTTCTCATTTTTACAACAAAATTTACAAAACCATTTTTTTTAGGGACCACCTCACATTTGAAGTCAGTTTGAGGGTTCTATATGGCTGAAAATACCCAAAAGTGACACCATTCTAAAAACTGCACCCCTCAAGGTGCTCAAAACAACATTCAAGAAGTTTATTAACCCTTCGGGTGTTTCACAGCAGCAGAAGCAACATGGAAGGAAAAAATGAACATTTAACTTTTTAGTCACAAAAATGATCTTTTAGCAAAATTTTTTTATTTTCCCAAGGGTAAAAGGAGAAACTGGACCATGAAAGTTGTTGTCCAATTTGTCCTGAGTACGCTGATACCTCATATGTGGGGGTAAACCACTGTTTGGGCGCACGGCAGGGCTCGGAAGGGAAGGAGCGCCATTTGACTTTTTCAATGAAAAATTGGCTCCAATCTTTAGCGAACACCATGTCGCGTTTGGAGAGCCCCCGTGTGCCTAAACATTGGAGCTCCCCCACAAGTGACCCCATTTTGGAAACTAGACCCCCCAAGGAACTTATCTAGAAGCATAGTGAGCACTTTAAACCCCCAGGTGCTTCACAAATTGATCCGTAAAAATGAAACAGTACTTTTTTTTCACAAAAAAATTATTTTAGCCTCAATTTTTTTCATTTTCACATGGGCAACAGGATAAAATGGATCCTAAAATTTGTTGGACAATTTCTCCTGAGTACACCGATACCTCACATGTGGGGGTAAACCACTGTTTGGGCACATGGTAAGGCTCGGAAGGGAAGGAGCGCCATTTGACTTTTTGAATGAAAAATTATCTCCATCGCTAGCAGACACCATGTCACGTTTGGAGAGCCCCTGTGTGCCTAAACATTGGAGCGCTCCCACAAGTGACCCCATTTTGGAAACTAGACCCCCCAAGGAACTTATCTAGAAGCATAGTGAGCACTTTAAACTCTCAGGTGCTTCACAAATTGATCCGTAAAAATGAAAAAGTACTTTTTTTTCACACAAAATTTCATTTAGCCTTAATTTTTTCATTTTCACATGGGCAACAGGATAAAATGGATCCTAAAATTTGTTGGGCAATTTCTCCTGAGTACGTTGATACCTCATATGTGGGGGTAAACCACTGTTTGGGTGCACGGCAAGGCTCGGAAGGGGAGGCGTGCCATTTGACTTTTTGAATGGAAAATTAGCTCCAATCGTTAGCGGACACCATGTCGCGTTTGGAGAGCCCCTGTGTGCCTAAACATTGGAGCTCCCCTACAAGTTACCCCATTTTGGAAACTAGACCCCCAAAGGAACTTATCTAGATGCATAGTGAGCACTTATAACCCCCAGGTGCTTCACAGAAGTTTATAACGCAGAGCCGTGAAAATAAAAAATAATTTTTCTTTCCTCAAAAATGATTTTTAGCCCAGAATTTTTTATTTTCCCAAGGGTAATAGGAGAAATTGGACCCCAAATGTTGTTGTCCAGTTTGTCCTGAGTACGATGATACCCCATATGTGGGGGTAAACCACTGTTTGGGCGCACGGCAGGGCTCGGAAGGGAAGGCACGCCATTTGGCTTTTTGAATGGAAAATTAGCTCCAATCATTAGCGGACACCATGTCGCGTTTGGAGAGCCCCTGTGTGCCTAAACATTGGAGCTCCCGCACAAGTGACCCCATTTTGGAAACTAGACCTCCCAAGGAACTAATCTAGATGTGTGGTGAGCACTTTGAACCCCCAAGTGCTTCGCAGAAGTTTATAACGCAGAGCTGTGAAAATAAAAAATAATTTTTCTTTTCTCAAAAATGATTTTTTAGCCCACAATTTTTTATTTTCCCAAAGGTAACAGGAGAAATTGGACCCCAAAAGTTGTTGTCCAGTTTCTCCTGAGTACGCTGATACCCCATATGTGGGGGTAAACCACTGTTTTGGCACACGTCGGGGTTCGGAAGGGAAGTAGTGACGTTTTGAAATGCAGACTTGATGGAATGCTCTGCGGGCGTCAGGTTGCGTTTGCAGAGCCCCTGATGTGCCTAAACAGTAGGAACTCCCCACAAGTGACTCCATTTTGGAAACTACACCCCCAAGGGAACTTATCTAGATGTGTGGTGAGCACTTTGAACCCCCAAGTGCTTCACAGAAGTTTATAACGCAGAGCCGTGAAAATAATAAATGTGTTTCCTTTCCTCAAAAATATTTTTTTAGCCCAGAATTTTTTATTTTTGCAAGGGTAACAGGAGAAATTGGACCCCAAAAGTTGTTGTCCAGTTTCTCCTGAGTACGCTGATACCCCATATGTGGGGGTAAACCACTGTTTGGGCACATGCCAGGGCTCGGAAGGGAAGTAGTGACGTTTTGGAATGCAGACTTTGATGGAATGGTCTGCGGGCATCATGTTACGTTTGCAGAGCCCCTGATATGCCTAAACAGTAGAAACCCCCCACAAGTGACCCCATTTTGGAAACTAGACCCCCAAGGAACTTATCTAAATGTGTGGTGAGCACGTTCAACCCCCAAGTGCTTCACAGAAGTTTACAACGCAGAGCCGTGAAAATAAAAAATCATTTTTCTTTCCTCAAAAAAGATGTTTTAGCAAGCAATTTTTTATTTTCTCAAGGGTAACAGGAGAAATTGGACCCCAATATTTGTTGCCCAGTTTGCTGTGAGTACGCTGATACCCCATATGTGGGGGTAAACCACTGTTTGGGCACACGTCAGGGCTCGGAAGGGAAGTAGTGACATTTGAAATGCAGACTTTGATGGAATGGTCTGCGGGCGTCACATTGCATTTGCAGAGCCCCTGATGTGCCTAAACAGTAGAAACACCCCACAAGTGACCCCATTTTGGAAACTAGACCCCCCAAGGAACTTATCTAGATGTGTGATGAGCACGTTCAACCCCAAAGTGCTTCACAGAAGTTTATAACGCAGAGCCGTGAAAATAAAAAATCATTTTTCTTTCCTCAAAAAAGATGTTTTAGCAAGCAATTTTTTATTTTCACAAGGGTGACAGGAGAAATTGGGCCCCAATGTTTGTTGCCCAGTTTGTTGTGAGTACAGTGATACCCCATATGTGGGGGTAAACCACTGTTTGGGCGCACGTCAGGGCTCGGAAGGGAAGTAGTGACATTTGAAATGCAGACTTTGATGGAATGGTCTGCGGGCGTCACGTTGCATTTGCAGAGCCCCTGATGTGCCTAAACAGTAGAAACACCCCACAAGTGACCCCATTTTGGAAACTAGACCCCCGAAGGAACTTATCTAGATGTGTGGTGAGCACTTTCAACCCCCAAGTGCTTCACAGAAGTTTATAACGCAGAGCCATGAAAATAAAAAATAATTGTTCTTTCCTCAAAAATTATGTCTTAGCAAGTAATTTTTTATTTTTGCAAGGGTAACAGGAGAAATTGGACCCCAACAGTTGTTGCCCAGTTTGTCCTGAGTATGCTGGTACCCCAAATGTGGGGGTAAACCACTGTTTGGGCGCATGTCGGGGCTTGGAAGGGAGGGAGCACCATTTGACTTTTTGAATGCAAGATTGGCTGGAATCAATGGTGGCGCCATGTTGCGTTTGCAGAGCCCCTGATGTGCCTAAACAGTGGAAACCCCTCAATTCTAACTTCAACACTAACCCCAACACACCCCTAATTCTAATCCCAACTGTAGCCATAACCCTAATCCCAACCCTAACCCCAACACACCCGTAACCCTAATTCCAACCCTAATCCTAACCCTAACCACAACTGTAACCCCAACACACCCCTAACCCTATCCGTAACCCTAACCACAAGCCTATTCTTAACCCTATTTCCAACCCTAGCCCTAATTCCAACCCTAACCCTAAGGGTATGTGCCCACGTTGCGGATTCGTGTAAGATTTTTCCGCACGATTTTTGAAAAATCTGCAGGTAAAAGGCACTGCGTTTTACCTGCGGATTTACAGCAGATTTCCAGTGTTTTTTTGTGCGGATTTCACCTGCGGATTCCTATTGAGGAACAGGTGTAAAACGCTGCGGAATCCGCACAAAGAATTGACATGCTGCGGAAAATACAACGCAGCGTTTCTGCACGGAATTTTCCGCACCATGGGCACAGCGGATTTGGTTTTCCATAGGTGTACATGGTACTGCAAACCTGATGAAAAACTGCTACGAATTCACAGCGGCCAATCCGCTGCGGATCCGCGGCCAATCCGCTGCGGATCCGCGGCCAATCCGCTGCGGATCCGCAGCCAAATCCGCACATGTCATAACCCTAACACTACCCCTAACCCTAACCCTACCTGTAACCCTAACCCTACCCCTAACCCTAACCCTACCCGTAACCCTAACCCTAGTTCTAACCCTAACCCTAGTGGAAAAAGAAAAAAAAATATATATATTTTCTTTATTTTATTATTGTCCCTACCTATGGGGTGATAAAGGGGGGGGGTTTATTTATTATTTTTTTTATTTTGATCGCTGTGATAGAACCTGTCACAGCGATCAAAATGTACTTTTAACGAATCTGCCGACTGGCAGATTCGGCGGGCGCACTGAGCATGCGCCCGCCATTTTGGAAGATGGCGGCGCCCAGCGAGGAGGCGGACGGACACCGGGAGCCTCGGTGAGTATAAGGGGGGGGAGATCGGGGCACGGGGGGGCGTCGGAGCACAGGGGGGTGGCACAGCAGCACGGGGGGAGCGGGCAGGAGCACGGGGCAGCGGAGCACAGCACCGAGGGGACCGGACCCAATAACGGAGCGGTGGGGGGGCGATCGGTGGGGTGGGGGGGGGTTACATTAGTATTTCCAGCCATGGCCGATGATATTGCAGCATCGGCCATGGCTGGATTGTAATATTTCACCAGTTTTTCAGGTGAAATATTACAAATCGCTCTGATTGGCAGTTTCACTTTCAACAGCCAATCAGAGCGATCGTAGCCACGGGGGGGTGAAGCCACCCCCCCTGGGCTGAAGCACCACTCCCCCTGTCTCTGCAGATCGGGTGAAATCGGAGTTAACCCCTTCACCCGATCTGCAGGGACGCGATCATTCCATGACGCCACATAGGCGTCATGGGTCGGATTGGCACGGGTTTTCATGACGCCTATGTGGCGTCATGGGTCGGGAAGGGGTTAATACTTTAAACATAGCAATTTAAATTAGTATCTGAATATAGGTGACACAATCCATATCTTACATTGTTCATATTTTGTTTAGAAATTTGCATAGCTGCATAGCTTATAACAACAGAGCTCTAGTAATTGGGGTGTTTTGCATCAAAGGCTGAGCAGGACAGAGGTCCAGACAATTGGACACTCAGCCATGGGATCTATATGAACATGATATCCAGCACGTTGCATGTATTCCAACTTATATTCCAGTTCATTTCTTTCATTTTTTTTTTCTGTATGTACATTGTCTATAGACAGTGAGCTGCTTATCAGGAGAGGAACGAGATTGCACGTCAGATAGTCACAGCAATGATAATCACAAGTAGTGTTGAGCGATACCTTCCGATACTTGAAAGTATTGGTATCGGATAGTATCGGCCGATACCCGAAAAATATCGGATATCGCCGATACCGATACCCGATACCAATACAAGTCAATGCGACTCAAGTATCGGAAGGTATCCTGGATGGTTCCCAGGGTTTGAAGGAGAGGAAACTCTCCTTCAGGCCCTGGGATCCATATTCATGTAAAAAATAAAGAATTAAAATAAAAAATATGGATATACTCACCCGTCCGGCAGCCCCTGGACCTTACTGGTTAACAGCAGCCTCCGTTCCTAAGAATGAGGAGTTTAGGACCTTAGATGACGTTGCAGCTTGTGATTGGTCGTGTGACCGCTCATGTGACCGCTCACGCGACCAATCACAAGCCGCGACGTCATTGCAGGTCCTAAACTCCTTATTCTTAGGAACGGAGGCTACCGGTTAACAGCGGTAAGGTCCAGGGGCCGCCGGACGGGTGAGTATATCCATATTTTTTATTTTCATTCTTTATTTTTTACATGAATATGGATCCCAGGGCCTGAAGGAGAGTCTCCTCTCCTCCAGACCCTGGGAACCATACACTGGGAACTTCCGATTCCGATTTCCGATATCACAAAAATATCGGAACTCGGTATCGGAAAGTATAGGAATTTGTGATAATTGATTAGTGTCTCAGTTTGTATCAGATGATGGGAACTTACATGCTTACATTTGCCTCAATTGGACAATAAATATTTTAAACACAATTTTGGATGACTGCCAACCTTTGCATGGCTTACTCTTGTTGGTGTCGATGCTTCATTTAAATGTTTAGTTAATTCCTTTACATTTCTATATATTAAAGTTGTGTCACCATAATATGTATGACTGATGAAGATCACAGTATGTGGGTTGAAATGCATAGCATATGAACAACATTTATTTTTTCAAAAAACCCCAAGATCATTGGCATGTATCCTCAAGGATAGCAGAACCTTTCAAGGCCACACCATCTTTTTTTTCTTACTGATTGACAAAATTTCAGCCAGGTTCCATGCAAATGTCCATCTTGCAGATTTCTGTGACCTTTGTTATGATTTTTTGAAGATATGTGTCTATAGAGGTAGGCATACGTAGTATGTATGAACTCTGCACATCTTGAATTTTTATATGAAGGAAAACTTTTTCTGTCTAATTTTTTCCATGGTTTTTTTTTTTTTTTATTTAAATCTTTTAATATTTTTTAAATAAAAATTACACTTTGAGGCAGAAAACTGTCTAATTGCCAAGTGTATTTAGGTTTTATTCATGTACTTGTATATTTTGTACCATTATTTGTCAAAATTTTCCTGACTGCTGGAAGTGCAAAAAATCCAAAACACTCTGTCAGTAATGAAGTTAATTAATTTAATTGGACTTTGACATAGTGCTCATACAAACGTCAATTTTTCACAGATAACACTGAAACTTATGATAGTCTATAGAGTAGTCAGCATATCTGTTTTTCTTCAAACTGACAGGTCTACACAAAAGCACGGAGACTTATCCAATATTGATCCAAGTGTCAGCTCAAACTCGCCAATGCAAGTATATGAGACAATAAAAAATTGGACAGCTGTCATGCCATCGGTACGCTGTCCGTTTGTCTGTTTTTCATGAACTGTTTGAAAGCAGAAGCTTGACTGTTTGAAAGCAGAAGCTTGAGAAACTTTTTTTTCTTTTGCATCTGAGAAAAAATGATGAAACTCTGACCAAATTCTGATAAAACTCTGGTCAAAAACACTGATGAAACTTGGACCATTTTTATTGTATGAGAAAATCACTAATGTGTGGATGAGCCTTTACAAAGTGGCTATCTATAAGTAACACTAGAAAGATATTTTCATTCCGGCTGGAGGACAAGTAATTTGTATCCTTTTTTTAAGGTAGTATTGCCTGTAAGACTACCCAACACAAGCTAGATCTCTGAAAGGAAAACCATTAATTATTAATGCATTATTTTTATACTCAACTAAGGCTACTTTCACACTAGCGTTAACTGCAAACCGTCTCAAAACGTCTTTTTTGCCGAAAAAACTGATGCGTCAAAAAAGTGAAAAATGTGTGCAACGCATACAGCATTTCGACAGATCCGTCGCAAATCCGCTAAACGTTTCCGTCGAAATACTGGATGCGTTGCATACGTTGCATCCGTTTTTACCATCCGTTGCATCCGTTTTTACAACGGATCCGTTTTTAAAATGGGAGGCTCCCAAATTTGATTGGCTACTGGAAAATATGGAAAACTATATAGTTACTGTTTTTACAGCCCATCTTTGTGGGTTTTAGTTTTGTGGCAGCGATGGAAGGTGTTCTTATGAGGATTGCGAGTTTGGTATGACGTAATATTTGAGACGAATCGCCTGGATATCATAGTGATAGGATAGGATAGGATATGATAGGATAGGATAGGATCCTAGGATAGGATAGGATCCTATAGCATAGGATATCATAGCCCTGGCCAGGTTTATATAGATTTGGGGGTGTCTGGCCAATTGGCAACAAAATCCAGCTTCTGAGCATGCTCAGTGTAAAAAAACGTATTGCAGCGCTGCATTGCGTCGTACGACGTGTCCCGCCGCATCCGTCGCTCATAGGCTTCCATTGTAGCCAACGACGCATGCCGCAGGATGCGTTGCGAAACGTTTTTTAGGCGGAGACAAAAAATGTTACAATCAACGTTTTTTGCCGACGACGTGTCGCCAAATTTCGACGCATCCGTCGTACAACGTACACGACGTATGCCAATGCGTCGCAATACGTCGCCAATACAAGTCTATGGGGAAAAAACGCATCCTGCAAACACTTTTGCAGGATGCGTTTTTTCTGAAAAAAGACGTTTTGAGACGGTTTGCAGTTAACGCTAGTGTGAAAGTAGCCTAATCCTTTATATAACATTAATGATACCTGAGTATTATCAATTCATTACAATAAATGTTGCTAAAGAATAGCCAAATATATTGCAAACAATTCAGTAAATAAGAAAAAAATACCACAATAATTATTAGTATATTTTTTTCACCTATGTCTTACCTGTTTAGCATATAGGTACCTAGGGTTGCCTGTACAAAACTTCTTTATTAAATAATTTAACAGTAGAACAGTTGCAATGGATAAACCTTACCCCATAGTCTCCAGTCCAGATCCTCTCACCTAGCCAAATCAGATTTCATATTTTGCACTGATGAGGGCCAATTTCTCTCTGAAGAGGCAATTTGCATTGCAATAGATAAAACATTTTGAAAAATGTTCATTTATTTTCATTTGAAAGGGCTACCATTCTATTGGATCACCTTTTCTTCTGTGTATATATAGAAATATACATTTGGCATAGATTGATGTAACAGATTACAATGCTAATGATGTGTGATAACCATATTAATAGTTCCCATGACTACAAATTGATTTTGCTTTCCTTGTTAAAACACCGGTCATAATGACATTCATTTATATTAATATGTGCGTGTCATTGGGACACCCAAATAAATTACCTGGCAATTGGGAATTAATTAATGGGCTATTAAAATAAAGTGTCATCCAATTAATTTGAAGCTTGAGGTGATACCTTGAGAGACCCGGTGAAAAGTAAGAGTATCTAGAACCCAGTAAGTGTACATAAGCTAATTAATTATTTTAGGATTCCAAAGGATTGTGGGCTCCAGGGTATTCCTCGTTGTGAGGTTTCAGGTTGTGCCATGATGAGCATAATATTAGAAAAGTTAAATGGTAGTGTTATAATTATGCATTATATAAGTACTCATTATGGATATTATCAGATAGTGAGCAGAATCCAGTGAACAGGAACCTACAATTAATTATGTTATGAGAAATAAAATCTCTTCCAACAATCATAAAGGTAAGGGGTGAAGTAATGTTTCATTAGCGATCAATTAGAAAAGAATAAACTGGGCTAATGATAAAATGATTTCACTCAAAACAACTTTCAAATATGATCAAGAACAAACACTAAAAGTTAATTCATTGTAACAGATAGTTTTTGCTGGCATCAGTCTGCCTGTAATATCATTAGACTATTCCAAGACAATGCTAGCATACCACAACATACCACTATTAATAGAATATTCACAAACAGGAAATTAATTAACTGAAATAATGAATGTATCAGTGAATTAATACTGTTTTGCAATGATTCATTGATTTTCCTTCTATATTATTTTAATTAGCTGAACTGGCCATAGAAACACTCAAGAGTTTTGCATGCAACCAAACACAGAAATGCAGTGCTGATATTTGCAAAATATGTTTATTCTATTTTATGGATTTTCCATATTGAACAACCACCAGTTAAAATAATGGAATGTCTTAGTGATATGCCATTAACCTCTGTGATGGGAAAACCTCCTTAAAGGGAATTAAATTGGTATTCCCTTCTCTAAGATCCTATCCCAATACCTTATATATCCATGGTTACGACCACTGATATTGTTAGGGTTGGCGGAACGCACCGAATATATTTATTAGATGGGATAGGTGCGTTCGCAACCCGGGATCCACCGTGCAGGAAATAACCTGCTGCTAAGTAAGGCGGTGAAGCAAACTAGAATAAACGAACTCTGTTACTTCACAGAGCCCGTAGTAAAGAGAATGCTGTGCCCTGTTTAGCTCACAGGGGACACAGCTACTGTGTAGAGCTGACAGTGCATAATGAATAACAGTGCGGGGCGGGGGATTCAGCATTCAGCAACAGTGTGGCCGCACTGACAATGAACACTGCGCAGGCCCCAGGCAGGCACGCACAGCGCAGGCGCCGGATTTCAGACGATAACAGCGCTCAGGGGGAGATGAGTGACGGCACTTGGGGGATTCATACAGGACGCTTCGGACCGCCTCCAGGTATAATATCTAGTATGTGTGGCCAATTTTTAAAACGCTTTTTTGAGGTAATAAATGAATCAAAAACTAAAAGAGCCACCTTGTTAGACTGCAGCATTACTGCTGCACAAGGTGGCTCTTTTAGTTTATAACGGCTGGGGGGGTGACAGTGGCCCTTTAACTCTATAGCGCCACCTATTGGAAGTAGCGATCCTACAAGTCACAATCAACCCTTTAACGAGTCGTGCAATATGACTTAGGATAAAAGCCAAATCAGTATCTCAATTCGCAGACACAGTGTTTCGGGCTATTGGCCCTCGTCAGTGCGAAGCATGAGAACTGATTTGGCTAGGTGAGAGGCTCTGGACTGGGGTCTAAGGGGTAATGTTTCTCCTTATGGAGATTGACATACCAGCTGGCTTGTCAAGGTAAGGAGGCTTATTCTATAAACTACTGACAACATGTCTCCGAATTCCCAAGCAATAAATTTTGTATTTATTTTCTGAAAATGAAAAATGGTCAAAGTAACAAAAAAGAGCATTGCTTGCAGACCTCAAATACTGCAAAAAAAACAAGTTCATAATAATTTAGAAACAACAATACTAAGTTTATATATCAGGAAGAGTTCAGAAATCAATATTTTATGAAATAACCATGATGCTGAAGCATCCCCAGGTCATCACCGATCCGCCACCAAATTTTACAATGGGTGCAAGACACTGTGGCTTGTACGTCTCTCCAGGTGTCTGTATAACCATTAGAAGACCAGTTGTTGATCTGTGGGTACTTCAGCAAGGCTGGAATTGGGAAGGTTGATCTTTGCAAAGGACGTATGAATCAAGCCGCATACAAGGTTTTCCTGGAAAAACAGTTGATACCTTCTGCTCAGGCAATGTTCCCCAACTCTGAGGACTGTTTTTTTCCAGCAGGACAATGTGCCATACCACACGAAAAGGTCAATCAAGGTGTGGATGAAGGATCCCCACATCAAATCAATGTCATGGGCAGCCCAATCTCCAGACCTGAACCCCATTGAAAACCTCTGGAATGTAATCGAGAGGATGATGGATAGTCACAAGCCATCAAAGAAGAACTACTTAAATTTGTGTACCAGGAGTGGCATAAGGTCACCCAAAAGCAGTGTGAAAGACTGGTGGAAAGCATGCCAAGACGCATGAAAGCTGTGATTAAAAATCATGGTTATTCCACAAAATATCGATTTCTGAACTCTTCCTGAGTTAAAACATTAGTATTGTTGTTTCTAAATGATTATGAACTTGTTTTTTTGCATTATTTGTGGTCTGCAAGCAATTATTTATTTATTTTTGCTATTTTGACCATTTCTCATTTTCAGAAAATAAATACAAAATTTATTGCTTGGAAATTCGGAAACATGTTGTCAGTAGTTTATAGAATAAAAGAACAATGTACATTTCACTCAAAAATATACTGTACCTATAAAGAGAAAAATCAGACAAACTGAACATTTTGCAGTTGTCTCTTAATTTTTGCCAGAGCTGTATATGGGGTTTGTGGGGAAAATTTATAGCAGTCATGTACTCATTTCAAAGCTGGCTGTGTCTGTAAGAGTAGAATAAAACTATCTCTTATCCTTGATCCTTGAGCTCTTCAAGCAGGTCAGGTATGTCTCAGGTCACAATGACAAAAGCATCCCTTTATATACATTAGGTAATGTACAGGAAGTAATTAGCACACGACTCTAGAGCGACAAACAGAGTTGTAAGTCAAGTTGAGTTTGGAACTAAAGATGAGTGGATTCTACATCAATATTTTGAAAATCTACATTCACCAAAATGCAGACTTTCTCTTCTGTGTGGATTCAGTAAAATTGCAGCAGCTGGTAAGGGCTGCCAAACGGTTAAAAAAACAGAACCAGACTACGATTGTGAAAGGCTACCAAAATGTTATAACATATAAAAGAATACTCATGCTCACTTTACCAATCACCTCCCCAGTTCCTCACCATCACTCGTATGGGTCCGCTTTGCATCATCTTATCACTGCCACTCAAGCTAAAATCCCTATCATGCTTTGCACATGAGTGCACAAGGTCACGACACATATTGTGATCTTACAGCTTCATGATTTAACCCCTTCATGACCCAGCCTATTTTGGCCTTAATGACCTTGCCGTTTTTTGAAATTCTGACCAGTGTCCCTTTATGAGGTAATAACTCAGGAACGCTTCAACGGATCCTAGCGATTCTGAGATTGTTTTTTCGTGACATATTGGGCTTCATGTTAGTGGTAAACTTAGGTCGATAATTTCTGAGTTTATTTGTGAAAAAAACGGAAATTTGGCAAAAAATTTGAAAATTTCGCAATTTTCACATTTTGAATTTTTATTCTGTTAAACCAGAGAGTTATGTGACACAAAATAGTTAATAAATAACGTTTCCCACATGTCTACTTTACATCAGCACAATTTTGGAAACATTTTTTTTTTTTGCTAGGAAGTTATAAGGGTTAAAATTTGACCAGTGATTTCTTATTTTTACAACAAAATTTACAAAACCATTTTTTTTAGGGACCACCTCACATTTGAAGTCATTTTGAGGGTTCTATATGGCTGAAAATACCCAAAAGTGACACCATTCTAAAAACTGCACCCCTCAAGGTGCTCAAAACCACATTCAAGAAGTTTATTAACCCTTCAGGTGTTTCACAGCAGCAGAAGCAACATGGAAGTAAAAAATGAACATTTAACTTTTTAGTCACAAAAATAATATTTTAGCAACAATTTTTTTATTTTCCCAGCGGTAAAAGGAGAAACTGGACCACGGACGTTGTTGTCCAATTTGTCCTGAGTACGCTGATACCTCATATGTGGGGGTAAACCACTGTTTCGGCGCACGGCAGGGCTCGGAAGGGAAGGAGCGCCATTTGACTTTTTGAATGAAAAATTGGCTCCAATCTTTAGCCCACACCATGTCACGTTTGGAGAGCCCCCGTGTGCCTAAACATTGGAGCTCCCCCACAAGTGACCCCATTTTGGAAACTAGACCCCCCAAGGAACTTATCTAGAAGCATAGTGAGCACTTTAAACCCCCAGGTGCTTCACAAATTGATCCGTAAAAATGAAAAAGTACTTTTTTTTCACAAAAAAATTATTTTAGCCTCAATTTTTTCATTTTCACATGGGCAACAGGATAAAATGGATCCTAAATTTTGTTGGGCAATTTCTCCTGAGTACACCAATACCTCACATGTGAGGGTAAACCACTGTTTGGGCACATGGTAAGGCTCGGAAGGGAAGGAGCGCCATTTGACTTTTTGAATGAAAAATTATCTCCATCGTTAGCGGACACCATGTCGCGTTTGGAAAGCCCCTGTGTGCCTAAACATTGGAGCTCTTCCACAAGTGACCCCATTTTGGAAACTAGACCCCCCAAGGAACTCATCTAGAGGCATAGTGAGCACTTTAAACCCCCAGGTGCTTCACAAATTGATCCGCAAAAATGAAAAAGTACTTTTTTTTCACACAAAATTTCTTTTAGCCTCAATTCTTTCATTTTCACATGGGCAACAGGAAAAAATGGATCCTAAAATTTGTTGGGCAATTTCTCCTGAGTATGCCGATACCTCATATGTGGGGGTAAACCACTGTTTGGGTGCACGGCAAGGCTCGGAAAGGGAGGCGTGCCATTTGACTTTTTGAATGGAAAATTAGCTCCAATCATTAGCGGACACCATGTCGCGTTTGGAGAGCCCCTGTGTGCCTAAACATTGGATCTCCCCTACAAGTGACCCCATTTTGGAAACTAGACCCCCCAAGGAACTTATCTAGATGCATAGTGAGCACTTATAACCTCCAGGTGCTTCACAGAAGTTTATAACGCAGAGCCGTGAAAATAAAAAAATAATTTTTCTTTCCTCAAAAATGATTTTTAGCCCAGAATTTTTTATTTTCCCAAGGGTAATAGGAGAAATTGGATCCCAAATGTTGTTGTCCAGTTTGTCCTGAGTACGATGATACCCCATATGTGGGGGTAAACCACTGTTTGGGCGCACGGCAGGGCTCGGAAGGGAAGGCACGCCATTTGGCTTTTTGAATGGAAAATTAGCTCCAATCATTAGCGGACACCATGTCGCGTTTGGAGAGCCCCTGTGTGCCTAAACATTGGATCTCCCGCACAAGTGACCCCATTTTGGAAACTAGACCTCCCAAGGAACTAATCTAGATGTGTGGTGAGCACTTTGAACCCCCAAGTGCTTCACAGAAGTTTATAACGCAGAGCCGTGAAAATAAAAAATGTGTTTCCTTTCCTCAAAAATATTTTTTTAGCCCAGAATTTTTTTATTTTTGCAAGAGTAACAGGAGAAATTGGACCCCAAAAGTTGTTGTCCAGTTTCTCCTGAGTACGCTGATACCCCATATGTGGGGGTAAACCACTGTTTTGGCACACGTCGGGGTTCGGAAGGGAAGTAGTGACGTTTTGAAATGCAGACTTTGATGGAATGCTCTGCGGGCATCATGTTGCGTTTGCAGAGCCCCTGATGTGCCTAAACAGTAGGAACTCCCCACAAGTGACTCCATTTTGGAAACTAGACCCCCAAGGGAACTTATCTAGATGTGTGGTGAGCACTTTGAACCCCCAAGTGCTTCACAGAAGTTTATAATGCAGAGCCGTGAAAATAATAAATGTGTTTCCTTTCCTCAAAAATATTTTTTTAGCCCAGAATTTTTTATTTTTGCAAGAGTAACAGGAGAAATTGGACCCCAAAAGTTGTTGTCCAGTTTCTCCTGAGTACGCTGATACCCCATATGTGGGGGTAAACCACTGTTTGGGCACATGCCGGGGCTCGGAAGGGAAGTAGTGACGTTTTGGAATGCAGACTTTGATGGAATGGTCTGCGGGCATCATGTTACGTTTGCAGAGCCCCTGATATGCCTAAACAGTAGAAACCCCCCACAAGTGACCCCATTTTGGAAACTAGACCCCCCAAGGAACTTATCTAGATGTGTGGTGAGCACGTTCAACCCCCAAGTGCTTCACAGAAGTTTACAACGCAGAGCCGTGAAAATAAAAAATCATTTTTCTTTCCTCAAAAAAGATGTTTTAGCAAGCAATTTTTTATTTTCACAAGGGTAACAGAAGAATTTGGACCCCAATATTTGTTGCCCAGTTTGTTGTGAGTACGCTGATACCCCATATGTGGGGGTAAACCACTGTTTGGGCGCACGTCAGGGCTCGGAAGGGAAGTAGTGACATTTGAAATGCAGACTTTGATGGAATGGTCTGCGGGCGTCACATTGCATTTGCAGAGCCCCTGATGTGCCTAAACAGTAGAAACACCCCACAAGTGACCCCATTTTGGAAACTAGACCCCCGAAGGAACTTATCTAGATGTGTGGTGAGCACTTTCAACCCCCAAGTGCTTCACAGAAGTTTATAACGCAGAGCCGTGAAAATAAAAAATAATTGTTCTTTCCTCAAAAATTATGTTTTAGCAAGTAATTTTTTATTTTTGCAAGGGTAACAGGAGAAATTGGACCCCAACAGTTGTTGCCCAGTTTGTCCTGAGTATGCTGGTACCCCAAATGTGGGGGTAAACCACTGTTTGGGCGCACGTCGGGGCTTGGAAGGGCGGGAGCACCATTTGACTTTTTGAACGCAAGATTGGCTGGAATCAATGGTGGCGCCATGTTGCGTTTGGAGACCCCTGATGTGCCTAAACAGTGGAAACCCCTCAATTCTAACTTCAACACTAACCCCAACACACCCCTAATCCTAATCCCAACTGTAGCCATAACCCTAATCACAACCCTAACCCCAACACACCCCTAACCACAACCCTAACCGCAACACACCCGTAACCCTAATTCCAACCCTAATCCTAACCCTAATCCCAACCGTAACCCTAATCCCAACCCTAACCACAACTGTAACCCCAACACACCCCTAACCCTATCCGTAACCCTAACCACAAGCCTAATCTTAACCCTATTTCAAACCCTAGCCCTAATTCCAACCCTAACTCTAATTCCAACCCTAACCCTAAGGCTATGTGCCCACGTTGCGGATTCGTGTGAGATTTTTCCGCACGATTTTTGAAAAATCTGCAGGTAAAAGGCACTGCGTTTTACCTGCGGATTTACAGCAGATTTCCAGTGTTTTTTTGTGCGGATTTCACCTGCGGATTCCTATTGAGGAACAGGTGTAAAACGCTGCGGAATCCGCACAAAGAATTGACATGCTGCGGAAAATACAACGCAGCGTTTCTGCACGGAATTTTCCGCACCATGGGCACAGCGGATTTGGTTTTCCTTAGGTGTACATGGTACTGTAAACCTGATGGAAAACTGCTTCGAATTCGCAGCGGCCAATCCGCTGCGGATCCGCGGCCAATCCGCTGCCAATCCGCTGCGGATCCGCGGCCAATCCGCTGCGGGTCCGCTGCCAATCCGCTGCGGATCCGCGGCCAATCCGCTGCCAATCCGCTGCGGATCCGCGGCCAATCCGCTGCCGATCCGCTGCCGATCCGCTCTGTGTGCACATGCCATAACCCTACCCCTAACCCTACCCGTAACCCTAACCCTACCCCTAACCCTACCCCTAGTTCTAACCCTAGTTCTAACCCTAGTTCTAACCCTAACCCTAGTGGGGGGGGGGGGGTTATTTATTAATTTTTTTATTTTGATCGCTGTGATAGAACCTACCACAGCGATCAAAATGTACCTGTAAGGAATCTGCCGACTGGCAGATTCGGCGGGCGCACTGAGCATGCGCCCGCCATTTTCCAAGATGGCGGCGCCCAGGGAGGAGACGGCCGGACACCGGGAGGATCGGTAAGTATGAAGGGGTGGTGGGGGGGTGGATCGGAGCACAGGGGGGGTGATCGGAGCACAGGGGGGGGGATCTGAGCAAGGAGGGAGCAGACAGCAGGACGGGGGAGCCGGCAGGCGGACGGAGGGGACCGGAGGACTAACGGAGCACTGGGGGGGCGATCGGTGGGTGTGGGGGGGGTCACTTTAGTATTTCCAGCCATGGCCGATGTTATTGCAGCATCGGCCATGGCTGGATTGTAATATTTCACCAGTTTTTTAGGTGAAATATTACAAATCGCTCTGATTGGCAGTTTCACTTTCAACAGCCAATCAGAGCGATCGTAGCCACGGGGGGGGTGAAGCCACCCCCCCTGGGCTGAAGCACCACTCCCCCTCTCCCTGCAGATCGGGTAAAATAGGAGTTAACCCCTTCACCCGATCTGCAGGGACGCGATCATTCCATGACGCATACGCTGCGTCATAGGTCGTTTTGGCACCGACTTTCATGACGCAGCGTATGCGTCAAAGGTCGTTAAGGGGTTAAATACACTTGTGCAGAACTAAGGATTCAGCACTTGCAGAGGGAATGAAAAGATGCAACGAAGAGCAAACGGGTGATGGTGAGGAGTGGATTGGCCTAAGTGGGGAGTAGAGAGGTGAACATAAGTATTTTTGTTTTTCATTTTTTACATCTTATGTTTATCCTGCTTTAAGGTATAAAATGACCACCAAACATACTAATAGACATTAAATTCATGGAGAATATCTCTCTATAAATAGAATTTCCTCCAAAAATCTTCTTTAACTTGCAAATTCGATTTTTTTGCCCAATCCACTCATCTGACTTAGAGAGCAAAAAATGGGGGATGCCTTATACCATGATGTAACTGTACATCATTGTTTTCCCTACATGCAGTCTTCCATGAAATACGGTTCGGTAATAACGATTACACAGGTCTACAAGTTGTGCCCTTAACATTAACAGCAGAAGATGATCCTAGCTGTTAAACCCTCTGACAAGTCAAGGGGGAACAATGCACTAATGAATTAGCATGGTAACTGGTGGCCTAAACCACTTCACCTCTAAAAATGTACAGAAATTGTGCAATACATTATATGAACATACATACCTCAATATGGTATGTGTATAACTTACAGCTTATCTATCAAAAACATGCTTGCATACAGCAGACACAGAATATTATAAAATGCTATGGCTATTTAAACTTAGTAAATGGAAAAAGAAAGATAAAACATGTATCATCCCTAGAAGTCCAGAACCTGTGAGAAGTTTAAAGGGAACCTTATTTTTGCTATTAAACTGGCCCCAGTGTGCTTTTAGTCAATGCGCATCACTAACATGTTTTTGTCTACGAAAAGCTCCAAGTATTAGGTTCAAAACACTTTTTATCATTAGATGATTCCCTCAAGTACCTTTTCTTTCAGTCATAGGGGTGGCGTCTTTATCTTTTCAGCGTACTTTTGAAATTAGGCATGCCTACATGATTGCATTTGATTGCTGTGACTGGCACAGCTGAAACATTGGCTGAATGATCGGCTGAAACACCAACAACCATCTCATGTGTATGGAGGATTAGCCTAAACTGAATTTGAAAGTAGGCAATCTCTTTAAATAGAACGATTTTTATGTGATAAAGCTTGCTTTTACATTTCAGTGATCACTTTTTGAACTTTAGATTCAAGTAAAAATACACTGAGACCCAGACTATGACAGAGTGTCCATGGTATCTATTATTTGTATTGTTATATGCCCTCTACACATGTAACCTGTAAATCTCCTATTTTCACACCAAATTAATGCCAATGAAAGAAAGTGACAAAGTTCTTGTGATGTTGCAGTACTAACGCCTTTAAGTTATGTGACTTTCTTGCTGTCTATCTACTTTAATTACAGATAAGATAACATTACCAATTGGTAAGATTATAGCAACGATATTCTCAATAACATTGGACAGCTAGTTGCCCTTTGTAAAATTGTTCCAAAAATGTATCAACCTTTGTAAAATATTTCCATTTAACAAAATGCCCTTTACATTCTGCAAATGTACTGATTGCTCAAGAGTGCATGAATGACACAAAATTGCTGTGACAATGCTAAAAGCAGGTAAATCTCTAAGCAAATCACAGGAGAGGAAAAGGGCACAAGAGGCCTCTTATCATAGCTTCTATCTGCACTATATTTTCATTGCACGCACAAAAAGAATAAAAAAAAATATACCCCAAAACACATTTCATCTACTAAGTTAAAGGATTCTGCACGATCTTAGAAACATATCATGTATCAATATGTGCATCTCTTGTGCTGTGATATGCTGGTGATGAGATTTTAACTACTATGATATCTATATTACAAGTATGTATTTTGTCAGTAATATTTTACTCATATAATTAACAAAGATGTCTGTTATCGGATTGAATTATATTTACTGAACAGACAAAAGTCATCTGTTAAATTATTTCTTTTCTAATTATTAAAATGAGCCCACAAGACATCTTGTCAGAGAGATAGCTAATTGAAAATCTTTTTACAACATTATTTTAACTTTTTCCATCCCAGGCAATTTTTCGTTTTTTTTGAGCATTTATTTTTTGGTCCCCCTCTTCCAAGATATACATAAAACGTGCCACTCAAATGTGATAAATAAAAACACAATCATCATGACTCTGTTGTTAGGTGTCCTGGGACCAGGGGCTCCTTCCCTTTCCCTAACACTAGGGGCACCCTAAGTCCCTCTTTTTCCCAGATTGCTTCTGATGGTGAAGACGCTGGGGACACGTATCTTGCCTTAGCTGCTGAACCAGCCCTCAGTCTGTACCCTTTCCAAACCTAAGGAAGAAGGGAGTAGTAGTATACCGTTATACACCAACCAGACTAACAAGGTAGTATGAACAGGGATAAAGGAAAATACAGATCATACAAATATGCACACATAAACAACAGAGGTAAACACCGGGGAGTGGAGGACGGTGTTAAAGGGAATTAACCTCAAAACATAGAGACAGTCACAGATAAATCCACCAAACGCCCTCTCCAATTACAACCACAACAACCTCCAGCCGTGCAGCATAAGCTTTCTCTGACAATGAATGCTAGCCAGGTTCCAGATTATATAGGAGATGGGAGTGGCTAACAGTGCACAGCTGAGAGCCTTAATGCAGGAAAGCTTCCAGGAGCTCTCAACAGAGCTTATTAACCCCTGCACAGCTAAAATAAATTTACACCATTTAATATGAATGTTAAGTGCTTCAAATCAGTGCAGGAGTAGGAGAAATCAGATGCTGTGGTCTTCTGGCTCTTCAGTGTCGTGGTAAACCCGTGACAGTACCCCACCCTTCTATGAAGGACCTCCGGAACCTCAGAACCAGGTATATCAGGATGTTCCACGTGAAAAGACTTCATCAGCCTGGCCACATGGATGTAAGATACAGATGTCCACATCTTCTCTTCAGGACTGTATCTCTTCCAGTGTACCAGATACTAAAGCGATTGACGAACTAAGCAAGAATCAATTATTTTCGCTATTTGAAATTCCAAATTTCCATCCACAATGACTGGAGATGGCAGTAGCAGTGATGGTACAGAGGACGCAATGGATTTATAGAGTAGAGATCAATGAAACACATTATGGATCCTAAAAATGGGCGGCAAGGGACAATGCTATGGGATTGATGACAGTCACAATCTTATAAGGACCGATGAACCTGGGACTCAGTTTTCAAGAGGGAACCTTCAACTTAATGTTCCTTGAGGACAACAACATCAAGTCACCATCACTCAGGTCTGGACCCACCAAAAATCTCAAATCAACCACACTCTATATTTGGACCTCATCTTCCTCAATTTATCCATAACCTCTTGCCGTGCCACACAGACATAATTGATGATGAAAATCATTCTTCTTCAGGTATTCCAGAAGAACAATTTCTATTAAATGAGCTAAGATGAGGATGAAACCCATATGCCCCGAAAAACGGTGTCTTTCTAGTAGACTCAAGACAATGATTATTTGCTGCAAATTCAGCTAGAGGTAAGTAGGTAACCCAATCCTCCTGATTCTCAGACACAAAACACCTAATATAAGTCTCAAGATTCTGGTTAACCTGTTCAGTTTGCCTATTAGACTGAAGAGAATGACAGTTGGATCCCAAAACAAGTGTAAGACACCATCCAAAATTTTGAAATAAACTGCCCCCCTCCTGGTCAGAAACAATATCGATAGGGATTCCATGTAAATTTACAATCTCATTGATGAAAATTTGCGACAAGGTCTTGGTGTCAGGTAAAGCAGGTATCGCAATCAAATGTGACATTTTACTGAATCTGTCCACCACCACCACCACCAAAATTACAGTATTCCCTGACGACTGGTAAATCAGTGATAAAATTGACCGATAAATTAATCCAAGGTCTACTGGGACTCCCCAATGGTTGGAGGGACCCAGATGGATGGTTATGAGGAGTTTTAGAATGCACAAAGACACTCCAGGCGGCTACCTACTCCCAGACATCCTGATGTACCCCTGACCACAAAAAACAAAGAGCAAGAAGATCTGTGGTGGCTTTATTACCGGAATGTCCAGCAAAGACCGAATCATGATGTTCACTAAAACTCTCAGATGGAGATTCACAAGTACAGTTTCCCTAATGGACAGGCAGCAGGGGCATCACCCTGAGCCTGAACAACCTCTTTCTCAAGATCAGAGCATATAGAAACAAAAACCACTCTTTTTTGTAGTAAAGAAATGGTTCACAATTATCTCCATTTCAGAAAAACAACGAGACAAGGATCCGCCTTAATGTTCTTGTTCCCTGGCCTATATGTGACAAAAAAGTTATACCTGGTAAAAGCAATACCCATGTTGCCTGTCGAGGCGTTAGATATTTTGCAGACTCTAAATATACAGGATTGTTATGATCCATGATTACCATAACTGGATGAATTTCCCCCTCCAAAAAATGATGCCTCTCTTCAAAGGCCCACTTGATTGCCAAGAGTTCCTTGTTACCAATGTCATAAGTTATCTCTGCAGGTGACAGGTTTTTAGAAAAGTATGCACATGGACACCATTTACCATGAGACACACCCTGCGATAATACAGCACCCTCCCTCACTTCAGATGGCGGAGTGATGTCAGGCTGCATGAGAATCGGCGCAGATGCAATATACTCCTTCAAGGTTCTGAATGCCTACCTGGCCAGACAGGAGCACTTGGAAAAGCCTGTCTCTTTCGTGGTGATATCCGTCAGAGGTTTGGCCACTATGGAAAAGTTTTTGATGAACTTATGGTAGTAGTTGGCGAAACCCAAAAAGCCTTTGTAATGATTTCAAATCCTCAGGCTGATCCTAATCCAGTACCGCACGGACTTTCGCCAGATCCATGCAAAAATTAATGCAGTATGAAACATATCCTAGGAGAGGTATCTCCTCAACTGAGAATATACATTTCTCTGGTTTGACAAATAGTTAATTGTCTCTGAGTATCTTTAAGACCTGAATAAAATGTACTTGATGTGACTCAAGGTCAGGTGATTGAATTAATTTGTCATCAAGAAAGATTACCACCAATCTACCTACCAGGTGACTAAAGATGTAATTTACAAAGTGCTGAAAGAGGGCGGGAACATTAGTCAACCCAAATGGCATCACAAGGTTCTCATAGTGTCCATCAGGCATGTTGAAAGCTGTTTTCCACTTATTCCCTTCTTTAATACAAGTGAGATTATACGCCCCCCTGAGATCCAGTTTAGAAAACCATTTTGCTCCTACAAAGTGATTAAAGAGGTCTCGGGTGAGAGGGAGTGGACACGGATCCCAGATCATGATTTGATTGAGTTCGCGAAAATCTAGGCAGGAGCGTAACCCCTGTCTTTCTTCTTTACAAAAAAACCCCACAGCAATGCGGGATGAGGATCTGATATGACTCTTTGCCAAACTTTCCTTCATGGCTTTCATGGCCTGATTCTCAGGACCAGAGATATTATATAGTCTGCTCTTTGGCATTTTTTCCCCAGAGACAAGATTAATAGCTCAGGATGATGGGGAGGAAGTTCTTGGCCTCCCTTCTCTGAAAACACATCACAAAAGTCAGACAGATATTTAGGCACAGACTCTTGCAAGTGGGTGCCCAATCAGTGTCCTTGACAATACTCACTCCACTTTACCACCTCCCGAGTCTGCCAATATACCACAGGGTTGAGCAGAGTAAGCCAAGGAAGTCCAAGAACCACAGGAGAGGGCAGACCCTCTAGCACATAACAGTCAATACCTTCTGAGTGCATGGCTCCACCATCCAGAAAGGCAGAAACAACCACCTTATTTTGTGCAGATGGATTTCAGCAGGCAGAAAAAAATTATGTCCTACCCACGGAGGAGATATGTACACTCTGGTTTCTAACTTCCCCACAATCCAAGCTACTTAGTTTTTTGGCAGCTGTGTACCGTGAAATAGGGAAGGACAAGTGCCCATGAAATGGCCCTTTCTACCACAGTAAAAACATACTCCCCTTTGCACCGAACAATAGACTGCTTTCCAGAACAAGTTGCCCCACCCAACTGCATAGTTTCCTCAGATGACTCAGACCAGGTTTCCCTTGGCCCCGAACCTCTCGCACATTGGGGGAGTCTCTCTTCTCTCTATGCATCTGGTGAAGACAGTGATCCACCTGGATAGCTAAAGACATGGCCACCACAAGGGAAACTGGAGTCTCATACAGGGCTAAGTCATCCCCACCCATTGCTTCTTGGTTCCTGAAGAACAAGGATGTAACCTGAAGTTTAGCTAACAGGCCTCCCTGAAAACAACAAACTTGTAATACCCCCCAGGGAAGCTGTCAAGCAACGCGATCTTAGGCTCCATTAAGGGTTGCCTGGGAGTCACAGTCACCAAACATGAAGAGTTTGGGTGCTGTAAAACATGTAAATGACAGTGCATAGATCTGCCACCTCCAGACTTAGCTGCTGCAATTGCCCTGTCAGATTAGTGATAGGATCCAAAATGGATCAAAAAACGATTTCAATTAGAGCTAATTTCACAACTCTGTTGTCGGGTGTCCCGGGACCAGGGGCTCCTTCCCTGTCCCTAAAGCTAGGAGCACTCTATCTTGCCCTGTTCCCCGGATTACTTCTGATAGTGAAGACGCTGGGGCCTTGTACCTTGCCTTAGCTCCTGAATCCACCCTCAGTCTGTACTCTTCCCCCACCCAGGGAAGAGGGGAGTAGTAGTGTCCGGTACCGTAATACACCAACCAGACTAACAAGATAATACGAACAGGGATAAAGGAAAATACCAATATGTACACTTAAACAACAGAAGTAAACACCAGTGTGTTGAGGATATGGTTAAACCAAAGTAGGAGAAGAAAGGGAATTATCACACACTCAATACCTAGACACAGTCACAGATAAATTCACAAAGTGCCTTTTCCAATAACAACCACCAACAAACTCCAGCCATGCGGCATAAGCTAACTCTGACAATGAGTGCTAGCCAGGGTCCAGATTATATACACTACCGTTCAAAAGTTTAGGGTCACCCAGACAATTTTGTGTTTTCCATGAAAACTCATACTTTTATTAATCAAATGAGTTGCCAAATGAATTGAAAATCTAGTCCAGACATTGACAAGGCTTGAAAAAAAGATTTTTATTTGAAATAATAATTTTCTCCTTCAAACTCTGCTTTCATCAAAGAATGCTCCCTTTGCAGCAATAACAGGATTGCAGACCTTTGGCATTCTAGCAGTTAATTTGCTGAGGTAATCTGGAGAAATTTCACTCCATGCTTCCAGAAGCACCATTGTAGGAAATCTTCAGTTTCTTGGCAAGTTCTAGCATGGAATAGCCTTCATTTCTAAGAACAAGAATAGACTGCCGAGCTTCACATGAAAGTTCTTTTTTTCTGGCCATTTTGAGAGTTTAATGGAACCAACAAATGTAATGCTCCAGATTCTCAAGTAGCTCAAAGGAAGATCAGGTTTATACGTTCTCTAATCAGCCAAACTGTTTTTAGCTGTGCTAACATACTTGCACAAGGTTTTTCAAGGGTATTCTAACCATCTATTAGCCTTCTTACACAGTTAGCAAACAGAAAGTACAATAAGAACACTGGAGTGATGGTTGTTGAAAGTGGGCCTCAATACACCTATGAAGATATTGCATTACAAACCAGACATTTGCAGCTAGAATAGTCATTTTCCACATTAACAATGTATTGAGTGTATTTCTGAATCATTTAATGTTAGCTTCATTTAAAAAAACTGTGCTTTTCTTTAAAAAAAAATAAGGACATTTCTAAGTGACCCTAAACTTTTGAATGGTATTGTAGATGAGAGTGGCTAGCAGTGTACAGCTGAAAGCCTTAACAGGAAATCTTCCAGGAGCTCTCAACTGAGCCGATTAACCCCTGCACTGCTAAAATAAATTTACACCATTTAATATGAAGTTGAAGTGCTTCTAATCATTGTAGGAGTAGGAGAAATCAGACGATGATGTGTTCTGGCTCCTCTTGGTCACTGTAGACCCGTGACAGAACAATTATTTGAATAAGGAAGAGACGTTTTGGTCTACAATTTGACCGTCATCAGTCTGCTGGATGGAGGAGAACTGCTTGAAATGAAGAGTTCGGAGGTGTCCACCACTGTGTGAGAGGAGCAGTGTACATCATTTATCACATCTGAGTGCCATGTTTTAAGTATATCTGTTAGGGCTGGCGGAACGCACCAAATGATATAAAGGAAGCTATAAGGTGCGTTCGCAGCCAGGGGTCAACCGCGCAGAGATATTACCTGCTGCTCGGTAATGGCGGACTGTATATGGCGGTATAATAGAAACACACACGGGTTAGCTTCACCCGGTATGTATGGAGGTGAACTGTGTTGCATCACAGGGCCGGGATACAGCAGAGTGAATGCTAGTGTGTGGTCACAGGACTCTGCCCCAAGGACACAGGTTTGAGTCCCTCTAGACCCACTAGCGCTCGGCACCTGCAGTGCCAGGGAATAAGCTAACTAAATACAGATCTAGTGCACTGAGCGTGCGCAGCGCAGCTCTGGTGGACACTACTAACCAGCCTAGCTAGGAACCAGAAAGTGCACTAGCTGTGCATGGCACCGCACTGGCTGACTCTGCTGAAATGACAAAGTATGATTGTGCCTCATGCTGGAGGGCACTTAACTGGCACTATGTCTTCTTCAATCACCCACCCTCAGGCAACAATGCTAGGGAAGGGGATCATTTAGGAGCTTTCACCAGAATATATGCACATTCACACACTCACGATTTCAGTATATACTAGCACATGGCCGAGCAACCATGCAAACCTTTTATAGTTGCAGCCTTCCGGGACCTTGCCAGTGGTCCAATCAGAGCCGCTTGAGGACCTGGGCATGTTACCCCCGACCTCCAATGAGAGGTCGTCCCCTGGGCATGCTCAGTAGGCAAAAAGCACGACTTAGTCCCAGGAACGTCAGCTCGCTGCTGACTAATGCTAGTTACAATAGCTGGACCTGGGACAGCAGCAGTAAGCAGACAGACAGCATCAGCTTGAGCAAGATGCTGGGACCGACCTTTCTGCTGAGTAGGCTCACTGCGACTGGGGAAGAATGGGAGACCGCAGAGGACATGGTTCGAGATTCCACCTGTGCAGTGGTGGGAACTCGACACCTAACAATATCTTCATGGGACTGGATCCTACTTGCGCACCATCTACTAGAAGTTATTTTTCCATCAAAATATTTAAATGAAGATTTTTTTGGGGGGGACTACTTTATTTACCTAACAGTCCACCCAACAAAGGAAATTTTATCTCCAAGCATGGCGAAATGGTGAAAGAGAAGTTCCAGCATTGTTTTTTGAGTTTTGTTTATATAGTGTTTAGGGTACAGTAAAACCATAATGACCTCATGAATCAGAAATTTGCTTCACAAAAAATTTGTATTGTGTAGCCACTTTATCAGACCTGTAACATTTTAATTTTTGAGTTCATGAAGCTGTAAGAGGCGTTGTTTTTTTTTGCGTGGTAGACTGATGTGTTTATTGGTAATTTTATGTGAACAAGAGAGGAACCGCACCAGCAACCAGTATACTTAAGGCACCTGGTGAACTTCAATCTGCGTGAACTCTGCCAGTCCTAAGGATTTGGGTGCTTCAGAAAAAATATAACAGTCCAAAGGAAATTGAAAAAATAGAAAGAAGCACTCACCATCCGAAGGATCACTCAGTCTTTATTGTGGCATAAAAGATTAGCAAGGTCTTACGGAAGAACGGAGGTGTCACGAGACGACGGCCGTTTCGCGCTGTGCGCTTCTACGGGTCTAGGTCTTCAATTTTTTTTGGTAATTTGTCTGCACAGATGACATTTTGATCGCTTTTTATTGCACTCTTTCGTGAAGATGCGGTGACCAATAAAGTTCAATTCTGCTGTTTCAATTTTTTTCATTTTATGCTGTGAAGATCTGAGGTTGTGGCTTGTATTAATTACCTGGGCAAGGTATTGATGCAATTAGTTTTACTTCTTCCGTCCACAGCCATATAGCAACTCAAAGTTAGTGAGATGCCTGCTGTGTTGTGAAATTGGATTTTGGGCTCCCCCGGTGGCCACTGGTGGAATTGAACTGGTGTGCATCATCCTCTCTGTTCACCTGTTTCCATCAGGATGTGGGAGTCGCTGTTTGGCCTTGCTCCTCTGTCGCTTCCGTGCCGGTCAGCATTGTAATCAGAAGCCTTTCTGTGCATGTTCCTGCTGCTAGACAACTCCCAGCTAAGTTGGACTTTAGTCCTTGTTTGTTTTTGCATTTTGTTCCAGTTCACAGCTGTAGTTTCGTTTCTGTGTCTGGAAAGCTCTTGTGATCTGAAATTGCCACTCTGATGTTATGAGTTAATACTAGAGTCTTAAAGTAATTTCAGGATGGCGTTTTGATAGTGTTTTCAGCTGACCATGAAAGTGCCCTTTCTGTCTTCCTGCTATCTAGTAAGCGGACCTCAATTTTGCTAAACCTATTTTCATACTACGTTTGTCATTTCATCTAAAATCACCGCCAATATTTGTGGGGGCCTCTGTCTGCCTTTCGGGGAAATTTCTCTAGAGGTGAGCCAGGACTATATTTTCCTCTGCCAGGATTAGTTAGTCCTCCGGCCGGCGCTGGGCGTCTAGGGATAAAACGCAGGCTACGCTACCCGGCTACTGTTAGTTGTGCGGCAGGTTTAGTTCATGGTCAGTTTAGTTTCCATCCTTCCAAGAGCTAGTTCTTATGTTTGCTGGGCTATGTTCTCTTGCCATTGAGAACCATAACAGTTTGACCGGCCACAAAGGGTTAAATTAATTGACAGAGAAAGGAGAGAAAAGAGAAGTCTGCTGAAGATTTTTTTTTTTTTTTTTTTCCTTCAGTTCTGAGTGTGCTTGTAATTGAATCTCTTGCAAGTCTGCCTATATTGCAGCCTTTCTCTCTCTCTCTCCTTCTAATCCTGGAATGGCTCTGTGTTCACCTGTTTAAAATGGATATTCAGAGTTTAGCTGCAGGTTTGAATAATCTCACCACGAAAGTTCAAAATTTACAAGATTTTGTTGTTCATGTTCCTATATCTGAACCTAGAATTCCTTTGCCTGAATTTTTCTCGGGGAATAGATCTTGCTTTCAAAATTTCAAAAATAATTGCAAGTTGTTTTTGTCCCTGAAATTTCGCTCTGCTGGAGATCCTGCTCAGCAGGTCAGGATTGTGATTTCCTTGCTCCGGGGCGACCCTCAGGATTGGGCTTTTGCATTGGCTCCAGGGGATCCTGCGTTGCTCAATGTGGATGCGTTTTTTCTGGCCTTGGGGTTGCTTTATGAGGAACCTCAGTTAGAACTTCAGGCGGAAAAGGCCTTGATGTCCCTATCTCAGGGGCAAGACGAAGCTGAAATATACTGCCAGAAATTCCGTAAATGGGCTGTGCTTACTCAGTGGAATGAGTGCGCCCTGGCGGCGAATTTCAGAGAGGGTCTCTCTGATGCCATTAAGGATGTTATGGTGGGGTTCCCTGTGCCTGCGGGTCTGAATGAGTCCATGACAATGGCTATCCAGATCGATAGGCGTCTGCGGGAGCGCAAACCTGTGCACCATTTGGCGGTGTCTACTGAGAAGACGCCAGAGAATATGCAATGTGATAGAATTCTGTCCAGAAGTGAACGGCAGAATTTTAGACGAAAAAATGGGTTGTGCTTCTATTGCGGTGATTCAACTCATGTTATATCAGCATGCTCTAAGCGTACTAAGAAGCTTGATAAGTCTGTTTCAATTGGCACTTTACAGTCTAAGTTTATTCTATCTGTGACCCTGATTTGTTCTTTATCATCTATTACCGCGGATGCCTATGTCGACTCTGGCGCCGCTTTGAGTCTTATGGATTGGTCCTTTGCCAAACGCTGTGGGTATGATTTGGAGCCTCTTGAAACTCCTATACCCCTGAAGGGGATTGACTCCACCCCATTGGCTAGCAATAAACCACAATACTGGACACAAGTAACTATGCGGATTAATCCGGATCACCAGGAGATTATTCGCTTTCTTGTGCTGTATAACCTACATGATGTGTTGGTGCTTGGATTGCCATGGCTGCAATCTCATAACCCAGTCCTTGACTGGAAAGCTATGTCTGTGTTAAGCTGGGGATGTAAGGGGACGCATGGGGACGTACCTGTGGTTTCCATTTCATCATCTATTCCCTCTGAGATTCCTGAATTCTTGACTGAATATCGTGACGTTTTTGAAGAACCTAAGCTTGGTTCATTACCTCCGCACCGGGAGTGCGATTGTGCCATAGATTTGATTCCGGGTAGTAAATACCCTAAGGGTCGTTTATTTAATCTGTCTGTGCCTGAACATGCTGCTATGCGAGAATATATAAAGGAGTCCTTGGAAAAGGGACATATTCGTCCTTCGTCATCTCCCTTAGGAGCTGGTTTTTTCTTTGTGGCTAAGAAAGATGGCTCTTTGAGGCCGTGCATTGATTATCGGCTTTTGAATAAGATCACGGTTAAATATCAATATCCGTTGCCACTGCTGACTGATTTGTTTGCTCGCATAAAGGGGGCCAAGTGGTTCTCTAAGATAGATCTCCGTGGGGCGTATAATTTGGTGCGAATTAAGCAGGGGGATGAGTGGAAAACCGCATTTAATACACCCGAGGGCCACTTTGAGTATTTGGTGATGCCTTTTGGTCTTTCAAATGCCCCTTCAGTCTTTCAGTCCTTTATGCATGACATTTTCCGTGATTATTTGGATAAATTTATGATTGTGTATCTGGATGATATTTTGATTTTTTCGGATGACTGGGACTCTCATGTCCAGCAGGTCAGGAGGGTTTTTCAGGTTTTGCGGTCTAATTCCTTGTGTGTGAAGGGTTCTAAGTGCGTTTTTGGGGTTCAAAAGATTTCCTTTTTGGGATATATTTTTTCCCCCTCTTCCATCGAGATGGATCCTGTCAAGGTTCAGGCTATTTGTGATTGGACGCAACCCTCTTCTCTTAAGAGTCTTCAGAAATTTTTGGGCTTTGCTAACTTTTATCGTCGATTTATTGCTGGTTTTTCTGATGTTGTTAAACCATTGACTGATTTGACTAAGAAGGGTGCTGATGTTGCTGATTGGTCCCCTGCTGCTGTGGAGGCCTTTCGGGAGCTTAAGCGCCGCTTTTCTTCCGCCCCTGTGCTGCGTCAGCCTGATGTTGCTCTTCCTTTTCAGGTTGAGGTCGACGCTTCTGAAATCGGAGCTGGGGCGGTTTTGTCGCAGAGAAGTTCCGGTTGCTCTGTGATGAGACCTTGTGCTTTTTTCTCACGTAAATTTTCGCCCGCCGAGCGGAATTATGATGTTGGGAATCGGGAGCTTTTGGCCATGAAGTGGGCTTTTGAGGAGTGGCGTCATTGGCTTGAGGGGGCTAGACATCAGGTGGTGGTATTGACTGACCACAAAAATCTAATTTATCTTGAGTCCGCCAGACGCCTGAATCCTAGACAGGCGCGCTGGTCGTTGTTTTTCTCTCGGTTTAATTTTGTGGTGTCCTACCTGCCGGGTTCTAAGAATGTTAAGGCGGATGCCCTTTCTAGGAGTTTTGAGCCTGACTCCCCTGGTAATTCTGAACCTACAGGTATCCTTAAGGATGGAGTGATATTGTCTGCCGTTTCTCCAGACCTGCGGCGGGCCTTGCAGGAGTTTCAGGCGGATAGACCTGATCGTTGCCCACCTGGTAGACTGTTTGTTCCTGATGATTGGACCAGTAAAGTCATTTCTGAGGTTCATTCTTCTGCGTTGGCAGGTCATCCTGGAATCTTTGGTACCAGGGATTTGGTGGCAAGGTCCTTCTGGTGGCCTTCCCTGTCTCGAGATGTGCGAGGCTTCGTGCAGTCTTGTGACGTTTGTGCTCGGGCCAAGCCTTGTTGTTCTCGGGCTAGTGGATTGTTGTTGCCCTTGCCTATCCCGAAGAGGCCCTGGACGCACATCTCGATGGATTTTATTTCGGATCTTCCTGTTTCTCAGAAGATGTCTGTCATCTGGGTGGTGTGTGATCGTTTCTCTAAGATGGTCCATTTGGTTCCCCTGCCTAAGTTGCCTTCTTCTTCCGAGTTGGTTCCTCTGTTTTTTCAAAATGTGGTCCGTTTGCATGGTATTCCGGAGAATATCGTTTCTGACAGAGGTACCCAATTCGTGTCTAGATTTTGGCGAGCATTCTGTGCTAGGATGGGCATAGATTTGTCTTTCTCGTCTGCTTTCCATCCTCAGACTAATGGCCAGACCGAGCAGACGAATCAGACCTTGGAGACATATTTGAGGTGTTTTGTGTCTGCAGATCAGGATGATTGGGTTGCTTTTTTGCCTTTAGCGGAGTTTGCCCTCAATAATCGGGCCAGCTCTGCCACCTTGGTGTCTCCCTTTTTCTGTAATTCGGGGTTTCATCCTCGATTTTCTTCTGGTCAGGTGGAATCTTCGGATTGTCCTGGAGTGGATGCTGTGGTGGAGAGGTTGCATCAGATTTGGGGGCAGGTAGTGGACAATTTGAAGTTGTCCCAGGAGAGGACTCAGCTTTTTGCCAACCGCCGGCGTCGGGTTGGTCCTCGGCTTTGTGTTGGGGACTTGGTGTGGTTGTCTTCTCGTTTTGTCCCTATGAGGGTTTCTTCTCCCAAGTTTAAGCCTCGGTTCATCGGCCCGTACAAGATATTGGAGATTCTTAACCCTGTGTCCTTCCGTTTGGACCTCCCTGCATCTTTTTCTATTCATAATGTTTTTCATCGGTCATTATTGCGCAGGTATGAGGTACCGGTTGTGCCTTCCGTTGAGCCTCCTGCTCCGGTGTTGGTTGAGGGCGAGTTGGAGTACGTTGTGGAAAAAATCTTGGACTCCCGTGTTTCCAGACGGAAACTCCAGTATCTGGTCAAATGGAAGGGATACGGTCAGGAGGATAATTCTTGGGTGACTGCCTCTGATGTTCATGCCTCCGATTTGGTCCGTGCCTTTCATAGGGCTCATCCTGATCGCCCTGGTGGTTCTGGTGAGGGTTCGGTGCCCCCTCCTTGAGGGGGGGGTACTGTTGTGAAATTGGATTTTGGGCTCCCCCGGTGGCCACTGGTGGAATTGAACTGGTGTGCATCATCCTCTCTGTTCGCCTGTTTCCATCAGGATGTGGGAGTCGCTGTTTGGCCTTGCTCCTCTGTCGCTTCCGTGCCAGTCAGCATTGTAATCAGAAGCCTTTCTGTGCATGTTCCTGCTGCTAGACAACTCCCAGCTAAGTTGGACTTTAGTCCTTGTTTGTTTTTGCATTTTGTTCCAGTTCACAGCTGTAGTTTCGTTTCTGTGTCTGGAAAGCTCTTGTGATCTGAAATTGCCACTCTGATGTTATGAATTAATACTAGAGTCTTAAAGTAATTTCAGGATGGCGTTTTGATAGTGTTTTCAGCTGACCATGAAAGTGCCCTTTCTGTCTTCCTGCTATCTAGTAAGCGGACCTCAATTTTGCTAAACCTATTTTCATACTACGTTTGTCATTTCATCTAAAATCACCGCCAATATTTGTGGGGGCCTCTGTCTGCCTTTCGGGGAAATTTCTCTAGAGGTGAGCCAGGACTATATTTTCCTCTGCCAGGATTAGTTAGTCCTCCGGCCGGCGCTGGGCGTCTAGGGATAAAACGCAGGCTACGCTACCCGGCTACTGTTAGTTGTGCGGCAGGTTTAGTTCATGGTCAGTTTAGTTTCCATCCTTCCAAGAGCTAGTTCTTATGTTTGCTGGGCTATGTTCTCTTGCCATTGAGAACCATAACACTGCTGTCCACAAGATCCCAACCCAGAACTGGTAATTCCAGTACGAGATGATGCCCACTGCCTCCCAACTTTTGGTTGGCCCACATCTTATGTATATCCTGCTGATATAGTCTGCAGTCACGGCCATAACATGGGTATCCAGCTTCAGCCAGAAGCAAACCCCCCACTGCCTAGTCAGTGTCCTAAATACCCCAAGCTGCCCCCAAGAATTGAGCCCAGCCCTTGAGAAACACCAAACCCAAAGCTAACTGTGATTAGTGGAGGTATTTTGCTGATGCCGAGCCCATCACCTGGGACTGCATGCGAGACCCTTTGGTCTACTATCCCCATTGACATAATTGGACTAGTGGATGAGAGAACAATGGCTTGAGGCCCCTGAGACACTAATGAGAGTAATGGAATGATTGCTTTACCTTGATTTCCATTCTTGTGTCGAGACACTCTGCAACTTTCCAACGATCACGACCAGCGATACGACCTGGCCGTGATCGTTGGAAAGTCGTTGTGTGGTCGCTGGAGAGCTGTCACACAGACCGCTCTCCAGCGACCAACGATGCCGAAGGCCCCGGGTAACCAGGGTAAACATCGGGTTACTAAGCGCAGGGCCGCGCTTAGTAACCCGATTTTTACCCTGGTTACCATCGTAAAAGTAAAAAAAAACAAACAGTACATACTCACATTCCGGTGTCCGTCAGGTCCCTTGCAGTCTGCTTCCCGCTCTGACTGAGTGCCGCCGTAAAGTGAAAGCAGATCACAGTGGTGACGTCACCGCTGTGCTCTGCTCTTACATTCCGGCTGGCAGTCAGTCAGAGCGGGAAGCAGACTGCAAGGGACCTGACGGACACCGGCATGTGAGTATGTACGGTTTTGTTTTTTTTACTTTTACGATGGTAACCAGGGTAAACATTGGGTTACTAAGCGCGGCCCTGTGCTTAGTAACCCGATGTTTACCCTGGTTACAAGCGAACGCATCGTTGGATCGGTGTCACACACACCGATCCAACGATGACAGCGGGAGATCCAGCGACGAAAGAAAGTTCCAAACGATCTGCTACGACGTACGATTCTCAGCAGGGTCCCTGATCGCTGCTGCGTGTCAGACACAGCGATATCGTATGGATATCGCTGGAACGTCACGGATTGTACCGTCGTAGCGACAAAAGTGCCACTGTGTGACAGTACCCTTAGGTATGCATGGGATCTATGCACATAGACATCTTCCTCTGTTCACTGTCACTGAATGGAAAAATTGTGCCCTTAAACTGATGAGTAAGCAAATCTCTAATAAAACCAGCAGGTAAATCTCTAATAAAACGTAACAATAAGATCAAAGTAACCGGTGCTCCATGCTGGTAAAAGTCTGCATCCCTTAGAGCTGCGGATTCTGCTCTATGAACATTGGTCCAATAGTCTTTAGTCCAAGACCAACTCCTCACATGTGGTGTATATGGATTAAATAATTTTATACAACATTCAGGAGAACAAATGAGATGGCATGCAAGGATTTTGGATTTTCTCACTGTGTTTGATCATGTTTCCTCTGGTAACTCCGGTTACCTCCAACACTCCAGAGACACACTGATATCGAATCTAGATTTTCAGCTTAATGGGGACAGTGACGATAATGTCAGTAAAGTGCTGTGGAATTAATGGCACTATATAAGTGAGTAAAATAAATAAAGAGGATACCAATTAGTAGCATTTGAGATATAGAATTTTTGCTCCAGGAGGAGACCTAATTAGAAACTGCCACTGACTTAACGATGATTCACTAACCAGTACTTACTCTGTAGAGCAAAGAGGTTACATCCAACAACCCATGGGTTCATTCAGTGCTATACCCATGCTTCTGCATGGGTTAGATCTCCATTTTGGCAGAGACACATTAAAATTGATTCCTTGTTTTGAAAGGAAAAGTGCTAATTAGTGAAGAAGTGTTACGTCATTGGCACAATACTGTAGATCAGTGACTGATTGGCTTCTCTACCAATCAGCATGTTTTCTTTACCAACAAGGAGGAGCTGATTCCTTACCAACAATTCTGTGCTACCCTTTTGCAACAGATTCCAGGGATGTGTCACTTTTTAGGCTGTGTGTGATAGTTTCAATACAATTACATGATTTTATCAGCAGGACATTATCGTTGCCTAACAAGGGCTCACCTGCAAGTCAGACCAGATAATCAGTGTAACCCTGTCCCCACCACTGATTGGCAGATTGCTGACAATGTACAGTGTAAACAGGAAGCTGCCAATCAGTTGTGTGAGCGGAGTTATACACAGTTCAACCATCTAACTACTGTTGCATCTATTACAGAAAAAAACAAGGATAATATCCAAACTACACCAAGCAGTCCAGTAAGTGACACATCACTGGAATCAGGCTTTCTGCCCCTACATAATTCTGCTATTAGTTTACATTGCAAAAACCTGCTGACGGATTCCCTTTAAGCTTCTCATTTGGCTTAAACAATAACTGTTGTTTTCATTTTTCTTTTGATAAATTTGTAAGCTTATAGAAATCTGCTTCTTTATCCTCTAGAACTGATCTTTTTTTCAATTCATGGGTAAAATCTATCTACAGTGAATACAGACTTTTCCTTTACTGGGGTCGAATATGACAGTTGGATCTCATAAAGTTCAACTGAGAGGGGAGTGGAAAGGAGCTAGAAGCAGACATTGTAATGTAAGTTCTCCTGAAACGGATCATTCATCCTCAAAATTCTATGTTCACAGGTAAAATCCGTCTTCAGTGAGTACAGATCTCCACATTACTGAGATAGAACTAGACGATATAATAATAAATAATTAATAATAATAGTAATAATAATAATAATAATCACCTTCTGCCATTTCCTATGGAGAACTATAACTGTAATTTCAGAAGAACTTGCAACCGAATGCCTGTCTGCCTCTAGCTCCTCCATTCTTTTTCCCCTCCATGGAATTTTATAAGCACCAACTGTCATCTCTTAAGTCAGTAATATGAAAATCTACCTTCACCGACTACAGACTTTGTACCTGAATAGACACCGAATGCTCCATGCAGGAGGAGAAACAAGTGGATTTCTGTGATTATATATATATATATATCGTATATATATAGTAGCGTTTCACCCGCTACGGGTCTAGGGGACACTCGCTTAGGTGCGGCGGATGACACTCAGGAGACATGTTTCCTTAAAAGTTCACAGGGTTTATTGCTCCATAAACCATATTGTAACAGGAACAACAGGTAAACAGTCTTACGTCAGACAGGTGATTCCCCAATGTCCATAGTAGAGCTCCGCTCTCTCAAGTCTGTGGGCTCACAGACCGTGCTATGTCCAGCTCTCCAGCCTAAAGATGGTCTCTGTGTGTTGTTCAGGACGTCTGTCCCCACGTGGAACCATCCAACACACAGGCCATTCTGCAGTGTCCTGCCAGGACACATGAAAGTGTGTCCACCCTGACAGACACTCACACACTCACTCAATCTCTCCCTTACCATGTGCTACACACACCTCCTTTACATAGGTGTAACCACACCCAGGTACCTGTCACATGGCTAGTCAGGTGAGCGTGACATCACCACAGGTCCTTACACACAAAACCATCTTACGTGTTCAGACACGCCTCTTTGGGTGGGTTTGTAGGTGACTGAACCCACCCATCTCTCCAATCACCTGGAAGCCTTCCCAATGTAAACAAACCCCTCAGCAGTAGATCTGCTTGAGCAAAACATACCCAGGCTTCCATCACAGGGCCACCCACCTCTGCGATACATACCACCCATCATTCACATGACCAGTCGCTATGCTACAATATATATATATATATATATATATATATATATATATATATATATATATATATATTTTACAAAGTTGCTTATTTTCATGTGCACTGTTGATTTATGAAATAAAAAATATGTGACAATTACTCTTTAAATAGTATCAAACCATTATAGACATAAATGAGAAATTAAATCCACTCTAGGTCTCCATGATAACACTACTTACACCTGACATGTCTCACGATTTCATATATTAGAAGCACTGCTCGAGATTTTGATCTTTATGCAGTGTGGCACGTTCCCTTGTAGGGGTTCCTGTCTAATGGCAGTTCATGATATTGCGTGATGATCCCCCGGTATGTATTCCCCATGCACGTGACTGCATATTTTCAGATTGCATACTGGTGGTCACATGCCAACTAGTCTTATACAGCTACTCTTTATAGAACAGAATTGAGTTAAGCCAGATGAGACTAGTCTAGCTACTAGATTTATAACTGGCATGGAAAAGTAATGGTTGCCATGCATTCTGTGCTTTCTATTTCTGAGATTGATAATATTTTGAATCCTAAAATACTGTTTCTTTTTTAGAAATAATATAATTTTGCACTGTTTAAGTAGCGGTTTCCAGTTCATGACTCTTTAATAATAGTATGACTGACCCAACATCAGTCTATTTCATCCTATTACTTAGCCTCTTTTTTTATTACAGCCTTTTATACTGTGACCTTCAAGCAGCTGTTTGGCCAGATTGCCTGTCATTTTTACATGTTATTTGCATTGTTGCTGCACAGATATATTTGCATTCTAATCATTTTACTGTTTGAAAAGCGTAACCCATTCACGGAAAGCAGCAGCTTACTTCTAGCTGCTCACAATTCTAGCACACGAGAATGTCCGGTAGACTCACACTTATTAAATATGACATTTTGCATGCTACCTACGTTGCTAGCAGTCAAGGTAACGAGAGATCTGATTCCTAGGCTCATTTTCATGATTCTGTTGCGTAATATGGTTAAACACTTTGATGATTTACTCTTACTTGAATTCTAACCCTGCTGTTTGGAAACATGTTCTCCATTCAGTTGCTTCCTGTTTAGTTTGCAATGTGCTTGTGATTATAGACTTCAGCCCATCCAAACAAGAAGAGCTGCAGCATGAAGGGGCGTAACAGCAGCCTGAGGATATTTTGAGACAGGATTTTTTAAAACATCTATACAGGAAAGATATGTACCTTTGTACCATGTTAGCCAGCAGATAGAAAAATATTAATATTTGAATGTCCCCAGTGGTTGATACCTTAGGAATTAAGTAATGTGGTCCCCAGACCGTGTGGGGGCATCACAATTCTGGACCAGACCTCAATCCCTGGACAATAAAACTTTCACACTTCTTAGGCTACTTTCACACTTGCGTTGTTTGGCGTCCGTCGCAATGCATCGTTTTGGGAAAAAACACATCTTGCAAATGTGCCCGCAGGATGTGTTTTTTTCCCATAGACTTGTATTGCCGACAGATCATGACGTATGGCCATACGTCGTGTCCGTCGTGCACTGGATGCGTCATGTTTTGGCGGACCGTCGTCACGAAAAAATGTTCAAGGGAATGTTTTTTCGTACGTCTGATCCGCCATTTCCTACGGCGCATGCATGGCCGGAACTCCGCCCCCTCCTCCTCAGGACTTTAGATTGGGCAGCGGATGCACTGAAAAACTGCATCCGCTGCCCACGTTGTGCCAAATTTTGACAACGTGCGTCGGTACGTCGCGCCGATGCTTAGCGACGGGCCCGTACCGACGCAAGTGTGAAAGTAGCCTTATCTATGAACTGTTCCAATATGTATGGTCACGGCAGTTTATCCCTCTCCCATAATGAAAGTTCTGCTTCACGTCACTTATCTTATCTATTGCATTATTCCTGTGCTCTGTTTTGTATAAATAGGTGATTCTTCAGATTTTGTGTTATTCTATGAGTGATGACGAGACCTGAGTAGTCTCTTAAACTGCAATTTGTTACCATCTTTTCAGTTAGCCATTAAAAGGTAACAACCACTGAGGACTCTCAATCTTAATATTTTTAAAATACCTAGAAATAAATTCTGAGCTATTTATGCTCTGTTGGACCCAGCACATTCATGTATAGCTCCCAACCTTCACTGATAATAAAAAGGCACATGTTACAGTTTTCACATCTAGTTTTTACACTTGGCTACTCGCCTAACCTTGCCCAGTCCATTTTGGTCAACAACACATAAATAGTGTCCTCTAGTAAAACCACTTAGTGTTCCCACGTAGTACAACACCAATTTCATGACTGTATGATGTTGCTTCTCACAGTATGATGCCCCTCCACATAGTATGATGCCCTCATGGTGTTTAAGATTCATATTTAGGCCTATTATTCCTTCTACACTAAAGGAACTCTTTTTCCTATAATGCCCTCCCTCTGCACCAGGCTCAAGTTTCGGAAACCCAACTAAAAGGTAATCATTCTGCAAAAGCAGCATCTTTCTCTCTGGATCCAGCCTATGGCCACTCTCCACACATGGAGCTAAACATACAGGACATTGCTGCATGGCCGGACAGTGTCTGCACATGGTGGGTTAATGTTTAGTTCTTTTATAGAAGATGAAGAGGCTGCTGGCAAATGTTGATGGTTTCCTTCTGTTAAGGATATATATATGATCTGGAGATATTAAAAAATGGACGCACTGCTGAATATATATATATACACTCACTGGCCACTTTATTAGGTACACCTGTCCAACTTCTTGTTAACACTTAATTTCTAATCAGCCAATCACATGGCGGCAACTCAGTGCATTTAGGCATGTAGACATGGTCAAGACAATCTCCTGCAGTTCAAACCGAGCATTAGTATGGGGAAGAAAGGTGATTTGAGTGCCTTTGAACGTGGCATGGTTGTTGGTGCCAGAAGGGCTGGTCTGAGTATTTCAGAAACTGCTGATCTACTGGGATTTTCACGCACAACCATCTCTAGGGTTTACAGAGAATGGTCCGAAAAAGAAAAAAAATCCAGTGAGCGGCAGTTCTGTGGGCGGAAATGCCTTGTTGATGCCAGAGGTCAGAGGAGAATGGGCAGACTGGTTCGAGCTGATAGAAAGGCAACAGTGACTCAAATCGCCACCTGTTACAACCAAGGTAGGCCTAAGAGCATCTCTGAATGCACAGTGCGTCGAACTTTGAGGCAGATGGGCTACAGCAGCAGAAGACCACACCGGGTACCACTCCTTTCAGCTAAGAACAGGAAACTGAGGCTACAATTTGCACAAGCTCATCGAAATTGGACAGTAGAAGATTGGAAAAACGTTGCTTGGTCTGATGAGTCTCGATTTCTGCTGCGACATTCGGATGGTAGGGTCAGAATTTGGCGTAAACAACATGAAAGCATGGATCCATCCTGCCTTGTATCAACGGTTCAGGCTGGTGGTGGTGATGTGCAGCCGACAAATCTGCGGCAACTGTGTGATGCCATCATGTCAATATGGACCAAAATCTCTGAGGAATGCTTCCAGCACCTTGTTGAATCTATGCCACGAAGAATTGAGGCAGTTCTGAAGGCAAAAGGGGGTCCAACCCGTTACCAGCATGGTGTACCTAATAAAGTGGCCGGTGAGTGTATATATATATATATATATATATATATATATATATACGGCTCAAAAAAATAAAGGGAACACTTAAACAACAGAATATAACTCCAAGTAAATCAAACTTCTGTGAAATCAAACTGTCCACTTAGGAAGCAACACTGTTTGACAATCAATTTCACATGCTGGAGTGCAAATGGAATAGACAACAGATGGAAATTATTGGCAATTATCAAGACACACTCAATAAAGGAGTGGTTCTGCAGGTGGGGACCAAAGACCACATCTCAGTACCAATGCTTTCTGGCTGATGTTTTGGTCACTTTTGAATGTTGGTTGTGCTTTCACACTCGTGGTAGCATGAGATGGACTCTACAACCCACATAAGTGGCTCAGTTAGTGCAGGTCATCAAGGATGGCACATCATTTCTGTGGCAAGAAGGTTTGCTGTTTCTGTCAGCATAGTGTCCAGAGGCTGGAGGTGCTACCAGGAGACAGGCCAGTACACCAGGAGACGTGGAGGGGGCCATAGGAGGGCAACAACCCAGTAGCATGACTGCTACCTCACCCTTTGTGCAAGGAGGAGCACTGCCAAAGCCCTGCAAAATGACACCATGCAGGACGCTTGGCATTTGCCACAGAACACCAGGATTGGTAAATTCGCCACTGACACCCTGTGCTCTTCACAGATGAAAGCAGGTTCACACTGAGCACATGTGACATGTGACAGAGTCTGGAGATGCCGTGGAGAGCGATCTGCTGCCTGCAACTTCCTTCAGCATGACCGGTTTGGTAGTGGGTCAGTAATGGTGTTGGGTGTCATTTCTTTGGAGGGCCGTACAGCCCTCCATGTGCTCGCCAGAGGTAGCCTGACTGGCATTAGGTACCGAGATGAGATACTCAGACCCCATGTGAGACCATATGCTGGTGCGGTTGGCCCTGGGTTCCTACTAATGCAGGACAATGACAGAACTCATGTGGCTGCAGTGTGTCGGCAATTCCTGCAAGATGAAGGCATTGAAGCTATGGACTGGCCTGCCCGTTCTCCAGACCTGAATCCGATTGAACACATCTGGGATATCATGTCTCGCACCATCCACCAACGTCATGTTGCACCATAGACTGACCAGGAATTGGCGGATGCTTTTGTCCACATCTGGGAGGAGATCCCTCAGGAGACCATCCGTCGCCTCATCAGGATAATGCCCAGGCATTGTGGTGTGGTCATACAGGCACTTGGAGGTCACACACACTACTGAGCATCATTTCCTTGTCTTGAGGCATTTCCACTGAAGTTGGATCAGCCTGTAATTTGATTTTCCACTTTGATTTTGAGTATCATTCCAAATTCAGACCTCCATGGGATATTAATTTTGATTTACATTAATAATTTTTTTATTATTATTCGCAACGCATAAGAAATGAAGATTTGCAACAGGAAAATTAAATTAAAATCAGTGATATCTAGTATGTGGGATTTTAGTGTTCCCTTTATTTTTTTAAGCAGTGAATATATATATATATATATATATATATATATATATATATATATATATATATGAATAACAGCTGCTGAATAATGAATAATACTAAATAATGTTGGAATGGCCTCTAGTGTGCCCGCACCATGCCGTACCATGCTGTACCACTCACCTTATGTTGGTCAAAGATCGACATACTACGTGCTACTGTGCAAATGGGAAAATCTTAATGATTCTTCCATTAATAAACTTTATTGCTGATGTGCAAGACAGATGTCAGCTTGACCTAGGTGATTAACCGTTAAAGTAATATAGATAATGACAAGGTGGGCGACAAACGTCAGCAATGACTAGCAATAATGATGAGATGAGGCAATGAGGTGATGTGTGGTAAAGACCCTTATTTTTTCCTATAAATTATTGTACATTTCAACCAATAAAACAGAATTGATTTGAGACACGACCTCACTGTCTATGTCTTGTGATTTCTCCGGCCGTAAGATTCCTATGCAATTTGGTGGCAGACAACTAAGATGAGATCACATGCATTTTGTGAGCCCTAACACTTCTTCACCATTGTCTTCAACTGCATCTTTGTCCTGATGCTTGGGTGATGCTTGGCAGTCACTATTGATGAAAGTTCAAGCTAGAATGAAATACATCTCTTAAATGACCTTCCATTTGTTTTTGAACCCATTATAACTTTGTTTCTTATTTTTGGTAATATTTTATTTTATTTTTATTTTTGCTTCATTTTATTTTTTGAAATTACTATCAGTATTTTAGTTAAAAAAAATTGAAGTCTTGCCATTTTCTCATTGGCTACTATGGCTATTTTAGACTCATATTTCCTGATTTCCGAGGAAGAGTTTTCAGAAGTCTTATTATCAGAATTGAGGTACACAGCTAATAACACAGGACCCACCAATCACAATATGTGATGTCACACTTGACCCTGACCCCTCCGGTCACAATAACGATTGAATAGGCTTAATTGATATTTCAATACAAAAGATGGGGTCTGACTCAGTATATTGTTGCTAATGTACATTTGGATTTCCTAAAAGAACAGGAAGAATAAGTCTAGAATAACACTAGTGGCCAGGGTGAAAATTTCAAGATTTACATTTTTTTTATACAGATCATGATATGAAAAATAAAGAAAAATACCAAAAATGTTTAAAACACACATATACATATAATATAAAAAACAGACTTTGATAAAACATTTTCTTGAATATCATTGTAATATTGTCTCATTTTCTGGTGGGATTCATGGTAAAATGCGTCAGATATATTATTAAACCAGAGACTAGTGCAGTCACAGAGTGCTGCTAACATTTGAACACTTTTTCAGCTGTAAATCAAGGTTTGAGAAATACTGCCTAGGAGGATAAAAACTACTTAAGTGTTTTATATTAGGAAGAAAGAGCACAGCAGAGTCCAGTGCATATAGATTTTACAGTCTTTCTATTCTTGTCTAGAAGCAAGGGAGAATTGTTGGAGGGAATATTTGTATTTTCATACTTCTGGATAGGATATTCAAGATGCACCCCTCCAAATTCAGGCAAGGAATCACAGAGTTCAGAAGAGTTGCATACTTTATTCAGGGCTATAAACTACGCATTTTGTGGACGCCCTGTCCACTTCCTCAGGTACATAGCCAATTGGCTATGTACGTGAGGAGCGTGGAATTGTCGGCATCTTGAATATCCTATCCAGAATTTTTGAGGATCCTTCGCTGGTCCGGTGCCATCTGCAGCCCTCCAATCATACTTACTATATGTGTTGTGCATGCTCACAATGTGTAAAGGTGAGAATTTTTCCTTACAGTAAACTAATTGTTATTTTGGTTACTGTGCTATCGCGCCCCTCTCTTTACCATTTCTATTCTCATACTTGCCATTTTTGACCCACACACTTTTTTCAGACCTTGCCCATCCATGTTTTCTGACCTGTAAGTTGGCATATAGATATTAGGACTGCTTTTCTTTAGCTTTAAGGGGGCATCAGCATACATTTAGTAGATAAGACAACTTTTCAGGATTCTAAGAGGTTTCCCGATTTACTGGGAAATTCCCAGAATTCTTAGGAGAGTTGACAAGTATTACATACTGAGTCCAAACGAACATGCCTCATACACTATCAGAACTTACTGAGGCATTTGAAGGTAGAGTGGAAGCCTCATGTACATATAGGATAGCCTTCTTTGGCTACATACAAGCGAGAGTGGTAATGAGGCTGTGTGCATAGGTCCTTAAAGAGGATGATTCAAGCCTCAGTTGCGCACTGCTTTTGGCTCTTAACTTCCTTCTTTGCTGCAGTTGGTTCGCTCCTGTGGATTGACAGTTTAATGGTCTGATCAGTGTATTCTGCTAGGCTTCTAGAGGAAGCTTTGCATGTGGGAACTGAAGCTGGCCAGATCCATCCATTTGGCCACCTTTAGCGTTTACTTGGGTAAGCTGTGAAGCATATTGCCTGCTTGTGCCGCAAACTCTTTACATTGCTAACCATCCAGGCTAGGATTGTAAAGTGGCCAGCAACCTTAGCGATAAGATGTACACTATAAGGCCACATTCACACTTTCTGTATTTGGTCAGTATTTTACCTCAGTATTTGTAAGCCAAAACCAGGAGTGGGTGAAAAATGCAAAAGTGGTGACGTGTTTCTATTATACTTTTCCTCTGATTGTTCCACTCCTGATTTTGGCTTTAAAATACTGATGTAAAATACTGACCAAATACAGAATGTGTGAACGAGGCCTAAGATTAAAAATCCATTCTTTCTCAAAAGCAGAGAAGATTTTAAATAAGCAGTAAATTACATAGTTGCTCGTTTTTGTTAGCACTTTGCTATTTTAGCCATTTTTTTATCTTGCGGCAATTGATTTAATGCATAGTGGTTTTAAAGATGAGTTCCAAAAAAGGAATATTTATAATAAAGTACGAAATGAGAAATGTACTGAGCTTGAGAATTCACATTGCAGTTTCCCTGCTCTTACATTTTTTTCATCCTGTGAGAGAACTAGGATGAAGTGTGCAAGCGTGAGCATTATTATGTGTACCAACTGAGGATATAATGTAGGCCATACATCAAGATCATATATGATGAGATCCTGATCTAAGTTTTATATTTGATTTATCAAACCATATACAGCTCACATCAATATATGCAGGTACTAAAATAGTGATGCAAATGATTTTTATCCTATCTCATGCAAATAAATCAGTGACGCCTATAGTAAAAGATTTATTGTCAAAGGTACAACTGGAAAAATGAGCTCCTGACAATATTCCTGCCTTTCTATGTTGAGCTAAATGAGGAAGGAAGAGATGTAATTGTAATGTAGTCCTTGATAAGAACAATACACAATACTGAAGCCTTGAATAAATCAGATATTTTGTGTTGAAGACCATTTACCATACTGGACAGGCTATACCAAAGCTATTTGTGAGACATACAATGCCAGCTCATTTCAAAAGCAATTGATGGCAAATATCTGAAGTACTGTATGCTAACAATTTCATTTTTTTTTACTTTGTAAAGTTAAAAAACTTCTCTGACTGAATGGGGAATGTAATTTAGGGACATCTTTGTACACATATGAGATAACTAGTACCAAGCCTCTCTTTTTAGTGACTTTCTGCTTAGTTTAGTTTTGTTTTATTTATCAAACTCCTGCAAACTTTATCTGTCCTTCATGATATATTGTAAGTTGTGGATGTAACTTGTAATTTATCTGCCGTGCAACTTATTCATCAAAAGCCATGTGATTTTCCTTGCATGGAAAAATTGGGTTGAGCGATGCCAGGGAACTTTTAGCAGCTACACTATATTCCCCAAACATCTAGTATTATGTTCTCTGTGGCTAATGCTGTTTTTTTATACTATGTTGTAAGGTGAAGAGAGGCACGATCAAGTCTAGCTTTTTTGCTGCCTGAGACAAAATTGTAAGTGGCACCCAGGTACGGACTGGGACTGAAATTCAGCCCTGGCATTTGAAATCACACAGGCCCATACTGTCCCCGTCCCCAGTCACCAGATGGAATATATTACTAATATTACCCTGGATGGAGGAAAGCAAAATTTACTACAATACCAATATTTCTAATGATTTCTGTGGCCTCCTGGGGTAAGTGACGGAGTCAGCGACTTTGTGCTCCATCACAAGTCTTAATACTATGGGTGTTTTGAGAATGCCAATTCTGTTAACAACATAGCAAACAAGGCGGCCCATGACCAGATAGGCCCTTCTGGCATTTGCCAGAATTGCCAGTTGGCCAGTCCGGCCCTAGTGGCACCCCCCTTTCCCACACTAAAACCGTCTAAGAAATACTAAACTGTGCACATAATATCTATATCAGTACTAGCATCCAGCAATGACTAAGTGTTGTTGGCTCACCTTGAAAGGTGGATTCTTTAAGAGCTCCATCAGACAATAGATAATCTCAGATGTGTGCAACCCATGTTTTTCATGGCTAGCACTCTTACTTGTGATAGCCTAGGGGTAGTTCTAGTGTTTTCTTTTTTCTCGGACCGAATAGTCTGTACAAATACGGAGTCTTCTCCGATAATGATCCAAGTCTGAGATCAAACTCACCAATGCGAGTCTATGAATCCATGAAAAATCGGACAGCACATGGGTACCATGTGTGTTGTGTCTGTGTTTCATGGACTGTTTGATAGAAGTTTGAGAAACCTCTATAAGCTTTTTATTCATCCAAAAAAAAAACAAAACGATGAATGGAAAGGGTCAATAAATGATTAATTTCACGGGATGTGCTGCCTCACTCTTCATATTTTTTGACCATTCCTGACCATTGGATCAAGTCCATAGAGGAGTGCACCTCCTTTTTTTCAAATTGCCTGTGCTGCTGCTTTTCTTTTAACTACCACTGATAAAAATACTGATGTATTTGTCTGACTGACCTGTGAAAGAGACGTAAGTCATAGGTTAGGTCAAGCAACACAGACTTGAGGAAATGGCAGAGTATGCAGGACTTGCTGGATGGTGCATAAATCAATAAACACCAGAACAGTAGGATATTATGTACAGCAGGCAGACAGATGGAACAGGAAACAACTGAAAACAGCTGCATGCCAGTCTTAATAATGGGCAACCTGGAGTAAAATGCATCTTACAACTGGCATGAACCTATGTCCACCTTGACCAGAAATGTTACTCCAGTCAATGTTTCCCATTGTGGCTCTCTTTACATGGTAGCGAAAATACCAACAATTCCTCTCACCTGGCACAAGCAGCCCAATGCAGTTATGTTATTGTGTCGCCTGCATAGGGCACCATTTATCACCGGCCGCTGCTGGCCTCAGGCAGGAATTGTAAGCATTGGATTGGAATGCAGTAGATATTGCAGATCAGGGAGGCAGTGTCTTTGGTCTTGAATGAGTCGTGGACTCCAACTGTAGATGCGCCGCTCATGCCATTGATGGTGACAGCGTGAAATTTTAAACATGAGGCATGTCATTGAAAAATCAGTGCTTGTCAGTGAAGTGAAGGAGGACGGCCAGAGCAGGAGAAGACCATTCCCACAGTCCTGCCCTTGTGCACAAAAATCTCATTAGGAGAAAACTTCAAATCCTGATTAAACAAGAACCGCAGAGCTGATTTCTTCACCAAAGGTATCAATGTATTCTGTATCACAGCGCCATTACAACCATGTCTTTACTTTACATCACAAAATCATCTTGACAGGTTCTCTTTAAATCCAGAAATTTGCTTTCACACATGTTTTTAGATAAGTGATTTACTACATACTAATTATTGCACATGAAGCTCTTTTCTCATTATTTTACAACCAAGTTTAGATGTGACAAATTTGTTGTGAATTTGTGATTCAAAATCTGCAAGAAAGTCTGCAATAAATTACAGTACATGTGAATGGAGTTTGCGAAAGACCTGAATAAGTAGCAGAAAATTCTATAAAGAAAAAGATACGTTACAGATTTTCAAATCCACAGCATGCTTAAAGGGGTTGTCCGACAGTGAAATATGTTATGCATGGATTAATAAATATTAATAAACAGAGGCAAACTCACCTTCCAGCGCCCATGTGGATCTAGCACAGGCCACTTTTGTGTTCTCTGCTGGTGTCCACCAGCTACAGAAGCCATGCCTTTGCTGTACTGAAGTCCCAGCACTGCTGCAGCCTTAAAATTTGCTGTAGCAGTTAAATAACTAGAAAAACATATTATTGGATGTGGGATCTATCGGGATGCTGGAAGGTGCGTATGCCTCTGTTTATTATTTTTAATTAATTCATGCATTTAAAAAATATGTATTTTTCTCTTGGATTACCCATTTGATATATTAAGGAGGTTGCCTTTAGAATTAACTCTATAGAGATAAAATCAATAATACAGTGGGTACAGAAAGTATTCATACCCCTTTCAATTTTTCACTCTTTGCTTCATTGCGGCAATTTGGTACATTCAAAAAAGTTCATTTTTTTTACTCATTAATGTACACTCTGCACCCCATCTTGACAGAAAAAAATCAAACAGAAATGTAGAAATTTTTGCAATTTTTTTTTAAAAAGAAAAGCTGAAATATCACATGGTCATAAGTATTCAGACCCTTTGATCAGTATTGAGCAGAAGCACCCTTTTGAGCTAGTACAGCCATGAGTCTTCTTGGGAATGGTGCAACAAGTTTTTCACACCTGGATTTGGGGATCCTCTGCCATTCTTAATTGCAGATCATCTCCAGTTCTGTCAGGTTGGATGGTGAACGTTGGTGGACATCCATTTTCAGGTCTCTCCAGAGATGCTCAATTGGGCTTAGGTCAGGGCTCTGGCTGGGCCAGTCAAGAATGGTCACAGACTTGTTCTGAAGCCACTCCTTTATTATTTTAGCTGTGTGCTTAGGGTCATTGTCTTGTTGGAAGGTGAACCTTTGGCCAAGTCCAAGGTCCAGAGCACTCTGGAAGAGGCTTTCATCCAGGATATCTCTGTACTTGACCGCATTCATGTTTCCTTTAATGGCAACCAGTCGTCCTGTCTCTGCAGCTGAAAAACACTCCCAGAGCATGATGCTGCCACCACCATGTTTCACTGTTGGGATTATATTGGGCAGGTTATGAGCAGTGCCTGGGGTTGTTCTTTACCTCTCTCACCAAGGCTTTTCTCCCATGATTGCTCAGTTTGGTTAGATGGTCAGGTCTAGGAAGGCTTCTTGTGGTCACAAACTTCTTCCATTTAAGGATTATGGAGGCCACTGTTCTTTTTGGAACCTTGAATACTGCAGAAATTTTGTTGTAATCTTGGCCAGATCTGTGCCTTGACACAATTCTGTCTCTGAGTTCCTTGGCCAGTTCCTTTGGCCTCATAATTCTCATTTGGTCTGACATGCACTGTGAGCTGTGAGGTCTTATATAGACAGGTGTGCACCTTTCCAAATCAAGTCCTATCAGTTTAATTAAACACAGCTGGACTCCAGTGAAGAAGTAGAACCATCTCAAGGAGGATCACAAAGAATGGACAGCATGTGACTTAAATATGAGTGTCTGAGCAAAGGGTCTGAATATTTATGACCATGTGATATTTCAGTTTTTCTTTTTTATAAAATTTGCAAAAAATTCTGCATTTCTGTTTTTTTAGTCAAGATGAGGTGCAGAGTGTATATTAATGTGAAAAAATGAACTTTTTTGAATTTACCATATTGCTGCAATGAAACAAAGAGTAAAAAATGTAAAGGGGTATGAATGCTTTACGTACCCACTGTATAGGAAAAACTATGCAGGGATATATCTTTGTTGTCCCTATTACACCAACACCTAAATTCAACAGCACAATCCAGAGAAAAAACAGCATGCAACACAAAAACCCTAAAAGCCTACTTTGGAGCTATAATTCTATAGGATCTCCCCTGAATACCACTGATGGAAAGATACACCTTATGATACATTACTTTTCCTCTCTAATCTAATATAATGTATGCTATGCGTTATAGGCCTTTCTTGCTGTTGTATGGAATAATAGAGATTACTTTGCTATTACATTTTATAGGAAAAGGATACTGATGCAACAAAGAACAAAGGCACTCTTTACTTACATTAACTGATGAACAAACCTTTACAGGAAAGTTGAACCTTACCAATTGTAAACCAGTGTAAATATGCCAGGATTCAGCAATAAAAAAGCAAACTGCATCTTTCATGCCAATCTAAATACCATCTATGGTCATTAGCGCAAGGTTAACAAGCACTTATTGACTTGATTTAATTTTGGTGGTTGTAGAAGCGCCCTAAACATAATGTGAACAGAGACTAAAGCCAGAATTACAGATATATGCTAAGCCCCAATCATTGACCTGCTACTACTTGTCTATTTCACTTAGAAGTTACAGTGAACATTCTCAAATGGAAGAGCATGTTTTATTCAATGCAGTACAATAAAATCAATGTATACTACTATAAAGGTTTGATAAAACAAGTGTATCCGTATTAGGATTTGATAACGTAGTGCTCACCAGTCTCCATGTGTTGCCAGTGCCACTCATCTTAGAGTCAGCCTGATGAACCCTCCAGCGTAAAGAATCAATGTCATATTAGGACTTCAGAGTTTCTGATTTGAGTAACGCAGCAGTTACCTAGAAAGTGATGTCTCCATCATGCTCTTCCAAGATAAAATGCAATCCTCAAGGGTTCAAGAGCACTTAGTTCCTGCAATCAATACTAACTAAACCATCAAGTATTTTTTTGTATTTTTCTGCTATCTAGAAGCTTACTATCCACTAGACTGAGCATTTGGCAACAGTATTACTTCTCTAGTATATATAACAAGTATCTACTGAATTACCATGGTGATGGTTATTATTTTATTTCACTCTATCTGTATATTATATTATATTTATTATCAAACAAAGGAAAAAGTGACCGGCACAAGTGGAACATGATAAACAAACATGAAGATGATTGATCTTATTTTACTGAAGCCAGGTGGAAAAATTCAACTGGTGTGCGGTGCTCGGCATGAAAAACACAAATGTATCTTCTTAAGTAATGCGAAGAAAAAATGCGTCACTCACCAAGTTGAGAAAAATTCCAGTGTCCTCTATTTCACCATGTGTGGCTTGGACAATGTGTCGGACAAACAGATTAAGGAGGCATGTGGGGAGGAAAGACTATGGGGACCCATTGAGGCGATATATTATATTTATTTATTATAGATGAAATACTAGGAAAAAAGTTAGAAAAATAAAAATGTTCATGATATTTAATATAATATGCAGATATAACAATCTGTGGAAAATATCTGAAATAAGAATGATCATCTTACAATGTGTTAACCGACACATAACCAGCTACGCTGATTATGAACATACATACAGCTTTAAGAGGACCTGTCATCCATATTTTATATCCAATACTAATGGCACATATATAAAGATGATTTCATGCCATACCTTGATATGTTTTGCTGTGTTAGAGAAATTCATAGTTCAGATTGTAGTCTAATGAGTTGCAAGTGCAGTGGGGCGGGCACTGTACGCACAGCTCACTACTTCTTTGCTTTTTCCTTGACCATTGCCTGCCTCTGGATGTCTCCTGTCACTGAAGCATAAGTGACATAGAGACCGCAGGCAGCAGGCGTACAATAGGGAGAGAGTGGAGGAGATTTTATTCAATATCTCACTGACCAAAAAAATCTGTTTCCTGAATTTTGACAAAACTGACTTTCATAGAACATTTTTTCAACCCATAATATGAAAGTAAGATTAATGATAACTTTCATTACAAAATCTTCAATTTTACTCAAATTAGTTGATGCAAAAATGAACACACATCACAGTAAGGGCTCCTTCTCACTTGTGAGAAATATGTCCGAGTCTCGCAGGTTAAAACCCTGCTCTGGTGCCGGCACTCCAGAGTGGAGTAACCTGCGAGACTCAGACATATTTCTCACAAGTGAGAAGGAGCCCTTAATTACATTTAGTATTTTGTATGACCTCCATGATTTTTAAGGATAGCACCAAGTCTTCTAGACATGGAATCAACAAATTTGTGACATATTGCAATATCTGTCTTTTTTCATTCTTTGTGAACGACCTCTTTTAAAGCCTGGTTGCTGGATGGAGAGTGATTCTCAACTTGTCTCCTCAGAATTCCTCATAGGTGTTCAATTATGTGCAGAAAAGGAGACACTTTCACCCCGTTCTTCTTCAGAAATGTGATATTGCCCTTAGATGTGTATATATTGGAAAAGCGAACGTCTGCCAAGGGTGATGGTAGCATCTTTTCTTTCAATATAAAAGCAGTACATCTGTGAATTCATGATACCATCAATGAAATGAAGCTCCCTGACACCAGCAGCACTCAAGCATACTGCCATCACCATGTTTCATCATAGGCATCATGTAATATTTTTAATTATTCTCCTCACTTTTGTGAAGTCATTCAGATTTGAAGCAATGAGTTCCAAAAACATTTATCATAATCTCATTTTTCCAGAACATGGAGTCCCAGTATTCTTCATATTTTTCTTTATGAACCCTGTCAAATTGTAGGTCGGCTTTCTTTTTCATGGCCTTCAGGAGACGCTTCCTTCATGGATGGTACTAGTACATGCCATTGCTCTGCAGTGTGCCCCTGTTGTGAATTCTATTTTTGGGCTCCCTCTAGTGGTCACAAGCGGTACTGTGTAGTGTTGTCTTTCTGCAGGTTGGCTGCATCAGCTGGTTCGTTATCCTTGGTTGGTTTCCTATTTAGCTCACCTGGAGACTCAGTTCCTTGCCTGCTATCAATGTATTCAGTGCTCTTCAGATTCCTTGTGTCTACCTTGCTCCCAGTCTCTCCAAGACAAGCTAAGTTTTTGTTTGATCATTTTTTGATTATCAGTGTTCATTATGTTTTTAGTCCAGCTCGCTAAAATGTGATTTCCTCGCTTGCTGGTTGCTCTAGGGGACTGAGTTTCTCCCCCCACACCGTTAGTTAGTGTGGGGGTTCTTGAAATCTCAGAGTGGATATTTTGTAAGGGTTTTTTACTGACCGCATAGATTCCCTTTTCTATTTTCTGCTATCTAGTATTAGTGGGCCTCATTTGCTGAATCTGCTTTCACCCCTGTGTATGTGCCTTCCTCTTACCTCACCGTTATTATCTGTTGGGGGCTTCTATATCTTTGGGGAATATTTCTCTGGAGGCAAGAGAGGTCTTTTCTTTCTCTCTAGGGGTAGTTAGTTCCTCAGGCTGGCTCGGGACATCTAGGATTTTTAGGCACGTTCACCGGCTACTTCTAGTGTGTTTGGATAGGTTCAGATTTGCGGTCAGTCCAGTTTGCCACCTCCCTAGAGCTTGTCCTATGTTTGTTACTTAGCTGGAGTAATTTGTGATCCTCAACCACTAAGGATCATAACATGCCCCACATTGTGTGTCAGGAAACACTCACCCTGGATTGGCTTTCTACTTTAGCTAACTACAGTGAATTTGCATGTAGATTTTCTTTTACTTTTCTCATCAGAAGACGCTTAGGTGTTAACTTCTGTATTTGGCCTGGTCATCTATGTGAGATGGTTTCAATTTCACCGTTGTGTATTTTTTAATCATTTTTGCTACAGTATTCTGTTTAATAAGTAAATATTTTCTTATTTTCTTGCAGCCTTCACCTTTCTTGTGTAAAAAATTATATTCTTTCTCAGGTCTTCTGACATTTCTCTTCCATGTGGTACCATTGCTGACAGCATGAATTAGGAAGGGTTTTTCTTTGTTAAGCAATTCCTTTCTTTAATCAATCAACTGATGAACATCTGTTTAATGAATAATTAGACTTACCTGTTGTTACAGTCTTGTTAATTAGAATTTTAAAGTCTAAACTTTAGCTTTGCTGCCAAGACTTTTCATTGACGTGTACTCATTTTTGCAGCATGGTCTTGAATTGAATGAATTAATTAGGAAAATTGCTTTTTTGGATTATGCAAAATAACAAATCTTGTTTTCAATCAATGGCCCACATTTGTTGGAGTAAATTGTAGTATGGCATCCCATCGAAAATGTGTTGATATAATAAACATATGGGGATAACTAACTTTTAAAATATCTGCACATAGATTTTAAAAATGTGGTACCGCAGCATTTGAGAACTAACCAAGGTTAATTATTTATAGAAAAAGATGCAGCATTTAATATAAAGCCCCTAAAAAGTTTTGATCAGTCAGATGCCCTCTTCTTGGCAATAGAATGGTGGCTCTCTTGGCATATTTAATCAGGTTTATTAAGCGCCATTATAGCACTGCAAGCACATATTTTCATAGTTCGTGTTTACCATTCATAGTTTGTGTATCAGTCATAAATTTTATAGCTCCAATGATAAGCAATTCGTCTGATATAATTCTGTAAAGTGGATTGAGGAAGGGACACAACTTTCATATGTAAAAGCCCCTTTTTATCTTATAGAATGGACAAGATCATTTCTTGAAGCACCATGTATCCTACAAAAAATAGTAAATGTGCTCCTCTCATAATAGAGATTGGACAGCTCCAATGTAACCCAAGCTATAATTAATCAAGCTAGTCTTTTTTGCATTCTTGAGACCCTAACCACATCTATATTTAAAGCCTCCCTTTAAAGGCTCCAGATTCTGTTATTTTTACTGGAATAACTGGTGCTGCATGCCGCATTATTGTTTTGTAAAATGACATACAGTAGAACCAAAATTTGATGGACCCCATTATAGGTCAATGTGGTCCATTTAGCTCTGATAGTGTTAAAAAATGTAATGGATATATCACTGGCATGGCAGAAAATATATAATGTTCATATGAACCAGCCTTAAGGCTACATGTACCAGGATGCATTCATATCATGTGTCCTCGCTCAGATTTGCAATGACAGCAAAGTTTTTTCTAAAAATTGCTGGTGTGTTTAATTCTCACATATATGTATGACATTTACAGGATTCCCCCATTATAGCAAAAAAAAAAAAAGCAAATGTCTTGGTGGAATAGACAAAAATGGATATCCATGGCTAGTCATATGTAATGTAATATCTCACAGGACATAAAGTGTGACTGATAATGTGAGAAAATAAATTCATTAACTTCAGAACAAGAACTCAAACACAGAATATTAGCAATAGGAATGCTAGCATTGTCTAATGAGGTTTATGTGCTCCCCTGGGCTTCCCTATTGATTATGCACTGTAAATTACTAGACACTAATCCTTTAATTCACCTATATGAGTATTTGTGTGGGAGTGTTTTATTATTTTTCCGACCTTGCAAAGGTGCTCAGTTTTTGAAATGATGATTTTTTAAATGACTGTAATTAGGAGCTTTGTTGCTTGACATCGCACAAAATACAATGTTATGTATTATTCAACTGAAAGCCCTTATATAACATTTATTTTACATTTTACTTTGTTGTAATATTTTATATTTAGTCCCATTGTCTGAAATGATTAACTTTTCAAATGTGGATCCAAATACAGTTGTCATTGTGATATGAAAATTGGTTGCTAGGCCATTTTGTTTGGCCAATGCAGAGCTCATATCACGCTGATTTCTCTTTTTATGTTTTAATTACTCTGACTTGGAAAAAAGTTCTTTATATCTACATATAGCACCCCTGAAAATCAGTATTCGTATAGTCCCCTTTCATTCACTATATTTCAACTTCCATTCAGGTTCCTCATTCTTTCCTGCAGTTGCATTCAACATTAATATGCTAATAGTGATCATTCCCACTGTTTCTGGAGGAATCGTCAATGTAATGGCATACTGCTATTCAGTGAACAACTTCAATTTAATGAAGTTCTAATACGACAGCGAGTTTAAAAAAATCTTTGTTACAAATATAACTAAAAAGTCACATTGTTGCTTGAGTTTTGATGAAAAAATGTTTAGAGGAAGCAGCTTTATATCTTTAATCGAGCTCTTTATAGCTTGTTGGGCTTGTTTTGTCTTTAAATTGGTTTTCTTTTTTTCTAAGCAGGGTTTTACAGTGTCATTCAACTCTCAAATACAATTTGTTCATCTTCCCTATGTCAAGTCGTGGTTGCTGTCAGTGGACATTTAGTGGCATAAAGCTTCCAAATTCTAAGGTTTCTTCTTGTTCTAGTGATCAAGAGTGTGTATATATAAATATATACATATATATATATATATATATATATATATATATATATATATATATATATATATACACAGTGGGTACAGAAAGTATTCAGACCCCTTTAAATTTTTCACTCTTTGCTCCATTGCAGCCATTTGGTAAATTCCAAAAGTTCATTTTTTCTGATTAATGTACACTCTGCACCCCATCTTGACTGAAAAAAACCAGAAATGTAGAAATGTTTGAAAATTTAATAAAAATAGCCTGAAATATCACATAGTCATAAGTATTCAGACCCTTTGTCCGGACACTCATATTTAAGTCACATACTGTCCATTTCCTTGTGATCCTCTTGAGATGGTTCTATTCCTTCATTAGAGTCCAGCTGTGGCAAGGCACACATCTTGGCAAGGTTAAAAAAGAATTTCTGCAGTACTGAAGGTTTCTAAGAGCACAGTGGTCTCCATGATCCTTAAATGGAAGAAGTTTGGGACCACCATAAGTCTTCCTAGACCTGGCCGTCCAGCCAAACTGAGCAATCATAGGAGAAGAGCCTTGGTGAGAGAGGTAAAGAAGAACCCCAAGATCACTGTGGCTGAGCTAAAGAGATGGAGTAGGAAGATGGGAGAAAGTTCCGCAAAGTCAACTATCAATGCAGCCCTCCACCAGTCAGGCTTTTATGACAGAGTGGCCCAACGGACGTTTCTCCACAGATCAAGACATATGAAAGCCTGCATAGAGTTTGCTAAAAAACACATGAATGACTCCCAGACTATGAGAAATAAGATTCTTTAGGCCTGCACAAGAATACCTGCAGACTAGTCTGGCTGCAGGTCATATAAGACCTTCTAAGTCCCCTGTGGCTGTGGGGTTCTTTTTTGTAAAAAAAAAGATGGTGGTCTTAGGCCGTGTCTGGATTTCAGGGAGATTAATAAGATCACTGTGTGCAATCCTTACCCCTTGCCGCTAATTCCGGATTTGTATAACCAATTAGTTGGAGCCAAGTGGTTCTCTAAGATCGATCTCTGTGGGGCATATAATTTGCTGCGGGTTAAAGAAGGCGATGAATGGAAGACAGCCTTTAATACACCGGAAGGTAATTTTGAGTGTCTAGTTATGCCTTTCTGGAGCGCCCCCACACCGCCGCAGGGCCGAGGGGTACCCGGAGCCGGGCCTCTGAGTCTCAGTTCTGGGGTTGTCACGGTGGCTAGACCCGGTCCGTGGCCCTGTCTGTCAGTGGGGGACGTCCGGTGCAATAAGTGGTGTTGTAACGGTGCAGTTGTGGGGTGCAGGTCGCGGTAAATAATGAGGACACCAGGTTGCAGTCTCTTTACCTCTTTACTGAAGATCTCTGGGTCCTCAATCCAGAATACGGCTCACCAGGCTGCGCAAGTCCGGCCGGTCCAATGACACTTCCAGAGTTCTCTTCACAGGAGGAAATCTGTGCCTTCCCCCTAGCGCTATGTGTTGTAGTCCTTCCCTGCTGTGCTTACGGAAAGTACCCCACAACTGTTGTGTCTGTTTCTGATGTTCCCTCACAACTCGACTAGATGATGTTCTGCTAATCCTCCGTCCCTCCCTGAGGTTCGGGTAGGAACGGCACCCGTTTGACGGGTAGGCCTGGAGTTCTTCCGGGACCCTAGAGACGCCCCTCTCCCACAATTGCCTCCCAAGACTTCATAGGTGATTTGAGTTAGACAGCCCGCCTGAGACTGACTGCCCTGCCGCTGTTTGGAGTATTGCTTGAAGCTGAATGTTATTCTACTCCCTCGGCGTTCCGGCCACCGGTAGTGCGCCTCAGTAGGATGTTGCTTTGGTCTTACAGCACAACTCCTACTGGTATTTCTCCTTTGCGTGATCCCGTTTCTCACTCAGCACAATCTATCTCTCTTCTAATCCTTTCTTGGGCACTGCCGCTACCCGGAGCAGGCACGGTCCCGTTACGTTCGTTCTCGTTGCCAAGCCTCTGTCAGGATCCCACCCCTGACTGAGACCCTACTGTGTCTTCCCCTACAACACCCTCTGCCACAAGGTGTTGCCTGGTTCCAACCCAGTCAGCTTTCTGATCTAACTTCCTGCCTGACCCCCAGTTTACCCACTATGGTGGGGAGTGGCCTAATGAATAGCACCCTTAGCTCCCCCCGGAGGCCCGGCTGTGAAATGTATTGGTGTCTGTGATACCTGATCAGATGAACTCCTTCAGTGCCATCGGACGCACCATAGCTCCCCATAGTGGCGGAGCCACAGTACTGCAACGACCAGGACTCTGGGGCGCTGCACTCCCCCCTGGTTAAACACAGTACTCCGGGACTGAGAAGAAAACAACAATACAAGTTTAGCAAAAAGACATACAATTTTTGTTGAGTGCAAATAACAATACGTATACTTGAACAAGCTTCCCTTTATGGGAGGTGAGAATACTTGAACGTTACAAAACATGGTTAAACATTAAACATTATAAATTACAGGCTATAAATAACTCCTGTTACCCAACCGGGTATTCTACTAAGTGCAAAAATTGCTGAACAATACTTTAACATTGCCTTTAAGGACATACACTCTGTATCCACCAAAGACCTTCCTATAATCACATTATAAGGTAAATTAACTTTTTCATTCTCCTTCTTTGAATCTGCAGGACCGCCTGTCCTATCGGCACCAGACCTACTGCCTCTCCTTTCTGTTACAGGACCACCCCGTTCAGCCAGGGCCTACTGCCTTTTCAACTTCTATACACAGTATAGATCATAACATTACTTTCAGTTTTAAAAGCACTGAGCCGTCTACGTACGGCTCCTAGGAGGACTCACTACCCAACCCCTACGGGTTCACTTTCTGTCTTCTGTAACACATTATTAACTCTTTCTTTACAATAACTAACTTACTATGGAGGACTCAGGGTTTACCTTCTATCCCTAGTTTCTTATCAACATTCTCAACTATCCCCTTATAACATCAATCTTCATTACTATTTTCTTTCTGGAAACATCATCTGCATTTCTCTACATTTAACCAATCAAATACATATAACTTTTACATGTAAGAATTATCATCACTTTCGCTCATCAAGACATTATTGCTATCCATCAATCTTAAAGCAATACGATTCTTCAAATATACACGTGGATGTCCCCTTTAAGAAGGGACCAAATCTTCAGGAGGTAGCATTTGTTCTCTAGCTACCAGTCCATACTCAGCAAAGGCTCCGGTGCGGTATCTTCGCAAAGAGTCTCTTTCTAAGTAAAACCAGTAGGAAACACCCTTAAGAAGGTGTGAACTATGTACAAGAAGTTTGTATCATGCACTGTTCATGATTGCGGCAGTTTTTAAGACTTGTGCAAAAACTTAGAAAAAATAAACAAAACAACAAGGATCCCGGGTCAACAAAGGGATCCATAAGGAATTAACCCTGAACAGGTTTAGCAGCAACAGTAAACAAACAGTTAAAAAGAAGAACTATTTACACTTTCTTAAAGCATTCATGCTTACTCTTTTTCAGAATCCCCCACGAGGCGCCACCTGGCGGGTGAACCCCTGCAGCCCAGGTTCCAGGTCCACTCCCGCTGCCAGGTACACCCCATGGGTTCGGGTCTGTTGCACAACCAGGTCGTGTGCGGTAATAAAGGTCTGTGTCCCCACTTCTCTCTGTGCTGGCACAGCAGGAACACCGGTCACTCGAGGAGGCGCCTCCTTGGCCACTACAGTGGTAGTGGTGGTGGCCAGACTGCAGGTCACAGTTTCCGTTAATGTACAGGTGGGGGTGACCAAGGTGGCCACCGACCGGTCACACGGGGACACTTTGGCTACAGGGGCCGGTTTTTCCGGCACCTTGGGCGGGGGTTCCATTGACCTCTTCTTGCGCACATTCAGAGCGAACCACCCCTTCTCCCCAAAATGTCTGGTGTAGATGACACTGTCTCCTGGGTAGAGGTCTCGATCGGGGTGGCCCTCCCTGAGATGCGACTCAACGTCCCGGCGGTTAACAAAGACCTCCGCGTATAACCCCGGTTCCTTAATAAAGCCCCAGCCTCCTCGGAGCTTAAAGGTGGTGATGATGCCCTGCCTGCGCGGGGCCTGGTGAGCGGTGGGGTCCTTGCGGGCCCGATCCTTTACTGCCAGGTCCTTCTGATGATAAGCCTCCATCCCAGCCCGGTACGCCTCGTCCTCTTCCTTCCATTGCTGTTCCAGCTGGGCCTGGTATGTGTCCCAGCTCAGGGCCTGCACCATCTCCCCTTCCCGCATCTCCACCCCGGGGAATCCCATGAGGTCGGGTCCGGGGTTCACCCAGCGGTATACCGTGCGCTCCACACGGGTCTCGCAGGACAGGGTGATTGGTGTGATCGGGGCCTTCATGCGATGTTCCATGCCCGTAGCTTCCTCCCAGGGCAACAGACGTTGGAGCTTATGAGTCCCAGGGGAAGGGGGCGCTGCAACGGGGCCCACTAACACACCCTCTGCTAGCGGGGCAGGATTGGCGGACTCACCAACCGTTGCGAGTTCACTTTCCGCGACAGGTCCCGCTGGTTCCTCCGGTGAGGTCTCCGATGTCCGGGAACTCTCTGCCGGCACCACTAAGCGCGGAGCCTGGACCCCCACATTCAGTTGGAGAAGTTGGTTGAATAAGTCCTCCATCTCGGCCCTCAGGAATCTGGTGTTGTCCACGGAAGACGGGCTGCTGTGCTCATCCGGGTAGTCGGGGGAGGTTTCCACTTCAACCCCACTGTCGGGTTCAGAGCTGCTGGCCATGGCGTCCTCCACGTGGGTCGCTTCCGGGTCTCTTTCCCGCTCTCTCCTTCGTGGGCGGTGTCGTTTTCTCGGTCTCCGCCCTCCATTGAGGATTAGGAGGCGGATCTCTGCCGCTGACGGACACGTCCTCACCGTGCAGAAATATTTAGACTGGGCGGCCATTGTTTTTCGCGCTCTCCAGCTTGCCTACGCCCACTCCACGCCCCTCTTCTCTTCCGGCGCTCTCCTCAGCGCTGCAATGGCGGCGGATTTTGGCGGCAAGTGGCGCAGCACACAGTCTTTGCAATAAAGTACAGTCCAAGCACAGTAAATCACAGTTCCAAGGCACACATGACCTGATTCTTCAGGCTTTAAGTAGATCCTGTTCGTGACGCCAAGTTGGAGCGCCCCCACACCGCCGCAGGGCCGAGGGGTACCCGGAGCCGGGCCTCTGAGTCTCAGTTCTGGGGTTGTCACAGTGGCTAGACCCGGTCCGTGGCCCTGTCTGTCAGTGGGGGACGTCCGGTGCAATAAGTGGTGTTGTAACGGTGCAGTTGTGGGGTGCAGGTCGCGGTAAATAATGAGGACACCAGGTTGCAGTCTCTTTACCTCTTTACTGAAGATCTCTGGGTCCTCAATCCAGAATACGGCTCACCAGGCTGCGCAAGTCCGGCCGGTCCAATGACACTTCCAGAGTTCTCTTCACAGGAGGAAATCTGTGCCTTCCCCTAGCGCTATGTGTTGTAGTCCTTCCCTGCTGTGCTTACGGAAAGTACCCCACAACTGTTGTGTCTGTTTCTGATGTTCCCTCACAACTCGACTAGATGATGTTCTGCTAATCCTCCGTCCCTCCCTGAGGTTCGGGTAGGAACGGCACCCGTTTGACGGGTCGGCCTGGAGTTCTTCCGGGACCCTAGAGACGCCCCTCTCCCACAATTGCCTCCCAAGACTTCATAGGTGATTTGAGTTAGACAGCCCGCCTGAGACTGACTGCCCTGCTGCTGTTTGGAGTATTGCTTGAAGCTGAATGTTATTCTACTCCCTCGGCGTTCCGGCCACCGGTAGTGCGCCTCAGTAGGATGTTGCTTCGGTCTTACAGCACGACTCCTACTGGTATTTCTCCTTTGCGTGATCCCGTTTCTCACTCAGCACAATCTATCTCTCTTCTAATCCTTTCTTGGGCACCGCCGCTACCCGGAGCAGGCACGGTCCCGTTACGTTCGTTCTCGTTGCCAAGCCTCTGTCAGGATCCCACCCCTGACAGAGACCCTACAGTATCTTCCCCTACAACACCCTCTGCCACAAGGTGTTGCCTGGTTCCAACCCAGTCAGCTTTCTGATCTAACTTCCTGCCTGACCCCCAGTTTACCCACTATGGTGGGGAGTGGCCTAATGAATAGCACCCTTAGCTCCCCCCGGAGGCCCGGCTGTGAAATGTATTGGTGTCTGTGATACCTGATCAGATGAACTCCTTCAGTGCCATCGGACGCACCATAGCTCCCCATAGTGGCGGAGCCACAGTACTGCAACGACCAGGACTCTGGGGCGCTGCATTTCGGCCTTACAAATGCTTCAGCCTTCTTTCAAAATTTAATTGATGACATCCTGAGGCCGTTGATCAGTAGGAGTATGATTGTTTATTTGGATGATATTTTTATCTATTCGCCCAATCTGGAGTCGCATTGGCAGAGAGTCCGTGAGGTTCTGCAGATTCTGAGCGAAAACTCACTCTTTGCTAAACAGGAGAAATGCGAGTTTGTGGTACAGAAAATTAGTTTTTTGGGGTACTTTGTTTCCAGTGATGGTTTTAAGATGACCCGGTGAAGGTTCAGGCAGTATTGGAGTGGCCTAGAGCTGAATGCTTGAAGTCTATTCAGAGATTTTTGGGTTTTGCTAATTATTATAGAAAATTCATAAAGAATTTTTCTGTTATCGCAAAACCCCTTATTGATCTTACTAAGAAGGGTTCCAATACTGTCCAATGGTCCCCTGAGGCTGTTAAGGCTTTTGAGCATCTCAAGGAGAGTTTTAGCTCTGCTCCAGTTTTGATCCAGACAGATGAGACTAAGCCCTTTCTGGTAGAGGTGGACGCCTCATCAGTAGGAGTGGTGACTGTTCTGTCCCAGGAGGGAGAGGATGGGGTGCATCCCTGTGCTTTCTTTTCTAAGAAATTGTCAGGGGCGGAGCTCATCTACGATGTTGGGAACCGAGAATTATTGGCTACTAAGCTTGCGTTTGAGCATTGGCAACATTTTTTGGAGGGCGCTAGACATCCTATACAAGTCTTTACTGATCATAAGAACCTGATCTGTCTGGATGCTGCTAAACGTTTGAATGCCTGTCAAGCTAGGTGGGCATTGTTTTTTGCCGGTTCCATATCTCTGTGACATATATCCCTGGGACAAAAAATGTTAAAACTGATGCTTTGTCTCAAAGTTTCTCCCCAGCGGTTAATACTGAAAAGGAAGAATCTATTCTGCAGAGAGGGGTGGTGATGGCAGCATTAGGTTCTGAGTTGGAAAATAGCATTCTTAAAGCCCATGATGCGGCACCAACTAACACTCCGTATGGGAAATTATTTGTCCCTAAAGCCCTGAGGAGAGCTTTGATTACAGAATGTCATGAGTCATATTTGGCGGGTCATCCGAAACAAGAAAGTCGAAAGGTCGGAGTTTCTGGTGGCCGGGGTGGCTAAGAGAAATTGTCAAGTGGGTGCGTCAGTGTACTGTATGCGCTAGGTCTAAGGCTTCTCATGCTCTGGCAGCAGGGTTGCTTTGCCCATTAGAGGTTCTCAGTTCTCCATGGACACATCTTGCAATGGATTTTATCACCGACCTGCTGGTCTCTGAGGGTTTTTCTGTTATCTGGGTTGTTGTGGACCGGTTTAGTAAGATGTGTCATATGGTCCCGTTCTATAAATTACCCTGCGCTAAGACACTTGCCAGGGCATTTGTGAAAGAGATTGTCAGACTCCATGGTGTTCCCACGGACATTGTCTCCAATAGGGGACCACGGTTTGTGGCTCGCTCTTGGCGTGCCTTTTGTGACAGACTTAAGGTTCATTTGTCATTTTCGTCAGGCTATCATCTGCAGTCCAATGGACAGACCAAGAGGAAGAACCAGGACATTGAGCAGTTTTTCAGATGTTTTGTAGCGGACAATCAGGAGATGTGGTCGGAATATCTACCATTAGCTGAGTTTGCTCTCAATAATCATACGTCTTCTTCAGCTGGGTGTTCTCCTTTCTTTTGTTGTACGGGGAAGAATCCATCTTTCGGTCCTTTTTCTAAGATTGGGTCTGCGGTGCCTGAGGAGGAGAGTTTTTCTGGAAATTTGGAAAGGGTTTGGACCAGTGTGCGCCATAATCTTAAACAGGCTAATAGGGGATCTAAGAAATATTTTGACAAGAGAAGAAGGGAGGCGAGGTTTGTTGTCGGGACATGGTTTGCTTGTCCTCTAGGAATCTGCATTTGAAGATCCCTTCTAAAAAGTTGGGGCCAAATTTTATAGGACCTTTCAAAGTGGTTCACATTATCAACTCAGCAGCGGTGAGATTAGACATTCCTTCGTCATGGAAAATTAATTCAGTTTTTCATGGATCTTTGCTGATGAAGGTTGACACTCCAGATAAGGTGTCTATGCCATCTGCTCCTCCAATTGATGAGGACTGCAAGTTTGAGATTTCATGTATTCTTGATTCCAGGTGGCATAGAGGAGGGTTACAGCATCTTGTGTCCCGGAAGGGTGAAAGCTGTGGACGTCTCAGCCTCAAGTTTATTTAAGGCTTTTCACGGGATATTTCCGAATAAGGCCTGGCCTATAGGATCCAGGGGATCCTCGTTAAAAGGGGAGGTACTGTTAGAATCTGTTTAGTTTGTGACTATCTGCCATTTTCTTGTGGAGTTCTGGCTGCTGGTCTTTTTTCCTCTGGTGCTGGGTTTGTCTTGGGTCAGGTGTTTGTATCACTCTTTATTTACCAGCACCTGCCTCCCAGTCCTTGTTGGACAACAGTGTTAATCTGCTTGAGCTCTAGCTTGGTGCTTTGCTTTGTCTTCTATGTGTGTTATTTGTGCAGTGCTGGTACCTCTGGTTCTGCTAGCCTTAGTTTCTGTTTTCTATTGGTTTCTGCAGCCTTCTCTGTGTTTTCTATTAGGAGGTGACCCGTTTTTGTACCCAGTCCTTAGTTCTTTTAGGGAAGCCCTTACCCTTATCTATAGGTCTTCACTTGAGATTAACCTAGGATCTTCGGTGGGTCTATTTGCAAGGAATGGGTCGCCCACTCCATTGTAAGGTTTCAGGCTAGTCATAGTACAGGGTCAGTTTTCCCCCTTCTACCTTAAGGCTGAGTCACACATAACGATATCGTTAACGATATCGTTGCAACGTCACACTTTTGGTGACGTAGCAATGATCCCGCTAACGATCTCATTATGTGTGACAGTGACCAACGATCAGGCCCCTGCTGGGAGATCGTTGGTCATTGGGGAATGATCAGGACCATTTTTTGGTCGCTGATCACCCGCTGTCATCACTGGATCGGCGTGCGTGACGCCAATCCAGCGATGTGTTCACTTGTAACCAGGGTAAATATCGGGTTACTAAGCGCAGGGCCATGCCTAGTAACCTGATATTTACCCTGGTTACCATTGTAAAAGTTAAAAAAAAAGTACATAGTCACATTCTGATGTCTGTCACGTCCCCCAGCGTCCACAGGGTTAAAACTGCTTTCGGCAGGAGCGCTGCTAATGCACGCGCTGCTGCCGAGAGCTTCCCTGCACTGACTGTGTCAGTGCCGGCCATAAAGCAGAGCACAGCGGGGACATCACCGCTGTTACTGCCGGCGCTGACACATTCAGTGCAGCGTGAATTAGCAGCGCTCTTGCCGAAAGCAGTTTTAACCCTGTGGATGCCGGCGGGGGACGTGACAGACATCAGAATGTGAGTATGTAGTGTTTGGTTTTTTTTACTTTTACAATGGTAACCAGGGTAAATATCGGGTTACTAAGCGCGGCCCTGCTCTTAGTAACCCGATGTTTACCCTGGTTACCCGGGTTCTGCAGGGCGACTTCGGCATCGTTGAAGACAGTTTCAACAATGCCAAAGTCGTTCCCCTGATCGTTGGTCGCTGGAGAGAGCTGTCTGTGTGACAGCTCCCTAGCGACCACACAACGACTTACCAACGATCACGGCCAGGTCATATCGCTGGTCGTGATCGTTGGTAAGTCGTTTAGTGTGACTCCAGCTTTAGTCCTGTGTTGCAGATCTGTAACACCAACAAGACAATGACCCTAAGCACACAGCTAAAATAACAAAGGAGTGGCTTCAGAACAACTCCGTGACCATTCTTGACTGGCCCAGCCAGAGCCCTGACCTAAACCAAACTGAGCGTCTATGGAGAGACCTAACAATGGCTTTCCATTGTCCACCAATGTTCACCATCTACATTGCTGTTTTTTTCAGTCAAGATGGGGTGCAGAGTGTACATCAATGTGAAAAAAATGAACTGTTTTGAATTTACCAAATGGCTGCACTGAAACATAGAGTGAAAAATTTAAAGGGGTCTGAATACTTTCCGTACCCACAGTATATATATATATATATATATATATATATATATATATAATATTCTTTATTTTTATATAGATATTCCGCAGCGCTTTACAGTTTTGAACACATTATGATCACTGTCCCCAATGGGGCTCACAATCTAAATTCCCTATGTGTATGTTTTTGGAATGTGGGAGGAAACCAGAGTACCCAGAGGAAACCCACGCAAACACAGGGAGAACATACAGACTCCTTGCAGATGTTGTCCAAGGTGGGATTGGAACCCAGGACTCCAGCGCTGCAGGGTTGCAAGGCTGCAGTGCTAACCACTGAGCCACCGTACTGCCCATATATATATAACTTTAAATTCACAAAATTTGTGGATTGAATGTTCATTATTACACATTCAGAGCATAATAAGCATAGTATGTTGAAAAAAAAAATATTCATCACTACTCAGCTGTCTGGCTGCCCGCGCTCTCTGCCTGGAGTTCGGTCCTCTGCATCTTTTGTTTCCATCATTGTGCATCACATCTTCGTGTCTTTAGGCCGGGATTTCTGGGTGTGACCATGCCACAGAATTCACAACCTTCTGAGTGACTTCTGAGGCTTGGTCATGGTAGGAATGCCTTGAATAGAATGAAGACACAAAATTTGCGGCATCCGACGATGGAATGAAGAGGCATGGAAAACAAGATGGCAGGCAGTGATCAGCATGGGTAGCTAGACAGATTTGGGATGAGTATTACATTTTTTTAACCTTTTTCCAACCCTCTTTGGCTCAGCAAAAGTTCAGTCAGCTGTGCACCATTCCTAGAGAGTTAAATATATAGCAATTATAAAATATTAGTAGAATTCAATTCCACACAAATAAATTTGCCCATCTCTACTGAAAGCCAGACTCACTATCGGTAATATGGCATCTGCTGCATTTTAATTGCAGCACAATTGACCAGTGATGACATCATCGAGGTTCCCAGTCGGGCTGAACTGCGGTGACCTCAGGAACGTGGGAAAATGCCAGTGATGAGGTCACCGCAGTTCAGCCCTGGCCTCGATGATGTCACTGCTGGTCAATGATGCTGCACTTGCAGCAGTTTATTCACCAGTGGTTCTTAGCCTGGACAGTCGCATCTTGGCACTGTACAGGTTGAAAACTATCGATTCCCCAGACATGGATTACAGCATGGGACAGAGCGATAAACAGGTATGGTATATTGTTGTTTTTTATTTTTTTTATTTTTTTTTACAGGAGATTAATTGTTTTGGTGGAATTAGGCGTTAGGTGAGTATAACTGTGTTTGTTATTTTTAAATTAAAAAAGGAAAAGTGTGTTTGTTTTATTTCTAATAAAAGACTTTATTGTGTCTGTCTTTATTTACAATACAACTATAGGACTAGTAATGGACAGGTGTCTCCATTACTAAGCCATGGGCTTGATGTCACCTGACAATGCAAAGGTGACATCAACACCACAAATATTAACCCCACTTGTCACCGCTACAAGGCAAGTGGGAAGAGCCATGTAAAGCCTTAGAATTGGTGCATGTAATAGATTTGCCTTTTCTAGGCATCTGCAGGCTGCTATTTTTAGGCTAGGGGATGACCTATATCAATGGCCACTTACCAGCCTGAGAATACCAGCCCCAAGCTGTCAGCTTCAGCAATGTTGGTTGTCAAAAATGGGGGACCCCACGCCATGTTTTTTAATTATTTTTTAAAATAATTTAAAAAACAGCATGTGGACCCCTCTAGTCTTGATAACCAGCCTTTCTGAAGCTGACAGCTGAGGGTTGCAGCCCCCAGCTGTGAGTTTTGCCAGGCTTGTTGTCAAAAATAGGAGGGAACCCATGCTAGGTCTTTCATTATCATTTATTTAGTAATATCGCAGGTGGCCGGTGTGGAATACCCCCATTATCCGCTCCTGCTGTCACTTATTAGAGTAGGTTGATGGGAGTAATAGTCCCAAAAGCCACCACCTGCTGTCATAGTTCTGACTTGAATAAAACTCTCATCATTCTCCACTGCTCACACCAATCACCGGCAGGGGAGAATGATGAGAGCAGTCTTCAGCACCCGCCACCGGGGATCAATGCTTACTGTAGCACTTATTCCCCGACGGCCGTCCGTGTGGTATCGATGCAGCACACAGGAGCCACATGTGTGCCGCAGGTATTACACACACAAACAAACGGACTCACAGACTCGGATATGTTCAGTACCGGTTTTTCTGGTACTGGAAATAAACAGACAGGTGAAACCGGCATTAGAGAAATGAGAAGGTACAATTAAAGTACTTACCACATAAATTGTCCAATGTATTAGCTAAGTACCTTAATTTTCTTACAGTCCAAATTTCATACATTCAATGTTTGCATATACCTTAAGGGTATTTGCGCAAGTTCCGGATTATTCATGGATTTTTCGCGTTTTTGCGTGTTTTTTCAGCGGATTTCTGTGGAAAAAACGCTTAAAAATGCATACATTAAGCATCCCATCATTTTTAATGGTTTCCGCAATTTTTGTGCACATGTTGCATTTTTTTCCGCAAAAAAACGCATGCGGAAAAATACGCAGCATGTTCATTAATTTTGCGGATTTCCCACTATATTATTACATTGGGAACCTTTGGAAAAAACGCGAAAAATCCGCACAAAAAACGGCCAAAATACGTGCAAAATACGCAATAAAAATGCGACAAAAACGCGCACAGAATTCCTGCGGAAAACCTCACTCACTCACCTCCCGTGCTGGCTCTGTTCCCGCTGTGTCGGCACTCGCTCTCCCCGTGGCTGGACTGTGATGCGGTGTTTTGACATGTGACACCGGTGCCCAATTAGCGCTTGCATCACTGTCTCTGCCTTCGTTCAAAGTGACCATGAAGAAGAAGGGGCTGCAGCTCATCCTGGACTTCCTCTTCATGTTCAATTTGTCTGACGGTGGGAATAGTGACACAAGCGCTCATTGGGTGCCGGGCATCATGTGTCATCCAACTGCATTACAGCCCCAGGACTGCGATTGCCAACACCGCTGTAACAGAGTCAGCATGGGAGGCGAGTACATAAATTATTATTTTAATCGGGGCTGAACGTTTAGTTTAAGTAGGGGTTGTCCTAGTAGTGAACAGCACCTTGAAGTTATCCCCTATTTGTAGGACAGGGAATAACTTATTGATTGCTTGGTGTCCAACAGCTGGCACCTCCTGTGATACTGAGCTTGGGGCTCTAAAACCAGGAAAGCGGACTCTGTGTTTGGCTATTATTATTATTTTGCAGTACCATAGATAATTAAACAGTGGAGATCATGTGCACCTTTGCTTAAATTCAAAATGGGATTTAGCAGAGCCTAGTTTTCAGGATCCAAAGCCCTGATCTTAGCATTGCTAAGTGAGTCCCATTTGAACACCCAGTTATTAATGAATTATTCCCTATTGCACAGACAAGGGAAAATGTAATATTTAAGGGTACATATTATGTATTAATGCCTATGTCCTTCTTTGGATGTTTCATGGATAAAAGATGATGTTTGCTTTTCCTTCCATTCTGTAATGGCTTTTTATAGATTCCCAATAATTATGCTCCAGACCATAATTGCTTTATTGAGGGGTAAAAATCTGCAGTTATAGGTTTAATTATTGCCAAGCAGGCACCAATGTGAAACTTGGAATGACACTAATTAGGTTTTCTTAGGTAAATAGGTATATATATTTTTTTAATAATGTATTCCCTGTAACACAGTCAGGATCAGTATCCCAGGCAACAATGCTTATTTGCAATGCTGAGAATAAACTAAAAATGAGATGATTTGCTGCCAATGGAGTGATAAAACATTTCAGATACCATTATACAGTAACGGTCAGTTTATTTGTCTTGAACCGTTTGAGTGGATTAGTTAATTTCCATTTGTTAATTTCACACTGTATATGTTTCCTCTGTTCCAGAACACACCAGTGGGAACTCCAATTTATATTGTGAATGCTACAGATCCTGACCAGGGAACAGGTGGAAGCGTCTTATATTCCATTCAGCCTCCCTCCAGTGTGTTTGCTATAGACAGGTCCCGGGGCATTGTGACTGTCATCAGTCCGCTGGACTATGAAACCACTGTGGCATACCAACTTCAGGTTAATGCAACGGTAAGTCGTCCACACTGTCTGGAAGCCATTCATTGATTTCATTGACTCTGCAGAAGTAGAGTCACCACTGAAACTAATTAAAGGAACATTTAATTAGCATAACAATTTTACATTTGCATATGTAATATCCGATAAAATGAAATAGCAAGCAAATTAAAAGAGCAAAGCATCTAAAATAAAGAGGGCATGGGACAGGTTTAAATTGTCAGAAAAATATTAGTTTGCGATCTAGGGAAAGACTAGGAAGTATTAGACCTAACAAGGTTACCTCACCAAAACTTAGAAGTAATATATTGTTATTATAACATGTGCCACTTTAACTATAGTATTATTGTAACAAGGTGGTCCAGGGTGATAGTCCCAGCCAAGTCAACTAAGCCACAGTTAGTAGACACCCCAACACCTTGCCCAGAGATAGACCGGACGAACACAATCTTCAGACACAACCTGCAGTCCAACAGGGAACAAAATTTAATAACAGAGATTAAATGAAGTACAACACTGGCTTCTTGTCCTTTCCCTAGCAATGTCTGCTGCTGTACCGACAACAGCCACAGCGACTAGAAGCAGTAGTCCATACACCAGAATCTGGATGCTTGAAGTCCCTTTGGCGGGGCCCTTACAAAGTCCTGGGGCCTGTGTTGTGGTCCTTAAGTCCTGGGCAGCAGATTCTATCCCCTCCGTGGGTCTGGCAATGCCTGTGTCACTGTCCTTTAGTCCTGGGCAACAGATTCTGTCCCCTCCTGGGGCCTGGCAATGCCTCGGCTGCGGCTGCACAACTGCCCAATGCAAACGTGCACAGGCTACTGACCAGGAAGCAGGAGCTTCCTACTCCTTGGGCTGCTAGCCCAGCCTACCATGTTAACTCATTGCTGTCCCTAACTATACATAGGCAGCAATTACATATGAAACAAATATATAATTAAAGGGGAATTTCCACAATAAAATAATGCTAACATAACACATTACTAATAGACATGGCTTCAACATATTTCACAGTACACAAGAGTAAGTGCAAAACACATACATTGCCAGACAACAAACATGAGGCATCACTTGAAATGCAAAAAAGGGTTGCATGGGTCCCAAGTGGAGGAGGGGCAAACAAGGGTCTCCATCACCTCCTTACACCCCTCTCTCCTAAAACACAGTCGTCCTCGAACGTCAGGACCTAAAAGAAACACAGTCCTTAAAACTTACAGTCCATAAAAGAGGCCTTCATAGTGGCCCAATGGTCCTTTAACACTAGTGAGCCCCATTCAGGCTCAGCAATTTCCTCCTCCCTCCTTTCAGTGAACCACTGGCCCTTAAATGGTGGTGGGCTGTATTTTAACAGGGGGCTAGTCCAAAGGTAAAATGGGGCACAGTCCAGGGACACACAGTTCAGTTCTGTAGCAGCCCACCCAAAGTCCACAATAGTTAACCCCTGTGGGGTTTTGGTCCCATGATCCAGCAAGGGGGCACCAACAGGTGCAAACAAACTGGGAGGAGGGGAAAACGAATAACTATGGTCCACATTTTGGGACAACATTTGATCACCATAGTCCTTCGGCGCCATACTGGGCTCCTTGCCCCTGCAGAAACACAGAACAGTCCCTGGCATTTCCTTTCCACAAGGCACCAAACTCAATTCCAAGAGGGACACTTTAGTCCACACATGGCCGCTGATTCGTGTAATAGGCCGCATTCGGACCTTGCACTATTATTTAGGTGTGGAATGAGGACCCACTGGTGGAGGAGTCCCCGCTGTTCCTCTGGCTCTGCACTCCCTCCAACAGTGGTCCCACAGCCCCTGGAGTTTCCGGCTCTGCTGTCATATTTGCAGCCGCCTCACTGCTTTGAGGTGCCGCTCCTTCCTGCACCTTCACAGCGACTGTGGCTGTGACTACTGGCCATTCCATGCGCTTGGCCTCCTGCGGTGTGCTTGCCTCCCAGTCAGATGCCATTCTTATGGCTACCGTGTAGGGTCCTCGAGGCCCCTGCTCCTTGATACATGCTACATGGTCCCCCTTCTGTAGAGGACCACGGAACATGAGAGACCCCGCATTAACTAGAGTTTGACTCCGGTCTTCAGCTCCTGCAGGAAGCTATACCCTCTGCTCCTATTGAGGTACCGGACCATGCCATATTTCATCCGGCCTGCTGCAGCTCCCCCACTGGGGCGCTGCAACTCTTGGACGATGCTGTTACAAAAAAGAAAGGAATAGGTCATTAGGAGGTGATCACATGAAGCAGGGAAACAACGTAAAATTATTTGATTTTTATTTAATTTGACACAGAAGAAAAGATGCACGAAACATTAAAAACACTAAACGTAGTCACACATGTGACATGACATCTATTAACCAGAGGCTCATAATAGGGCCAATCACCTTTAGCTAAACTCCAAAACTGTATATATACTGTGCACAGTGATCTACTGCCTATATAAGCAGCATATCAAGAGTGTATGTAACCCATGCACAACATCTATCAATATGTGCAGTGCTTAGGAAAAAGATTTTTTGCAAAAGATTATTACCAATATGTGCCCACTTGTAACTCAATATAACAAAAACTTTGCTGATAGCAGAAAACAACAGAACAGCATAACGTACATGAAATGAGAGCGATATGTGCAAACCAGATGAATTTGAATGTAATCACACTAACAAAAGCAGCTTACCAATGTTAGGTGCAAAAGTGTTAGAGAAATATAAGCTTAAATAGCAGTCACTCATAAATGTAACAAAATCCTAAAACAAAAAATATAGAGAGCGAGCAGTATAACACGTCCAAGATGAGCACATAAGGGTTAAAAGCGCAAGCTAAACAGACCACCCATGACCAATAACATGGAATGGCACTGTTAGTTAGAAAGACCTATATGGAGTAGAGCTGAGGTGGAACAGATACCTGACGCGTGTCGCCACCCTCAGTGGCTTCGTCAGGGGTACTAACCACAAGTTATCTGTGTGTTTTATATATTTCTTAATTATAAATCCATCGCAGCTGCGCTGCTTACCAGGGAGTCGTGGAGAAAGCTATATTGAGGCTGTCCATAAACTGCGCACGGTCTGTGATGACAGCGCATGCACCGACGGCCGCAACGCCGGAAGCGCATCATCATATGCACAGCAAGGTTACCATGGCAACAAGTATGCAAAAGAGCTACGCATGCACTGTGGTTTGAAGTAGCAGCGCAATTACAGGGCAATACTTTACATCAGCAAAAATGCAGAGCCACTGCGTGTGCGCTGTCCTGCCATATATAGGTTTGTTCACCACTAAAAAGCCCAGTGAACAAACATAGTCACCAGGCTTTTAGTGGCCACATTTGGGCAAAATAGGCAAGTCAATGTAAAACAAAGGGCCAATAAAGGGGCATACACACAAAAGTTATAGTGAAGACCACCACTGGACGCAGTCATTCAACAATGTTTCATAACCGCAGGTTAGAATAAATGCACCATGACACAAAATGGCGAAGCATTCCCTCACCAAGGTGACTAGAGGGTTCCATAAACAAACAGAAAAATGTAGTAGCAAGTATTGAACAAACAGAACATATAAGGATCAAGAGGAAGGCATAATCAACTCTTGGACGATGCGGTGCTCCCGCGGCCTCTTCTCCCGTATCACTCTGTGGATCCAGTGAGCTTCTGCAGCCACGGCCACCCAAAGCCTTCTTACACTCTTGCCGCTGGTACCGGCCGGAACGCTTGTGGCCGGCAGGGACGCAGGTGCCATTGCTAACGGTGACGATGGCAGAGTTGGAAGCCGAGACACATCCGTTGATGATGGTGATGCCACAGGAGGTAAGTGAAGTGAGAACGAAGCATCAATACAGCCGGGCGGGGGCTCCTTACTCACCACCGTGCCTGGTGAGAGTCCGTGGGGCCAGTGGTTGCGACCAGCATGATCCCCTGTAAAGCCATATCCAGGATCTTCTGGACTCCTCCAGGTTCCCGCCGGTTCATCGCCAACTCCCTGTACTCATTATACTCCTCGGCCTCCACCGGTTGCTGATGCATCAACCGGGACAAAGGCCGCTCCTCCAGTTCTTCTGATCACCAAGCCTCGAAGCATAGGCCTGTCTCCGCCTGGGCTTTGGATTGCCTCCAATCCTGGTGGCCAATGTCATCACAAATCGCCTTGCTGCTCCGCTGCATGATCCTAGGTAATGACGCCTCTCCCCAAGCATGCTGTCTTGTTTCTTTGGGTCCCATCCAGTTGTAGATGGGGTCACTTCCTGCTGCTCCACCTGTTTTTTCTGGTCAGGCTGGGAGGGCAGCAGCTCCTTCTTCACCTGCACCCATTTAGGGCAGGCTTTATTTGCAAAGGGATGTGGCTTTCCTCTTTTTGGCACCAAGATGCTTCTTTGATGCCCATGACAGGCAGCCCCATCCTCAATTTTCATGCCAACGGCCGCCATCTTTCCAGCAGTGGTCAGCACCATCTTTGTTCTCCTTTGCATAGCAGTCAACACTTCAAAGTCTCTGCCAGCCACTATCTGCAATGTTGCCACGGTGGGCAGCAGAACAGAAGTCCCAAGTTCAAAATCACGGGTTCCAGACATTTCCTCCATCACTCTCAGGGTTGTAGAGCTGTGGGAGTCCATCCTGCCGCACTATGCCAAGTGTAACAAGGCGGTCTGTAGTGGTAGACCGAGGTGAGTCAACTAAGCCACAGTCAGTCAAGAAAACACCCTGACACCTTGCACAGATATAGACCAGATGGACACAATCCTCAGACACAACTTGCAGTCCAACAGAGAACAAAATTTAATAACAGAGATGAAATGAAGTACAACACTGGCTTGCTGCCCTTTCCCTAGCAATGTCCACGACCATACCCACAACAGTCATGGAGGCTGGTAGAAACAGTAGTCCATATGCCAGAATCTGGATGCTCTAAGTCCCTTTGGTGGGGCACTTGCAAAGTCATGGGGCCCATGTTGCAGTCCTTAAGTCCTGGGCAGCAGATTATATCCCCTCTGGAGGTCTGGCAATGCCCATGTCACTGTCCTTTAGCCTGGGGCTACAGATTCAATCCCCTCCTGGAGTCTGGCAATGCCCCGGCTGCGGCTGCACAACTGCCCAGTGCAAACGTGTCCGGGCTACTGACCAGGAAGCAGCAGATTTCCACTCCTTGGGCTTCTAAACCTGCCCACCATGTTAACTCATTGCTGTCCCTAACTATACACAGGCAGCAATTACATATGAAACACATAGATAATTAAAGGGGAATTTCCATGATAAAATAATGTGTACATAACACATTACAAATAGACATGGCTTCAACTTATTTCAAAGTACACAAGAGTAAGTGCAAAACACATACATTGCCAGACAACAAACATGAGGCATCACTTGACTTGCAAAAAAGGGTCACAAAGGTCCCGTGTGGAGGAGGGGCAAACGAGGGTCTCCGCCACCTCGTTACACCATCATTTCTTTAAAACTGTGAAATGGGTTGATTGATGATGACCTCAAGCTTTTTGTTTCCTCACCAAGATGATAATAAATATACATCTTGACAAGAGGGTTCTAATAATTTTTTTTTACATGAAATTTAAAGCATCTTTACCTTTTCCACTCCATATAAATACTCCCTACATGACTAGGCGCATTGTACAACTTTATCATGCGGACATTGCATGGATCTGAATCCCTATTCACTTCATTGTTAGCACCATAATGTGACTTTTATATTGATATATTTGTTATATGACATTTTTACAGGATATCTGCTGTGTACATTATAGGGTCTTCTAGGGCAAGTTTTCTTGTTCTTTAGCTCGATTGTAATAAATGCTACATTGCTTTTGCTGCTAAAACAGTCATTAACATATTATTTTGATTAGGCATCTATTTTACCTGGCTATATTGCTGTTTCATTTTATAAACTTGTGGTAGGTATATTAAGTTTAGAGGCCTCATTTTCTTGAATTCTGACTTTTTGTCCTTGTTAAACAATTTTTTAAGATTTCCATCACATTTAGGGCTTGTTCACACTTTGCAGATTTTGCTGCGGATTTTTCCGCAGCGGATTTGGAAAAACCGCAGTGCAAAAACCGCTGCGGTTTTCACTGCGGATTTTCCTGCGTTTTCATCTGTGGATTCCTCTGCGGGTTTTCAACAGCACTTTCCTATTGGTGCATGTTGAAAACTGCTGCGGAATCCGCAGAAAGAAGTGACATGCTTCTTCTTTTTTTCCGCAGCAATTCTGCGTGGTTTTTAAAGGGATTTTCCGCAATGTGGGCACAGCGGTTTTTGATTTCCATAGGGTAACATTGTACTGTACCCTGCATGGAAAACTGCTGCGGATCCGCAGAGGCAAATCCACTGCGGATCCGCAGCAAAAACCGCAAAGTGTGAACATAGCCTTACTATATCCTGATGAAATAAGAATATCTTTAATTACTTCTATCTAATTGAGTTCTCCAATGCTCATCTCAGAGTTCAAATTGGCATAAAAAGTAGCTAGCTTCACTCGCTGCTTGCATGTAAGTCCATCACTATGACTGACTATGGAAGAAATAAGATTGTCCCTTAGGCTTCCAATTTGTACACGTACTTTTATTGCTACTATGATTTTACTGGTATATGTTTAAAATTATTCTATGAACACGGCTATGTGGGTGGCACAATGTAATGGGTTATCCGAAAGATGGGCAAACTGATGATTCTACTTTACCAGAAGTAGAATTTTATATAGTGTGCAGGGTCACTGGTGCCATACATGAGAGGAGATATGTGTCGCAAAGGTTGCTTTCCTGCGTGATGTGAAAGCCATAAGTGTTTTCTCCAGCATGATATGTGCTGAGAGCAATCCAGTTGCTATATGGGCCTGAAATTCAGGGTGGGTAGGTCACATATGGGCGGGATACCTACCCACCATATCTCCACCTCCAGTGTGTGGCAGGAGGGAATTAAAGGGAACCTGTCACCTGAATTTGGCGGGACCGGTTTTCGGTCATATGGGCGGGGTTTTCGGGTGTTTGATTCACCCTTTCCTTACCCGCTGGCTGCATGCTGGCCGCAATATTGGATTGAAGTTCATTCTCTGTCCTCCGTAGTACATGCCTGCGCAAGGCAATCTTGCCTTGCGCACACGCAGTATGCTTTGCCCAACTGCGGGCAAAGCCGAAAAGCATTAGTGTGCATGCGCCGGCACACTATGTCCCGGAACACAGCAAAATACTTCCGGGACATAGTGCGCCGGCACATGCGCACTAATGCTTTTCGGCTTTGCCTGCAGTTGGGCAAAGCATACTGTGCAGTATGCTTTGCCCAACTGCAGGCAAAGCCAAAAAGCATTAGTGCGCATGCGCCGGTGCACTATGTCCCTGAAGTATTTTGCTGTGTTCCGGGACAGGCGTGTACTGCGGAGGACAGAGAATGAACTTCAATCCAATATTGCGTCCAGCGGCTAAGGAAAGGGTGAATCAAACACCCAAAAACCCCACCCATATGACCGAAAACTGGTCCCGCCAAATTCAGGTGACAGGTTCCCTTTAAATGTCCAGCCAGTTTTTTTTTCTCTGTCTCTGTTGTGTGGAGGAAGGATGCCTCCAGATCTGCAGCTCCTGCGAGAGCTGCCACACGTGTTGTCCCAGAAGCACTGGGCAGGACTGTATATGCACTTTTTATTTTCATTTGCGCAAGAGAGGCTGTTTTTCTGTTACCAGTTTGGTGACTCAAGCACCTGATCCTGAGCCAACAGCAGCAGCACGAGGTATAGAAGGATACTAATAAACTCCTAATAAAGCTAATTCAACAGCAACAAAGACAGATGGAACTCCTGCTGGGAGATGTCCGCAGCAGAGAAGCCCCCCACCTTCACATCAAGGAGATGATGCAGGCATCTGGAAAGCAGTAAGAAGAGCCGTGCAAAAGATGACCCCAGTGGATGATGTGGAGGCATTTTTGACTGTGTTCGAACTGGTGGCAGAGTGTGAAAAGCTACCACCAGCAGTGAGCAGCAGTGAGCAGAGGTACTGGCCCCCTATTTGACTGGTGAGCCCCAAAAGGCCTATTATGATTTGACATTACAGGAGGCCTAGGAATATGCCAAGTTTAAAATGGAGATATTGGCACGCTCAGGGGTCACTATGTCTGGCAGAGACCAAAGGGTTCATCACTGGGCGTATTATGGTGATAAACCTACCCGCTTGCAAATTTTTGTCTTATTGCATTTGGTCCAGAAATGGTTGCAGATGAGATGGTCAAGCAATTGGTTATGGACAGGTTTATTCACTCCCTCCCCAGACCGGTGTAGACCTGGATTGCCCAGGGAGACCCCTGGAGAGCAGATGACTTGGTGGGCCTCGTAGAAAGGTACCAGGTGGTCGAGAGGTCCCTAAGGAAGCAAGCGTTGATACATATCCATACTGGGGTACCCAGCGGGAGCCCAAGTTCACAAGAAAGGTGTAAGGAGGCTAATGGCCTTGTAGTCAATGGGAGGTATGTGTCGCAGAGATGGCTGCTCACTGCGATGCAACCCGGAGAATTTTGCTTTAGTGCACATGAGCACTAAGATGTCATTTAGTGCACTTGGGTCCACGTTGCGGTTAGCTATGAGAGGTGGCCGGGTCTGGCTACCCACATACCTCACCTGTTGTTGTGGTTACAGCCTACATAATGGAGGCTATTGTTTGGCACATGGTCTGTGTCTTGGGAGGTACTCCAAAAATTAGAAAAAACAGCAAAACAAGGCAGAAGTTCTTACCTGCCTAGGCCTCCAAACAAATGCACTAACAGGATGCAGTGGACCTATGTGGTTAAAATAGAAACAACACAGGTGCAGCATAACCGATGAGGCAGCCACTCACAAGCTACCAAACTAATGGAGGGGGTGGCTGCTTGGCACATTGCTGCACATAAAAACTTGTATGTGGCGCTGTTCACACAATGGAGATGCACAGCATCCAGGCAGGCCTAGTAGTGACACCCTTCTATTAGATCAGGCGGGCCTGCCCAGCAAAATCCAAATGCACCCCATGTGCACAGACACCACAGTTTACAAGCAGAAAATGGGCCCAACTGCACCCCGAAAAAAAGTGCAAAAAACACATAAAAAAATATTATGTGAGGTATTAGTTTATATTCTGGCCAAAATACGCAAGCTCATAACCCACGTCAAGGGTCCTCACACTTATGAGTCCTATCTCTAAAGAGCAAAAGCACAAAAAGAGGATTCAGAGATCCTCCAAAAATTAGAAAAAACAGCAAAACAAGGCAGAAGTTCTTACCTGCCTAGGCCTTCAAACAAATGCACTAACAGGATGCAGTGGACCCATGTGGTTAAAATAGAAACAACACAGGTGCAGCATAACCGATGAGGCAGCCACTCACAACCTACCAAACTAATGGAGGGGGTGGCTGCTTGGCACATTGCTGCACATAAAAACTTGTATGTGGCGCTATTCACACAATGGAGATGCACAGCATCCAGGCAGGCCTAGTAGTGATACCCTTCTATTAGATCAGGCGGGCCTGCCCAGCACTATCCAAATGCACCCCATGTGCACAGACCCCACAGTTTACAAGCAGAAAATGGGCCCAACTGCACCCTGAAAAAAAGTGCAAAAAAACCATAAAAAAATATTATGTGAGGTATTAGTTTATATTCTGGCCAAAATACGCAAGCTCATAACCCACGTCAGGGCCCGCCTGATCTAATAGAAGGGTGTCACTACTAGGCCTGCCTGGATGCTGTGCATCTCCATTGTGTGAACAGCGCCACATACAAGTTTTTATGTGCAGCAATGTGCCAAGCAGCCACCCCCTCCATTAGTTTGGTAGCTGGTGAGTGGCTGCCTCATCGGTTATGCTGCACCTGTGTTGTTTCTAATTTAACCACATGGGTCCACTGCATCCTGTTAGTGCATTTGTTTGGAGGCCTAGGCAGGTAAGAACTTCTGCCTTGTTTTGCTGTTTTTTCTAATTTTTGGAGGATCTCTGAATCCTCTTTTTGTGCTTTTGCTGTTTAGAGATAGGACTCATAAGTGTGAGGACCCTTGACGTGGGTTATGAGCTTGAGTATTTTGGCCAGAATATAAACTAATACCTCACATAATATTTTTTTATGTGTTTTTTGCACTTTTTTTCGGGGTGCAGTTGGGCCCATTTTCTGCTTGTAAACTGTGGTGTCTGTGCACATGGGGTGCATTTGGATAGTGCTGGGCAGGCCCGCCTGATCTAATAGAAGGGTGTCACTACTAGGCCTGCCTGGATGCTGTGCATCTCCATTGTGTGAACAGCGTCACATACAAGTTTTTATGTGCAGCAATGTGCCAAGCAGCCACCCCCTCCATTAGTTTGGTAGCTTGTGAGTGGCTGCCTCATCGGTTATGCTGCACCTGTGTTGTTTCTATTTTAACCACATAGGTCCACTGCATCCTGTTAGTGCATTTGTTTGGAGGCCTAGGCAGGTAAGAACTTCTGCCTTGTTTTGCTGTCTTGGGAGGTAGAAGGCCTCCTGTGTGTGTGGCTCCAGACCGAGTCTGTGTGCTGGACATTGCCCAGCCTGTGTGCCCACAGGCCTGAGGGACCAGAGAGCCCAGCTAAGGGCAGCTTTGTGTTGTTTTGCCTGCTCAGAAGGCTGCTTACAGTTTGTTATAACTGCTAAGTTTATGAAGCGAATAAACCCGTATGAACTTTTTAAAGAAGCACGCCTCATGTTTTCCTCCTGCTGCACCTAATTGAGTGCAAAACCCTTACAGAGGTAACAGAGCCTCCATTGGGGGGAATTCCAAGGTCCCGAGGAGCTGCTGAGGGGCTACAAAAGGCTGCAGCTAAATACCTTATCTGCTGGCGGTTTAACGGTCCTGGATACATAGCGGCCCTTTGTCCTATGTCTTCCGAGAAGATGGATTGTGGCCTAGGCAGGCGCTGCTCATATTATGCCTACCCAGCCTGCAGTGTGGACTATCAGCCTGAAGAGGGCCCATAGTCATGTCCTGTGACCATAAACAGAGTATTGGTGTCAGGACTCTTGGACTCTGAGAGTTTGGTGACCCTGATAAGGGCCACGCTTTCCCACCAGTAGATCCCAGGGAAACATGTGGGCATCCTCTGTATCCATGGGGATGCCAAAGACTACCCTGTTGCCAGAGTGTTGATTAAAACGAGCCGTGGTACGGAGTTTCATGAGATCAGGGTAGTCAGAGACTTACTACACCCCATGAAAATCGGACAGCATTTCAGTCTGTTCTGGGATTTGTGGGGAAAGGCAAGGTTGCCCAGTGACTCAGGCAGGAGCCAGCACAACCCTGATCAATCCCTGTCGCAGTCGGAGGCGGAGGAGTTCCCTTTGTGTGTCCTATCTGGCGATGAAGATGAACTGATGACCAGTGAGGCCAAGGTTCTTGAGCTGGGGGAGTCTGAGGAAAATTTCAAGACTGCTCAAATGTGGAATCTTAGCCTAAAATGGGCCTTTGAAAATTTTTCTGTGATTGATGGGGTTGCTCAAGAGGCAGGGGCTGATACCAGGTACCCACATTTTGCAGTCCACAGTGAATTGTTGTATTGAGTGACTGAGAGGAGGTGAAAAAGTGGAGCAGCTGTTGTTTCCAGGGACATACCAGTGCATGGCTCTAGACATGGCCCATTGGCATCTTTTGGGGGAACATCTGGGGGTGTAGAAAAAACAGGAGAGAATATTTCAGAGGTTCTATTGGCCGGGATGTTAAAGGGAGATCCTGAATTACTGTAGGTCCTGCCCCACCTGCCAGATAACTGCTCCCTCTTCTCACTTCTGAAGTCCTCTAGTCCCGTTATCGATAATAGAGATCCCATTCAAGCAAATTGCCATGGACCTAGTAGGTCCTTTAATTAAGTCTGCACTAGGGCACCAACATATTCTAGTGGTCATGGACTATGCGACCCGGTATCCTGAAGCAGTAGCCCTAAGGAACTCTTCAGCTAAGAGTATAGTCCAGGAACTTGTCCATATTTTTTCTAGGGCAGGCCTGCCAAAGGACATTTTCACAGACCAGGGAACCCTCTTCATGAGCAAGGTAATACAAGAACTGTGTAGGGTCCTCCAGATTGCCCAGCTGCAAACTTCAGTGTACGATCCACAGACTGACGGCCTAGTAGAACGCTTCAATAAAACCTTGAAAGCCATGCTCAAAAAGTACATTGAGAAGGATGGTCGAGACTGGAACTACCTGCTTTCATTTTTGCTCTTCTCCATCAGGGAAGTTCCCTAGGCCTCTACTGGCTTCTTGCCTTTCGAGCTCCTGTATAGTCGACAACCACGAGGGCTCCTGGACGTTGCCAAGGAAACGTAGAAACCTGAGGTCACGCCATACCGCAGCATCATAGAGCATGTCGCCCAGCTGCAGGAGAGAATGGCGAAAGTGATGCCTATCGTAAAGAAGCATCTTCTCCAGACACAGGAGGCACATGCAAGGGTGTATAACTGATTATCAAGGCTGAAGCAGTTCCAGCCTAAGGAACACATGCTAGTGCTTATCCCCACAGTGCAGAGCAAGTTCCTAGCCAAGTGGCAAGGCCCATATGAGGTGGTGGAAAAACTGGGCAAAGTAAATTACAAGGTACACCAGTTGGGGCAAAGGAAACCACACCAGATATATTTTGTGAACTTGCTCAAACCCTGGCGAGACGGAGAATTGCTGGTCACCCCTTGCCTTGGAGTCAGTCCCAAAGTCAAAGTGGAGGATGTCACCATTGCAGAGACTCAGATGCCGGCCCAGAGGCAGCAGTGTCAAGAGATGTTGCAGCGGAACCGTGACCTATTCTCAGAGTTGCCAGTGCATATGCAGGTGGTGGAGCATGACGTGGTGACAGAACCACATGTAAGTGTGAACCTCAAGCCCTAGAGAATTCTGGAAGCACAGAGAGAGGTGATATCAAATAAGGTAAAGAGGATGCTAGTCCTCGGAGTGATAGAGTCGAAAAGTGGATGATGGAGTCCCATCATCCTCGTGCCAAAGCGCGATGGTGAGTGGTGGATTTGTAACGACTACCACAGGCTGAATGAAGTCTCAAGTTTTGATTCTTATAAGATGCCTTGTGTGGACAAACTTATTGAGGGACTTGGACCCACGAGGTACATTACAACCCTGACCCTGACGAAGGGCTATTGGCAGGTCCCCATGTCCCAGAATGAGAAGGAGAAGACAGCCTTCTTAATGCCTGATGGGTGTTTTCAATACACCAGGATGCCCTTCAGTCTGCAGGGGGCCCCAGGTACCTTCTAGAGGGCGATGGATCGGATCCTGGCTCAGTATAAGAAGTGTGCAGAAGCGTACCTTGATGACATTGTGGTCTTTAGTCCTGACTGGGCTATTCATCTGCCAAAGGCACAGTTGGTTCTGGATGTTTGAAGAAGTGCGGTGTTCACCATGAATCCAAAAAAGTGCGCCATCGAGAAGGAAGAAGCCAAGTACCAAGGCTATGCCATCGGAAGGGGCAAAATTAAACTGCAGATAAGTAAGATCGTGGCGATTCAGAAGTGGCCGCAACCGCTTTCCAAGAAGCAAGTGATGGCATTTCTTGGAATTGTGGGCTATTATCGGCAGTTCATGCAAAGTATTGCTATAAACGCCATACCATTGATGGATCTTCTTAATGGTTCCAGGTCGATCATAGTTAAATGGACTGCTGACACAGAGATGGTGTTCCAGGAGTTGAAGCCGTCTCTGTGTAAACATTCAGTTCTGATCTCACCAGACATCAGAACAGAGTTTGTGGTATAGACAGATGCCACAGAAGTTGGGTCAGGAGCCGTGCTGTCTATGGAGATAAATGGGAAAAAGTTTCCCATCCTATATCTGAGCCGGAAGTTCTCATCATGTGAGAAAAATTATGCTATTGTGGAGAAACAATGCCTAGCCATAAAATGGGCAGCAGCTACATTGAGGTGTTATCTAAAGGGCTGGAGGTTCAAACTTGTGTCCAATCATGCCCCTAAGAAAGGGAGAAACAGGTTTAGAATGCCCTGGTGACTAGGTGATTCTAAGGCCTCAAGGATTTTAGGCTCAATGTAGAATATAGGCCCAGGAAGCTACACGGGAATTCAGATGCCCTCTCCCAAATTTCATGTTTGATGTCTGAAGGTGCCAAAGCCCCCGACTTTTGGCAGGGAGGAAAATATGTGACAGGGTCACTGGTGCCGTACATGAGGGTAGATATGTGTCGCAAAGGTTGAAAGCCATAAGTGTTTTCTCCAGCATGATATGTGCTGAGAGCAATCCAGTCACTATATGGGCCTGACTTTCATGGCGGGTAGGTCAGAGATGGACAAGACACCTACCCACCATATCTCCACCTCCAGGGTGTGGCTGGAGAGAGTTAAATGTCCAGCCAGTTTTGTTTTCCCTGTCTGTGTTGTGTGGAGGAAGGATGCCTCCAGACTTGCAGCTCCTGCGAGAGCTGCCATATGTGTTGTCCCAGAGGCAGTGGGCAGAACTGTATGTGAATTTTTTATTTTCATTTGAGCCAGACAGGCTGTTTTTTTCTGTTACCAGTATGGGGTTTTGGTTTATGATGCATTAAACCATCGAGGAACTTTAAACACACGTGTGCCTGTGTCTAACTCGAGGAGCAGCTAAGTGAACCGACCTTCCACAGCAGATATTCACATTTTGTTTTGGAGGAGGACGTGGGTGTTTAAGCTGATATATCTATACCTTCATGATCTAGGATCCTTAATAAGCTTAGGTTTTTTTGCATGCTCAGGCAGTAAGCATACACTTATTTTTCATCCTAATCTTTAGGAAAGAAAATTTTCTTAAAGAAAACTTATCACTTGCTAAACAAACTGAGTTGTACAAGTTATTAAAATTCATGAGCTCACCTAATTCTGACACTCTTTTCCATTTTGTGCTGGATCACAGTAGTTGTTTTTGGAATTCAGTATGTGAAATCTCTGCTTATAGTGCAACTAGGTGTTTCTTCAGAGTCTTTTCTGTGGACATACACATTCAATCCTCCCTTTTAGACCCCCCCAATCAGAGCTCAGTAGTCTGTCAGTTGCAGATGCCGCTGAGCTGTGATTAGCAGTTTCTGGGAGGGAGGGAGGGAGGGATGACAGCACACGATCAAGAGAAGACGTTGAAGAAACTCACAGTTGAAGAAGGGAAAACTCTGAAGAAACGTGCAGTTGGTCTACAAGCGGAGACCAACACATACTGTACTCCAAAAGCAACATACAGGAGCATCTCTGCAATAGAGTGATTCAGTGAAAAAGGAAACGAGTGGCAGAATCAGGGAAGCTCAAGGTTTGTTTCCCCTTTTTGTCTAAAATTTCCCTCTTACTAGGTTGGGAATTGCCAAAAAGTCTATTGATAAATACCAGTATTCAGTCTTCCCACCTTCTAAATCCCAAACACATGGAAATTTTGTGATATATAATTATGTTTACTTTTACCTCTCTATACAGTAAACTAGACTACTATTTTTGAAATAGATTTGTGCGTGCATAAAAATAATCTGCTGAGATTTCACTGTGTAAGTTTACCAGTAATAACATTATAGCAGCGAAATCAAGGATCAGAAAAGAAACATTCAGCGTAGTCACAAACTGCAAAGCCTTGGGGTTATTGTAACATAATGTTCATGCTGTTTTATTGAATACCGTTTAAATGAGCATTAATCCCTCATAATCAGCTTTCACTGCAATTTTAAAGTCTCGATGAAGTAGATGTAGTGCTGCAGAATAGCCTCTATCAGTCCATCACTTTGTGCCTGTACATGCCCATAATAAGATTCTGTCCAGAATGTCACAAATCCATTAAAGCTCTTGGGTACTAAAGAGAAAATGTCTGCTTAATAATAAAAGCCATATAGCTATGTTTTTTGCCAAATGTAAAATATGATAAAATTTGTATTCTACTGTGCGGTTTTAAGAGGATCTATCTGCTATGAGAAAACCATAGAAAGTGGCAGTAGATGAAATTACAGAACTTTTCACAAATGTATGTCATTAGCAAATCAGAAGATTTCTCTCAGTATTACAGGGTCACACGTTTTACTTTCATTCTACTGTATGAAAGTGATCATAGACTGATAAGATTCTCCTCACTGGGAGTTACCAACTGTGAGGGTTGAAGTTGATTTTCCACAGCATCTGGCAAAGTAGAGTCTTGTGCCAGGACCTTAAGAATTAGGCATGTTTTGTTATGCTGTAGACTTTAAGACTAGTGATGAGCCACCTTCCTAGTGTTCGGGTTCGGTTCGTCGAACAGGGAGATGTTCGACGAACTGTTCGTCGAACGTTCGACGAACACCGTCGAACCCCATTGAAACCAATGGCAGGCAAACACAAACACATACAAACACATGGAAAACACATAGAAAACACCTTTAAAGGTGTCCAAAAGCTGACAAACTGCTCAGAAGACACAACAAACACATGGAAATGACACAACTACATATAGTCATGTTAAAAGAAAAGAGGTGGAGAAGTAAAAGGAGGAGGAGACACAGATATAGGCATGTCATGCCCTTCTAAAATCAAGAAAGGCTGGAGTAAAAATCTAAACTCGCTCTATCAACACCCAGACATCTTGACAAAAAAAATAAAAAAATAAATATCTTTAGGTAGAATGGCGGTGGGTCCATTCAGAACACTTTCCTTAGAAGACGTAGTGGTACCCCCGTTGGGAGTTGTGTCAAAAAAGGAACCCAATACATTCAGACTAATCCACCATTTGTCATATCCAAGGGGCAGGTGAGTAAACGATAACATTGATGCGGAATCAAGTACAGTACTATGTACTGTACCTACTTTGACGAGGCAATCAGGCGGGTCAAGAAGTTGGTAAGGGGCACCCTAATGGCCAAAACAGACATTGAGGGGGCGTTCCGGTTACTACCTATGCCTCAGAATAGTGTCCTCCCATTGGACTGCTTCTGTGAAAGAGCATACTACATAGATTGCTGTTTGCCCATGGGGTGCTCCATATCCTGCTCACTATTTGAGGCATTTAGTTGCTTCCCCGAATGTGTCGTCACGGACGTTTGTAAGGTGGCACATATTATCCATTACCTCGACGACTTCTTATGCCTGGGCCCAAAAGATTTGCCACAGTGTGAAAACACGTGGTAGTCTACCTGTGAGAAGGAGAGAGCTGGAGGGAGAGTGGACACCCCAGAGTTGAGGGGTTAGATTGAGAAAGAAAGAAGACGGTGTAGCTTGCTTCATGGGTGGGGTACTCTGCTGAGTAGCAGAAATTGCTATTAGGCCCAAAAGGATTTCCTGGGCCAGATGTCATTAAAAAATAGTACTTAGGTAAACAGACGGTGTAGCTTGCTTCATGGGTGGGGTACGCTGCTGAGTAGCACTAAATTCTACTAGGCCCAAAAGGATTTCCTGGGCCAGATGTCGTTACAAAATAGTACTTAGGTTAACAGGCGGTGTAGTTTGCTTCATGGGTGGGGTACGCTGCTGAGTAGCACCAAATTCTACTAGGCCCAAAAGGATTTCCTGGGCAAGATGCCATTAAAAAATAGTACTTAGGTAAACAGGCGGTGTAGCTTGCTTCATGGGTGGGGTACGCTGCTGAGTAGCACTAAATTCTACTAGGCCCAAAAGGATTTCCTGGGCCAGATGTCGTTACAAAATAGTACTTAGGTTAACAGGCGGTGTAGCTTGCTTCATGGGTGGGGTACGCTGATGAGTAGCACCAAATTCTACTAGGCCCAAAAGTATTTCCTGGGCCAGATGCCTTAAAAAATAGTACTTAGGTAAACAGGCGGTGTAGCTTGCTTCATGGGTGGGGTACGCTGCTGAGTAGCACTAAATTCTACTAGGCCCAAAAGGATTACCAGGGCCAGATGCCGTTAAAAATAGTACTTAGGTTAACAGGCGGTGTAGCTTGCTTCATGGGTGGGGTACTGTTGTGAATTCCGTTCTCGGGCTCCCTCCTGTGGTCGTAAATGGTACTTTGGTGAGATCTGTCCTCGAACACCCTCTGGTGGCTTTAAGTGGAACTGCTGATCTTTGAGGTTGGCTTTCTCAGCTGCCCTCGTTTATTGCTGCTGCTGGCTTCCCTATTTAACTCTGCCCAGGTCGTTAATTCATGCCAGCTGTCAATGTCTCAGTACTGGTTCAGATCTTTCTTGGATTTCTCAGATTACCTGTCTACTCCAGCAGAAGCTAAGTCCTTGCTAGTCATTTGCTGTTCATCGGTTTTTGAATATATTTTTCAGTACATGCTATGTTTCCAGTCCAGCTTGCTATTATGATATTTCCTTGCTAGCTGGAAGCTCTGGGGGTGCAGAGCTGCACCTCCACACCGTGAGTCAGTGTGGAGGTCTTTTTGCACACTCTGCGTGGTTTTTGTAGTTTTTAATACTGACCGCATAGTTCCTCTTCCTATCCTCTGTCTTTCTAGAGAAGATTCGGCCTCCTTTGCTAAAATCTGTTTCATTCCTGTGTTTGTCACTTCCCTCTTATCTCACAGTTAATATTTGTGGGGGGCTACCTTTACTTTGGGAAATTTCTCTGAGGCAAGGTAGGCTACTGTTTCTATCTTTAGGGGTAGTTAGCTCTTAGGCTGTGAAGAGGCATCTAGGGAGAGTTAGGTACGCTCCATGGCTATTTCTAGTGTGTGTAATAGGAATAGGGATTGCGGTCAGTAGAGTTACCACGTCCTCAGAGCTTGTCCCAGGTTTTCTGTTTTAACCATCAGGTCACTTCGGGTGCTCCTAACCACCAGGTCATAACAGTACAGCTGGCCCGCAAAGCGTTAATGCATCTCAAAAGAGGGATAAGAGAAGTTCTGAGTCAATTTTTTTTTCTTTGCAGCTTGTTTTGTTTTTCTTTTCCCCTTAACCTCTGGGTGGTTCAGGACTCAGGTGTAGATATGGATATTCAAGGTTTGTCCTCTTGTGTGGATCAACTCACTGCTAGGGTACAGAGCATTCAAGATTATGTAGTTCAGAATCCGATGTTAGAGCCTAGAATTCCAATTCCTGATTTGTTTTCTGGGGATAGATCTAAATTTTTGAATTTCAAAAATAATTGCAGACTGTTTCTTGCTCTGAAACCCCGCTCCTCTGGTGATCCCGTTCAGCAAGTAAAGATTATTATTTCTTTGTTGCGTGGTGACCCGCAAGACTGGGCATTCTCCCTTGAGACAGGAAATCCTGCATTGCTTAATGTGGATGCATTTTTTCTAGTGCTTGGATTGCTTTATGACGAACCTAATTCTGTGGATCAGGCAGAAAAGATCTTGCTGACTCTATGTCAGGGTCAGGATGAGGCAGAAGTATATTGCCAGAAGTTTAGAAAGTGGTCGGCGATTACTCAATGGAATGAGTGTGCCCTGGCAGCAATTTTCAGAAAGGGTCTTTCTGAAGCCCTTAAGGATGTTATGGTGGGGTTCCCCACGCCTGCTGGTCTGAATGAGTCAATGTCTTTGGCCATTCAGATTGATCGGCGCTTGCGCGAGCGCAAAGTTGTGCACCATTTGGCGGTGTCCTCTGAGCGGAGGCCTAAGCCTATGCAATGTGATAGGACTTTGACCAGAGCTGTACGGCAAGAACACAGACGTCAGAATGGGCTGTGTTTTTACTGTGGTGACTCCTCTCATGCTATCTCTGATTGTCCTAAGCGCACTAAGAGGTTCGCTAGGTCTGTCACCATTAGTACTGTGCAGCCTAAATTTCTTTTATCTGTTACTCTGATTTGGTCATTGTCGTCCTACTCTGTTATGGCATTTGTGGATTCGGGCGCTGCTCTGAATTTGATGGACTTGGAGTTTGCCAGGCGCTGTGGTTTTTTCTTGGAGCCTTTGCAGATTCCTATTCCCTTAAGGGGGATTGATGCTACGCAACTGGCCAAGAATAAACCTCAGTACTGGACTCAGCTGACCATGTGCATGGCTCCCGCACATCAGGAAAATATTCGCTTTTTGGTGTTGCATAATTTGCATGATGTTGTCGTGTTAGGTTTGCTATGGTTACAGGTTCATAATCCAGTACTGGATTGGAAATCAATGTCTGTGTCTAGTTGGGGTTGTCAAGGGATACATGCTGATGTTCCTTTGATGTCATATTCTTCTTCCACTCCTTCTGAAATTCCTGAGTTTTTGTCGGATTACCAGGATGTATTTAAGGAGCCCAAGTCCAGTGCCCTACCTCCTCATAGGGACTGTGATTGCACTATTAATTTGATTCCTGGTAGTAAGTTCCCTAAGGGCCGACTGTTTAATTTATCTGTGCCAGAACATGCCGCTATGCGGAGTTATGTAAATGAGTCCTTGGAGAAAGGACATATTCGCCCGTCTTCGTCACCGTTGGGAGCAGGGTTCTTTTTTGTGGCCAAGAAGGATGGCTCTCTGAGACCCTGTATAGATTACCGCCTTCTCAATAAAATCACGGTCAAATTTCAGTACCCTTTGCCTCTGTTGTCTGATTTGTTTGCTCGGATTAAGGGGGCTAGTTGGTTTACCAAGATTGACCTTCGAGGGGCGTATAATCTTGTGCGTATTAAACAGGGCGATGAATGGAAAACAGCATTTAATATGCCCGAGGGCCATTTTGAGTACCTGGTGATGCCATTCGGGCTTTCCAATGCCCCATCTGTGTTTCAGTCCTTTGTGCACGACATCTTCCGGAAGTATCTGGATAGGTTCATGATTGTATATTTGGATGATATTTTGGTCTTTTCGGATGATTGGGAGTCTCAAGTAAGGCAGGTCAGGATGGTGTTCTAGGTCCTTCGTGCTAATGCGTTGTTTGTGAAGGGGTCTAAATGCCTCTTTGGAGTTCAGAAGGTTTCCTTTTTGGGCTTCATTTTTTCCCCTTCTACTATCGAGATGGACCCTGTTAAAGTTCAGGCCATTTATGATTGGACTCAACCTACATCTGTGAAGAGTCTTCAGAAGTTCCTGGGCTTTGCTAATTTTTACCGTCGCTTCATCGCTAATTTTTCTAGTGTGGTTAAGCCTTTGACTGATTTGATGAAGAAAGGCGCTGATGTGGTGAACTGGTCCCCTGCGGCCGTTGAGGCTTTTCAGGAGCTTAAACTTCATTTTACTTCGGCCCCTGTGTTGCGTCAGCCAGATGTTTTGCTCCCTTTTCAGGTCGAGGTTGATGCTTCTGAGATTGGGGCAGGGGCTGTTTTGTCTCAGAGAAGTTCTGATGGCTCTTTGATGAAGCCGTGTGCTTTCTTTTCTAGAAAGTTTTCGCCTGCTGAGCGTAATTATGATGTCGGCAATTGGGAGTTGTTGGCTATGAAGTGGGCATTCGAGGAGTGGCGACATTGGCTTGAGGGAGCCAAACATCGCGTGGTGGTCTTGACTGATCACAAGAATCTGACTTACCTCGAGTCTGCCAAGAGGTTGAATCCTAGACAGGCTCGATGGTCACTGTTTTTCTCCTGTTTCGATTTTGTGGTCTCATACCTTCCGGGATCTAAGAATGTGAAGGCTGATGCCCTTTCTAGGAGTTTTTTGCCTGATTCTCCGGGAGTCTCTGAGCCGGCTGGTTTTCTCAAAGAGGGGGTGATTTTGTCTGCCATCTCCCCTGATTTGCGGCGGGTTCTGCAGGAGTTTCAGGCTGATAGACCTGACCGCTGTCCTGTGGAGAAACTGTTTGTCCCTGATAGATGGACTAGTAGGGTTATTTCTGAGGTTCATTGTTCAGTATTGGCTGGTCATTCTGGAATTTTTGGTACCAGAGATTTGGTTGCTAGGTCCTTTTGGTGGCCTTCCTTGTCACGGGATGTGCGTTCTTTTGTGCAGTCCTGTGGGACTTGTGCTCGGGCCAAACCTGGATTTCATTTCTGATCTTCCTGTCTCTCAAAGGATGTCTGTCATCTGGGTGGTTTGTGATCGGTTTTCTAAGATGGTCCATTTGGTACCCTTGCCTAAATTGCCTTCCTCCTCTGATTTGGTTCCATTTTTTTTTCAGCATGTGGTTCGTTTGCATGGAATTCCGGAGAACATTGTGTCGGACAGAGGTTCCCAGTTTGTTTCTAGGTTTTGGCGGTCCTTTTGTGCTAAGATGGGCATTGATTTGTCTTTTTCTTCAGCGTTCCATCCTCAGACAAATAGCCAAACCGAACGAACTAATCAGACCTTGGAGACCTATCTGAGATGCTTTGTCTCTGCTGATCAGGATGATTGGGTGACCTTCTTGCCATTGGCCGAGTTCGCCCTTAATAATCGGGCTAGTTCTGCTACCTTGGTTTCGCCTTTTTTTTGTAATTCTGGTTTTCATCCTCATTTTTCTTCAGGGCAGGTTGAGCCTTCTGACTGTCCTGGTGTGGATTCTGTGGTGGACAGGTTGCAGCAAATTTGGACTCACGTGGTGGACAATTTGACGTTGTCTCAGGAGAAGGCGCAACGTTTTGCTAACCGCCATCGCTGTGTTGGTCCCCGACTTCGTGTTGGGGATTTGGTTTGGTTGTCTTCTCGTTATGTTCCTATGAAGGTTTCTTCTCCTAAGTTCAAGCCTTGTTTCATTGGTCCTTATACGATTTCTGAAATTATCAATCCTGTGTCGTTTCGTTTGGCCCTTCCAGCTTCCTTTGCCATCCATAATGTGTTCCATAGGTCGTTGTTGCGGAGATATGTGGCGCCTATGGTTCCTTCCATTGATCCTCCTGCTCTGGTGTTGGTTGAGGGGGAGTTGGAGTATGTGGTGGAGAAGATTTTAGATTCTCGTATTTCGAGACGGAAGCTTCAGTACCTGGTTAAATGGAAGGGCTATGGTCAGGAGGATAATTCCTGGGTTGTTGCCTCCGATGTCCATGCTGCCGATTTGGTTTGTGCCTTTCATTTGGCTTGTCCTGATCGGCCTGGGGGCTCTGGTGAGGGCTCGGTGACCCCTCCTCAAGGGGGGGGTACTGTTGTGAATTCTGTTCTCGGGATCCCTCCTGTAGTCGTGAATGGTACTTTGGTGAGTTCTGTCCTTGGACACCCTCTGGTGGCTTTAAGTGGAACTGCTGATCTTTGAGGTTGGCTTTCTCAGCTGCCCTCGTTTATTGCTACTGCTGGCTTCCCTATTTAACTCTGCCCAGGTCGTTAATTCATGCCAGCTGTCAATGTCTCAGTACTGGTTCAGATCTCTCTTGGATTTCTCAGATGACCTGTCTACTCCAGCAGAAGCTAAGTCCTTGCTAGTCATTTGCTGTTCATCGGTTTTTGAATATATTTTTCAGTACATGCTATGTTTCCAGTCCAGCTTGCTATTATGATATTTCCTTGCTAGCTGGAAGCTCTGGGGGTGCAGAGCTGCACCTCCACACCGTGAGTCGGTGTGGAGGTCTTTTTGCACACTCTGCGTGGTTTTTGTAGTTTTTAATACTGACCGCATAGTTCCCTTTCCTATCCTCTGTCTTTCTATAGAAGATTCGGCCTCCTTTGCTAAAATCTGTTTCATTCCTGTGTTTGTCACTTCCCTCTTATCTCACAGTTAATATTTGTGGGGGGCTACCTTTACTTTGGGAAATTTCTCTGAGGCAAGGTAGGCTACTGTTTCTATCTTTAGGGGTAGTTAGCTCTTAGGCTGTGAAGAGGCGTCTAGGGAGAGTTAGGTACGCTCCACGGCTATTTCTAGTGTGTGTGATAGGATTAGAGATTGCGGTCAGTAGAGTTACCACGTCCTCAGAGCTTGTCCCAGGTTTTCTGTTTTAACCATCAGGTCACTTCGGGTGCTCCTAACCACCAGGTCATAACAGGGTACGCTGCTGAGTAGCACCAAATTCTACTAGGCCCATAAGGATTTCCTGGGCCAGATGCCGTTAAAAATAGTACTTAGGTAAACAGGTGGTGGGTGGCTGGGCTACTCTGCTGACTAGCAGACACAGAAGCTTTGGAGCAGACCTCTGAATCCCAGGCCATAGTATGAGTAATCAACTCTGCAGACGACCCCACCCCCCTGGAATTGACAATGGCAACGTCATGTAAAACTCAGCAAGAGGACTAAATAAAAGAGTTTCCATTTTTAAAAAAAATTCGGCCACAGACACCACTTAAGTGGCATCAATTTCGCCAGAGTTTTTTAAAACGGTTAATGAGGTGATTTTCAAAAATCATCAAGCTTTTAGTCTCCCTAAAACACTCATGTGTCTTACGCATCCAGGAGGACCAAGTCCTTGTTGTCTTGGTGGCGGCGAGGTGAGAATCATTCTTCCTTCCACTGCCCTCTCCCCCCCAACCTCGCACAACAGAAATTTGATCAAGGTCTCTCTCATCTGATGAGTCTTCCATGCCCAGCACCAGTTCGTCCTCCACTTCTTCCTCGCCTCCTGCACCTTCCTCAACAGTTTGGCTGCTAACATGCACCCTCGGTAATCCCTCTCCCCCAGCCTTCCGCATACGACTCCTCCTGTTCCTCCTCCTCTTGTTCCACCACCTGACTCCGAATACTGTTTAAGGTGTGCTCCAGCATGTAAATCACCGGAATAGTCATGCTGATAATGGCATCGTCAGCACTAAACATCTTCGTCGCTATTTCAAAACTGTGCAGAAGGGTGCATAGGTCCCTGATCTGAGTCCACTCCTGCAGTGTGATTTGCCCCACCTCTGGATCTTGTTGGCCCAGGCTATACATCATAACGTATTGCACCAGGGCTCGTCGGTGCTGCCACTGTCGCTGCAATATGTGCAGAGTTGAATTCCACCATGTGGGCACATCGCATTTCAGCCGGTGAACTGGCAGGCCCAACGACTTCTGTAGAGATGTAAGTCGTTGAGCTGCGGGATGCGAATGGCAGAAGTGAGCACACAGCGACCGTGCCCTCTGCAGAAGCCCATCTAGTCCGGGATAGTGGGATAAAAATTGCTGGACAACCAGGTTCAAAACGTGAGCCATACAAGGCACATGTGTGACATTGCCCCGGCGAAGAGCCGCACCCAGGTTTGCAGCACTGTCGCACACGGCCTTCCCTGGCTGCAGGTTGAGTGGAGACAACCATTGATGGAACTCGGTCTCCAGAGCTGACCACAACTCCTCAGCTGTGTGACTCACATTTCCCAGACATTTCAATGTAAACACCGCCTGATGCCATTGAGCCCTGGTGACAGCATAGTAAGGAGGTGTGCAGGATTCCTTCTGTGCAGTTAGAACGCTGGTGCCATTACCAGACAGGCTTTGGGTGCAGGTGGCGGACTGAGAGGAGGTTGAGGAGGCAGAAACAGTGGAGGAACTTCTAGATACAGAGGATCGACAAGCAACTCGTGGGGACGACAAGACTTGGACAGCAGCCCCTTCTCCTGATGTCACCATAGTTACCCAGTGCCCAGTCACCGACATGTAACACTCCTGTCCATGTCTACTCGTCCAAGTGTCTGTGGTAAAATGCACCCTGTCACACACAGAGTTTCTCAAGGAAGCGGTGATGTTGTGTGCGACATGCTGGTGTAGCGCAGGCACAGCTTTCTTTGAGAAGTAGTGGCGACTGGGCATCTGGTACTGGGGCACTGCGACGGACATAAGGTCTCAAAAATCCTCTGTATCCACCAGGCGGAAAGGCAGCATTTCTGTAGCCAACAGCTTGCAGATGGTGAAATTCAACCTCTTTGCTTTGTCATGGCTAGGAGGAAATAGTCTTTTAATTGTCCACATCTGAGGGACTGAGGGCTGGCTGCCGTGCTTAGACGGAGTTGAGTACGGTGTCCCGGGCAAACTGCTGGTCTGTGAGGAAGGTGCAGGCTGAGATGTTGTGTTGCCTTGATCAAAATGTGGTGTCGATGTCGGAGAGCGCTCAACACCAGCAGGTGTTTCCACTTGCAAATGTCCTGATGACCTGCCAATCACACTGGCTGTTGCCGGTAAAGAGGTGGAAGTTCTGCGTCCAAAACCATGTGCGAGTGCTGTCCCCACAGTCACAGAGGATGAAGACGAGGACGCGGATGCACTTCATGGGGCAGACGGTGGTTGACCTGGCCCACTAGGCCGCATTGTGGCACAGTGAGCTTCCCACTGCAACTTATGCCTCATATAGCAATCATATAGTGATTTTTTGGCCTCTACTGAGATTTTGTTGACAAATCTTACAGACAACTTGAGTTGGGTCATCCTTTGCGATGTCAAAAATGCCCAGACTACGCAAGGCTTAGAGCCCGTGCGACCTGAAGAGCCACCATGACTTCTGCTCAGAGGCACAGTTGGGGTTGAGGATGCAGTTGTTGATGTGCTTCCAGTACTCTGTCTCTGTCCAGGAAGGCGCACCGTTACCTCGTCGTCAGACTCGTCACTAGCATCCTCCTCCACCTCCTCTGCTGACCTCATGGACTGGTGGACTGTGGTTGACAGTAAGTGGGGTCTCCAACCTCGTCATCATCATCCTGTGTGTTCTGACAGCCGTCGTCCTCAGAGCCAACCTCTTCCTGCCCTGACTGAAAAGTCAAGTTTTCGTTCCAATCAGGTATCTCAGTCTCATCATCATCTTCCTCATTGTCTCCAACAGGAGTTACAGTTTGGGAACGAGGGTCTACATTATGCTCAGAGCCTTCTTCATCTGGGCCTGGATCCAACTCACAAAGATCCTGGGCATCAGTGCAGATCATTTCCTCGTCTGGATTCACAGAAGCTCTGGAGTAGACCTCTGATTCCCAGGCTATAGTATGAGTAAACAGCTCTGCAGACTCAACCATCTGTGTTACCCCATGCTCAGACGGGCGGCTGGAGAGTTGGGAGCTGTGAGGAAGCAAGTGCGATTGGGGTGACAACTCTGAGGACTGGAGTAGTTGTGATGTTGAAGTTGACCTGGAGGAGAGCCCACTTGAATGAGCACTTGATATCCGTTCAAGCACCTGCTGTTTTTATAATAATAATAATAATAATAATTTTATTTATATAGCGCCAACATATTCCGCAGCGCTTTACAACTTATGGAGGGGACTTGTACAGACATTACAGCATAACAGAAATCACAGTTCAAAACAGATACCAGGAGGAATGAGGGCCCTGCTCGCAAGCTTACAAACTATGAGGAAAAGGGGAGACACGAGAGGTGGATGGTAACAATTGCTTTAGTTATTTGGACCAGCCATAGTGTAAGGCTCGGGTGTTCATGTAAAGCTGCATGAACCAGTTAACAGCCTAAGTGCCTCATCTGGAATTTGTGGCGATGCTCGTAAGAAAGGGATCATATCAGATTGTCCACGAAAAGAAGTAGACATCTTACTTTGGCTGGAAGATGGTCTTTCTTCTGCAGATGTTACTGCTGCTTTACTATCTACCCCACGGACACAACCTTTTTTTCCCTTTCCAACATGCCTATTCCCCTTTCCACCAGCAGGGCTTTTGACACTCATTTTGGTGCTTAACTAATTGGCAACTCTGTATCTGTAGTTGTTGACACAACAACCGATGGATGAGAACCGAGCAGAACTGAGTGGCCAAACTGTGGTACTAGGCCCAAAACTATTTACTGGGTTAGATGCAGGAAAAAATAAAGATAAACAGGTGGTGTAGTTAGCTTTACAGGCGGGCTAGTCCGCTGACGTGCAGACACTGCTCCTAGACCCAAAACTATTTACTGGGTTAGATGCAGGAAAAAATTTAGATACACAGGCGGGGTAGTTAGTTTCACAGGCAGGCTACTCCGCTGACGTGCAGACACTGCTCCTAAGCCCAAAACCCCAAAACTATTAACTGGATTAGATGCAGTAAAAATTGAGATACACAGGCGGTATAGTTTGTTTCACAGGCGGGCAACTCTGCTGATGTGCAGACACTGCTCCTAGGCACAAACCCACAAAACTATTAACTGGATTAGATGCAGTAAAAATTGAGATACACAGGCGGTGTAGCTAGCTTCACAGGCGGGCTACTCTGCTGATGTGCAGACACTGCTACTAAGCCCAAAACCCCAAAACTATTAACTGGATTAGATGCAGTAAAAATTGAGATACACAGGCGGTGCTGCTAGTTTCCAAGCGACCTACTCTGCTGAGGAGCAGACACTGCTCCTAGGTCCAAAACCCCAAAACTATTAACTGGGTTAGATGCAGTAAAAATTGAGATACACAGGCGGTATAGTTTGTTTCACAGGCGGGCTACTCTACTGACGAGCAGACACTGCTCCTAGGCCCAAACCCCCAAAACTATTAATTGGGTTAGATGAAGTAAAAATTGAGATACACAGGCGGTGTAGCTAGCTTCACAAGTGAGCTACTCTGCTGACGTGCAGACACTGCTACTAAGACCAAAACCCCAAAACTATTAACTGGGTTAGATGCAGTAAAAATTGAGATACACAGGCGGTATAGTTTTTTCACAGGCGGGCTACTCTGCTGACGTGCAGACACTGCTCCTAGGCCCAAAACCCCAAAACTTTTAACTGGATTAGATGCAGTAAAAATTGAGATACACAGGCAGTGCTGCTAGCTTCACAGGCGAGCTACTCTGCTGACGTGCAGACTCTGCTCCTAGGCCCAAAACCCCAAAACTATTAACTGGGTTAGATCCAGTAAAAATTGAGATACACAGGCGGTGTAGCTAGCTTCACAGGCGGGCTACTCTGCTGACGTGCAGACACTGCTACTAAGCTCAAAACCCCAAAACTATTAACTGGATTAGGTGCAGTAAAAATTGAGATACACAGGCGGTATAGTTTGTTTCACAGGCGGGCTACTCTGCTGACATGCAGACACTGCTCCTAGGCCCAAAACCCCAAAACTATTAACTGGATTAGATGCAGTAAAAATTGAGATACACAGGCAGTGTAGCTAGCTTCACAGGCGGGCTACTCTGCTGACGTGCAGACACTGTTCCTAGGCCCAAAACCCCAAAACTATTAACTGGATTAGATGCAGTAAATATTGAGATACACAGGCAGTGTTGCTAGCTTCACAGGTGAGCTACTCTGCTGACGTGCAGACACTGCTCCTAGGCCCAAAACCCTAAAACTATTAACTGGCTTAGATTCAGTAAAAATTGAGATACACAGGTGGTATAGTTTGTTTCACAAGCGGGCTACTCTGCTGACGTGCAGACACTGTTCCTAGGCCCAAAACCCAAAACTATTAACTGGGTTAGATGCAGTAAAAATTGAGATACGCAGGCAGTGTAGCTAGCTTCACAGGCGGGCTACTCTGCTGATGTGCAGACACTGTTCCTAGGCCCAGAACCCCAAAACTATTAACTGGATTAGATGCAGTAAAAATTGAGATACACAGGCAGTGCTGCTAGCTTCACAGGCGAGCTACTCTGCTGACGTGCAGACACTGCTACTAAGCTCAAAACCCCAAAACGATTTACTGGGTTAGATGCAGGAAAAATTGAGATACACAGGCGATGTAGCTGGCTTCGCAGGCAGGCTACTCAGATGACTATCAGACAATGCTACTAGCCAAAAAGGATTGGCTGAGCTAGATTACACCAAATGCTGTGACTAACACTTGCACAGCACTGGCTGAGACCTGCCTGGCAAACAGTGCTATGAACTGCTGTAACCTACCCTGAAAAGGGCTGATATTACAATTAGTCCCGACTCCTCCCGACTCCCTAAACCTATCTCTCTGAGAATTCACTCCAAAAAACACTCTTAGTCTGTATAGCGCCCACTGCAGCAGCGGTGCCGTCTAACACTAAGGTGCAGCAGTGAGGAAATGGTGGCGATGGGGCAAATGGCTGGTTCTCATTGGGCAAGGAGTGACATCTGACATACACAGCCAATGACACATGCCCTTGCTTATCTGCATCACATGCACATTGCTGTTTGTGTGCGCACTGCTGATAGGCTGAGAGACTGCACCGCCCCTCTGTAAATGCGGGAAAGAAAAAAAAATGGAGATCGGCGTTATTTCAGCACAGATCTATCCCCCGCCCACTATACACTGAAACAGTCCATTAACAATGATAAACAGTTTTAATGTGCAAATCAAGCTAGGCTTTTGGTGAACGAACAGTTATCGAACAGAAACTCGAACACCCGAATTTTAAGCAAATTGTTCGGGTTCGTCGAACGACTCGAACACCGCCAAAAACAGCTCGAATTTGAAATTGGCGAACAGTTCGACTCGAACACCTCTCATCTCTATTTAAGACCATAGAATGTAATCAGAGAATTGCTTCACCAAAAGAAAATGATAAACATCGTGAATTAATATCTGAACACAATCCATCGGGTAGTGCATCAGCAAAATGAAAATGTGGTGAGATTTTTCCTCACCTAACCAGGAACATGATATTTACTACATACCGATGTTATAACTGTATACACACACTCAAATGGGTTACATACAAACCAGGAGAGCTAAACCCCTGAACCCAACAGGTCCCTGTTCAGACTAGGAAAGTCCCTAATCGGCATGATTTATTTGTATATTATGCAGCCTAGATAAATAAAGTGGATACATCTGCAAGAGGTTTGCAAGGGGTTAGTATTATATAGATTATAATTGGTTAATATGAGTCTCTGACTACATACTGTACATGCAGACAGTTAGCCACAACACACTGATAAGAGGCTGTTACTGCATTGAACTCACCCTGCTGCTTCGTAGTATGCAAGAATCCATTTAACTTCTCTTCTTTCATAGATACATCCAGAATTCAGTTATCAGCTACATAGATCTCCCTTGTGTTTTTATGCTGTACTTTTGCAATCTTCCCTACACATTGCTATGCCCCAGTTCAGAAACAGGAAGCCTCACACAGTTGTCAAAATAGTAAAACAGTGAAGAGCCCATTTCAGTGGAATTCAGTCTCTCTTAAGAACCTTACAGCACTGATTTTTTCTTTTTTATCATACTTATGTATATTTGAGAAAGGTTTTACATTTTGGTTTTACAAATGGCATCCTGGTATACTGAAAGCACCTGTTGGGTGTAGAGAAGACCGTCTTCTCCTTGGCACTTGGATACAGGATAATTTGCCAGTACCCTTCCTTTAGGTCCAGGGTTTGGATATCTCACTCACCCTAGCCTTTCAATGAGCTCTTCGACCCATGGCATTGGATATTCATCGAACTTGGACACCTAATTTAGCTTCCTGTATTCATTACAGAAACACCACTCTCCGACCGGTTTTGGCACAAGGATAATGGGGCTGAACCAGTCGCTTTTTGACTCCTCAATGATGCTCAGGCTCAAAATTCTCTTCACCTCTGTGGAGATAATCTCGAGGCAGGCTTCAGGAATCCAATGTGGCTTTTGGTTCACCCTCACATGCAGTTCCATCAGGATTTCATGCTCCATGACCTGCGTGCAACCTGGCAATTCCAAAAATAGATCCCATTTCCGATGAAGCAGCTCTCATCACTGTTGCTTCTGGGTAGGTGACAGTGTCTCTGCCACTGGGGCATCCTCGACCCTGGCTAAAAGAATGGCCCCCAGGCACATAGAGTAGCTTCCACCGGTTCCCTGTCTTGCAATGGTTTGAGCAGGTTAATGTGGTACACCTGTTATGGCTTTCTCCTCAATGGTTGGTGGACCTTGTAGTTGACTTCTCTCAACTTTTCAACCATCTCTTATGGCCCCCGTCACTTGGCAAGCAACTTACTTTCCTCCATGGAGATCAACACCAATGCCCAGTCTGCAGGGCTAAACTGTACCAGTCTTGCCACCCAGTTGTAGACCCTTGCCTGGGCCTCTTGGGCTTGAAGGAGGCTCTCCCTCACAATTGGCATCATGCTCGTGATCCTGTCCTGCATCTGGGCCACATGTTCAATGGTGCTTTGGTAGGGTTTTAGCTAAGCTTGCTAGGTCTCCTTTGCAATGTCCAGAAGTCCCTGAAGGTGTCATCTGTATAACAGCTTGAACTATGAGAACCCCGTAGAAGCATGTGGGACTTCTCTAATGGAGAACAGTACGTATGGCAGCAGCCAATCCCAGTCTCAGCCATCCTTCTCCACAACCTTCTAGAGCATAGAATTCAAGGTTTTGTTGAACCTCCCCACAAGGCCATCTGTCTGCGGATGGTACACTGACATCTGGAGTTAGGTAATCTGAAGAGCTTTACACAACTCCCTCATCACTTTGGACATAAAATGAGTCCTTTGGGTCACCAGAATCTCCTTTGGCAGGCCCGTTCCGGAGAAGATATGCACTAGCTCTCGAGCTATACACCTGGCGGAGGAGCTTCTCAGTGCTATCACTTCTGGGTACCTTGTTGCACAGTTCATTACCACCAGCATGCATTGGTGACCCTTGGCAGACTTAACTAAGGGCCCAACAAGGTCCATGGCAGTCCTGTCAAATGGGACCTCTATAATGGGCAACGGCACTAGGGGACTGCGAAATTAGGATATGGGATCAGTTAACTGAGAGGTAGGGCAGGATCTCATTTTTCAATCTCATTTTTTTCAGTAGGCATTCAAACATAAAACATACCTAGAAATAATGTTTATCATAGTCAGTGGTAAGAAGTCAGCAATATAAATGATCTACCTAATCATTAAATAGAGTACATTTTCCTAGGGGTACAGTGCATTTCTTTTCTTGCCAATACCATTAGTAGATGAGGCACTGCTTATAGAAACTGTCATGTCTTGACTGGGTCTCTGAGCAAGCGCTGGTTCCTACAAGTGATTGCTTGCACCAAGAACCGATTCTCAGTTCATATGGAACCTGTGATTAAATAGAAATACAGAACACAAATTTACTGTCATTACCTGACACAACAGCACAGATATTAAAGGCAATCTTCCATCAGAGCATAACGGTATTTATAGTCATCACATGGCAACTTGCAATGTGTATTTACTGACATTGCCTGGCAAGGAAGAATAGACATTAGAATGACAAGGTATTTCCATTAACAATAGAACAACAATCTAGTTCATTGCACTTCTATTAATTTTTCAGAGCTTGGAAAATTAACCTATTAGATTACAAGATTCTTAGCCATTGCATTTTAATGTAAATTTGAGAAAATTCTAAAGCCTAATTAGTGCACGGGAGATGATGAATATTAACTGTTTGCAATCATTATGTATCAGCGAAGTGCAACTACTTAGGGCTTATTCACACACCCAATTTTCCACGTAGGAGAAAAATGGACCAATTATTCTGATCAGACTGTGATCAGAGTTTGATGAGAATGTGGTCCAGGTGTCATCCATTTTTCTCACATGTGGAGAAATAAAGAAAAAGTTTCTCCTCCTACTCCATTCTTGCAGTCTGTGAAAATCGGACAGCACTCACATGTCATCTGAGTCGGTCTGTTTTTTTTCATTGACCCATTGACTGCTAATTTTTCTCAATCCGTGAAACATTATGGGCATGTGAATGGTCCCATAAACTATAACAGGTATGAATGCAATCTATGAAAAACACGCGTGGATGAAAATCACATGTGTGAGTGAGCTCAGTAGTTGCTCGTTAGCTTTTTTTTTGTATGTCCTGTTTATGTTAATCAGTCCACTAGCAAAGCACCAAAAATGATCGGCACCACTGCATCACCTATGTTCATGCACCTGGCTGGGGTGTCGATAACGCCGTAAGCATCCGTGCCCAGGCAATGGAAAACAAAGCATTTATTCATGCAAAAATACAAGAACAAGGGTGGCAGTCACCGTCTCAAAAGATCCACTTTATTGCGGCAATTTAAAACATTCAAGGCAGGAGGGTTCTGTGTGGCATGTGAAGGACGATGGCCATTTGGTGCAAATGCACTTCTACGGGTCCTGTAACCCTCCTGCCTTGAATGCTTTAATTTGCCTCATTAAAGTGGATTTTATGGGACGGTGAGTGCCACCCTTGTTCTTCTACTTTTGCACTGTTTTTGTCAATGACTGCCATTTAAACTTTTTGTAACTAGATTTAGTTTGTTTTTTGCTATCATTTTCTCATCTTAAAGGGATTATCCACTTGCAGAAAACTTTTAAATGTCAGCTTAGTTTGTTGTAAAAATGACCTAAACTTTACTTATCCTCCATGGGAACATTGCTGTGTCACTGACACTGCTCTGATATATGTTGCTTGGCTGCATAAGTGATATCAAGACGATACCAGTGAGCTCGGTAATTATCTGCAGCATTACAGATGTGAGTTCTCCACTGCAGCGTATATACTGTCACCAGAGCAGCACTGAAGACGGAGAGGATAAGTAAAACGCATTTTGTTTATAATCTCATTCTATTCCCTACACGATTATTGATTGGCACATTCCTGCCTATGCACAGTTGCACACAAAAGCTGCCAATCAGTGGTGTGGATGGGGTTAAACAGACCTCAGCATTCAGAGAACTGCTTGATCAGCTGCAAATAAAACTAATTTGATCAGAACTGCAGTATCCAGCAAAGTAAGGCCGGTTTCACACGTCAGTGGCTCTGGTACGTGAGGTGACAGTTTCCTCACGTACCGGAGACACTGACACACGTAGACCCATAAAAATCAATGCATCTGTTCAGATGTCATTGATTTTTTGCGGACCATGTCTCCTTGTGCCAAACACGGAGACATGTCAGTGTTCGTGGGAGCGCACGTATTACACGGACCCATTAAAGTCAATGGGTCCGTGTAAAACACGGACCTCACACGGACGTTCTCCGTCTGGGGTCCGTGTGCGTGCAGGAGATAGCACTACAGTAAGCGCTGTCCCCCCCACATCGTGCTGAAGCCGCGATTCATATGTTCCCTGCAGCAGCGTTTGCTGCAGAGAAAATATGAATAATAGTGTTTAAAATAAAGATCTATGTGTCCGCCGCCCCCCAACCCCTGTGCGCCCCCCCGCTGTTCTGAAAATACTCACCCACTCCCACATTGGCTGTCACTCCTTCCTCTCTGCCCCGCGCCTCTTACTTTATGCGGTCACGTGGGGCCGCTCATTTACAATCATGAATAGTCGGCTCTGCCCCTATGGGAGGTGGAGCCACATATTCATGACCGTAAATGATCGGCCCCACGTGACCGCATACACTAGAAGCCGCGGCCAGACCAGGAAGCAGCGAAGGAGGCGGGTAAGTATTTTCTGAACAGCGGGGGGGCGCACAGGGGGTGGGAGGGCGGCGGACACATAGATCTTTATTTTAAACACTATTATTCATATTTTCTCTGCAGCAAATGCTGCTGCAGGGAACATATGAAGCGCGGCTTCAGCACGATGCAGGGTACCACACGCGTGGGTACCACACGCTCCGTGTGGTACACACTCGCCATACGGGCGGCACACGTGTGCTGCACGTATGGCCTACGTGAGTTCCCAGGCACACTGACACGGATAACTCCGGTACCGATTTATTCCGGTACCGGAATTATCTGGATGTGTGGAACAGCCCTAAGTGGTATATCGCGGGAATCAGGGTCTCCGTCCATACATCAAGCTGCTCTCAGAAGCTATGCAAACACTTGGTGACAGTTTCCTTTTACGTTTGCAAGGTATGAAAATCAGCAATAATTTAGCAAAGAAAAAGGTATGCTGTGTAACCACGACCGCTTTAAAGATATGAATGGATCACATTCTTCATAAAAGTGACTTTATGTAGTGGAAGGAGCATAATCCTAGCATGCAGAAGCTAGTGACAGGCTTCCTTAGATAGGCTGTTAAGTTTGCAACAAACTAATAAAGAAGGGTTTCAAATTTGTCCAAAACAATTCTGTGTAGAATTAAATTTTTCTACTTTTTTCTTTTTACTACTAGGATCAAGACAAGACAAAACCCCTTTCAACGTTAGCCAACCTCGCCATTACAATCACTGATGTTCAAGACATGGACCCAATTTTCATCAATTTGCCGTATAGCACTAACATATATGAAAACTCTCCTCCGGTAAGTAGACCAAATCAATTGATTTCCTGAGTTATAATAGTTATTGTGAAAGCCTATTAAAAAAAAATGATTACAGTTTATGAGTAGAAAAAATGGACTCTGAATAATTATACAGCTGGAATAATGTGAGTGTGGTAGAAAATTTAAAGAGATTCTGCACTCAAAATGGCTTCACTGGATGCAAATAGGGGAAGTGGCTGGCCACACTGTCCATGGAAGCATGAAAGCAATGCTCCTTCCCTTCTCACCAGTAAATGGCTTTACAGTCAGTCAGTCTTTTTTTCCATTGTGGAACCCAAGAGGTTGTTCAATAAATCCAAGTTATCACCTCTCCACATTATTGTATATCCTTACATGCTGTGCTCTCATATCTTTGGCAGTCCCATAGACAATATACAGAGTGATGGTGCAGTGGGGTGTGTTGGTGTAGTGGGGTGTGTTGTGTAGTGGGGTGTGTTAGCGTTGTGGGGTGTGTTGGTGTAGAGGGGTGTGTTGGCATAGTGGGGCGTGTTGGCGTAGTGTGGTGTGTTGGTGCAGTGGGGTGTGTTGGTGCAGTGAGGTGTGTTGGTGCAGTGGGGTGTGTTGGAGCAGTGGGGTGTATTGCTACAGATGTGTAGTGGGGTATGTTGGTGAAGTGGGGTGTGTTGGAGAAGTGGGGTGTGTTGGTGTAATGGGGTGTGTTGGTGTAGTGGTGTGTGTTGTGTAGTGGCGTGTGTTGTGTAGTGGAGTGTGTGTGTAGTGGGGTGTGTTGGCGTTGTGGGGTGTGTTGGTGTAGAGGGGTGTGTTGGCATAGTGGGGTGTGTTGGTGTAGTGGGGTGTGTTGGTGCAGTGTGGTGTGTTGGAGCAGTGGGGTGTATTGGTACAGTGGGGTGTGTTAGTGTAGTGGGGTGTGTTGGTGTAGTGGAGTGTGTTGGAGCAGTGGGGTGTGTTGGTGTAGTGAGGTATGGAGCACAAGAGGTTGTTCAACAAATCGAAGTTATCACCTCTACACATTATTGTATATGCTTACATGCTGTGCTCTCCTATCTTTGGCAGTCCCGTAGACAATCTAGAGTGATGATGCAGTGAGGCGTGTTGGTGCAGTGGGGTATGGTGGTGTAGTGGGGTGTGCTGCGTAGTGGGATGTGTTAGCATTGTGGGGTGTGTTGGTGTAAAGGGGTGTGTTGGCGTACTGGGGTGGGTTGGTGTAGTGGGGTGTGTTAGAGCAGTGGGGTGTATTGGTACAGTGGGGTGTGTTGGTGTAGTTGGTTATGTTGGTGTAGTGGGGTATGTTGGTGTAGTGAGGTGTGTTGGTGCAGTGGGGTGTGTTGGTGTAGTTTGGTGTGTTGGTGTAGTGGGGTATGTTGTGTAGTGGGGTGTGTTAGCATTTTGGGGTGTGTTGGTGTAGAGGGGTGTGTTGTGTAGTGGGGTGTGTTAGCATTGTGGGGTGTGTTGGTGTAGAGGGGTGTCTAGGCGTAGTGGTGTGTTTATTGGTGTAGTGGGGTGTTTTTTGGTGCAGTGGGGGTGTTAGTGCAGTGGGGTGTGTTGGAGCAGTGGGGTGTATTGGTACAGTGGGGTGTGTTGGAGCAGTGGGGTGTGTTGGTGCTGTGTGTTGTATTGGTGCAGTTGAGTGTGTTGGTGTAGTGGAGTGTGTTGGAGCAGTGGGGTGTGTTGGTGTAGTGGGGTATGTTGGTGTAGTGGGGTATGTTGGTGTAGTGAGGTGTGTTGGTGTAGGAGAGTGTGTTGGTGAAGTGAGGTGTGTAGGTGTAGTGGGGTGAGTTGTGTAGTGGGGTGTGCTGGTGTAGAGGGGTGTGTTGGTGTAGTGGGGTTTGGAACCCAAGATGTTGTTCAGTAAATCCAAGTTATCACCTCTCCACATTATTGTATATGCTTACATGCTGTGCTCTCCTATCTTTGGCAGTCCCGTAGACAATATAGAGAGCGATGATGCAGTGGGGTGTGTTGGTGTAGTGGGGTGTGTTGTGTAGTGGGGTGTGTTATTGTTGTGGGGTATGTTGGTGTAGAGGGGTGTGTTGGTGCAGTAGGGTGTGTTGGTGCAGTGGGGTGTGTTGGTGCAGTGGGGTATGTTGGCGCAGTGGGGTGTGTTGGAGCAGTGGGGTGTATTGGTACAATGGGGTGTGTTGGTGTAGTGGTGTGTATTGGTGTAGTGGGGTGTGTTGGCATAGTGGGGTATGTTGGTGTAGTGGGATATGTTAGGGTAGTGAGGTGTGTTGGTGCAGGAGAGTGTGTTGGTGAAGTGAGGTGTGTTGGTGTAGTGGGGTGTGTTGGTGTAGAGGGGTGTGTTGGCGTAGTGGGGTTTGGAACCCAAGATGTTGTTCAGTAAATCCAAGTTATCACCTCTCCACATTATTGTATATGCTTTCATGCTGTGCTCTCCTATCTTTGGCAGTCCCGTAGACAATATAGAGAGCGATGATGCAGTGGGGTGTGTTGTTGTAGTGGGGTGTGTTGTGTAGTGGGGTGTGTTGGCATAGTGGGGTGTGTTGGTGCAGTGGGGTGTGTTGGTGCAGTGGGGTGTGTTGGTGCAGTGGGGTGTGTTGGAGCAGTGGGGTGTATTGGTACAGTTGGGTGTGTTGGTGTAGTGGAGTGTGTTGGTGTAGTGGAGTATGTTCGTGTAGGGGGGTGTGTTGGTGCAGTGGGGTGTGTTGGTGAAGTGGGGTGTGTTGGTGCAGTGGGGTGTGTTGGTGAAGTGGGGTGTGTTGGAGCAGTGGTGTGTATTGGTACGTACAGTGGGGTGTGTTGGAGCAGTGGGGTGTGTTGGTGGAGTGTGTTGTGTTGGTGCAGTTGGGTGTGTTGGTGTAGTGGAGTGTGTTTGAGCAGTGGGGTGTAGGGTTGAGCGAAACGGATAGGACAAATTCAAAAATCGCTGACTTTCGGCAAAGTCGGGTTTCATGAAACCCTATCCGATTCTAGTGTGGGATCGGCCATGCGGTCGTCGATCAGCATGCCAAAGTCGCGTTTCTTATGACGCTTTCAGCGCCATTTTTCAGCCAACGAAGGAGGACGCAGAGTGTGGGCAGCGTGATGACATAGGTCTCGGTCCCCACCATCTTAGAGAAGGGCATGACAGTGATTGGCTTGCTTTCTGCGGCGTCACAGGGGCTATAAAGGGGCATGCACGCCGACCGCCATCTTATTTCTGCCGATCATGGCATAGGGAGAGATTGCTGCAGCTTCATCAGAAGAAGGGATGTAGTTAGGGAGGGAAGATTAACCCCCAAACCGCTTGTGCTGTAGTGATTTCCACTGTCCAACACCACCTTTTTTTTGCAGGTTTGCAGGAACAGTGGAGGCTATATTTTTGTGCATCAGCTCTGTAGCTTATTAGGCTGCCTTATAAGGCTCCCTGATAGCTGCATTGCTGTTTGCACCGCTGCTGTGCAAACCAACTGCTTTTTTAAAAGCAAAAATCCTGTTGCTCCTTTCTGCACAGTTATCTTGTTTATTTGTCCACACTTTTGTGTGCAGCAGTCCTTTTTATTTCTGCCATACTTGTCCTGAGATCATTGTAGGGAGATTGAAATTGTACTACAGTCCTTGTATTTTTTCATATATCAGCCAGCCACTTTCAGCCACTTACATTGTGTTGTTTTATACGCTGGGCCTGAGTTTTGGTTCAGTCTCCCCCAAAAAAAAGGAGATTCAAATTCTCACAAAGTGGATATACCTCTGTCCTGTTAGTTTGTCATGTACCAGCCAGCCACTTTCAGCAATTTACATTGCGTTGTTTTATACACTGGGCCTGAGTTTTGGTTCAGTCTCCCCCCCAAAAAAGGGAGATTCAAATTCTCACAAAGTGGATATACTTCTGTCCTGTTAGTTTGTCGTATATCAGCCAGCCACTTTCAGACACTTACATTGTGTTGTTTTATACACTGGGCCTGAGTTTTGGTTCAGTCTCCCCCAAAAAAAGGGAGATTCAAATTCTCACAAAGTGGATATACTTCTGTCCTGTTAGTTTGTCGTATATCAGCCAGCCACTTTCAGCCACTTACATTGTGTTGTGTTATACACTGGGCCTGAGTTTTGGTTCAGTCCCCCCCCCCCAAAAAGGGAGATTCAAATTCTCACAAGGTGGATATACTTCTGTCCTGTTAGTTTGTCGTATATCAGCCAGCCACTTTCAGCCACTTACATTGTGTTGTTTTATACACTGGGCCTGAGTTTTGGTTCAGTCTCCAAAAAAAAAAGGGAGATTCAAATTCTCACAAAGTGGATATACTTCTGTCCTGTTAGTTTTGTTGTTAGTTTTGGCTTTCCTTGCTGACTCAGCCTCTAGCTCTTTCGCCTCCTCTTCAGAAAGTTCAAAATATAAAAGCAGCAAGTCATCAGTGGATGCTCCCGGTCAGGAACAAGACGTTTCCTTGTGTCCTTCACCCAAACCAAAAGTGAAGTACGACACTACAGGTTACTCTGTGGAGCTCTTTACACACACCGTGCCTGGGCTAGAAAGGGAAATTGTTAACTGCCCATTACAAGATGAATCGGACATGGAGTGCACTGATGCACAGCCACAGCTAGATTATTATGCTGTTCCATTGACTCAGATCACTACATTGCCCTCGCAGTGTACTGAGCCAGAATCTGACCATGATGAGACTATGCTGCCCCGTCCCAAACGCTATAACACCTTACACGGTGACACAGAGGAAGGTGCACATGACATTGAAGAGGAGGTGATAGATGACCCAGTTGTTGACCCAGATTGGCAGCCATTGGGGGAAGAGGGTGCTGCTGCCAGTAGCTCAGAAGCGGAGGAGGATGATCCGCAGCAGCCATCAACATCGCAACAGCTGTCATCTGGCAGGCCCGTATCAGGCCAAAAACGTTTGTCAAAAACAAAAACAGTTGTAGGACAGCATGGCCATCCAGTGAAAGTAGCACAGCGTGCAATGCCTGAAAAGGTATTCCATAGTAGGAAGAGTGTAGTGTGGCAATTTTTTAACCAAGATCCGAATGATCAGTGCAAAGTTATCTGTAAGAAATGCTCAAAGACCTTTACCAGAGGGAAGAATCTTCAAAATTTAAATGCAACGTGCATGCTTAGACATTTAACAAGCATGCACTTGCAAGCCTGGACTAACTAGCAAATGTCCTTTACCGTTGGTGCACCTGCTCAGAATGAAGGTAGTCAGCAATGCTACATTGGTTCCCTCACTGTAAGCCCACCGGTTAGGACACCACCAGCAACAAATGTGGAGGTATCGTCGCAAGGCCAAAGCAGTCAGGGAATCACAAGGTTCTTGGTAGGAAACACTGTCTGTAGGCCAACATCAAGAATACCATCACCAACCCTCTCTCAATCCGCCATGTCCACCACCCCAACCACTAGTTCCACCATATGCAGCTCTCCAGTCCACCTCACCCTACAAGAGACTCTCGTTAGGAAAAGAAAGTACTCATCCTTTCATCCGCGTACACAGGGTTTCAACGCCCACATTGCTAGACTAATCTCGTTAGATATGATGCCCTACCAGTTGGTTGAAAGCAAAGCTTTCAAAGACATGATGGCCTACACAGTACCACGCTATGACCTACCCAGTCGGCACTTCTTTGCGAGAAAAGCCATCAAAGCCCTCCACCAGCATGTCAAAGACCGCATTGTCCATGCACTGAGGCAATCAGTCAGTGGAAAGGTGCACCTCACAACAGATGCATGGACCAGTAGGCATGGCCAGGGACGTTACGTGTCCATCACGGTGCACTGGGTTAATGTGGTGGATGCAGAGTCCACAGGGGACAGCCATAGTGGGACAGTTCTGCCTAGCCCACGGTCTAGGAAACAGTTAGCTGTAGGCATTCACCACCCCTCCTCCTCTTTAAGCGAAAGCTCGTCCACACAGCGCAGTCGCATGACCACTCCATCCGCAGCTGCCAGTGTTGCACACGAGGTGTCCCATTATCGAACAGCTAGTGGTAAGCGTCAGCAGGCTGTGTTACAAATGAAGTGTTTGGGCGACAACAGACACACCGTGGAAGTACTGGCCGAGTACTTGCAGCTACAAACTCAGTCATGGCTGGGCAGTGTACATCTTGAGGCAGGCAAGGTAGTCAGTGATAATGGAAGGAATTTTATGGCTGCCATAGCCCTTTCAGAACTGAAACACATACCTTGCCTGGCTCACACCTTGAATCTGGTGGTGTAGTGCTTCCTCATAAATTATCCAGAGTTACCAGCCCTGCTCCTGAAGGTGCGAAGACTTTGCTCACACATCCGCCGGTTGCCCGTACACTCAAGCCGTATGCAGAACCATCAGCGATCGCTGAATCGTCCCCAGCATTGCCTAATAATCGACGTTGCAACAAGGTGGAACTCCACACTGCACATGGTTCAGAGGCTGTGCAAACAGAGGCGTGCTGTAATTAATTTGTGGGAGGATACACATACACGGGCAGGCACTTGGATGGCAGACATGGAGTTGTCTGGTGTGCAGTGGTCGAAGCTACAAGACCTCTGTCAAGTCCTTCAGTGTTTTGAGGAATGCACATGCTGGTAAGTGCAGACGATGCCATCATAAGCATGAGCATCCCACTAATGTGGCTGTTGATGCAAAGTTTGACGCACATTAAGGAGCAGGCGTCTGCAGCCGAGGAGGAGGGAAGCCTTGATGACAGTCAGCCATTGTCTGCTCAGGGAACTCTCCTGGATGAGGTGGCGGATGAAGAGGAGGAGGAGGAGGATGATAGGGATGAATATTTATGGGAGGAGGATGCTTCTCAGGGGGCAATAGAAACTGGTGGTGTTGCAAGGTCAGGTACAGGGTTTTTGCGGGACACAAGTGATGTTGATTTGCAAGAAAGTGCTCCTCAACCCAGCACAAGCAGTGAATTGACACCTGGAACATTGGCCCACATGGCTGAGTATGCCTTGTGTATCCTAAAAAGGGACCCCCGCATTATCAAAATGATGACCGATGACGATTACTGGTTGGCCTGCCTCCTGGATCCACAAAATAAAGGAAAATGACAAAATATCATGCCACATGAGAACCTTGAGCAAATATTGGCTAAAAAACAAGCAACTCTTGTAGACCGTTTAGTTCAGGCATTCCCAGCACACAGCGGCAATGATGGTTCTCACACGAGCCGTAGGGGGCAACATGGCAGAGGTGTTAGAGGTGCACAAATCCGAAGTGGCGTTGGACAGAGGGGTTTTATGACCAGGTTGTAGAGTGATTTCGCAATGATTGATGACACGACAGGTACTGCTGCATCGATTCAAAGTGACAGGAGACAGCATTTGTCCAGTATGGTTACAAACCTTTTCCTCCCTTATCGATGTTCTCCCTCACAGGTCATTCCCCTTTGATTACTGGGCATCTAAAATAGACACCTGGCCTGAATTGGCAGAATATGCATTACAGGAGCTCGCTTGCCCTGCTGCTAGTGTGCTATCAGAAAGTCTTCAGTGCTGCTGGTTCAATACTGACCAAAAAAAGGACACGTCTGGCTACCCGAAATGTTGATGATCTAACCTTCATTAAAATGAACCAATCATGGATTTCAAATTATTTTGCCCCACCTTCCCCTGCTGACACGTAGCTTGCCTGAAAAATGTCTTGCTTTTGGCCTCCTTCTACTGACTGCTCCAATTCCTCCATTTGCAGCTGCTGAATGTCCACCATAGGCCATTTTTATACCTCCCTAAATGGGTTGACTCCCCCCACAGGGCCGTGGTCACCACCTGGCGCAAGCACCCGTGCGAGTGCCGTTTGCCTGGACAGGTGGGTGTGCCCACTCTTGGGCAACGGCACTGGCACAGGGTCCCTCATAGTACAATGAAGTGTCTCTGATGGTGGTGGTGCACAACCAACGTCAGACACACCGTCATAATATGAGGGGTCCTGTGCCAGTACCGCAGCCCACGAGAGAGTGTCCCCCTCAGCTCGAACAGAGCTCTACCGCTTTCAATACTTACCTCTCCCTGCTCCACCACTGTGTATTCTGTGCTGTTAAATCCTTTAATGGCACTGCCAATACAAATTTGTTGAAATGATAGATGATAGTTAAAATATACAGGTCCTGGCCTCCATTTAGACCAGTTAATACTTTGCGTCTACTACCTCTGTCTGCTACTCAGCAGAGGAGCCCACCCCTGTACCTAGCTATGCCACCTGTTTATTTATGAACAATTTTTTGGCAGACATTTTCCCACTTTATTATTTGGGCCTACTAACTGTGTCTGCTGCTCATTACATTTGTCCTCCACTGAACAAAGCAATGCCACCTGTTTAGTCCTGTTACCAATTTTGAACTGCATTTAGCCCACTTTATTATTTAGGCCTACTACTGTGTCTGCCGCTCATTACAGTTATCCTCCACTGAACAAAGCAATGCCGCCTGTTTAGTCCTGGTTCCAAATTTGAACTGCATTTAGCCCATTTTATTATTTGGGCCTACTAACTTTGTCTGCTGCTCATTACAGTTTTCCTCCACTGAACAAAGCAATGCCGCCTGTTTAGTCCTGTTACCAATTTTGAACTGCATTTAGGCTACTTTATTATTTGGGCCTACTAACTGTGTCTGCCACTCCTTACAGTTGTCCTCCACTGAACACAGCAATGCCTCCTGTTTAGTCCTGTTACCAATTTTGAACTGCATTTAGCTAACTTTATTATTCGGGCCTATATCTGTGTTTCCTCCCCATCCTGCCCATTGCCCAGCCACTGCTTGATGAGTCTGCTGGTACTTTGACCCAGACCACTACATTCCCCTAGCACTCTACACAGCCAGAATCTGACACTTCTGAAAGTCAGGTTCCCCTTCCCGCATACTATACCAACTTACATGGGGACAAAGAGGAAGGTGCAGATGAAAGTGCAGGTTCCTTCATCAGGTGTGGGGGCATACTCGTTAGCGACGTCACTGGCATAGGTGTTGTGAATTCTGCTCCTGGGCTCCCTCCGGTGGTTGTAAGTGGTAGTGCTGCTGTCTCTGAATCGCAGCATTCATCAGGTGTGTTCACTTTTTGCAATTTTGACTGGGCTATTTAGTCTTGCTTCACCCTTTAGTCAGTGCCAGTTGTCCATTGTTCCTGGAGGATTCACATCCCTGCCTGGTCTCTTCTGCTTTGCAGTTCATTTCAACAAAGATAAGTTCTGGCCTTGATTTTGCTGTCCACATGCTGTGGCCTTATTGTTCAGTTCTTTTCTATGTTTTGTCTTGTCCAGCTTGGTCTGTATAAGGATTTGTTTAGCCAAGCTGGTATCTCTGGAGATGCAGATATACCCTCCATATCTTTAGTTAGCTGTGGAGATTTTGTATTTTCTGTGGTGGATATTTTCTAGTGTTTTTATACTGACCGCATAGTACTCTGTCCTATCCTTTCTATTTAGCTAGAAGTGGCCTCCGTTGCTAAATTCTCATTTCAGTCTGTGTATGTTTTTTCCCTCTCCTCTCACAGTCAATATTTGTGGGGGCTGCCTATCCTTTGGGGATTTTCTCTGAGGCAAGATAGTTTTCACTTTTCTATCTCTAGGGGTAATTAGTCCTCCGGCTGTGTTGAGATGTCTAGGGAGCGCTAGGTACATTCCACGGCTACTTCTAGTTGCGGTGTTAAGTTCAGGGTCTGCGGTCAGTACAGGTACCACCTTCTCCAGAGTACGTCTCATGCTGCTTTTAGGCCACCAGATCATAACACATAGGGCCCTTCATAGTAAGCAAAAGTGTCTCTGCCAGTGGGAGGCGCCACCTGCCGTCAAACACACCGCCGTACTATGAGGGGCCCTGTGCCAGTGCCAATGCCAACGAGTGGGCCCCCCTGCTTGCTCAGGATCACAGCACTTGCAAAGTTGAAATACTTACCTCTCCCTGCTCCACCGCTGTGACGTATTCCGCATTTCCTGGGCCCACGAAATTCTTGAGCCAGCCCTACCCCCCCACAACTTTAGCCAAATGACCCCCAGTTTTCAATGCCTAACTATTATTATAAAGTAAATTAAGATTGACAAGCTTCAGTAATAAGAATTGATGTTTTTGGCATTAAAATGGGCACTGTAGGTGTTTTCCTGTCCTCCACTCACTGCCGACTTTGATTCCCCATTGACTTGCATTGGATTTCGTGTTTCAGTCAGCCCCGACTTTTCACAATAATCGGCCGATTTCACCCGACTAGATCTGAAAAAAGTAAAAGTCGCTCAACTCTAGTGGGGTGTGTTGCTGTAGTGGGGTATGTTGGTGTAGTGGGGTATGTTGGTGTAGTGAGGTGTGTTGGGGCAGTGGGGTGTGTTGTTGTAGTGGCATGTGTTGGTGTAGTGAGGTGTGTTGAGTAGTGGGGTTTGTTGGCATTGTGGGGTGTGTTGGTGTAGAGGAGTGTGTTGGCGTAGTGGGGTGTGTTGGCGTAGTGGGATGTGTTGGTGACGTGGGGTCTGTTGGAGCAGTGGGTTGTATTGGTACAGTCGGGTGTGTTGGCGTATTGTGTTGGTGTAGTGGGGTGTGTTGGTGTAGTGGGGTATGTTGGTGTAGTGGGGTGTGTTGGTGCAGTGGGGTGTGTTGGTGTAGAGGGGTGTTTTGGCGTAGTGGGGTGTATTGGCATAGTGGGGTGTGTTGGTGCAGTGGGGTGTGTTGGTGCAGTGGGGTGTGTTGGTGTAGAGGGGTGTGTTGGGGTAGAATGGTGTGTTTGGCAGTGGGGTGCTTTGGTGTAGTGAGGTGCGTTGGTGTAGAGAGGTGTGTTGGCATAGTGGGGTGTGTTGGCATAGTGGGCTGTGTTGGTGTAGTGGAGCATGTTGGAGCAGTGGGGTGTGTTGGTGTAGTGGGGTATGTTGGTGTAGTGAGATGTTTTGATTTAGTGTGGTGTGTTGGCGTAGTGTTGTGTGTTGGTGTAGTGGTGTGTTGGTGTAGTGTGGTGTTTTGGTGTAGTTTGGTGTGTTGGTGTAGTGGCGTGTGTTGGTGCAGTGGGGTGTATTGGTACAGTTGGGTGTTTTGGAGCAGTGGGGTGTATTGGTACAGTGGGGTATGTTGGTGTAGTGTGATGTTTTGGTGTAGTTTGGTGTAGTGGTGTGTTGGTGAAGTGTTGTGTTTTGGTGTAGTTTGTTGTGTTGGTGTAGTGGCGTGTGTTGGTGCAGTGGGGTGTGTTGGAGCAGTGGGGTGTATTGGTGCAGTGGGGTGTGTTGGAGCAGTGGGGTGTATTGGTACAGTGGGGTGTTTTGGAGTAGTGGGGTGTGTTGGTGCAGTGTGTTGTGTTGGTGCAGTTGGGTATGTTGGTGTAGTGGGGTATGTTGGTGTAGTGAGGTGTGTTGGTGCAGTGCGGTATGTGGGTGTAGTGAGGTGTGTTGGTGTAGTGTGGTGTGTTGGTGTAGTGGCGTGTGTTGGTGTAGTGACGTGTGTTGGTGTAATGTGGTGTTTTGGTGTTGTGTGGTGTTTTGGTGTTGTGTGTTGGTGTAGTGGGGTGTGTTGGTGTAATGGGGTGTGTTGGTGTAGTGTGTTGTTTTGGTGTTGTGTTGTGTGTTGGTGTAGTGGCGTGTGTTGGTGTAGTGGGGTGTGAGTCTATGCAGCAAGTTCTAATACGTCTATTAGTTTCCTGAGGCTTGAAATCAATTGAAAGAAATCTATGTTGATTCTTTAGTGTCAACCTAAAGAAAACAACACTTTAAATTTTATAAATTGTGTTCATATATGTTAGTTCGTTTAGATACTTGTGAACTCAGGAGACATTAAAAGGGTTTTCCTGGCCTAAGAGATATTTCTGTGGGTAATCTATGTGACTGCAGCTTGTTAAATCATGACAGTTTGGGCACTTTCACATTGCGTTCTGTGTGGGGCATTTGTCCGAAATCCTAAGCAAAGCATGGTCTTGACGTATGTGCCGATAGGACCATAGACTGTAATGATTCAGACAGAGCAAACGTGAGCTCTGACGTGCATTATTTTCATGAGTGTACACCTACTGGAGACCGAGCAGCCCACTTCAGAATTTGCCTTTGGCTTTTACTTTTTCCATTCTTTGGTGGATGTGTTTAGTACCATTTCTTAATCATCTCGCTTTGCATATTTGTGTCTCTTCTGCCAGAGACTACAGAAATGACATCTCTATATATAATCGTCTAAGGGGCACTTCCGTCTGTTTGTCTGTCTGTCTGCCTTTCTGTATGTCTGTCTGTCTGTCATGGAAATCCCGCGTAGCTGACTGGTCGCGGCTGCCAGGCCACGACCAATCAGCGGTGGGCACAGCCCCTTCCTACTCTGTCAGTGCCCCCTCCAGTCAGCTCTCACACAGGGTTAATGGCAGCGTTAATGGACTGCGTTATACCGCAGTGTAACGCACTCCGTTAACGCTGCTATTAAACCTGTGTGACCAACTTTTTACTATTGATGCTGCCTATGCAGCATCAATAGTAAAACAATCTAATGTTAAAAATAATAAAAAAACAAAAAACCTGCCATTCTTACCTTCCGTCGTCCGCCGATGCGCGCGTGGCTGCCGCCAGCTTCCGTTCCCAGAGATGCATTGTGAAATTACCCAGAAGACTTAGCAGCTTTGCAAGACCGCTAAGTCATCTGGGTAATTTCACAATGCATCTCTGAGAATGGAAGCTGGCGGCAGCCACGCGCGCATCGGTACAGCTTCGGAGGGTGAGTATATAACTATTTTTTATTTTAATTAATTTTTTTAACAGGGATATGGTGCCCACACTGCTATATACTACGTGGGCTGTGTTATATACTGCGTGGCTGCTATATACTACATGTGCAGTGTTATATACTGCGTGGGCTGTGCTATATATTATGTGGGCTGTGTTATATACTGCGTGGCTGCTACATACTATGTGGGCAGTGTTATATACTACGTGGGCAGTGTTATATACTGCGTGGGCTGTGTTATGTACTGCGTGGCCACTGTTATATACTGCATGGCCTGTGTTATATACTGAATGGCCTCTGTTATATACTGCGTGGCTGTGTTATATACTGCGTGGGCTGTGCTATATATTACGTGGGCTGTGTAATATATTGCGTGGGCTGTGTTATATACTCATGGGCTGTGTTATATACTGCATGAGCTGTGTTATATACTGCGTGGGCTGTGTTATATTCTGCGTGGGCTGTGTTATATACTGCGTGGCCTGTGCTATACATCATGTGGGCTGTGTTATATACTGCGTGGCTGCTATATACTATGTGGCTCCTATATACTACTTGGCCTGTGCTATATACTATGTGGCTGCTATATACATATATAAATATTCTAGAATACCTGATGCGTTAGAATCGGGCCACCATCTAGTGTTTTATATTCATGGTGCTGATCAATAGAATAGGTCATTATGTTCCTTTAAGTTGGTTTTACATCTTCACTTCATCATAACCAGTTTTTTCATCAGTCCTGTGTTTCTTTTCTTTTTTTTTCAGCTATTCCTAGGGATGGAGAGCTTTGTCCAATGATGGTGGTTACAGTAAACTCGCCATTAAACTTTTGAGAATTTTTGTGACATTGATATTAAACTCTTTGGAGATACAGTTAGGTCCATATAAATTTGGACATAGACAAAATTTTTCTAATTTTGGTTATAGACATTACCACAATGAATTATAAACAAAACAATTCAGATGCAATTGAAGTTCAGACTTTCAGCTTTCATTTGAGGGTATCCACATTAAAATTGGACGAAGGGTTTAGGAGTTTCAGCTCCTTAACATGTGCCACACTGTTTTTAAAGGGACCAAAAGTAATTGGACAGATTCAATAATTTTAAATAAAATGTTCATTTTTAGTACTTGGTTGAAAACTCTTTGTTGGCAATGGACATCACCAGACGCTGTGTTTCCTCCTTTTTGATGCTCTGCCAGGCTTTCACTGCGGTGGTTTTCAGTTGCTGTTTGTTTGTGGGCCTTTCTGTCTGAAGTTTAGTCTTTAACAAGTGAAATGCATGCTCAATTGGGTTGAGAGCAGGTGACTGACTTGGCCATTCACGAATATTCCACTTCTTTGCTTTAATAAACTCCTTGGTTGCTTTGGCTTTATGTTTTGTGTCATTGTCCATCTGTAGTATGAAACAACTACCAATCAGTTTTGCTGCATTTGGCTGGATCTGAGCACACAGTATGTCTCTGAATACCTCAGATTTATTCGGCTGCTTCTGTCCTGTGTCACATCATCAATAAACACTAGTGACCCAGTGCCACTGGCAGCCATGCATGCCCAAGCCATCACACTGCCTCTGCCATGTTTTACAGATGGTGTGGTATGCTTTGGATCATGAGCTGTAATACACCTTCACCATACTTTTCTCTTTCCATCTTTCTGGTAGAGGTTGATCTTGGTTTCATCTGTCCAAAGAATGTTCTTCCAGAACTGTGCTGGCTTTTTTAGATGTTTTTTAGCAAAGTCCAGTCTAGCCTTTTTATTCTTGATGCTTATGAGTGGCTTGCACCGTGCAGTGAACCCTCTGTATTTACTTTCATGCAGTCTTCTCTTTATGTAGATTTGGATATTGATATGCCTACCTCCTGGAGAGTGTTGTTCACTTGGTTGGCTGTTGTGAAGGGGTTTCTCTTCACCATGGAGATGATTCTGCGATCATCCACCACTGTTTTCTTCCGTGGGCGCACAGGTCTTTTTGCATTGATGAGTTCACCAGTGCTTTCTTTCTTTCTCAGGATGTACCAAACTGTAGATTTTGCCACTCCTAATACTGTAGCAATTTCTTTGATGTTTTTTTTCTGTTTTCGCAGCTTAAGGATGGCTTGTTTCACCTGCATGGAGAGCTCTTTTGACCGCATGTTTACTTCACAGCAAAACCTTCCAAATACAAGCACCACACCTCAAATCAACTCCAGGCCTTTTGTCTGCTTAATTGAGAATGACATAACTAAGGGATTGCCCACACCTGTCCATGAAATAGCCTTGGAGTCAATTGTCCAATTACTTTTGGTCCCTTTAAAAACAGGGTGGCACATGTTAAGGAGCTGAAACTCCTAAACCCTTCATCCAATTTTAATGTGGATACCCTCAAATGAAAGCTGAAAGTCTGAACTTCAACTGCATCTGAATTGTTTTATTTAAAATTCATTGTGGTAATGTCTATAACCAAAATTAGAAAAATGTTGTCTCTGTCCAAATGCAGTATATATGGATGTAACCGTATCTTATAGCCTTACGATTAGAGTTGAGCGACTTTCATTTTTTTAAGATCGAGTCGGGTTTTGTGAAACCCGATTTTGTCCAGAGTCGAGTCGAGTGCAGTCGGCCGATTATCGCTAAAAGTCGGGGATCAACCGAAACACGAAACCCAATGCAAGTCAATGGGGAAGCATAGTCGGCAGTGAGTGGAGGCCAGGAAAACACCTACAGTGCCCATTTTAATGCCAAAAACATCCATTCTTGTTTCTGAAGCTTGTCAATCTTAATTAACTTTATAATAATAGTTGGGCATAGGGAATTGGGGGTCATTTGGCAAAAGTTGTGGGGGGAGTAGGGCTGGCTCAAGTTTTTCGTGGGCCCAGGAAATGCGGACTACGTCACGGCGGTGTTGCAGGGAAAGGTAAGTATTTCAACGTTGCAAGTGCTGTGATCCTGAGCAAGCAGGGGGGGCCCACTCGTTCGCATTGGCACTGGCACAGGGCCCCTCAAAGTACGGCGGTGTGTTTGCATGGCGGGGGCGCCTCCCACCAGCAGCGACACTTTTGCGTACTCTGAGGGGCCCTGTGCCAGTGACGTCACCAACGAGTATGCCCCCCCACCTGATGAAGGAACCTGCACTTTCATCTGCACCTTCCTCTCTGTCCCTGTGTAAGGTGGTATAACATGCGGGAAGGGGAACCTTACTTTCAGCAGGCTCAGATTCTGGCTGTGTAGAGTATAAGGGGAATGTAGTGGTCTAGGTCAATGTACCAGCAGACTCATCTAGCAGTGGCTGGGCAATGGGCAGGATGAGGAGGAAACAGATATAGGGCCAAAGAATAAAGTAGGCTAAATGCAGTTCAAAATTGGTAACAGGACTAAACAGGCGGCATTGCTTTGTTCAGTGGAGTAGCAAACCCAAGAGCAGCAGACACTGTTTCAAGGGCCTAACCACACTAGTAGGCCAAATGCAGTTTAATATCTGATAGTATAGGGCGAAAGCCAGAATGTGGAAGCTCAGCTTTGTTCAGTTGAGGACAACACTAGGCAGGGGCAGACAGACACCTTTAGTAGGCCGGAACAGCCAATTTTTTTTAAAAAACAGCAGTTAATAAGAGGCAGAAGGTAGAAGCTCAGCTTTATTCAGTTGAGGACAACACCAGGCAGGGGCAGACCCCTTTAGTAGGCCGGAACAGCCAATTGCATTTTTAAAAATGGTAATTTGGAACAGAAGGTTGAAGCACAGCTTTATTCAGTTGCAGCTTCTTGGCAGTAATATAAAGAAGACGAGACAGGACAACACTCGTTGGATGCCATATCTGTGTTTTCACTGGAAAAAAAACTGTCAGTTAACTACTTGTAGGAGAAAGTTTTTGTAGCTGGAGGCCACTTTTTGTATTGTACCAGTTTTTTGTTGTATGTTTGGAACTGAAGGTTGAAGCTCAGCTTTATTCAGTTGAGGACAACACCAGGCAGGGACAGACCCCTTTAGTAGGCCGGAACAGCCAATTGCATTTTTAAAAATGGTAATTTGGAACTGAAGGTTGAAGCTCAGCTTTATTCAGTTGAGGACAACACCAGGCAGGGGCAGACAGACACCTTTAGTAGGCCGGAACAGCCAATTGCATTTTTAAAAATGGTAATTTTGAACTGAAGGTTGAAGCTCAGCTTTATTCAGTTGAGGACAACACCAGGCAGGGGCAGACAGACACCTTTAGTAGGCCGGAACAGCCAATTGCATTTTTAAAAATGGTAATTTGGAACTGAAGGTTGAAGATCAGCTTTATTCAGTTGAGGACAACACCAGGCAGGGGCAGACAGACACCTTTAGTAGGCCGGAACAGCCAATTGCATTTTTAAAAATGGTAATTTGGAACTGAAGGTTGAAGCTCAGCTTTATTCAGTTGAGGACAACACCAGGCAGGGGCAGACAGACACCTTTAGTAGGCCAGAACAGCCAATTGCATTTTTAAAAATGGTAATTTGGAACAGAAGGTTGAATCACAGCTTTATTCAGTTGCAGCTTCTTGGCAATAATATAAAGAAGACGAGACAGGACAACACTCGTTGGATGCCATATCTGTGTTTTCACTGGAAAAAAACTGTCAGTTAACTACTTGTAGGAGAAAGTTTTTGTAGCTGGAGGCCACTTTTTGTATTGTACCAGTTTTTTGTTGTATGTTTGGAACTGAAGGTTGAAGCACAGCTTTATTCAGTTGAAGACAACACCAGGCAGGGGCAGACAGACACGTTTAGTAGGCCGGAACAGCCAGTTGCATTTTTAAAAATGGTAATTTGGAACTGAAGGTTGAAGCTCAGCTTTATTCAGTTGAGGACAACACCAGGCAGGGGCAGACAGACACCTTTAGTAGGCCGGAACAGCCAATTGCATTTTTAAAAATGGTAATTTGGAACTGAAGGTTGAAGCACAGCTTTATTCAGTTGCAGCTTCTTGGCAATAATATAAAGAAGACGAGACAGGACAACACTCGTTGGATGCCATATCTGTGTTTTCACTGGAAAAAAAACTGTCAGTTAACTACTTGTAGGAGAAAGTTTTTGTAGCTGGAGGCCACTTTTTGTATTGTACCAGTTTTTTGTTGTATGTTTGGAACTGAAGGTTGAAGCTCAGCTTTATTCAGTTGAGGACAACACCAGGCAGGGGCAGACAGACATCTTTAGTAGGCCGGAACAGCCAATTGCATTTTTAAAAATGGTAATTTGGAACTGAAGGTTGAAGCTCAGCTTTATTCAGTTGAGGACAACACCAGGCAGGGGCAGACAGACACCTTTAGTAGGCCGGAACAGCCAATTGCATTTTTAAAAATGGTAATTTGGAACAGAAGGTTGAAGCACAGCTTTATTCAGTTGCAGCTTCTTGGCAATAATATAAAGAAGACGAGACAGGACATCACTCGTCGGATGCCATATCTGTGTTTTCACTGGAAAAAAAACTGTCAGTTAACTACTTGTAGGAGAAAGTTTTTGTAGCTGGAGGCCACTTTTTGTATTGTACCAGTTTTTTGTTGTATGTTTGGAACTGAAGGTTGAAGCACAGCTTTATTCAGTTGAGGACAACACCAGGCAGGGGCAGACAGACACCTTTAGTAGGCCGGAACAGCCAATTGCATTTTTAAAAATGGTAATTTGGAACTGAAGGTTGAAGCTCAGCTTTATTCAGTTGAGGACAACACCAGGCAGGGGCAGACAGACACCTTTAGTAGGCCGGAACAGCCAATTGCATTTTTAAAAATGGTAATTTGGAACAGAAGGTTGAAGCACAGCTTTATTCAGTTGCAGCTTCTTGGCAATAATATAAAGAAGACGAGACAGGACAACACTCGTTGGATGCCATATCTGTGTTTTCACTGGAAAAAAAACTGTCAGTTAACTACTTGTAGGAGAAAGTTTTTGTAGCTGGAGGCCACTTTTTGTATTGTACCAGTTTTTTGTTGTATGTTTGGAACTGAAGGTTGAAGCACAGCTTTATTCAGTTGAGGACAACACCAGGCAGGGGCAGACAGACACCTTTAGTAGGCCGGAACAGCCAATTGCATTTTTAAAAATGGTAATTTGGAACAGAAGGTTGAAGCACAGCTTTATTCAGTTGCAGCTTCTTGGCAATAATATAAAGAAGACGAGACAGGACAACACTTGTTGGATGCCATATCTGTGTTTTCACTGGAAAAAAAACTGTCAGTTAACTACTTGTAGGAGAAAGTTTTTGTAGCTGGAGGCCACTTTTTGTATTGTACCAGTTTTTTGTTGTATGTTTGGAACTGAAGGTTGAAGCACAGCTTTATTCAGTTGAGGACAACACCAGGCAGGGGCAGACAGACACCTTTAGTAGGCCGGAACAGCCAATTGCATTTTTAAAAATGGTAATTTGGAACTGAAGGTTGAAGCTCAGCTTTATTCAGTTGAGGACAACACCAGGCAGGGGCAGACAGACACCTTTAGTAGGCCGGAACAGCCAATTGCATTTTTAAAAATGGTAATTTGGAACAGAAGGTTGAAGCACAGCTTTATTCAGTTGCAGCTTCTTGGCAATAATATAAAGAAGACGAGACAGGACAACACTCGTTGGATGCCATATCTGTGTTTTCACTGGAAAAAAAACTGTCAGTTAACTACTTGTAGGAGAAAGTTTTTGAAGCTGGAGGCCACTTTTTGTATTGTACCAGTTTTTTGTTGTATGTTTGGAACTGAAGGTTGAAGCTCAGCTTTATTCAGTTGAGGACAACACCAGGCAGGGGCAGACAGACATCTTTAGTAGGCCGGAACAGCCAATTGCATTTTTAAAAATGGTAATTTGGAACAGAAGGTTGAAGCACAGCTTTATTCAGTTGAGGACAACACCAGGCAGGGGCAGACAGACACCTTTAGTAGGCCGGAACAGCCAATTGCATTTTTAAAAATGGTAATTTGGAACTGAAGGTTGAAGCTCAGCTTTATTCAGTTGAGGACAACACCAGGCAGGGGCAGACAGACACCTTTAGTAGGCCGGAACAGCCAATTGCATTTTTAAAAATGGTAATTTGGAACAGAAGGTTGAATCACAGCTTTATTCAGTTGCAGCTTCTTGGCAATAATATAAAGAAGACGAGACAGGACAACACTCGTTGGATGCCATATCTGTGTTTTCACTGGAAAAAAAACTGTCAGTTAACTACTTGTAGGAGAAAGTTTTTGTAGCTGGAGGCCACTTTTTGTATTGTACCAGTTTTTTGTTGTATGTTTGGAACTGAAGGTTGAAGCACAGCTTTATTCAGTTGAAGACAACACCAGGCAGGGGCAGACAGACACGTTTAGTAGGCCGGAACAGCCAGTTGCATTTTTAAAAATGGTAATTTGGAACTGAAGGTTGAAGCTCAGCTTTATTCAGTTGAGGACAACACCAGGCAGGGGCAGACAGACACCTTTAGTAGGCCGGAACAGCCAATTGCATTTTTAAAAATGGTAATTTGGAACTGAAGGTTGAAGCACAGCTTTATTCAGTTGCAGCTTCTTGGCAATAATATAAAGAAGACGAGACAGGACAACACTCGTTGGATGCCATATCTGTGTTTTCACTGGAAAAAAAACTGTCAGTTAACTACTTGTAGGAGAAAGTTTTTGTAGCTGGAGGCCACTTTTTGTATTGTACCAGTTTTTTGTTGTATGTTTGGAACTGAAGGTTGAAGCTCAGCTTTATTCAGTTGAGGACAACACCAGGCAGGGGCAGACAGACATCTTTAGTAGGCCGGAACAGCCAATTGCATTTTTAAAAATGGTAATTTGGAACTGAAGGTTGAAGCTCAGCTTTATTCAGTTGAGGACAACACCAGGCAGGGGCAGACAGACACCTTTAGTAGGCCGGAACAGCCAATTGCATTTTTAAAAATGGTAATTTGGAACAGAAGGTTGAAGCACAGCTTTATTCAGTTGCAGCTTCTTGGCAATAATATAAAGAAGACGAGACAGGACATCACTCGTCGGATGCCATATCTGTGTTTTCACTGGAAAAAAAACTGTCAGTTAACTACTTGTAGGAGAAAGTTTTTGTAGCTGGAGGCCACTTTTTGTATTGTACCAGTTTTTTGTTGTATGTTTGGAACTGAAGGTTGAAGCACAGCTTTATTCAGTTGAGGACAACACCAGGCAGGGGCAGACAGACACCTTTAGTAGGCCGGAACAGCCAATTGCATTTTTAAAAATGGTAATTTGGAACTGAAGGTTGAAGCTCAGCTTTATTCAGTTGAGGACAACACCAGGCAGGGGCAGACAGACACCTTTAGTAGGCCGGAACAGCCAATTGCATTTTTAAAAATGGTAATTTGGAACGGAAGGTTGAAGCACAGCTTTATTCAGTTGCAGCTTCTTGGCAATAATATAAAGAAGACGAGACAGGACAACACTCGTTGGATGCCATATCTGTGTTTTCACTGGAAAAAAAACTGTCAGTTAACTACTTGTAGGAGAAAGTTTTTGTAGCTGGAGGCCACTTTTTGTATTGTACCAGTTTTTTGTTGTATGTTTGGAACTGAAGGTTGAAGCACAGCTTTATTCAGTTGAGGACAACACCAGGCAGGGGCAGACAGACACCTTTAGTAGGCCGGAACAGCCAATTGCATTTTTAAAAATGGTAATTTGGAACAGAAGGTTGAAGCACAGCTTTATTCAGTTGCAGCTTCTTGGCAATAATATAAAGAAGACGAGACAGGACAACACTTGTTGGATGCCATATCTGTGTTTTCACTGGAAAAAAAACTGTCAGTTAACTACTTGTAGGAGAAAGTTTTTGTAGCTGGAGGCCACTTTTTGTATTGTACCAGTTTTTTGTTGTATGTTTGGAACTGAAGGTTGAAGCACAGCTTTATTCAGTTGAGGACAACACCAGGCAGGGGCAGACAGACACCTTTAGTAGGCCGGAACAGCCAATTGCATTTTTAAAAATGGTAATTTGGAACTAAAGGTTGAAGCTCAGCTTTATTCAGTTGAGGACAACACCAGGCAGGGGCAGACAGACACCTTTAGTAGGCCGGAACAGCCAATTGCATTTTTAAAAATGGTAATTTGGAACAGAAGGTTGAAGCACAGCTTTATTCAGTTGCAGCTTCTTGGCAATAATATAAAGAAGACGAGACAGGACAACACTCGTTGGATGCCATATCTGTGTTTTCACTGGAAAAAAAACTGTCAGTTAACTACTTGTAGGAGAAAGTTTTTGAAGCTGGAGGCCACTTTTTGTATTGTACCAGTTTTTTGTTGTATGTTTGGAACTGAAGGTTGAAGCTCAGCTTTATTCAGTTGAGGACAACACCAGGCAGGGGCAGACCCTTTAGTAGGCCGGAACAGCCAATTGCATTTTTAAAAATGGTAATTTGGAACAGAAGGTTGAAGCACAGCTTTATTCAGTTGAGGACAACACCAGGCAGGGGCAGACAGACACCTTTAGTAGGCCGGAACAGCCAATTGCATTTTTAAAAATGGTAATTTGGAACTGAAGGTTGAAGCTCAGCTTTATTCAGTTGAGGACAACACCAGGCAGGGGCAGACAGACACCTTTAGTAGGCCGGAACAGCCAATTGCATTTTTAAAAATGGTAATTTGGAACAGAAGGTTGAAGCACAGCTTTATTCAGTTGCAGCTTCTTGGCAATAATATAAAGAAGACGAGACAGGACAACACTCGTTGGATGCCATATCTGTGTTTTCTCTGGAAAAAAAACTGTCAGTTAACTACTTGTAGGAGAAAGTTTTTGTAGCTGGAGGCCACTTTTTGTATTGTACCAGTTTTTTGTTGTATGTTTGGAACTGAAGGTTGAAGCTCAGCTTTATTCAGTTGAGGACAACACCAGGCAGGGGCAGACACCTTTAGAAGGACGGAAAAGCCAATTTTTTTAAAAACAGCAGTTAATCAGAGCCAGAAGGTAGAAGCTCAGCTTTATTTAGTTGAGGCCAACTTGAATTAGGGACTGCAGACAGACTTTGCAGGCTGTCCCCTGTGTGGACCATGCATCCAATACATTAACCCATTGAGCCACAAAGGACACGTAACCTTCCGTGGCCAGGCCTACAGGTCCATGTGTCTGTTGTCAGGTATACCTTTGGACTGACAAATTGACAGAATGCAAGGACAATGCGGTCTTTAACATGCAGGTGGAGGGGTGGGATGGCTTTTCTCGCAAAAGAATTGTCAACTGGGTAGCTCATAGCGTGGTATATCGTAGTTCATCCTGGCTTTATTAATATTAAATTAAATTAAAAAATAGGCTCTATGCACTTTATAATTGGTTCCAGGGGTACACGGGATGCAGTGGTCTGGTCAGTGGAGGCCTAGTGGAAGGAGGGAGCGCAGAAAGGCTTCGAAGGCCTAACATAATTAAATTGGGCTGGCTGTAGGCACTTTATTATTAGTTACAGGGGTACACGGGCAGCAGTGGTCTGGTCAGTGGAGGCCTAGTGGAAGGAGGGACCGCAGACAGGCTTCGAAGGCCTAATATAATTAAATTGGGCTGGCTGTAGGCACTTTATTATTAGTTACAGGGGTACACGGGCAGCAGTGGTCTGGTCAGTGGAGGCCTAGTGGAAGGAGAGAGTGCAGAAAGGCTTTGAAGGCCTAACATAATTAAATTGGGCTGGCTGTAGGCACTTTATTATTAGTTACAGGGGTACACAGGCAGCAGTGGTCTGGTCAGTGGAGGCCTAGTGGAAGGAGGGACCGCAGACAGGCTTCGAAGGCCTAATATAATTAAATTGGGCTGGCTGTAGGCACTTTATTATTAGTTACAGGGGTACACGGGCAGCAGTGGTCTGGTCAGTGGAGGCCTAGTGGAAGGAGAGAGCGCAGAAAGGCTTCGAAGGCCTAACATAATTAAATTGGGCTGGCTGTAGGCACTTTATTATTAGTTACAGGGGTACACGGGCAGCAGTGGTCTGGTCAGTGGAGGCCTAGTGGAAGGAGGGACCGCAGACAGGCTTCGAAGGCCTAATATAATTAAATTGGGCTGGCTGTAGGCACTTTATTATTAGTTACAGGGGTACACGGGCAGCAGTGGTCTGGTCAGTGGAGGCCTAGTGGAAGGAGGGAGCGCAGAAAGGCATCGAAGGCCTAATATAATTAAATTGGGCTGGCTGTAGGCACTTTATTATTAGTTACAGGGGTACACGGGCAGCAGTGGTCTGGTCAGTGGAGGCCTAGTGGAAGGAGGGAGCGCAGAAAGGCTTCGAAGGCCTAACATAATTAAATTGGGCTGGCTGTAGGCACTTTATTATTAGTTACAGGGGTACACGGGCAGCAGTGGTCTGGTCAGTGGAGGCCTAGTGGAAGGAGGGAGCGCAGAAAGGCATCGAAGGCCTAATATAATTAAATTGGGCTGGCTGTAGGCACTTTATTATTAGTTACAGGGGTACACGGGCAGCAGTGGTCTGGTCAGTGGAGGCCTAGTGGAAGGAGGGAGCGCAGAAAGGCTTCGAAGGCCTAACATAATTAAATTGGGCTGGCTGTAGGCACTTTATTATTAGTTACAGGGGTACACGGGCAGCAGTGGTCTGGTCAGTGGAGGCCTAGTGGAAGGAGGGAGCGCAGAAAGGCATCGAAGGCCTAATATAATTAAATTGGGCTGGCTGTAGGCACTTTATTATTAGTTACAGGGGTACACGGGCAGCAGTGGTCTGGTCAGTGGAGGCCTAGTGGAAGGAGGGAGCGCAGAAAGGCTTCGAAGGCCTAACATAATTAAATTGGGCTGGCTGTAGGCACTTTATTATTAGTTACAGGGGTACACGGGCAGCAGTGGTCTGGTCAGTGGAGGCCTAGTGGAAGGAGAGAGCGCAGAAAGGCTTCGAAGGCCTAACATAATTAAATTGGGCTGGCTGTAGGCACTTTATTATTAGTTACAGGGGTACACGGGCAGCAGTGGTCTGGTCAGTGGAGGCCTAGTGGAAGGAGGGACCGCAGACAGGCTTCGAAGGCCTAATATAATTAAATTGGGCTGGCTGTAGGCACTTTATTATTAGTTACAGGGGTACACGGGCAGCAGTGGTCTGGTCAGTGGAGGCCTAGTGGAAGGAGGGAGCGCAGAAAGGCATCGAAGGCCTAATATAATTAAATTGGGCTGGCTGTAGGCACTTTATTATTAGTTACAGGGGTACACGGGCAGCAGTGGTCTGGTCAGTGGAGGCCTAGTGGAAGGAGGGAGCGCAGAAAGGCTTCGAAGGCCTAACATAATTAAATTGGGCTGGCTGTAGGCACTTTATTATTAGTTACAGGGGTACACGGGCAGCAGTGGTCTGGTCAGTGGAGGCCTAGTGGAAGGAGGGACCGCAGACAGGCTTCGAAGGCCTAATATAATTAAATTGGGCTGGCTGTAGGCACTTTATTATTAGTTACAGGGGTACACGGACAGCAGTGGTCTGGTCAGTGGAGGCCTAGTGGAAGGAGGGACCGCAGACAGGCTTCGAAGGCCTAACATAATTAAATTGGGCTGGCTGTAGGCACTTTATTATTAGTTACAACTTACAGGGGTACACGGGCAGCAGTGGTCTGGTCAGTGGAGGCCTAGTGGAAGGAGGGACCGCAGACAGGCTTCGAAGGCCTAACATAATTAAATTGGGCTGGCTGTAGGCACTTTATTATTAGTTACAGGGGTACACGGGCAGCAGTGGTCTGGTCAGTGGAGGCCTAGTGGAAGGAGGGACCGCAGACAGGCTTCAAAGGCCTAATATAATTAAATTGGGCTGGCTGTAGGCACTTTATTATTAGTTACAGGGGTACACGGGCAGCAGTGGTCTGGTCAGTGGAGGCCTAGTGGAAGGAGGGACCGCAGACAGGCTTCGAAGGCCTAATATAATTAAATTGGGCTGGCTGTAGGCACTTTATTATTAGTTACAGGGGTACACGGGCAGCAGTGGTCTGGTCAGTGGAGGCCTAGTGGAAGGAGGGAGCGCAGAAAGGCTTCGAAGGCCTAATATAATTAAATTGGGCTGGCTGTAGGCACTTTATTATTAGTTACAGGGGTACACGGGCAGCAGTGGTCTGATCAGTGGAGGCCTAGTGGAAGGAGGGAGCGCAGAAAGGCTTCGAAGGCCTAACATAATTAAATTGGGCTGGCTGTAGGCACTTTATTATTAGTTACAGGGGTACACGGGCAGCAGTGGTCTGGTCAGTGGAGGCCTAGTGGAAGGAGGGACCGCAGACAGGCTTCAAAGGCCTAACATAATTAAATTGGGCTGGCTGTAGGCACTTTATTATTAGTTACAGGGGTACACGGGCAGCAGTGGTCTGGTCAGTGGAGGCCTAGTGGAAGGAGGGACCGCAGACAGGCTTCGAAGGCCTAACATAATTAAATTGGGCTGGCTGTAGGCACTTTATTATTAGTTACAGGGGTACACGGGCAGCAGTGGTCTGGTCAGTGGAGGCCTAGTGGAAGGAGGGACCGCAGACAGGCTTCGAAGGCCTAATATAATTAAATTGGGCTGGCTGTAGGCACTTTATTATTAGTTACAGGGGTACACGGGCAGCAGTGGTCTGGTCAGTGGAGGCCTAGTGGAAGGAGGGACCGCAGACAGGCTTCGAAGGCCTGATATAATTAAATTGGGCTGGCTGTAGGCACTTTATTATTAGTTACAGGGGTACACGGGCAGCAGTGGTCTGGTCAGTGGAGGCCTAGTGGAAGGAGGGAGCGCAGAAAGGCTTCGAAGGCCTAACATAATTAAATTGGGCTGGCTGTAGGCACTTTATTATTAGTTACAGGGGTACACGGGCAGCAGTGGTCTGGTCAGTGGAGGCCTAGTGGAAGGAGGGACCGCAGACAGGCTTCAAAGGCCTAACATAATTAAATTGGGCTGGCTGTAGGCACTTTATTATTAGTTACAGGGGTACACGGGCAGCAGTGGTCTGGTCAACGGAGGCCGATTGTAATGAGTGTCTGCCAGTTAGTAGTCCAAAACAACAACTAAATGTGAATGTCTCGCATTAAAACAAAACAAAAACACTAAAGGGTGCAATCATTAGGTTCAGGGGTGGGATCCTCTGCGTTGTTTCAGACCTACTAATTTTGCGCAAAGTATTTACTGTGGTAAATAGAGGACACTGCCCCTGACTATGTTAAGTACCATCATACATGTCAACACAATGGTATTGTCAGTGGCAGGTATGGAAGGATGTCAGCGCATAGACTTAACATTGGTGGAAGTGTGAGAGATAACTGTGGAAGTGGTAGAGCAATGTTTGACCTGGGGGTGGGTGAACTCTCTTGTGGCCGGCGTTACAGGCCCAAGGCCCCTCATGTTACAACAGTGTGTCTGACGTTGGGTGCGCACCACCACCGCCAGAGACACTTTATTGTACTATGAGGAACCCAGTAGCAATGCCGTCGACCAAAAGCGAGTACACCCACCTCTTCAGACAAACAGCAGTCTCACGGGTGCTTGCGCCAAGTCGCGATACCACGGCCCCGTGTGGGGAGTTTGGCCATTTAGGGAGGTGTAAACATGTCGTATGCTGGACAATCAGCTGCAGCAAATTAGACATTAGAAAAGTAATTCACAGTAGTCCACAGGCAAGAGCTTTTCATAGGAAAGCTAGGTGTCGGCCGGGCAAGGTGGGGCAAAAGATTTTGAAATCCAGTTGTGGTTCATTTTAATGAATGTTAGATCGTCAACATTTTGGGTAGCCAGACGAGTCCTTTTTTCGGTTAATATTGAACCTGCAGCACTGAATACTCTTTCTGATAGGACACTTGCTGCCGGGCAAGCAAGCTCCTGCAATGCATATTCTGCCAATTCTGGCCAGGTGTCTAATTTTGATGCCCAGTAATCAAATGGGAATGACGGTTGAGGGAGAACATCGATAAGGGATGAAAAATAGTTAGTAACCATACTGGACAAATGTTGTCTCCTGTCACTTTCAATTGATGGAGCAGTACCTGTCCTGTCTGCGGTCATAGCAAAATCACTCCACAACCTGGTCAGAAAACCCCTCTGTCCAACGCCACTTCTGATGTGTGCACCCCTAACACTCCTAGTCTGTTGCCCCCTTGAGCTCGTGTGAGAACGATCACGTGCGCTGTGTGCTGGGAATGCCTGAAGCAAACGGTCAACAAGAGTTGATTGTTTGGTTGCTAATATTAGTTCCAAGTTCTCATGTGGCATAATATTTTGCAATTTGCCTTTATAGCGTGGATCAAGGAGGCAGGCCAACCAGTAATCGTCATCGTTCATCATTTTCGTAATGCGTGTGTCCCTTTTTAGGATACGTAAGGCATAATCCGCCATGTGGGCCAAAGTTCCAGTTGTCAAATCTCCGGTTGTGATTGGGTGAGGGGCAGTTGCAGGCAAATCTACGTCACTTGTGTCCCTCAAAAAACCAGAACCCGGCCTTGACACGCAACCAATTTCCAGTGCCCCCGGGAAAGGTTCCGCATTAAAAATATACTCATCCCCATCATCCTCCTCGTCCTCCACCTCCTCTTCGCCCGCTACCTCGTCCTGTACACTGCCCTGACCAGACAATGGCTGACTGTCATCAAGGCTTTCCTCTCCCTCTGGTGCAGACGCCTGCTCCTGTTGAGGGAGGATTTAAATTTATCCTTCACGGTTAACCCAGTGATTTCCAAATTAATATACAAGGTGTTGCCGGCAACGGAAAATGACCAGACGGAGACGTGTGTCTCTGTATGGGGGATCGAGCTGATCTCTGGCCCCCGTTTATTTTGTATATGAGTTTTCATTGTCACAGAAATTATACTTCAACCAATCAGCATAAGAACACGCTCACAGTTCTTAACCTATAAGAATGTAGGAAAAACTTAACCCATGAGAATACAGGAAAAATGGAAACTACAGATATAGTCATGTCTTTTTGGCACAGTATGTGTTTTTCTAACAGATGCCTCAGTCTTGTATAGTGATACACCCCGAATCTCTTATCTGGCTCGAGACAGAAGACTCAAGGTCTTTATACCAATTATGAACAATAGCCTAGTTGCATACCAGGCTTGTGAACAAGATAAAGTTACTTCATGGCAGCTGTAACCTTTTACCTAATTAAATAACAGAATCCATCTTTAAGCAACAAGAAAATGGAGTCAAAAACACAAAATGGAGAATCTAGCACAAAATGGAGAACCTTTCATAATTTGTTCCTTCACATTCCCCCCTAGATAAATTCTGTTAATTAATGTCCAGCATCAGAGATACTATCCCGAGCTCTAAGCTCGAGGGGTACTGGTCTTCACATGACTGGTGCCATGTTACCAGCCATTTTAAATACAGTTTCATTAATATCTACAAGCGAGGGAAAAATCTTATTATTTCACAGTCTAAGATATAGCAGTACAAAAAGTATATAAGAAAATATATTTTCACCTTGACAATCCCCCCTAAACACTAAGTTTTTTCCTTAAAGAAAGATCCTTCGAGACTGTCCATGTGATGGGAAAAGGGGAGGTGGATTTCTTCATCCAGACACCTCAGAAACTCTCCCCTAGCGAGAGGCCTCCAGGCAGATGAACCCTTCACTAACCTCACATGGAGTTCTCCCACTGTCCCTAAACTAAATCTCTTAGCATCATCTGAGAATGGGGGGTTCTGTCTACTCTCTTGAGGGGGACATACTTAGGGATCTCCCCTGGATCAGTACCATCGTACTCTGGTGGGTCTACTTCTTGATTGAGGAAGGTGCCAGTCGGGATTGCTTTCACTAACTACCTAGGCCTGCCCAGGTGTACTTATACATCTATCATATTGTCATTATTTGTTTGTAAAATGAGAAAGGTTGGTTCTCAGGGTCAGCCAATTGTTTTTGCATAGCTAGCTAGTCAGAGGGCCTCCAGGGATAATATTCCTGTATCTGTCTTACCCTACCTGATGTGGTTGGTTCCCTGGTGGTGGGAGCGACATGACATACTGGTCTACAGCTCCTTCCCAAAAGGATTACTGCCAGCCTACTCCTAAAAGTTAATGTCTCCACTATCCACCAACCACAATCCTGTGTCAGCTTCTTATGTCACTACATGTGATCTTGTCTGGACAGGATTCAGTGTAATTCTCTTAGGTCGGGTTGCAGCACGGGTCATACAAGTGTTAGGGCCCAAATCCTCAACTATACCCTAAAAGGCATCACAGCTATAATTTGACAAATCTTTGTTCACTGTAATATATATATAATTGATCCATTCAACATTTTTTATTAATCTGCACCTGTGGGATTATAGAAGCAAAGCCAGCATAAATCTGGTTCTGGGCTTTAAACTGGTCAGGCACCCCCCTTGGCACTCCAATGGCATCAATATATACTAGTGGATCTTCTTCATAACTCATGTGGAGCTGATCAAAACTTCTCCTCTTTCTGGTAGGTTCATCAGGTATCCTTGGTGTACATATATTGTGTATGTTTAATTAGCAAATCAGTATCTAGAGAACTGTTCTCTTTGCAGAAACTTGTCTTGAAGATCCCTACTGGTATACCTGTGGTGTCGTGGGAATTATAGCAGGTGTAATTGTCAGCTAATACGGTTACTTCTCCTGGGACCTTTAGTCTAGGTTCCTTATGAATTAGTGGGACATAATCTGGGCAATCAGTGGACTTCAAACCTTTCAACAAATTCATGACACAGGCAGTGGTGTTGTCATCAGGAAAAAGCAGTGCATGTGTGTATAGGTGTGTATTCGCAGCAGCACAAGCAATACATCCTACAGAGATATTCTGGATTCTTACATTGTATCTCACCCATTCTAACCACAGGTTTTTCCTTGGGGCTGTTTGTGTTTCTATGGAGAAAACCTCTTGCCAACTGAGACCTGGAATGGGGATCACTTCATTAACTACATGTTGCAAACGCTCACCTGGGCTTGTTTTAGGTGTACTGGTAACAGGGGCCTTGGTTGGTCTGAAACTAATATCCTGGAGCTGTATATGGCCTAAATTCCCATGGTATCCACTACTAAATACATAATTATAATGCCTTCCCAGTACAAATGTCTGCAGGTCAGCAGATTGGGGGCTTTCGAGATTTAGGAGGAGGGGGTGACAACTTTTACCCCATTTACAGCCCCTAAGTGGTTGCAGGAGGGCTGTTAGATGCATTCTCTCACAAAGACTCCTACCCATCCTATCCTTAGAGAACATGGCTTCACTAGATTTATATCCCCAATCATCTCCCGTATTCCAGGCAGCATCTGTCTAATAATAACAGTTATTGTTGTCATTTCTGGTAACACATATATAAAACTGGATGATCCCCTCTACCACCCGTTCAGTCTCGAGGCACTTGACTACATCACAGAAATCAAATCGCCAGATATTCACCTGGGCTGTCAGGTTTACCCAGAGAATAGTGGGGCCAGAATTCTTATTTACAATAGGGGCCGAAGAGGTAGGGGCAAGGATGGCCCTCAGTTCCAGGATCAAAAACAACAGCAACATTTCCCTTCAGTCACTACTGTGACTAAACACTGGTTCGGTCTCTTTTACAGTGTGAGGCGTGGATCCAGGTGCTCTTTCCTTTGAGTTTTACTGCAGTGGGGGTGACCAGGATCACCGTGTGGGGTCCTTCAAATCTCGGCTGGAGACAATCTCTGCGCACAAACTTTGTCACACACACCAGGTCTCCTGGCACAAAGGGATGGTGTCCAGGAACCTTGTCTGGGTCTGGAAGAGAACTGAAGACAGTTAAATGCACTTTGGCAAGGTGTCCATGTAAGGCCTGCACATAGCTAGTCAAGTCCTGGTACTTGAGCTGCAACTGTTGTGGAAAAAAACATTCAAGATTGGGGCTCCTGCCAAACAGATTCTCATATGGTGACAGTCCTGTCTTCCTGTTTGGGGTATGTCTTACTGGAAACAAAGCTAGAGGAAGGCATTCTGTCCGTGGTTTACCAGTCTCTGTCATTGCCTTCTGGATTTTAAGCTTAAAAATTCCATTTAGTCTCTCCACTCTTCCACTACTCTGCGGATGGAGTATGCAATGCTTGACTTACCCCCAGTGCTGCCATTACCTCTGACATGATCTCTCCAGTAAAATGGGAACCCTGATCGCTTTCAATGACTTCAGGAATTCCATACCTGCATATGATCTCAGCCATCAGTTTCTTCGCCGTTGTCTTAGCCGTAGCTTTGGCAACTGGGTAGGCTTCTGGCCAACCTGAAAATAAATCAATGCAGACCAACACATACTCATACGTCCCTACCCTGGGTAACTGAATATAATCATTCTGCAGTCTCTGGAATTGGTTAAAGGGCCGGGGAGTGTGTTTGGATGGGGTTTTCACTGTCCTACCCTGATTATGTGTGGCACATATCATGCAGCTCTGTACCTGCCTTTCTGCGCAGGTGGAAAACCCGGGGGCAATCCATTGTTTCTGTAGGGTGTCACACATGGCCGTCTTCGAGTGGTGCACATTCCCGTGCAGAACCTGTGCCATCATTGGGTACAGTACCTGTGGTAGGCAGACCTTTTCACCCCTCCCCCATAGCCCAGTGACGGTATCAGAGCAAGCCCCTATCCTTTGCCACCTATTTTTCTCCTCCTTACTTGCCTGTTCTTGTAACTGGGCTAAGATGTCTTTCAACACAAGTGGAGATGGTGGGGTGTCTAGGTGATGTACTTGAGAGGCTACAGGAGTGCTTGCTGCTTTCTTGGCAGCCTGGTCTGCCAGTGCGTTACCCTTTTGTCCGTCCATCAGTGCCTTTGGTATGTGCCTTTACCTTTATGATGCCTGCTTGGGTGGGAAGCTGTAGTGCATTCATAAGTTGCTGGACTGCCTCAGCACGTTTAAAGGGGTGGCCATTTGCTGTCAGGAAAGCCCTGGCTCTCCAGATAGGCCCATAACCGTGTGCAATGCCAAAAGCATACCTGGAATCAGTGTAGATATTTACAGTCTTACCTTCTGCTAGTTTGCTCTGCTTCTTGTGCAGACATATGAGCTGGCATTGACTCTGCCTTGATTACCTCATGTTCTGAGACCACAGCATATCTGGTACAGTAGCGTCCTTGGTCATCTTGGTGATGGGATCCATCTACAAAAAGCTCAAAATCAGCATTAGAATGGGCACACTAGAGACCAGCCGTTTCTTGAAACATCAATTCTAGACAATCATATGGTTTGGAAACCTAATCTTGTTCCTCTGGATCCATTCTAGAAAGAAAAAGAGTGTCCTTTTTCATGTCACCTACTCCTCCCCCCTTTGGATCCATAGGTACTAGGAGAAGAGTAGCGGGGTTTAGGACAGTGCACCTTTTCAAAGTCACATTAGTAGGCATGAGAATAGCACACCGAAATCGCAGCTGTCTGGTCATGGACATGTGGCTAGATTATACTTGGTTAGGGATACTATATACATCGTGTGGGGTATGGACCATCAGTGGGTAATTTGATTGAGTCCATGAGGGTTTTAACAGCTTCAGCATTCTTCACTGGAGTCCCGGCGGTGGTAATAAACCCTCGATTGGCCCATAGGGCTCCTAAATCATGAGCAATACCAAATGCATACTGTGAGTCCGTGTATATATTAGCCCGCCTGTCTTTGGCCAGAACACATGCAGTAGGCAGAGCCTGAAGTTCTACTTCTTGTGCTGACAGTGAGGGAGTGCAGCTCCATGCACTACAGTATCTTCCGTAGTAACAGCGTATCTGGTGTGGAATCTGCCAAATCATCAGCATATCTTGAACCGTCTTTCAGGGCATTGTAGAAAGGTTGCATTATACGGGATGCGTCCGGTATCCACTGACAACAATAAGTACATAGTCCAAGAAAACGCTGGAGTTCAGTCTCATCTTTTGGTAAAGGAAGGGAGCTGACGGCTATTTTTCTTTCTTTTGTGAGGTGTCTGGCACCCTGAAGGAGACAGTGACCCAAAAATATCACTTGACCAAGGCAGACCCGAAATTTCGAGGCCGAAACCCGACAGTTCAGATCTGCCAGATACTTGAGAAAACTAACAGTGGCAACAATGGTTTCCTGCTCTGTCCGTTCACACAACAAAAGATCATCCACATACTGAAGCAGCGTGACATAGGGGTGTTCTAACTGCCAGGGTAAAAGACACTCGCCCATATTTTTTTTGCAAACTGATTGGGACTTCTTTTTGGGCCCCCTGTGGCATAACTGTCCGCGTCAATTGTCATCCCTGATAAGTGAATGCAAACAGAAACTGGCAATCTGGGTGTAATGGAATGCTGAAGAAGACATTGGCAAGGTCAATAACTGTGAACCAAGCAGCATCCTGAGATATCTGGGACAAAAGAGTATGTGGATTAGGCACCGGAGTTTCTGGAACAGTAACTGCATTAACTGCCCGTAGACCTTGTACCAGCCGGTACACAGGGGGTTGGCCGGGTGGGGTCTTTTTCTTAATGGGAAACAAGGGCGTGTTACATGGGGAAACACAGGGTACCAGGGCACCATTATCGAATAACATTTGTATTTGCCCCTTGAGGCACTGCTCCTGATCATGTTTCAAAGGGTATTGATGGACTTTAGAAAAAGGGGCACCAGGTTTGAGAAACACTTTTACTGGTTCTACAGGCATTATTGGGGGAGAATCTGGGTCTATCAGGACCATCATAACTGTGGGAAGGGCATATAGGATACAGATCTCATTATATTAATCTGCATAGGAGTTATATAACGCAAGGACCATCTGACCATCATCTTGGAATTGTATTCTGGAGCGGAACTGTGATAATAAATCTGCCCCCAGTAAATTTACCGGACATGAGGGAGAGATTACGAACTGAGCAGTAACTTCAGGGAAAGGTCCCACAGGGTTAGGTTTTATAAGAGTATATTTATTGGGTCTGTCATCTACTCTAATTAAAACAAGCTCTTGATCTGAGAATTGACATGGGGCTGGGGAGGGACCTTATCATCAAGCAGGGAGACCCCCTGTTCCAGATCATCATTTTTAATTGTTTGTCTTTCTGACACATTATTCTCAAACGCTTTCTCAATACCTTCCTGCACCACAAAACATCCAGACTTTATCATAGGAGTAGACAGCTTTCATTTTTCAACGTAGCAAAAAACAATCAGAATTCATTTTCTCTGTTGATCCTCAATTTGCTATATATCAACCACTCAACTTGCTTTTACCAATCACTTACAAATTTCCTTCTAAAACTAGACACTAGATTTCACTTTCAATTTTCCAGATTATATTTCTTTATACTTAAAAACAATGTTGTCGCTTTAAACAAGACACAGATCTACCAGAGAAAATACAGAGAACACCGTTACAGTATGTGCTCTCTCCATTCCAAGGACACAGAGATAAGAGAGATCACAGCATTCCTCTACACAGAGAAAAGAGACAAGCAATAGCGCAGCTACGCGACCCCTCCCATCGGATATTTCAAAGACAAACACAAACGAAATACAGTAGTTCTTAGACTTAATTAATTTCTACAAAATCTTCATCGCACAATTCACATACCAGAACACCTTAGAAAAACCAATGATTGAGAATATTTTCCCCGTCTTTGGGCAAACAATATCAGATTCATAATACAACTTCAAAGACTTCTTTTCCTTCCACAAAAACAGATTCTCCTTTAGAGCTAAATATCCTTCTTAGTTGTGCATAATACCGACGGCCTTACGGTTTTATTCCACTGGGTCTCTCTCTGTCCCCCGCTGGGACAACCCAAAAACGCGGTACTCAGTGAAAGGAGGAGGGCGTCTTAGACTTAACCCTCCGGACACCCCTGGAAATACATAAATATATGATTCCTGAGTTACGCATCCTACCCAATCTTCGATCACCTCACCGCGCCTGATTCTAACAGTGATCAGGAATTCAGGATATTTTGACTATAAAGAGAATTACATCACTGGTCAATCCGGGGTGTCCGTCCCTTATGAGGTACGGTTCGAGCACTGGGCTTCCAACGGAACTACACCTCTATATGATTCCACCCAAAAATCATCCCACCTCCGGGGACAAACTTCAGATCCTCTTTGCAGCAACAAACACAGGAAAACCACACCAAACGGTCAGTCTGGACAGTATAACTGCCAACTTACCGTGGTTGTTGTGGGGGATGATCAGTCCCAATTTTCCAGTGCCTGTGTCCGGTCCGAGGGTCCTTTGTCTTGTTGTCCTCCGGACGGCAGAGACGTTCCTGCTTGGAGCCCCACGTTAAGCGCCAACTGTTGAGGGAGGATTTAAATTTATCCTTCACGGTTAACCCAGTGATTTCCAAATTAATATACAAGGTGTTGCCGGCAACTGAAAATGACCAGACGGAGACGTGTGTCTCTGTATGGGGGATCGAGCTGATCTCTGGCCCCCGTTTATTTTGTATATGAGTTTTCATTGTCAGAAATTATACTTCAACCAATCAGCATAAGAACACGCTCACAGTTCTTAACCTATAAGAATGTAGGAAAAACTTAACCCATGAGAATACAGGAAAAATGGAAACTACAGATATAGTCATGTCTTTTTGGCACAGTATGTGTTTTTCTAACAGATGCCTCAGTCTTGTATAGTGATACACCCCCGAATCTCTTATCTGGCTCGAGACAGAAGACTCAAGGTCTTTATACCAATTATGAACAATAGCCTAGTTGCATACCAGGCTTGTGAACAAGATAAAGTTACTTCATGGCAGCTGTAACCTTTTACCTAATTAAATAACAGAATCCATCTTTAAGCAACAAGAAAATGGAGTCAAAAACACAAAATGGAGAATCTAGCACAAAATGGAGAACCTTTCATAATTTGTTCCTTCACACTCCTTTATGTGCGTCAAACTTTGCATCAGCAGACGCATTAGGGGGATGCTCATGCTTATTACGGCGTTGTCTGCACTAACCAGCCGTGTGCATTCCTCAAAACACTGAAGGACTTGACACATGTCTTGTATCTTCGACCACTGCACACCTGACAACTCCATGTCTGCCATCCTACTGCCTGCCCGTGTATGTGTATCCTCCCACAAAAACATAACAGCCCGCCTCTGTTGGCACAGTCTCTGAAGCATGTGCAGTGTTGAGTTCCACCTTGTTGCAACGTCTATGATTAGGCGATGCTGGGGAAGGTTCAAAGACCGCTGATAGGTCTGCATACGGCTGGCGTGTACAGGCGAACGTCGGATATGTGAGCAAAGTCCACGCACTTTGAGGAGCAGGTCGGAGAACCCAGGATAAGTTTTCAATAAGCACTGCACCACCAGGTTTAAGGTGTGAGCCAGGCAAGGAATGTGTTTCAGTTGGGAAAGGGAGATGGCAGCCATGAAATTCCTTCCGTTATCACTAACTACCTTGCCTGCCTCAAGATCTACTGTGCCCAGCCACGACTGCGTTTCTTGTTGCAAGAACTCGGACAGAACTTCCGCGGTGTGTCTGTTGTCGCCCAAACACTTCATAGCCAATACAGCCTGCTGACGCTTGCCAGTAGCTGGCCCATAATGGGACAACTGGTGTGCAACAGTGTCATCTGCCGATGGAGTGGTTGGCCGACTGCGGTCTGTGGAAGAGCTGTAGCTTCTGCAGGAGGACGAGGAGGAGGAGGAGGAGGGGGTGCGAACGCCTACAGCCAACTGTTTCCTAGACCGTGGGCTAGGCACAACTGTCCCTAAATTGATGTCCCCTGTGGACCCTGCATCCACCACATTCACCCAGTGTGCCGTGATGGACACATAACGTCCCTGGCCATGCCTACTGGTCCATGCATCTGTAGTCAGGTGCACCTTTGTACTCACAGATTGCCTGAGTGCATGGACGATGCGCTGTTTAACATGCTGGTGCAGGGCTGGGATGGCTTTTCTGGAAAAAAAGTGTCGACTGGGTAGCTCGTATCGTGGTTCAGCGTACTCCATCAGGGCTTTGAAAGCTTCGCTTTCAACTAACCGGTAGGGCATCATCTCTAACGAGATTAGTCTAGCTATGTGGGCGTTAAAACCCTGTGTACGCGGATGTGAGGATAAGTACTTCCTTTTTCTAACCAGAGTCTCATGTAGTGTGAGCTGAACTGGAGAGATGGAGATCATGGAACTTGCGGGTGTGCCGGTGGACATGGCAGACTGAGAGACGGTTGGAGACGGTATTGTTTCCGCCGGTGCCCTAGATGCAATATTTCCGCCTACAAAACTGGTGATTCCCTGACCCTGACTGCTTTTGGCTGGCAAAGAAACCTGCACAGATACTGCCGGTGGTGCGGAAAATGGTGGCCTTACAGTGACGGAAGGGATGTTGCGTTGATGACTAGCTTCATTGGCCGAGGGTGCTACAACCTTAAGGGACGTTTGGTAGTTAGTCCAGGCTTGAAAATGCATGGTGGTTAAGTGTCTATGCATGCAACTAGTATTGAGACTTTTCAGATTCTGACCTCTGCTTAAGCTAGTAGAACATTTTTGACAGATGACTTTGCGCTGATCAATTGGATGTTGTTTAAAAAAATGCCAGACTGCACTCTTCCTAGCATCGGATCCCTTTTCAGGGATTGCAGACTGAGCTTTAACCGGATGGCAACGCTGTGCTCCAACAGGTTTTGGCTTTGACACGCGTTTTGGGCCAGATAGGGGCCCGGCAGATGGAACCTGTTGCGATGTTGATGCCTGCTGCGGCCCCTCCTCCACCTCCGCTTCTGAACTACTGCTGCCTGCACCCTGTTCCCCCAATGGCTGCCAATCGGGGTCAACAACCGAGTCATCTATTACCTTCTCTTCGAGCTCGTGTGCAACTTCGTCTGTGTCACTGTGTCGGTCTGTGGTATAGCGTTCGTGGCGGGGCAACATAGTCTCATCAGGGTCTGATTGTGGATCTGTACCCTGAGAGGGCAATGTGGTGGTCTGAGTCAAAGGAGCAGCATAGTACTCTGGCTGTGGCTGTGCATCAGTGCACTCCATGTCAGAATCTACTTGTAATGGGCATGGCCTGTTAAGTGTTTCACTTTCTAAGCCAGGGACGGTATGTGTAAAGAGCTCCATGGAGTGACCCGTTGTGTCACCTGCTGCATCCTTCTCTCTTGTTGTAGTTTTTGCTGAGGAGGACAAGGAAGCGACTTGTCCCTGACCGTGAACATCCACAAGCGACGCGCTGCTTTTACATTTACCAGTTTCAGAAGAGGAGGCAAAAGAGCTAGAGGCTGAGTCTGCAATGTAAGCCAAAACTTGCTGTTGCTGCTCCGGCTTTAAAAGCGTTTTTCCTACTCCCAGAAAAGAGAGCGTTCGAGGCCTTGTGTAGCCAGACGACGAAACTGGCTCCACAGCTCCAGACTTAGGTGGAATATTTTTATCCCCACGACCACCTGATGCTCCACTACCACTACCATCATTACCAGCTGACAATGAACGCCCACGGCCACGACCTCTTGCACCAGACTTCCTCATTGTTTTAAAAAATTAACCAAAGTAACTTTATTTGTTGCTGTCAAACAACTTACACGGTGAGCTATAACTTCAGTATGATTTCTATATCCCTTAACAGGTTGGTGAGACCACAAGGAAAATCAGGCACAATGTTACACACTCTGTTTTCTGTGGCACAAAATCACAGAGATGACACACACGCAGGACTGTCACTCAAGCACTAATGTCAATATTATTCTCCCACCTAATTTTTTTTTTTTTTTCTCAGGGAGACTTTAGAAACCAAATAAGATAAAATGTTTTTTTCAGGGACAATTTAGAAACCAAATACTAATAAAAAAAAAAAAATAGCCTTTCTATGGCCCACAATTAGAGAGAGAGAGGTGGCACACCCAGGAGTCAAGACTGGCACACAAGCTGAAAGGACAATATTACTCTCCCACTGTTTTTTTATGTATTTTTTTTTTTCAGGGAGACTTTAGAAACCCAATAATATTAAAAAAAACAAAAAAATAAATAGGCTTTGTATGGGCCACTGAATGAGAGATGGCACACACAGGAGTGGCACACAAGCCCTGACTGAGGCCAATATTTTTCTCCCACTGATTGATGTAGTGTTTTTGTGTTGAGGTAGATTTTAGAACACAAATCTAGGAAAAAAATAAATAGGCTTTCTATGGCCCACAATTAGAGAGAGAGAGGTGGCACACCCAGGAGTCAAGACTGGCACACAAGCTGAAAGGGCAATATTACTCTCCCACTGTTTTTTTATGTATTTTTTTTTTTCACGGAGACTTTAGAAACCCAATAATATTAAAAAAAACAAAAAAATAAATAGGCTTTCTATGGCCCACAATTAGAGAGAGAGAGGTGGCACACCCAGGAGTCAAGACTGGCACACAAGCTGAGAGGGCAATATTACTCTCCCACTGTTTTTTTATGTATTTTTTTTTTTTTCAGGGAGACTTTAGAAACCCAATAATATTAAAAAAAGCAAAAAAATAAATAGGCTTTCTATGGCCCACAATTAGAGAGAGAGAGGTGGCACACCCAGGAGTCAAGACTGGCACACAAGCTGAGAGGGCAATATTACTCTCCCACTGTTTTTTTATGTATTTTTTTTTTTTCAGGGAGACTTTAGAAACCCAATAATATTAAAAAAAACAAAAAAATAAATAGGCTTTGTATGGGCCACTGAATGAGAGATGGCACACACAGGAGTGGCACACAAGCCCTGACTGAGGCCAATATTTTTCTCCCACTGATTGATGTAGTGTTTTTGTGTTGAGGTAGATTTTAGAACACAAATCTAGGAAAAAAATAAATAGGCTTTCTATGGCCCACAATTAGAGAGAGAGAGGTGGCACACCCAGGAGTCAAGACTGGCACACAAGCTGAAAGGGCAATATTACTCTCCCACTGTTTTTTTATGTATTTTTTTTTTTCACGGAGACTTTAGAAACCCAATAATATTAAAAAAAACAAAAAAATAAATAGGCTTTCTATGGCCCACAATTAGAGAGAGAGAGGTGGCACACCCAGGAGTCAAGACTGGCACACAAGCTGAGAGGGCAATATTACTCTCCCACTGTTTTTTTATGTATTTTTTTTTTTTCAGGGAGACTTTAGAAACCCAATAATATTAAAAAAAGCAAAAAAATAAATAGGCTTTCTATGGCCCACAATTAGAGAGAGAGAGGTGGCACACCCAGGAGTCAAGACTGGCACACAAGCTGAAAGGGCAATATTACTCTCCCACTGTTTTTTTATGTTTTTTTTTTTTTCAGGGAGACTTTAGAAACCCAATAATATTAAAAAAAACAAAAAAATAAATAGGCTTTGTATGGCCCACTGAATGAGAGATGGCACACACAGGAGTGGCACACAAGCCCTGACTGAGGCCAATATTTTTCTCCCACTGATTGATGTAGTGTTTTTGTGTTGAGGTAGATTTTAGAACACAAATCTAGGAAAAAAATAAATAGGCTTTCTATGGCCCACAATTAGAGAGAGAGAGGTGGCACACCCAGGAGTCAAGACTGGCACACAAGCTGAAAGGGCAATATTACTCTCCCACTGTTTTTTTATGTATTTTTTTTTTTCAGGGAGACTTTAGAAACCCAATAATATTAAAAAAAGCAAAAAAATAAATAGGCTTTCTATGGCCCACAATTAGAGAGAGAGAGGTGGCACACCCAGGAGTCAAGACTGGCACACAAGCTGAAAGGGCAATATTACTCTCCCACTGTTTTTTTATGTATTTTTTTTTTCAGGGAGACTTTAGAAACCCAATAATATTAAAAAAAACAAAAAAATAAATAGGCTTTGTATGGCCCACTGAATGAGAGATGGCACACACAGGAGTGGCACACAAGCCCTGACTGAGGCCAATATTTTTCTCCCACTGATTGATGTAGTGTTTTTGTGTTGAGGCAGATTTTAGAACACAAATCTAGGAAAAAAATAAATATGCTTTATATGGCCCACAATTAGAGAGAGAGAGGTGGCACACCCAGGAGTCAAGACTGGCACACAAGCTGAAAGGGCAATATTACTCTCCCACTGTTTTTTTATGTATTTTTTTTTTTTTTTCAGGGAGACTTTAGAAACCAAATAATATTAAAAAAAGCAAAAAAATAAATAGGCTTTCTATGGCCCACAATTAGAGAGAGAGAGGTGGCACACCCAGGAGTCAAAACTGGCACACAAGCTGAAAGGGCAATATTACTCTCCCACTGTATTTTTATGTATTTTTTTTTTTTTCACGGAGACTTTAGAAACCCAATAATATTAAAAAAAACAAAAAAATAAATAGGCTTTGTATGGCCCACTGAATGAGAGATGGCACACACAGGAGTGGCACACAAGCCCTGACTGAGGCCAATATTTTTCTCCCACTGATTGATGTAGTGTTTTTGTGTTGAGGTAGATTTTAGAACACAAATCAAGGAAAAAAATAAATAGGCTTTCTATGGCCCACTCAGTGAGAGATGGCACACACAGGGATGGCACTGTAGCAAAAATGCCAATCTTAATCTTCCACAAAAAAAAAAAAAAAAACAGGGACTGTCCTACAATTACTATCTCCCTGCAGTAATGTAAGCCAGGTATGGCAGGCAGCAATAGGAGTGGACTGATGCACAAATTAAATAAAAAGTGTGGACAAACAAAAAAGATAGCTGTGCAGAAAGGAAGGAACAAGAGGATATGTGCTTTGAAAAAAGCAGTTGGTTTCCACAGTGGCGTACACACAGCAATACAGCTATCACGGAGCCTTCTAGGGCAGCCCAATGAGCTACAGCGCTGAGGGAAAAAAAAAAAAAATAGCTTCCACTGTCCCTGCACACCGAAGGTGGTGTTGGACAGTGGAAAACGCTACAGCACAAGCGGTTTGGTGGTTAGTGGACCCTGCCTAACGCTCTCCCTGCTTCTGACGAAGCGGCAGCAACCTCTCCCTAAGCTCAGATCAGCAGCAGTAAGATGGCGGTCGGCGGGAACGCCCCTTTATAGCCCCTGTGACGCCGCAGACAGCAAGCCAATCACTGCAATGCCCTTCTCTAAGATGGTGGGGACCAGGACCTATGTCATCACGCTGCCCACACTCTGCGTTCACCTTCATTGGCTGAGAAATGGCGCTTTTCGCATCATTGAAACGCGACTTTGGCGCGAAAGTCGCGTACCGCATGGCCGATCAAGCACAGGGGTCGGATCGGGTTTCATGAGACGCCGACTTAGCCAAAAGTCGGCGACTTTTGAAAATGAACGACCCGTTTCGCTCAACCCTACTTACGATACTTGGGTATATTTAATTGTTTCTTGCCTTTTCAGACAACTGTGTAAAAGCTTCCAGTGATTTCCTCGAAACGCTGCTTTAAGACTTTTTATTTTCTTGCTAAACTGACATGTTCTGTATAACAAATTGACATTGAAAGATGAAGTCTCTTTAATGTAAATCAATTTAATTTATTGATAAGTTTCTATTTTTTTTATTTTACTTTTTTTTTACAAAAGTACTCTGCTGGCAAAAAAACATCAAATTGTGAAGAATTCTCCAAATGTTTGTCATTGTGCCAACACTTTTCTAGAAGCTCGATCCCCAACCTCTTACCTCTAGGTACTTGTGATCCCCAGACACGTCTTAGGCTATGTGCACACGATCTGCAGCGGATTTTTCCACACAGAAACGCTGCAGAACCGCACTGTGATGTACAGTACAATGTTATTCAATGGGATAAAAAAAAGCTGTGCAGATGGTGCGGAAAAATCAGTGCGGAATTGCTGTGGATTTCAAAGAAGTGCATGTCACTTCTTTTGTGTGGATCTGCAGTGTTTCTGCACCCCTCCATGATAAAAATCCGAAGTGGCAAAAAGCGCAGAAAATCCGCATCAATTCCGCATAAAAAACGCAAAAAATCCGCATAAAAAACACGGCAAATCCACGGCTGCGGATTCTGCCAGGAGATGAGGATTTTGTGCAGAAAATTCTGCACCTCTTTTCCTACATGTGCACATAGCCTTACTTCTTGTTTCCTTAACAATATAAATAATTACAAGTAACAAGGGTCCAGTTCTCATCTCCAGATGACAACTTTCCTTATGTATTGATGTAGTTAATGAGAGAAAAGTTACATATTTGTAATGGCGTCCCGCTTCTTTCATCACCCTTTTCTCTCACAGCATTACTTTCTTCGATCATTATTTTTTCTATTTCTGCGTCCTCCTCCCTTATCTGCGGCACACAGCATGCCTCTGATTTTCTATCCTTGTAGCTGTTAAGAATACCTGATCTGGAGTGTATACATTACCTAATAAAGTCCTTCTTATTTGGGATTATTGCATCAAATTTTAATTTCCTCACTTGAGTAACAGCATGTCAAGCTGGCCGACAGTAAAGAGCTGATAGAAACTGAAAGGGTTGTATAAACGGCAGCAAATTACTGCAAACGGATAACTATCGGCTCTTTGACTGGAGCTGGGGAGTGAGAAATAGGATTTTCAGCTTCCAAATCTACCACGGACATGTTGCAGAGTCCTTGCTTTCCACTTCCCATGGGTTCCTCTTCCGTAACACTAGACTGTGCTTTGCCTTTCAAGTAAGTCTTTAATCTTGCCATAGAAAGGGGAGAAAATGAAGTTCAGAAGCCATATCGTAGTGAATATTCTCAGAGCAGGCAGCTCTCACCAGTTTCTGTGACCATTCATAGCAAACATAGGTTACAGAGACTTCCAAGCTGGCTATTCTGCAATGGTCACGTATCAGAAACAATGATTGGGTCCTGGCAATACTATAAAGAAGCAATAGGTAAGAAATATGCACTGGAATATTAATTAAGCTCTGCTTGGTTTTCCAAAGCTCATAGGTTATTTGTAGGTTATTACCAATGGACAATAGTGCAGATGAGCCCCTGGGAGGATTATCGCAATATATTGTCATATGCATAAAGTACACGGTCAGCCATGTGAGCAAATCTTTGCACACCAGAGGGAACAAATTAACAAACAGACAATAGAAATAAAAGCTTTAGTGCTTAAAATCAGGACTGTGGATAATGAAAAACAATGAGCCAACCAATCTGGTGGAGCCATTTTTTTTTTGCATCCAGATCTCTAATTAAGATACTTTACAGCACTGGCGAAAATAGACTGAAAAGGTCCCCTGTGCAAGAACAGTATATATGGACACTTTCCAGCCCAATAGCTCATCATAATGTACAATTCCACATGCTTTAGTGGTGGCATTGGGCCCCCTTACCTCTTGGGCCCCAGTGCGGCTACACAGATTGCACTAATGATTTATCAGCCCCTGCTTCCCAGATTAAAAATGTTTACATCAAGTACAGTCACAGATCTCTGGATAACTTAAAGCTACCACACTCCACATTAAAGTTTTTTTAATGCTATATCACCAACCCCATAGAATTTTATGACACAGTACAGCAGCAACTTGTTAAAGAGGTTGGCCACTTTAAAGGATTTTTTTACTTAACTGCATGTACAATATTTGGGACTTAAAATAAGTTTTGCATTTGAGTTTCATTAAATATTGTACATGTTTGACTTTTACAGGATCTTTGTTTCTCTGCAAATTCAACTTCGATGTGGAGTGTTGTAACAAATCAGCTGATCAAAGCTCAGAAAAACAGATTAGAGTTACAAATGCATTCATCAGACTGTCCTGTCAGCATGAGCTCACTGATCTATTCTCAGATACCTCATTCAACAGACAGCTATAGACAGTGCAACACAGAGGATATGTGTGATGCTAGTCATTTCTCATGGCCAAGCTATGAGTCAGGATAGTCAAGGAGTCCAAGGTCAGAAGCCCAGAGGGTATGTAATAAACAGAAGGAATATATAAAAGCATAGTTAGGTAAACTTCCAAGGTCAGGATACCAGGAGAATAGCGGATCAAAGCAGAAGAGGTTAAACAAATGGATGGTCAGAATGAGGTCAAAAGTCAGGCAACAAAAGATAAACATACAGAACTTAAGGCACAGAGGAAACAAAACACACTCTGCTGAATACGTCTGGCAGAGATCTGGGAGAAACAGCTCAGTTAAGTAGCATGGCAATCACCTGGCATAATGAACACTTGGAGACAGCCGGCGCCTCTCAGATTGGATAGTCGAGCTGTCAATCAACACACTGACAGCACAGCATGCCCCTGTACCGGGTTGCATGGCTGAGCTATCAAAACTGCATCCCTGACACACTGAGTGGTTAAACCATAACAGTAACCCCTCTTCTAGGGGAGGCCACCGGATCCTCAGGCTTCCTGGGATATTTTAGATGGAAGGTCCAGATTAACCGAACGGCTTTCACATCTCAAGCAGTGACAAAGGATCTTTTTTCTAGTTCATATCCCCTACACTGGATGAGGTGTTGGAGGGAAACAGCTGTTAAGTAGCATGACAATCATCTGGGATAATGAACACTTGGAGACAGCAGCACCTCTCAGTCTCAGATTGGATAGTTGACCTGTCAATCAACACACTGACAGCTCAGCATGCCCCTGTACAAGTCTGGATGGCTGAACTGTTAATAACTTTATCCCAGAGACACTGAGGAGTGGAACCGTGACAATATGGAAGACAGGCAGTACAAAAGTTTTAATGAAATATTAATTGCAAACATCCAAAGGGAAAGCTGGAAAACAATAGTGCAGTGTAGGTCTATGCTGATATTTTGATAAACAGGAGGTACAGGGATGTGCTCACCTGGCAAGGTTGTGAGACTAGAACTAAAGATTAGCAAATTTGGTTGGGTCAGGGCTTATTAGGCAAGAGATAGCACTTGCCGAATAAGCTTCAGAGGGAGCCCAGCTTCTTGGATCGCGCTAACTGATCACCTGTTCGGCTACGCAGCTGCATGTGTTGCAGCCTGTTTGTTGGGCTCTCCATGCATGTGTCATGACTGTGTGGCACCCCAGAGTCCAGTTGCCATGGTGACATTGCCTCCCTCTAAAGGGTGATGTTATGCCTGGAGGCAAGAAGGAAGTTCCCCATGCCAGGTAATACAGTGTACATGTCAATTCCTGCTCCAGGGCAGAAAGTGAAGCTTCCTTATAAATTCTGGTCAGCAGGTGGGGTAAGTGAGTCAGAAAGAAGTCAGCTTAGTAAGCAGGGGAGTTTTCATTGAAACGGGAGCCAGCTGGAGCTCATGACAGGACAGTGAGAGAGGAGAGTTGGCGGTTGGTCTGTGGAGAGGCAAGGGCCAGGAGCAAAGACAAAAGCTCAGGGGAATAATAACTGCGTATAGCTGACCCAGGAGCGGGACGCCAGAGTCCTTGGCTGGGCAAGTGCTCTATGCCCCGAGAGCCAAATCTGGAGAGCAAGGGACTGCAAGTTCCCTGGCCACACCAAACACCTGAAGGCACGGTAGCAGATCAAGAGCCCGGGGCTGACAGTGAAAAGGACAGTGTCCATGAAATCGGCTCACGCTGTCTGCCATATAGGTTTGAAATCATCACACAGGAGAGGGCTGTAGCTTAGCTACAAGCAGCAAGGACCCTAAAAGAGAGCGCAGAAGGAAAGTACCCAACCCCACCTGGCAGGGTGGATCCCCTGAAAGCCTCCAGGCAAGCTGGACTCAATCCTTCATCTGTAATTGGTATCCTAGATTGCACCTACTTTGAAGTAAAAGGTAAAGAAAACTGCACCTCTCTGTGTCTTTCACTTATTCTCTGCACCCCAGAGTTCACCACCATCTGAACAATCAAATATAATTTCCCTGGGGCTCCACTCTACCCATGGGAGCTGAACCATCTTTGCTGCGTCACCATCAGCCCCAGTGGACCTAAACCGCAGCATTGGCCACCCATTGCCAAACACCACGGGTGGCATCACGAACAAACACCACATAATTATCCTCCAATTGCATCAACTGTCACACAGCCACGACACATGCAGCGGCAGAGCCGAACAGCTGGTCAGCCGGCGCGATCCACGAATCCCCGTTCCCTCTGCAGCTTATAAGCCCTGACCCAATCAAATTTGCTCATCTCTAACTGTAACACATATAAGCTTAAAAAGCAACATCTGCTGCAGATTCATAATGTGAATAATGTTGGAAGGATAAAGCGGAGAAACAGACCTTTTTTGAAATGCCAAAGCCACCAATAGTTGGTTTCGAAGGTAGACGATTCCAGGAGGCGAATGTCAGGAAAGTTGCGGTTTTATTGTCTACGCATTTCAAAGTTTGCAGACTTCTTCATCAAGACCAACCAAATTGAAAAAAAAAGAATACATAGAGGCTTAAATAAAAAATGCATTCAAATAAAGGCACCGACTCGACTCACATAGTGTCAGATGACTCATTACTTGTCAGAACTTTGAAACACGTAGACAATAAAACTACAATTTTCTTGACATTCGCTTCCTGCTTTCTTCTACCTTCAGAAACCAACTATTGGTGTCTTTGGCACCGCAAAAAGGTCCATCTCTTCCTTATTTTTCTAACATAAGTACAAACATGACTTTTGACCACAGAAACATGCATTAAAGTTTAAAATAAAAATGTTCCCCAAAGGTAGGCAACCCCTTTAAGAATAAATGCACAAAGAAATGTAAATAAATAAATCTTTTATGTAATTTTTTCCCCTTGAATATTAGCCTGCTTTGTGAATAAAATATTGAGTTGATTTTCAGCACAGTGTGGCTTTGAATGGAAATGGATTGCTTCATATTGCTTTAATATGTATTTATGATTTCCACATGAGTCAGTGGTACTTCATGTGATGCATAAGATTTTTATATATTGAAGATGGTAAAGTCATTTCATTCTCACATTGTCATATTTCATTTATTCAATTCTGTGGAATAATTCTTTAGCTTATTTATTTGCCCCATCAGTTTACCTTTTACCTACAACAACGGTTTACAAGTGTGATATTGGTATTTATAGACAATTGTATATCTGCATTTAAAACAGACAGTCAACAATGTATGATCGGCAAATGAGGGAGATGAGGGAATAGTTTAAATATAAGTGAAATTCATGTCAAATGTAATGAATTTCTCAACACTGCGGTTCAATTCAAGCAAATCAACAACCAAAAATCACCTTACGTGCAATCACGTGGACTTCCCCATAATGCATGGCAGCAATCACATAGCATAGAGCAGCCAATCAGGAGGAACTGTCATAGCCTGTATAAAAGTCTAGGCAGATAATGAAGCAGTCATTTTAGTAGACTGCTTCAGTAGACACAGAGGATGTTAGATCTCACAACTGGGATAGTAATAGAGAGCCCCGAAACATTGAACAAATACTTCAGACAGTAACGTATTGTATAAATGCAGCATTGGAGAAGATACGTGTAGTAGTCTGCAAATATTTTAAAGATTCAGTTAACATGGGGAGACAAAAAGACAAGAGAGGTGCCAGCAACAGTAACAAACTTGGTGATCAGTGAAAACAGAAAGCCACACAATATTTTTTACATTAAAAAAAAATTGAAAATCACTGTTTAGAAACAGTGTGCTCACAAACAACTATACACAATTTTTGCATTTCTTGTGCAATCTTTTTTCAAAGAAAAAGCGAAAATTCCCCAAAATACAGAAATCCAGACATTTAATTGTAGCTTGTCCATCTCACAGTGAAGATTTCACAAACTTTTTTTATTTGCACATATTTTGTCACATTTTGCATCCATACACACCACTCCAATACTGCGCCCTGCATTAGTTCCTGGTTAATTGGATGTGTACCTGTTATAATAAAGACAAGGAACATCAGCATGTCATCACACTTGGCACACTGCTGTCATATTGGGTGATACCCCTGCCTAGTCCCCTGAATTGAGTGAGAGACACTAAGCGAATCAGGAGTTTACTTTAAAGGGGGGGCAGCCACCAGCACAACAGGAAAGATAACCAAAAGTGCCCTGATATCGCCTACAAAGTCCTGGGTGAGACTGTTCCTTGTCTTTATTATAATATGCCAATTTTTGTTATATGGTGAACAGTGTAGTGATACCCGTAATATAGCAGAACACGCAAGTTATATGCAAAAACCTGTCACTGTACCATGACCATATCTATTGTGGATTGATGCAGACAATATTTATATTATGTCTGCTAACATGAGTGGACTGTGATTTAGCCATGATATATTTATTCTCTCGCAGCTCCCCAATATGTTTGTCTCATAGAAGCATTACTCTACATAGCATGCTATATAAGTATTTGCCATTGCCTGGGGCATTGAACATTTCATGATTGCCAAAGACGTAAATGATGCTGTTATTTCTAAGATTACAATCAAGAATATGCTGTGCATTTAGCAAGTAGTATGGTTATCGCATGAACCATGGTTGATGCTGTACATTCTGAACAGCTAAGCATTTTTCTCGGAGACGTTTGAGTTTGCGTCTTGCATATTTAAACCTTGGGCTTTGACAGGCTATGATAGCCTACTAAGAGTATCAGTTGTTTTGAGTACATTTACCATAAATTCAAATGCTTGGCTAGAGGATCAATCTAAACACGCCGCCTATCATCATGATACTTTTGCTTACTAAGGATATTACCAGATCTTAGCAAAGGGTGAGGTGGCGTCAATGATATACCATACCATGTACTAGTTTGTTTGTCCATGCATGCACATTGCACTTTTGGTATTGTTGTGTGTTGTATTCATTTAAAAAAATAGTTAATTTTTAACCCTTTATTGCTGTTCCCAGAATACTGACATCAGCCCTCAACCATTGGCTTTCCCTCTACTGCTTCTGAAAATTCCATTGGACCCCCACCCTTCTTTTTTTCTTCAATTTATGAACAAGAACAGTCAGGTCATAACATAGCAACTGTTTCTTTTGCTTTCCAAGTGACTGATGAACACCTGTGAGTCCAGGACTCGGGACTCCAGCATTCAACAGTCCGCACTGGAGCTATTGTGAGACCCGATGGCTTGAACTCAGGTAACCTTCAGGTTACAGAGTTTACAGCCACTGGGTATCCCAGCAGCTGCGAGGTTCAGAAACCTCATGGGAAACTTTGTGGGACATTTTAAGGTTACTGGAGTATCCAGCTGCTGGAACATCTGGAGGCTGTGAACTAAGGCTATCTTGGGTGTGTATTTCACTTTACTTGTTAAGAAATAAACAGGCTATTGATATCAGCTCACAGCTGTTTGCTTACTGGTTATTTTAGGGGTGACCCCCAAAAAATAATGTGGGGTTCACCCTATACTCACTAACGAGTAAAGGCTATATGAACAGCTGCAGGCTGATGTCAATAGCCTAGGAAAGGGTCATGAATGTTGGCCCCCTCCCAGACAGAAAACATCAGCACTCAGCTGCCCAGGAAATGACGTATCAATAAGATGCATCAAATCTGACACTTAGCCTTGCTCTTCCCACTTGCCCTGGTGCAATAGCAAGTGGGGTAATAGTTGTGGGATTGATGTCAACTTTGTATTGGCAGCTGACATGAAGCCCGGGGGTTAGTAATGGAGAGGTTTTTCTAAGACATCCCAATTACTAACCCCATAGTTAGATTGTTAAAAAGACACTGCCAGAATAAAATTCTTTAATTTAAAGAAAGACACTGACACTAAAAGCACAGTTATACTCACTTTTACACCTAATCCATTAAAGCCCATGTCACCTGTAAAAAATAGAAAATAATAAACAACCATAATACTAACCATTATGTCTAATTCACTGATGCTGATGTCCCCTGGAAAAGAAGAAAAATAATAAACAACCATCTCCCTCACCTGTCCGATGTGAAGATAATCCATACTGACCCACAACAATTTGGCTGATTTGGAAAGCAGTCATATCAGTGATGTGGCCCCTATTCACACCAGCCGGCTCACACTGACACAGGATCATAGTCGCTCCTGCAGTGTGAAAATTCATTGGAGTTCAAAGCTGATGGACAGCGGTAATGTCACTTATGGCACTGCTCGCCGCGTGAGAACGTTCTCATAAAGTCTATGCACTAAGTGCAAGGGTTGCCAAAAATTAAAAGTGAGTACCGCAATACACCCTGGAAAACATCAGAATACAATTTTTGAAAAAAAAACAAAAAACACCAGAACACAGGCAGAGATGCTTACCTGTTCAAGGCCTCCAATTGCACTAACCAGGGTGCACCAGGCCCAAGTAGAGATAGCAAATACACAGGTGCAAATAATACTAATGCAGCCAACCTACAATCAGGAATTGGCCGCTTGGAGCACCCGTGCAACAAATAGTCTGTATGTGGCATGTTCACACAGGAATGCAAAATATATGGTACAAAGCCTATTAATGACGCCATATGTATAGCGGGCTAACCATGATGCATACAGACTATTTGTTGCATGGGTGCTCCAAGCAGCCAATTCCTGATTGTAGGTTGGCTGCATTAGTATTATTTGCACCTGTGTATTTGCTATCTCTACTTGGGCCTGGTGCACCCTGGTTAGTGCAATTGGAGGCCTTGAACAGGTAAGCATCTCTGCCTGTGTTCTGGTGTTTTTTTGTTTAGTATAGTGGAGGTTTTTCCTCTTATGGTGTTTTTCTTAGATTAGGACTGCCGATATACAAGGACCCTTGACGTGGGTTGGCAGCTTAAATATTGTGGCCATAATATCAACCAATACCTTGCATACATTGTTATGTTTTTGTGCACTGTATATTTTTCCAGGGTGCGACTGGGCCCTAGATGGCTCTGTACACTGTGGCCTCTGTTCACACAGGATGCATCATGGTTAGCCCACTATACATATGGCGTCATTAATAGGCTTTGTACCATATATTTTGCATTCCTGTGTGAACATGCCACATACAGACTATTTGTTGCACGGGTGCTCCAAGCGGCCAATTCCTGATTGTAGGTTGGCTGCATTAGTATTATTTGCACCTGTGTATTTGCTATCTCTACTTGGGCCTGGTGCACCCTGGTTAGTGCAATTGGAGGCCTTGAACAGGTAAGCATCTTTGCCTGTGTTCTGGTGTTTTTTTGTTTAGTATAGTGGAGGTTTTTCCTCTTATGGTGTTTTATTTAATACAATTTTTGGCAATTTTAAAAACATTTGGACTCCTACGCTGTTAAAGCCTATGCTCTAAGTGCAAAGAATAGCAAAAATTTGAAGTAGGGACTGCAATACACCCTGGAATCCACGTAGTGGATAGTAACATAGTAACATAGTAAGGCCGAAAAAAGACATTTGTCCATCCAGTTCAGCCTGTATTCCATCATAATAAATCCCCAGATCTACGTCCTTCTACAGAACCTAATAATTGTATGCTACAATATTGTTCTGCTCCAGGAAGACATCCAGGCCTCTCTTGAACCCCTCGACTGAGTTCGCCATCACCACCTCCTCAGGCAAGCAATTCCAGATTCTCACTGTCCTAACAGTAAAGAATCCTCTTCTATGTTGGTGGAAAAACCTTCTCTCCTCCAGACGCAAAGAATGCCCCCTTGTGCCCGTCACCTTCCTTGGTATAAAAAGATCCTCAGCGAGATATTTGTATTGTCCCCTTATATACTTATACATGGTTATTAGATCGCCCCTCAGTCGTCTTTTTTCTAGACTAAATAATCCTAATTTCACTAATCTATCTGGGTATTGTAGTTCTCCCATCCCCTTTATTAATTTTGCTGCCATCCTTTGTACTCTCTCTAGTTCCATTATATCCTTCCTGAGCACCGGTGCCCAAAACTGGACACAGTACTCCATGTGCGGTCTAACTAGGGATTTGTACAGAGGCAGTATAATGCTCTCATCATGTGTATCCAGACCTCTTTTAATGCACCCCATGACCCTGTTTGCCTTGGCAGCTGCTGCCTGGCACTGGCTGCTCCAGGTAAGTTTATCATTAACTAGGATCCCCAAGTCCTTCTCCCTGTCAGATTTACCCAGTGGTTTCCCGTTCAGTGTGTAATGGTGATATTGATTCCTTCTTCCCATGTGTATACCCTTACATTTATCATTGTTAAACCTCATCTGCTACCTTTCAGCCCAAGTTTCCAACTTATCCAGATCCATCTGTAGCAGAATACTATCTTCTCTTGTATTAACTGCTTTACATAGTTTTGTATCATCTGCAAATATCAATATTTTACTGTGTAAACCTTCTACCAGATCATTAATGAATATGTTGAAGAGAACAGGTCCCAATACCGACCCCTGCGGTACCCCACTGGTCACAGCGACCCAGTTAGAGACTATACCATTTATAACCACCCTCTGCTTTCTATCACTAAGCCAGTTACTGACCCATTTACACACATTTTTCCCCAGACCAAGCATTCTCACTTTGTGTACCAACCTCTTGTGCGGCACGGTATCAAACGCTTTGGAAAAATCGAGATATACCACATCCAATGACTCACCGTGGTCCAGCCTATAGCTTACCTCTTCATAAAAACTGATTAGATTGGTTTGACAGGAGCGATTTCTCATAAACCCATGCTGATATGGAGTTAAACAGTTATTCTCATTGAGATAATCCAAAATAACATCCTTCAGAAACCCTTCAAATATTTTACCAACGGTAGAGGTTAGACTTACTGGCCTATAATTTCCAGGTTCACTTTTAGAGCCCTCGGCATGCAATTTTTGCAAATTTTAAAAACAGTGGGACTGCTATACTGGTAAAGCCTATGCACTAAGTGGAAGGCTGAACATACTACCCCAGCCCATTTTCCTCACATGGGGAACGGGCAACACTTTGCATAATATAGAACCATACTAATCAAACGGTGCGTAAACCGCGCAATGATCAAGAAGAGCTTGCAAATATGAGATCATTTGTTTAAAAAAAACTTTAGGTCTATTCAAAGTTAAAATAAATCATACAAACATAGACAATAATATAAGGACTAAAAAGATGCCTCAAACCACTGAACACAAAGAAGAGGACACCATTGTTTGCCTATGTTCTAATGCACATGGACTACTTTTGACCTAGATCATAGGTCTGTGTGAAAAACATTGTAGCATGCTTTAATCTGATCCAATTTATGGACCAAGCTTAGTGTACATAAACAGCAGGCAGCTCCTGCACTTGTCTACCAAGTGGCCAGCCACACAATTCTGCAGCTGTGTGAACTTAAGGTACCTTCACACTGAACAACTTCACAATGATATCGCTAGCGATCCGTGACGTTGCAGCGTCCTGGATAGCAATATCGTTGGGTTTGACATGCAGCAGCGATCAGGATCCTGCTGTGATATCGTTGGTCGGAGCTAGAAGGCCAGCACCTTATTTCGTCGCTGGATCTCCCGCAGACATCGTTGAATCGGCGTGTGTGATGCCGATTCAGCGATGTCTTCACTGGTAACCAGGGTAAACATCGGGTTACTAAGCGCAGGGCCGCACTTAGTAACCTGATGTTTACCCTGGTTACCAGTGTAAATGTAAAAAAAACCAAACACTACATACTTACATCCCGGTGTATGTCACGTCCCCCGGTGTTCTGCTTCCCTGCACTGTGTCAGCGCCGGCCGGCCGGCCGTAAAGCAAAGCACAGCGGTGACGTCACCGCTCTTCTTTAGGGCCGGCTGTCATGGTTCCCAATGGCAAGGGAACGTCAGAGAACATAAATAACAGAACAGCTCTTGGGTGATGGAATCTCAAGCTGACCGTGAGCTAAACCTACCACACAACTAACAGTGGCCGGGTGGCGTACCTACGTTTTATCCCTAGACGCCTAGCGCCAGCCGGAGGACTAACTAACCCTAATAGAGGAAAAGACAGACCTGGCTTACCTCTAGGGAAATTCCCCCAAAAAGGAGACAGAAGCCCCCCACATATATTGACGGTGAGTTCAGAGGAAAAGACATACGCAGTATGAAGGTAGGTTCAGCAAAGCGAGGTCCGCTTACTAGATAGCAAGAAGATACAATAGGGAACTTCACGGTCAGCTGAAAACCCTATTAAAATACCATCCCGAAATTACTTTAAGACTCATGTGTCAACTCATGACACCGGAGTGGCAATTTCGGCCCACAAGAGCTTCCAGCTACAGAAAAATAACATAACTGTGAACTGGAACAAAAATGCAAAACAAACTTAGGACTAAGAGTCCAACTTAGCTGATAGTAGTCTAGAAGCAGGAACATGCAACAGAAAGGCTCTGGTTACATTGATGGCCGGCACTAGAATAACTGAGCAGCAAGGCTAAATAGGATACACCCATATCCTGATGGAAACAGGTGAACAGAGAAAGTGAAGCACACAAGTCCAGTACCACCAGTGACCACCGGGGGAGCCCAAAAACCAAACTCACAACAGTACCCCCCCCCTCAAGGAGGGGGCACCGAACCCTCACAAGAACCACCAGGGCGATCAGGACGAGCCCTATGAAAGGCACGGACCAAATCAGAGGCATGAACATCAGAGGCTGTCACCCAAGAATTATCCTCTTGACCGTAGCCCTTCCACTTGACCAGATACTGAAGTTTCCGTCTGGAAACACGGGAGTCCAAGATCTTCTCCACAACATACTCCAATTCACCCTCAACCAACACCGGAGCGGGAGGCTCAACGGAAGGCACAACCGGTACCTCATACCTGTGCAATAATGACCGATGGAAGACATTATGGATAGAAAAAGATGCTGGGAGGTCCAATCGAAAGGACACGGGGTTAAGAATCTCCAAAATCTTATACGGGCCGATGAACCGAGGCTTAAACTTAGGAGAAGAAACCCTCATAGGGACAAAACGAGAAGACAACCACACCAAGTCCCCAACACGAAGACGAGGACCAACACGACGACGGCGGTTAGCAAAATGCCGAGTCTTCTCCTGGGACAACTCCAAATTGTCCACCGCCTGTCCCCAAATCCGATGCAACCTATCCACCACAGTATCCACTCCAGGACAATCCGAAGACTCCACCTGACCGGAAGAAAAACGAGGATGAAACCCCGAATTGCAAAAGAAAGGAGAAACCAAAGTGGCAGAACTAGCCCGATTATTGAGGGCAAACTCCGCCAACGGCAAAAAGGCAACCCAGTCATCCTGATCCGCAGACACAAAACACCTCAAATAAGTCTCCAAGGTCTGATTAGTTCACTCAGTCTGGCCATTAGTCTGAGGATGGAACGCAGACGAAAAAGACAAATCAATGCCCATCCTAGCACAGAATGCCCGCCAAAATCTAGACACGAACTGGGTCCCCCTGTCAGAAACGATATTCTCCGGAATACCATGCAAGCGAACCACATTTTGAAAAAACAGAGGAACCAACTCGGATGAGGAAGGCAACTTAGGCAAGGGCACCAAATGAACCATCTTTGAAAAACGGTCACACACCACCCAGATGACAGACATTTTCTGAGAAACAGGGAGATCAGAAATAAAATCCATAGAGATGTGAGTCCAAGGCCTCTTCGGAATAGGCAAAGAAAACAACAATCCGCTAGCCCGAGAACAACAAGGTTTGGCCCGAGCACAAACATCACAAGACTGCACAAAAACTCGTACATCTCGAGACAGGGAAGGCCACCAGAAGGACCTAGCCACCAAATCCCTGGTACCAAAGATCCCGGGATGACCTGCCAACACAGAAGAATGAACCTCCGAGATGACTCTACTGGTCCAATCATCAGGAACAAACAGTCTACCAGGCGGGCAACGATCAGGTCTATCCGCCTGAAACTCCTGCAAAGCCCGTCGCAGGTCTGGGGAAACAGCAGATAATATCACCCCATCCTTAAGGATACCTGTAGGTTCAGAATCACCAGGGGAATCAGGCTCAAAACTCCTAGAAAGGGCATCCGCCTTCACATTTTTAGAACCTGGTAAGTATGAGACCACAAAATTAAACCGAGAGAAAAACAACGACCAGCGCGCCTGTCTAGGATTCAGGCGCCTGGCAGACTCAAGATAAATCAAATTCTTGTGATCGGTCAATACCACCACCTGATGTCTAGCCCCCTCAAGCCAATGACGCCACTCCTCAAAAGCCCACTTCACAGCCAAAAGCTCCCGATTACCAATATCATAATTTCGCTCGGCGGGCGAAAATTTTCGAGAAAAGAACGCACAAGGTCTCATCACGGAGCAGTCGGAACTTTTCTGCGACAAGACCGCCCCAGCTCCGATCTCGGAAGCATCGACCTCAACCTGAAAAGGAAGAGTAACATCAGGCTGACGCAACACAGGGGCAGAAGAAAAGCGGCGCTTAAGCTCCCGAAAGGCCTCCACAGCAGCAGGGGACCAATCAGCAACATCAGCACCCTTTTTGGTCAAATCAGTCAAAGGTTTAGCAACATCAGAAAAACCAGTTATAAATCGACGATAAAAATTAGCAAAGCCCAAAAATTTCTGAAGGCTCTTAAGAGAAGAAGGTTGTGTCCAATCACAAATAGCCCGAACCTTGACAGGATCCATCTCAATGGATGAGGGGGAAAAAATGTACCCCAAAAAAGAAATCTTTTGAACCCCAAAAATACACTTAGAACCCTTCACACACAAGGAATTAGCCCGCAAAACCTGAAAAACCCTCCTGACCTGTTGGACATGAGAATCCCAGTCATCCGAAAAAATCAAAATATCATCCAGATACACGATCATAAATTTATCCAAATATTCACGGAAAATGTCATGCATAAAGGACTGAAAGACTGAAGGGGCATTTGAAAGACCAAAAGGCATTACTAAATACTCAAAATGGCCCTCGGGCGTATTAAATGCGGTTTTCCACTCATCCCCCTGCTTAATTCGCACCAAATTATACGCCCCACGGAGATCAATCTTAGAGAACCACTTAGCCCCTTTTATTCGAGCAAACAAATCAGTCAGCAGTGGCAGAGGATACTGATATTTGACTGTAATTTTATTCAAGAGTCGATAATCAATACACGGCCTCAAAGAGCCATCTTTTTTAGATACAAAGAAAAAACCGGCTCCTAAGGGAGATGAAGAAGGACGAATATGTCCCTTTTCCAGGGACTCCTTAATATATTCTCGCATAGCAGCATGTTCAGGTACAGATAGATTAAATAAACGACCCTTTGGAAATTTACTGCCCGGAATCAGATCTATGGTACAATCGCAATCTCTGTGAGGAGGTAGTGAACCAAGCTTAGGCTCCTCAAAAACATCACGATAATCAGATAAAAATTCCGGAATCTCAGAGGGAATAGATGACGAAATGGAAACCAAAGGTACGTCCCCATGAGCCCCCTGACATCCCCAGCTTAACACAGACATTGCTTTCCAGTCAAGGACTGGGTTATGAGATTGTAACCATGGTAATCCGAGCACCAAAACGTCATGTAGATTGTACAACACAAGGAAGCGAATCATCTCCTGATGGTCTGGATTCATACGCATAGTCACTTGTGTCCAGTATTGTGGTTTATTACTAGCCAATGGTGTAGAGTCAATACCCTTCAGAGGTATAGGAACTTCCAGAGGCTCTAGATCAAACCCACAGCGCCTGGCAAAGGACCAATCCATTAGACTCAAAGCGGCGCCAGAGTCGACATAGGCATCCGCGGTAATTGACGATAATGAACAAATCAAGGTCACAGACAGAATAAACTTAGACTGTAAAGTGCCAATTGAAATAGACTTATCAACCTCTTTTGTACGTTTAGAGCATGCTGATATAACATGAGTTGAATCACCACAATAGAAGCACAACCCATTTTTTTGCCTAAAATTCTGCCGTTCGCTTCTGGACAGAATTCTATCACATTGCATATTTTCTGGAGCCTTCTCAGAAGACACCGCCAAATGGTGCACAGGTTTGCGCTCCCGCAAACGCCGATCAATCTGAATAGCCATTGTCATGGACTCATTCAGACCTGTAGGTGCAGGGAACCCCACCATAACATCTTTAATGGCATCAGAGAGACCCTCTCTGAAATTCGCCGCCAGGGCGCACTCATTCCACTGAGTAAGAACAGACCATTTACGAAATTTTTGGCAGTATATTTCAGCTTCATCTTGCCCTTGAGATAGGGCCATCAAGGCTTTTTCAGCCTGAATCTCTAAGTTAGGTTCCTCATAAAGCAACCCCAAAGCCAGAAAAAACGCATGCACATTGAGCAACGCAGGATCCCCGGGTGCCAATGCAAATGCCCAGTCTTGAGGGTCACCCCGCAGCAAGGAAATTACTATCCTAACCTGCTGTGCGGGATCTCCAGCGGAGCGAGATCTCAGGGAAAGAAATAATTTACAATTATTTTTTAAATTCAGGAAACGAGATCTATCCCCGGAGAAAAATTCTGGTATAGGAATTCTAGGTTCAGATATAGGAGCATGAATAACAAAATCCTGTAAATTTTGAACCTTCGTAGCAAGATTATTCAAACCTGTAGCCAAACTCTGAGGATCCATTTTAATCAGGTGAGATCAGAGCCATTCAAGGATTAGAAGGAGAGAGAGAGACAAAGGCTGCAATTAGAGCAGAAATGCAACTAAGTCAACTATAGAGCAAGCTCAGAGGAAAAAAAAAAAAAAAAAAATCTGCAGACTTCTTTTTCTCTCCTTTCTTCTGCCAATGGTTTTAACACTGGGCCGGCCATACTGTCATGGTTCCCAATGGCAAGGGAACGTCAGAGAACATAAATAACAGAACAGCTCTTGGGTGATGGAATCTCGAGCTGACCGTGAGCTAAACCTACCACACAACTAACAGTGGCCGGGTGGCGTACCTACGTTTTATCCCTAGACGCCTAGCGCCAGCCGGAGGACTAACTAACCCTAATAGAGGAAAAGACAGACCTGGCTTACCTCTAGGGAAATTCCCCCAAAAAGGAGACAGAAGCCCCCCACATATATTGACGGTGAGTTCAGAGGAAAAGACATACGCAGTATGAAGGTAGGTTCAGCAAAGCGAGGTCCGCTTACTAGATAGCAAGAAGATACAATAGGGAACTTCACGGTCAGCTGAAAACCCTATTAAAATACCATCCCGAAATTACTTTAAGACTCATGTGTCAACTCATGACACCGGAGTGGCAATTTCGGCCCACAAGAGCTTCCAGCTACAGAAAAATAACATAACTGTGAACTGGAACAAAAATGCAAAACAAACTTAGGACTAAGAGTCCAACTTAGCTGATAGTAGTCTAGAAGCAGGAACATGCAACAGAAAGGCTCTGGTTACATTGATGGCCGGCACTAGAATAACTGAGCAGCAAGGCTAAATAGGATACACCCATATCCTGATGGAAACAGGTGAACAGAGAAAGTGAAGCACACAAGTCCAGTACCACCAGTGACCACCGGGGGAGCCCAAAAACCAAACTCACAACAGCCGGCGCTTACAGTGCAGGGAAGCAGAACGCCGGGGTACGCGACAGACACCGGAATGTAAGTATGTAGTGTTTGTTTTTTTTACATTTACACTGGTAACCAGGGTAAACATCGGGTTACTAAGCACGGCCCTGCGCTTAGTAACCCGATGTTTACCCTGGTTACCCGGGGACTTCGGCATCGTTGGTCGCTGGAGAGCTGTCTGTGTGACAGCTCTCCAGCGATCACACAGCGACGCTGCAGCAATCGGCATCATTGTCTAGATCGCTGCAGCGTCACTAAATGTGACGGTTCCCTTAGTCTTAGTGTAAACAGAAAGTGTTTAAAAATTAATGAACAACGATTTCTGGTAATTAAGTAGGAAGGGAATGCACAGTCTGTGCAATAGCTTTATCTGCTGGGTCAACCTAAGTAAAATTCTGCTATATACAGTGGGGGAAATAAGAATTTAATCCCCTGCTGATTTTGTAAGTTTGCCCACTGACAAAGACATGAACAGTATATAATTTTAAGGGTAGGTTAATTTTAACATTGAGAGACAGAATATCAAAAATAAAATCCAGAAAATCCCATTGTATAAATTATATAAATTTATTTGCATTTTGCAGTGAGAAATAAGTATTTGATCCCTCTGGCAAACAAGACTTAATACGTGGTGGCAAAACCCTTGTTGGCAAGCACAGCAGTCAGATGTTTTTTGTAGTTGATGATGAGGTTTGCGCACATGTCAGGAGGCACTTTGGTCCTCTTCTCTTTGCAGATCATCTCTAAATCATTAAGATTTTGAGGCTGTCGCTTGGCAATTCAGAGCTTCAACTCCCTCACTGAGTTTTCTATGGGATTAAGGTCTGGAGACTGGCTAGGCCACTCCTTAATGTGCATCTTTTTGAGCCACTCCTCCACTTCCCAAAACATAATGTTTCCACCTACATGATTGACAGTGGGGATGATGTTCTTTCGGTCATTGGCAATATTTCTCTTCCTCCACACATGGCGAGTAGAGTTAATGCCGAAGAGCTCAATTTTTGTCTCATCTGACCACAGCACCTTCTCCCAATCACTCATAGAATCATCCAGGTGTTCATTGGCAAACTTCAAATGAGCCTGTACATTTGCCTTTTTGATTAGGGGGGCCTTGCGGGCACTGCAGGATTTTAAACCTTTATGGCGTGTTATCAATGGTTTTCTTGGTGACTGTGGTCCCAACTGCCTTGAGATCATTAACAAGTTTCCCCCATGTAGTTTTAGGTTGATCTCTCACCTTCCTCATGATCAAGGATACCCCACAAGGTGAGATTTTGCATGGTGCCCCAGATCAATGTCAACTGACAGTCATTTTGTATTTCTTTCATTTTCTTACTGTTGTAGCAACAGTTGTCTCCTTCTCACGCAGTGTATTACTTATGGTTTTCTAGTCCATTCCAGCTTTGTGCAGATCTATGAACTGACATCCTTATAAAGCTTTTTGGTCTTGCCCATGTTGTAGAGGTTAGAGACTGACTGATTAATTTAGTCTGTTGACAAGAGTGTTTTATAAAGGTGACTATGTAAGACAGCTGTCTTTAATGCAGGTAACAAGTTGATTAGGAACATCTGACTGGTCTGTAGGAGCCAGAACTCTTAATGGTTGGTATGGGATCAAATACTTACTGTATTTCTCGCTGCAAAATGCAAATAAATTATAATTTATACAGTGTAATTTTCTGGAATTTATTTTTGATATTCTATGTCTCAACGTTAAAACTAACCTACCCTTAAAATTATAGACTGTCCATGTCTTTGTCAGTGGGCAAACTTAAAAAATCAGCATGGGATCAAATACTTATTTCCCCCACTGTATGAACAGTATAGTCTGAATTGAATGTTAGTCATGCTGTCAGAATGCCAAGGGCTTTTTTGATACCCTTAATTCCTTTAGCTGCTGCTTGGCTTTGCAGATTGTTCTTGCTCTTTTTGGTGCTGCCTTGTTTATCTTAAGATGAATTCAGTATTTCGAACAACACTTCACATGAGCAAGTAGACCATCTCTATCTTCTCCTCTACTCCACTCTTTTAGTCATTTCAAGTTCAAAACCAGCTGCATTCTGCCACTGTATCATATCTATCATGGCCAGCTCCTTTTCTGCAGCTCTGGCTACAAAATTGCACACACCTTCACATACAAGTACTGTAATAATTCAAAACAGCTGAAACAATTCTTAAGCTCATAGGGGTCACCACATAAGCAAATGGTCAGCAAATGATTTTTCAAATACTTGATGTGTATTCTTACAGCCATACAAACCTTTGGCAATAAACTTATTCATTGTTCAGCATGTTAAATTTTTCTTCAAAAACTCCAATGCCTGGTGTGAATTTTGATTGATGGATACTTAGTATTTATTAAACTGCATTGAGAGCTACTTAGTATTTATTAAACTGCATTATGTCATAGATCATAGGATTTCCCATGGAAAATTAACTGAGGATTTTGCAAGATTAGTAACACAGGTGCTATTCAATACTGGAATGTCACATTGTAATAATAATAGAGTCTGTTTCTAGGAATAGGACATTTTTTTCCCTTATCTCTTAGCAATGCTGAGAACTCTTATTACAGCAGTTAAAGTTACAGATAAAGTTTATATTTTAGTAGCTAAATAATTGCCACTTGGTTTTCTGCGTACTGTGAAGATTCTCTGGTGCTGACGCCAGGAGCAGGTGGTCACGTGACTGCAAGTATGCGATTGCGATTTGCCACAGTTCGACTAGACATGTTCGTCCTCAGTCAATGGGCAGTGCGTGTCTAGTCAGCATATGATCGCATGTATGTATATTTCATACTTGTGGTGATGTGCCCACTGCTCCCAACACTGGCACCAGAGAATCCTGACAGCTCACAGAGTGCATAAAGGCAAGATTCAGTCAAATAAAGGGACTATACACTTGTAGCCTAAGGCCAGCCACCCAAAACTTATATAACATAACATAACTGAATAAAAGTCTTGGGCCACACATCCAAAGCATATACATTGGTCTATTGTGGCTCATCACAAATGTACAAAACTAAACCCTACACTAGGTTCTTAGTTAACATTCTGATCAGATTGTATGAAACCCAACCCACTGCCACATTACGGCAAGCCACTTAGTGGATCCCTAACGTAATAGGAGCTGTGCAGAGCAACTACTATTGCCGGAGGGATATCGCATGATCAGGGGAGTGACCCAGGATCCCCACAGTACCAATGCTGCAAAGCATAGCCTTCACAGCTTCAGGCTAAACCACCCTACAGGCACAACACCACAGCAACAATGTCTGCAACGCAGCACCAACACCAAGTGGTGTGACCTGGAGCCATGGGTGCTTTGCCTTGCAGCAGTGGTCAGCACATGACAGTACACCTTTAAGTTTAGGGACCCACTAATAGCTTTCTCTGTGGCATCATACATTCATATGTAAAAATGTTAATTAGGAACGTCGTTTTGTAAATTTTTTCTTAGTTGCCATAAATTAATGTATGAGTTTAGGATGTGCAGCTCAAGTTTTGTGATACTATTATGGTATGGCAAACTTATAGAACATATGCCAGAATCAACAGATCTGACTCGTCACATGTTGTTTTATATTTTTCACCTCACACAGAATGGAAATACATTTCCATGATTTACCAATTGACCAGAATTGTTGTAAGTGTACTCATTAGATAAGACAGTTGTTGCCCATAAAGTAAAACATATTTTTACAATTTTTCTAAGCATTTTTGAACAGCTGTTTGATGTTAAAAATTACCATTAAAGGATATGGCCAATTACTGATAGCAAACAGTTTTGAAAAAGGGTTTCATTAAAAGTGTTGGACTGTTTGGCTCCGACGGATGCAATGTATCACAGTACAGGGAAGACTGCACATAGCACATAGCAGACTGAAGTCAACTCCATCAGTGTATTCAAGCTTTAGGAAACTGTCTGAAAGAAAAATTGTTTTTGTTGCCCATAACAAATGACCACAGCTTGCCTCATTTTGATTCTGCTCTTAAAAAATGAGAGATGTGATGTGTGTAGTTGGTGTGGGCAACAAAGACATATTCTTTAATTCTTTGCTTATATATTTTTAATGGATACTTGGTCATCAGAACACAAGTTTTATAGTAATACCACAAGACATCAACATCAAAAAGCCATAATAATTACAGAGAACCTAATAGTAGCTAAATAGTAAAGGATATGGCTTGTCATAATAAATTACAGTATCCAATTATAAACCAGAATGACAAATCATATCATGATGGAAAATGGTGGAGGAGATATGGTATTGAAAAATGGGAAGGAGAATAAATCCAGCCGTAAAGGACGGTGGAGTAAAAAAATAACTTACACATAATATAAGAATATTATAGGATTCATTTCTTAAAGTTGAGACAATGTGATTTACATTACAAGAATAGATCCTGAAAATGAAAAGGTTATAGAAAGCTACGGATACCTGTAAGTACCAAAAAGCTCAAAGGAGGGTCGTAGAAGAATGTTGGTACGTAGAGTATCATACCTGCAATTGCCACAATTTTTTAAATTTGGAAAGAAAATCTCCTTTTTTTGCTCTAGACAATTTTCATAACTCTGCCCCATAAATCTGATTAGTTGTCAAAAGATAGTAAGAAAGTATTACTTTTTCTTAATCATAAATGATACTTGCCAATGTTTGCAATGCCAAAATCAGGAAACTTGAGACAAAATCCAAGAATGTCCTCAATATTTTGGGAATGCACACTTTTTTTTAGGTTTGGTTTATGTAATTGCCCTCACAAAAATGCCCTAGGGTCAATTGTCAAGTATGTTTTCCCTACCAATCCCAATTAGTGGTGAGCAACAGCTTGTCCTTAATAGAAGACATACAGTACATACTTTACATACAGTACATTGCAGAATATTTTTATGTTCTTTTTGTGACAACATTTTGGACACCTATTAACATAACAATCATTCTTTTTTAGTTTGATTCACTCATTTTTTACTTGTTTGCTTATTTGTTTGCGTAATGACTTTGTCTTTGTTCATATAACAATGGCTAAAAAGAATCTAAGGATCTCTAAAATGAAAGGAGAGAAAAAAGAAATGACCATGTTGTAATCTCTTCCATGTATACAGCATGAAAAAACACCAATGGAGGAAACCCTCCACTAAACTAAACAAAAAAACACCAGAACACAGGCATGGATGCTTACCTGTTCAAGGCCTCCAACAATTGCACTACCCAGGGTGCACCAGGCCCAAATGAAGATAGCGAAAACACAGGTGCAAATAATACCGATGCAGCCAACCTACAATCAGGAATTGGCTGCTTGGAGCACCCGTGCAAAAAAAATAGTCTGTATGTGGCATGTTCACACAGGAATGCAAAATATATGGTGAAAAGCCTATTAATGACGCCATATATATAGCGGGCTAACCATGATGCATCCTGTGTGAACAGAGGCCACAGTGTACAGAGCCATCTAGGGCCCAGGCGCACCCTGGAAAAATGTACAGTGCACCAAAAACATAACAATGTATGCAAGGTATTGGTTGATATTATGGCCACAATATTGAAGCTGCCAACCCACGTCAAGGGTCCTTGTATCTTGGCAGTCCTAATCTAAAAAAACACCATTGGAGGAAACCCTCCACTAAACTAAACAAAAAAACACCAGAACACAGGCATGGATGCTTACCTGTTCAAGGCCTCCAACAATTGCACTACCCAGGGTGCACCAGGCCCAAATGAAGATAGCGAAAACACAGGTGCAAATAATACCGATGCAGCCAACCTACAATCAGGAATTGGCTGCTTGGAGCACCCGTGCAAAAAAAATAGTCTGTATGTGGCATGTTCACACAGGAATGCAAAATATATGGTGAAAAGCCTATTAATGACGCCATATATATAGCGGGCTAACCATGATGCATCCTGTGTGAACAGAGGCCACAGTGTACAGAGCCATCTAGGGCCCAGGCGCACCCTGGAAAAATGTACAGTGCACCAAAAACATAACAATGTATGCAAGGTATTGGTTGATATTATGGCCACAATATTGAAGCTGCCAACCCACGTCAAGGGTCCTTGTATCTTGGCAGTCCTAATCTAAAAAAACACCATTGGAGGAAACCCTCCACTAAACTAAACAAAAAAACACCAGAACACAGGCATGGATGCTTACCTGTTCAAGGCCTCCAACAATTGCACTACCCAGGGTGCACCAGGCCCAAATGAAGATAGCGAAAACACAGGTGCAAATAATACCGTGATAGTAAGAAAGTATTACTTTTTCTTAATCATAAATGATACTTGCCAATGTTTGCAATGCCAAAATCAGGAAACTTGAGACAAAATCCAAGAATGTCCTCAATATTTTGGGAATGCACACTTTTTTTTAGGTTTGGTTTATGTAATTGCCCTCACAAAAATGCCCTAGGGTCAATTGTCAAGTATGTTTTCCCTACCAATCCCAATTAGTGGTGAGCAACAGCTTGTCCTTAATAGAAGACATACAGTACATACTTTACATACAGTACATTGCAGAATATTTTTATGTTCTTTTTGTGACAACATTTTGGACACCTATTAACATAACAATCATTCTTTTTTAGTTTGATTCACTCATTTTTTACTTGTTTGCTTATTTGTTTGCGTAATGACTTTGTCTTTGTTCATATAACAATGGCTAAAAAGAATCTAAGGATCTCTAAAATGAAAGGAGAGAAAAAAGAAATGACCATGTTGTAATCTCTTCCGTGTATACAGCATGGCACTTCGCCCCCTGTGAGTCTCAGCCTAGAGTTTATGAAGCTTCTAAATAAAAGATGACATTTTGTCATGTATCATTATTGAACACCAGCTTTAGCGCTGATGTTTTTCAGGAAAAAAATCTCCGGCTCCATAAATGTCAGTATTGGACGGGATTTTATAATAACAGATATAGCGTAAGTAACATAATACTAATGAAGATTAATATTTATGGTATGCTCCTTTTATTTATGCCTACCGATAATAAGTTATAAAACCTAAAAGTAGCATTCTCACTTTGTGCTTCAAATTCTGAGCTAGAGGCCACAAAGTTACTTGGAATTCCGTCACTCTTCCCCAGAGGTGACAATTGACGGTTATACTTCTGGCTCCCTGTGGTTTCATTGCATGAAGATGCTTTCTCTAAGGACTTTCATAGTGAGAAATTAATGAGAACCTGCCCGCTGGTTCACTTAGAAAGCCTGCTGGCTTCCTCATCACTGCGTCCTAGCAGGCCATTAAAACCCCTGAACTAATCTCTTTCAAAACATTGGTCATCACTAAACGTTGAAAAAGGCCTCCCATTCTTTCATTGATTGACATGTGTCAGCTCCGAGGGTCTCAGCAGTTTAAAACACAGCAATGGATTATAACTATTCCTGCCTAATGCTAAAAGATGTTCAGCGGTGCCTGAGATTGAGTGCACTTTACTGTCATCCTTATATTGAGGAGTAGATGCAAAGTATAACCGTGGTATGGAGCACATTTCAAGGTATTTAGTATTTTATGGCTGACACGTATCTTATCCTTTATATAAAAAAAATCATTCTATCCATACTGCGAATCCTGACCTTGCATAAAATGAATCTAGATACAGTTGAAATCCCTCTAGGCTATTATTTGAGTACTTAGCAGAAGTGCTAATAATATTTAATTAGCAACTGTGGGTACCTTAGAGTTTAATTGTTCACCTCCAAGCAATGTCTCAGATGAAGGGAAGTGGATGCATTAAGACTATAGTGCTGCACACTCATTGAGAAGTCCAGGATAAAACTGTGACTTTTACTTAATGCAGATTCTTTTTATCTTTCCTTTTTTAAGACAGAGTATAACCTTATTTAGCATATGCCCCTGTTAATTCAGTTAATTAGCTTCACTGAGTTTCTCACATGTACAGACATATTAAAAGGGTTTTTGAGGATAGTTTCAATAAGTACCATATATACTCGAGTATAAGCTGAGTTTTTCAGCACATTTTTTTGCACTGAAAAAGACCCCCTCGGCTTATACTCGAGTGAGGGTCCCTGAAGATGAAGGGGGAGATGCAGAGGCGGAGCCACTGGTCACAAAAGACAGGACCCGGCTGCTGCAGCTAAAGCCTGTGCCCTCTGCTAAAGAGAAATGAATATTCACTGCACTGGCAGTGAATATTAATTTCTCTGTAATAGCGGGAACAGTAGTCGCAGCCAACAGCTTCCTGCAGTTGCTGGGTGATCATGTGTGCACGCTACTTAAGGGAATGAATATTCACTGCCCTCCATGCCCATAGGAAAAAATATTTTTTTGTGCAAATTTAATTAAAGGGAACATGACAGGTCCCGCATGCCCTCTAACCCACCAGCATTTGTATATTTCTTGCTAAATACCCTGCCTAATGAGTCCTTTATTGTGTGTGATCAATGCAAGAAATTGATGTCAAATAGGTCAGCGTAGGGTATTCGAAGATTAATCACAATTTGCCAAAAGCAACAAAAATCACAATCTAAAACCATAAAAATTAACTTTTAATTCGCTACATTAACATGAAAGAAATATTAAAACCTTACAAAGGTCAGTGTATATCCTTACCTTTTACTGATCATTATTATAATTGTAGTACTTATATGGGTAACTTGGTGCGGCCGCTACCTTATTCCCTTCAAACTAACCATACACTTCTGACCAATGCTAATTTAAAAAGTGCCCTAAACCTTCCTGACATGTTTCACCATCAGACCTGGCATCATCAACGGAAAGACTTTTAAAACCTTGGTTCTGAAGTCATACCATTATGACCTACTGTGAAGCATGGGAGTGGCAACATCATGCTTTGGGAATGTTTCTCTGCAAAGGGACCAGGACGGCTGATCCGTGTACATGAAAGAATGAATGGGGCCATGTATCGTGAGATTTTGACTGCAAACCTTCTTCCATCAGTAAGTCCATTGAAGATGAAACGTGGATGGGTCTTTCAGCATGATAATGATCCCAAGCACATCACCAGGGCAACAAAGGAATGGCTTCGTAAGAAGCATATGAAGGTCCTGGAGTGGCCTAGGTAGTCTCCAGATCTCAACCCCATAAAAAACTGGAAAGTCTGTGTTGTCCAGCGACAGTCCCAAAACATCACTGCTCTAGAGGAGATCTGCATGGAGGAATGGGCCAGCATACCACCAACAGTGTGTGCCAACCTTTTTAAGACTCATTGAGATGAACTTTTGTTAATGACCAAATATTTATTTTCCACTATAATTTGCAAAATAAACTTTTCCCAGGCTCAAATTCATATGAGGACATCCAGCAGAGGGTGCATCACCGCGACTCAAGGTAACTACAGGACATTCCACTGCACTCCATTCATTCCCCGTATTTTTACAGCCACGAGCACAGCTGCTTTAGCAGAGCTCCTGGGTGTAAAATGATTTAACCCCTTCAGATGGATTTACATCGTGGGACGTGACTGAACAACAGAAGGTATGGGATATTGTTGATTTTTTATTTTTCCTTTTTTACAGAACGAGGGTCTTCAGGTGGATTAAGAGTGTAATAAAATATTAAAACACCCTGTGTCTTTATTTCATTAAAGTACTTTGTAATAATGTGTGTGTGTTTTATTAACCATTTCGTACTATTGGATTAATAATGGATAGGTGTCATAATTGACGCCTCTCCATTATTAATCTGGCTTAATGTCACCTTACAATAGCAAGGTGACATTAACCCTTCATTACCCCATATCCCACCGCTACACGGGAGTGGGAAGAGAATGGCCGAGTGCCAGAATAGGCGCATCTTCCAGATGTGCCTTTTCTGGGGTGGCTGGGGGCAGATGTTTTTAGCCAGGGGGGCCAATAACCATGGACCCTCCCTAGGCTATTAATATCTGCCCTCAGTCACTGGCTTTACCACTCTGGCGGAGAAAATTGCGCGGGAGCCCACGCCAATTTTTTCCGCGATTTAACCCTCTAATTTAATAGCTAGAGCCACCAAATTTGACACACAGACACTTCTTACATTAGTGAAGAGGAATATGTAATAAAAGAAGGGATATGAGATGTTTTACTGTATGTAATCCATGCCTCATATCCTGTCGGGTTTGTGAAGGAGAGAGCAAAAGCCGGCAATTGAATTAGCGGCTTTTATGCTATCTAGCGCTGCATTAAATATAAATATATATATATACAGTATAGTTGTCACACTGACATATATATATATATATGTATGTATATATACCTATTCTATGTGTATATATCTACTCTAGTCTAACCTGTCAGTGTGATTTTACTGTACACCGCGCTGAATTGCCGGCTTTTCAAAGGACACCGGTGCGTAAAAATCGGACAGAACTCGCATGGTGCGAGTGCTATGCGATTTTTTTTCTCGCACCCATTGACTTGCATTGGCGAGTCTCGTCCGAGAATCGCTGCAATACGCAGCATGCTGCAAATTTTTTCTCAGTCCGATTTCGGCTGAGAAAAAAATTGCAAATGAAAAGACACCTATTGAATAACATTGGTCTGAGTGCAATCCGATTTTTTATCAGATTGCACTCGTCCGTTTTCCTTGCAAGTGGAAATGAGCCCTAATGCTTGGCCTTGTGTTTGGTGATACATGCATGCACCTACCTTGCCATGGAAGTTAGTGCGGCGAAGCTCCTGTCAGGGTGAAAGTTTTCGTGATGATGTTTTAACCAGAAGAGTTTTAGAACTCTGCAGTTTTTGAATTAGCAGTTTATATGGTCTCCCATTTCATGAATACATTGCTTTGGTTCCTAAATGTTTCCAAGTTTTAATAACACCAATCACTTTTGATCTTGGAATATTTAGGAGGGAAGAAATTTCATTACCTGATTTGTTACAATGGTAGCACTTATTATATGACTAGACTGGAATTCAGGGAACTCTTTAGAATGAACCTTTCTTTCACAAATGTTTGGAAAGACAGATTGCATGGCCAGGTGCTTAATTTAGAGTAGACATAAAAAAATCTAAACTGTTTTGCTAAACTCTCTGACTCGTGTCATGTAAAAAAATCATACCAAGAAGAATAATTTCAGAACTTTTTTCCACCTTTAATGTCACCCATAATCTGTACAATTCAAGTGAGAAAGAAATTGAAATAATTTTGACGAGGGAAATTAAAATGAAAAAACTAAAATAATGTGGTTGCATAAGTGTGAACATTATCTTGTAATTGGGGATGTGGTGCATTCGGAATTAGCTCTTAACATTTAAATTCATGTTGAATAGTAGTCAGTACACATCTGCTATCATCTAAATTGATTCTGATTAATCTCATGTAAAGTTTATCTGTTTTAGTAGATTTTCCTAACATTTCCTTAGTTGCATTTTACTGCAAAAGCAATGGTCTGTAAGCAGCATACAGCACAGCCAAAGGATCTCATTGTTGAAAGCAATCAGTCAGGAGAAGGGTACAAAATGTTTTCCAATGCATTAGATGTACCTTGGAACACTTTGAAGACGTTCAAGAAGTGGTTTAAATTTGGCACAACAGTGACCTAGAAATAATGTCACTCAAAAATTGATAATCAGGGAGGCTGTTAAGAAACCTATAGCAACATTAAAGGAGCTGCATGAATTTCTTGCAAGCAATGGTTGTGTACTGCATGTGACAAGAATCTCCGATTTTCTCCTGTGGGGTAGGGTAGAAAGACGGGAGCATTTTGTTACAAAGAAAAACATCCAAGCCTCGCTGTGTTTTTCCAAAACCTCCATCAAATCTGCTAAAAGCATGTGGGAAAACATGTTATGGTCTGATGAGACATAGGTTGAACTTTTGGTTACTATTCCAAAGGGTATATTTGGAAAAGCATGGTGGAGGCAGCATTATGCTTTGGGACTGTTTTTTGGCAGCTGGAACTGGGGATTTAGTTAAGGTGCAAAGAATTTTGAACAATTCCAAATATCAGCCTCTGCTAAAAAAACTAAACATGGAGAGGAATGTGTCCTTTCAGCATGCCAGCGACTCTTAGGATACCTCAAAATCAATGAAAAAATGGCTGTACCAGAAGAAGATCAACATTTTGGAATGGCCCAGCCAGAGTCAAGACCTGAATCTAATAAAAAGTCTGTGGGTGACCTGAAGAGGGCGCTGCACACAGGAGATAATCCTCATAATCTGAGCCCTAGTGCAAGGAAGAGTGGGTAAAGATATGCTATGCTTATAGAGTCATGCCAAAAAAGAGTGAATACTGTAATAAATTCAAAGGGTACTTCAACAAAGTATTGGTTTTAAGGGATGTGTGTTGTGAATCTGCTTTTGGGCTCCTTCTGGTGGTGGCTAGTGGTACTGGTGACTCGGGTGTGTTTTCTTTCTCAGTTCACCTGTTTTCATCAGTAGTGGGGAGTTCCTATTTAATCCTGCTCTTCAGTCATTGCCTTGCCGGCCATCAATGTAACCAGAGCCTTTCTGTTGCATTTTCCTGCTCCTAGACTACTGATCAGCTAAGTTGGACCCTTGTCCTAAGTTTGTTTGCATTTTTTGTTCCAGTTTACAGTTATGTCATTCTCTGTAGCTGGAAGCTCTTGTGGGCTGAAATTACCACTCCGGTGTCATGAGTTGACACATGAGTCTTAAAGTAATTTCAGGATGGTATTTTAAAAGGGTTTTCAGCTGACCGTGCAGTTCCCTTTTGTATCTTTCTACTATCTAGTAAGCGGACCTCGCTTTGCTGAACCTACCTTCATACTGCGTATGTCTTTTCCTCTGAACTCACCGTCAATATATGTGGGGGGCTTGTCTCCTTTTCGGGGGAATTTCGATAGAGGTAAGCCAGGTCTGTTTTTTCCTCTACTAGGGTTAGTTAGTTCTCCGGCTGGCGAGAGACGTCTAGGGATAAAACTTAGGCACGCCCCCCGGCCACTATTAGTTGTGTGGTAGGTTTAGCTCACGGTCAGCTTGAGATTCCATCACCCAAGAGCTCGTCCGTTATTTATGTGTCCTGACGTTCCCCTGCCATTGGGAACCATGACAGATGTGCATACTTTTGCTACTACATTATTTTAGATCTTTATTTTTATTTTTCTACCCGAAAAGATTTCAGTTTGGTTTTCAATTGAATTGTTAAGATAATGTGTGACATTAACACCTTCACGACATGCCCCGTACTAGTACGGTGCATGTCGTGTCTCCCCCTTTGATGTGGGCTCCAGCACTGAACCCACATCAAAGTCGCGACATGACAGCTGTTATGTACAGCTGACATGTGCGTGCAATAGCGGCAGGTGGAATCGCGATCCACCTGCCGCTATTAACCTTTTAAATGCCACTGTCAAACACTGACAGGGGCATTTAAACCAGCGCTTCCTGCCGCGCGGCTTGAAATGAGCGCATCGCCGACCCCATCACATGATCGGGGGTCAGCGATGCATCAGGATGGTAACCATAGAGGTCCTTGAGACCTCTATGGTTACTGATGCCGGCCTGCTGTGAGCACCAAATTCAGCACTCAAATTCAGCTACATAGCAGCGATCTGATAATCACTGCTATGTAGCTGAGCCAATCGAGTTGTGTCAGCTTCTAGCCTCCCATGGAGGCTATTGAAGCATGGAAAAAGTTAAAAAAAAGTTTTTAAAAATATGAAAAAAATAGATAAAATGTAAAAGTTTAAATCACCCCCCTTTCGCCCCATCCAAAATAAAACAATAAAAAAAAATCAAACCTACACATATTTGGTATCACCGCATTCAGAATCGCCCAATCTATCAATTAAAAAAAGCATTAACCTGATCGCTAAACAGCATAGCGAGAAAAAAATTTGAAACACCAGAATTAAGTTTTTTTGGTCGCCGCGACATTGCATTGAAATGCAATAACGGGCGATCAAAAGAGTGTATCTGCACAAAAGTAGTATCATTAAAAATGCCAGCTTGGCACGCATAAAATAAGCCCTCACTCAACCCCAGATCACGAAAAATGGAGACGCTATGGGTATCGGAAAATGGAGCAATTTTTTTTTTAGCAAAGTTTTGAATTTTTTTTCACAACTTAAATAAAAAATAACCTAGACATGTTAGGTGTCTTTGAACTCGTAATGACCTGGAAAATCATAATGGCAGGTCAATTTTAGCATTTAATGAACCTAGCAAAAAAGCCAAACAAAAAACAAGTGTGGGATTGCACTTTTTTGGGAATTTCATCACACTTGGAATTTTTTTCCCGTTTTCTAGTACATGACATGGTAAAACCAATGGTGTTGTTCAAAAGTACAACTCGTCCTGCAAAAAATAAGCCCTCACATGATCATATTGACGGAAAAATAAAAAAGTTATGGCTCTGGGAAGGAGGGGAGTGAAAAACAAAAATGCAAAAATGAAAAAGGGCCGCTGCGTGAAGGGGTTAAAGATGGAAAAAGTTCAGAAATTATTCTTCTTGGCATGATTTTTTAATATGATGAGATCATGGCATTTTAACAAAGATGACTTTTTATATCCACTGTATACATCTTTAGTAAAGGTAATGATTGAAAAACTTGGATTCAATTATGTATATTCGTCAATATTAAAATTTCAGCACTAGGATGTAAAAGTAGTGGAATTATAAAACTCATAGAATTGATAGACATGTTAATGAGGTGCAAATAATGAAAAAATGGAAGCAAAATATTCAAAACATCTCGATTTATTCAGCATCGAGTATAAATGCCACACATAGAAATGCATGCACTTACACGCCTTGTCATGCTATCATAGAGGTTATTAACGGTGGTCTGAGGTTATTAAAGGGAACCTGTAACCCCCCCTGGTGTTTTTAACTAAAAGAGCTACCTTGTGCTGCACTTACACTGCATTCTGACAAGGTGGCTCTTTTAGTTCGGGTCCCTGGCACTGCTGCGATAATCGCTTTTGAAATTTGTCCCTCATACCTGTGAAATCGTCCAGGGGGCAGGTCTTTCCCCCTAATCCAGACGCATCACTCATGGCCTCTGCGCGCCGGGCACCACCTCCTCTTCCTTCAGTAGTGTCCCTGGGGCCTGTACTGTAAGTTCGAAGGGCAGCGCAACTGCGCATGCCCCAAAAAAGAATAACAGTGCAGGCGCCGGGGACGCTACTGAAGGAAGAGGAGGCGGCGCCCAGTGCGCAGAGGCCATGAGTGACGGATGTGAGGCGTCTGGATTAGGGGGAAAGACCTGCCCCCTGGACGATTTCACAGGTATGAGGGACAAATTTCAAAAGTGATTATCGCAGCAGTGCCAGGGACCTGAACTAAAAGAGCCACCTTGTCAGAATGCAGCATTAGTGCTGCACAAGTTGGCTCTTTTAGTTACAAATGCCAGGGGGGTGACAGGTTCCCCTTAATAGCTGTCTGCTATGCTGAATGCATTTGTGCACGTAATCATTAAAACCCATTGCAGGCAGCTTCCTTTGCAATTATGTCACAGGTGTGCTCCATGGGAGACAAGTCCAAAGATGCTGCAGCGATGGTAGCATGTTTACATCCTGCAGGCTGCTCATAGTAGCACAAGCAACATGCAGCCTTGTATTATGCTGAAAAACAGCTCCTAGGACACCATAATCCTGCAATCATCTAATTGATTGTACTATACATGGGCGGACATACCGCCTGTTGAACCAGTGCAGCTGCACCGGGGCCCGGAGGCTCCGGGGTGCCCCTGCAGGGCAGCTAATAATGAGGGCAATCTGGCCAGTTTATCTGGCCCTGAGCTCCGGGGGGGGGGAGGGCTGTCCATATTGCCCCTCTGTGTGGTAGGCAAGGAGGTATGGGATATTGTTAATTTTTTATTTTGGATTTTCTTTACAGAATAACGAGGGCTTCACTTGGATTGAGAGCGTAACAAAGATGTTAAACCTCTCTGTTTCAGTATTTCATTAAAAGACTTTATTCTTAATGTATGTGTGTGTATTTTAACCCTTTCATACTATTGGATTAATAATGCATAGGTGTCTTATTGACACCTTTCCATTAATAACCAGGCTTAATGTCACCTTACAATAGCAAGGTGACATTAATCCCTTATTACCCCATATGCCACCGCCACAGGGCAATGGGAAGAGAGAGGCTAAGTGCCGGAATAGGCACATCTTACAGGGGGGGGTCCAATAACCATGGACCCTCTCTAGGCTATTAATATCTGCCCTCAGTCACTGGCTTTCCCTCTCTGGCGGAGAAAATTGTGCGGGAGCCCACGCCAGAATTTTCCGTGAATTAATCCTTTAATTTAACACCTGCAGTTCCAAAATTTTACACACACACACTACTAACATTATTAGTGAGGGTCATGTAAAAATCAGATGTGCAATGGTTTACTGTATGTAAACCATGTCTCATATCCTGTCAGGTTCTGTAATGATTTAGCGAAAGCCAACAAATGAATTACTGGCTATTCTGCTATCTAGCTATGTATGAAATATAAAGATATATATATATATATATATGTGTGTGTGTGTCACTCACAAAAATCGCATCCTCGCACTGCACATGGATGACATATGGATGGCTGTTCAAGGAACATTACTGTGATTCTCGTCTGTGTAAAACATACCGTTTTTTATACGTTGTGTGTGACTCCAGCCTTAGTCTATTAATAGGCTTCACAGGACTACCAAGATGTAAACCATCGGTACACAGAGGTAAGCATTCCATTAGCTTTCGCTAATGCTACTGTGAAAGATTGACCGCAGCATCAAAATGGTTAAGAGCAGCAATTTGATCTCAGCTACTGCGTGTGGAGAGAGTTCAGTAATGCACATTTGCAAAAATCAAGATATGAACTTGCTAGTGATATCCTTGTTATAGTATGAGGACCTATTTATCTAGTATAATGTAGTTAGATCCAGGGTCTTTACTCACCTTATTTTGCTTGGCTTGATTAATTTACACTTCTCTCTCCACTGAATGATTTTACATTGCTGATCGGAAAAGAGCTGTAGAAATTCTATCTATAGCTAACTGGAGATAGTATAACTCCTTTCAGACATGGCAGTAGATGTAGAGAATTCACTTTTTGCTGGATACTGTTTTCATTTAAAATGTACAGCACAGTCGTCTGCCACTTATCATTCTAAACTGCGCTCCTATGTTTGACAGGTGACCAGCACGCTGTCAGATAGAGCGACGCCTTTACCTAGTCTTTTAAATAGAGAAATAGTCTGTTTGAAGGATTTAAGCTCATATCTCTCCTTCTGGAACAGTGAATTAAAGTACAATAAATTCTCAGGATGGAACCCTGAATCTTGATCATTCTCTCTTGTCTTCTATCCATTCATCGAAGCCTCTTCTTTTGGCTATAATTACTTTTCTCAATTGCATAGGAAGCTTGGGGAAAGCCATCACATTCGTGATTTACAAGGTCTCTTGCAGATACCAGATCCAGCAACTTTGAACTGTACAAAGGTCACTGACCAGGGATTTATGGATAAAGCTTTTGAAATGAAGAATGAAAGCTATATTCTGAACATTCTATTGGGGAGATCAAAGCAATGAACAACAACTTGGCAATGGTTCATAAAGTTATTTAAATTTTCATCCAGACTTCCCATGTTGACTCTGTACTTTAGACTTGACATTTCTGTTCTAAATTGTAATGAGAAGAGATTTCTATACCCCCATTTCTTTTTTCTATGAGAGTAGAATATTGTTAGTCTCGATATGTCACTCAGCACCTTATCTCACCTGCAGCTTATTGGCATCTGAGTCGAAGTGGAGGTCTGTGACCATTATGGAGGCCCATCTATTTGGTCCATAAACAGTCAATCTCATCCCATTTTCTATAAAATGGTTTCCACTGCTTTGGAAATCAGGGGCTCTTCAAACACACCATGGCGTCCGCTCTCGAAGCCAGCCAATTTTGTTTTGAAAAAGTCAAACGGTGCTCCTTCCCCTCCAACTCCGCCGTGCACCCAAACAGTACTTTTACCCCCATATATGGGATATCCATGTGTGAAGGATAAATTGCATTACAAATTTTTGGGTGCATTTTTTCTTGTTACCTTTGTGAAAATAAAGAAATTTATGTCTAACGTAAAATTTTTGTGAAAAAAGTTAAATGTTCATTTTTTACTTCCATATTGCAAAAATTCCTGTGAAACACCTGAAGAGTTAATAAACTTCTTGAATGTGGTTTTGAGCACTCTGAGGGGCACAGTTTTTAGAATGGTGTCAATTGTGGGTATTTTCTATCATATTGGCCCCTCAAAGTCACTTCAACTGTGAAGTGGGCCCTCAAAAAAGGGTTTTGTAAAATTTTGGGGGAAAAATTAGAAATCACTGGTCAAATTTTAACCCTCCTAACTTCCTAACGAAAAAGAAATATGTTTCAAAAATTGTGCTGATGTAAAGTAGACATGTGGGAAAAGTTATTTATTAACTATTTTGTGTGACATATCTCTGGTTTAGGGGCATAACATTTTAAAAAATTAAATTGCTAAATTTTGAAAATTTTCCCCAATTTTCTGATTTTTTCACAAATAATCGCTTGTCTTATTGAAGAAAGTTTACCAGTGTCATGACTTACAATATGTAATGAAAAAACAGTCTCAGAATCAGTAGGGTCCGTTGAAGCGCTTCAGAGTTATTACCTCATAAAGTGACAATGGTTAGAATTGAACAATTTTGCCCTATCATGAAGGTGAAAACAGGTAAAGGGTTTGTTCCGTCTAAAGCAAGTCTGTAGTTACTCACTGTATGTCAGTGACCACAGACTTGTCACCACAAGTATGGAATACACATACAGTACATGCGGTCAAGATATGCACTGGCTCATTCAATGCAAGTGCATTTAGTGAAGATGGACATGTATAGTTCAACTGTGGCCGGAAGGATAGAAATCGAATACTTGTGGTCACATGACATCCCACTCCCGGCACTGGCACCAGAGAATACTCACAGCACACAGACAACCAAGTGCTAATCAGTTAGTTACTAAATTATAAACTGCCACTCCACGTGCTGTGAGGATTCTCTGATATAATTCTCTTGGTCTGCAAGTATGCGATATGTATACTCCGGGCTACAATCCGACTGGACTGTTTCCGGTCTCCTGCAATACACTTACATTGATCGTTCCATAAACAGTCTAGTCAGATTCTTGCCTGGAGTTGTATGCATATCGCATTCTTGCATTCATAAAGCGGTCATTTAATGTGTATATATATAATAATATTTATTTATTAAGCATGTTTCATTATTTATTAGATACTAGAAGCAAAATTATAAGATATTGAATAATTGCCAGGTTAACTATTTGTTTCTGAAAATGAATTAAACTGACCTTTCAAATGAGCGTGTGATGAACTATAGCTCTGGATCAAAGTGACTGAAGACTCCTGTCCTTCCTGCCATCCCTATGATTATGCATGCAAATTCTAAGCGTGACATTTTCTCTGCTGGGGGAAAAAAAATCTAAATGTGCTTTTTGCAGCTCTGTGTAAAGCTAGAAAAGCGAAGGAGAAGCACAAATAAGTGTTTGGAGCAATGCATTAATTGACATTTTGTTTCCCTCATGGTGTAGTTTGTGGAATAAGTACTAACGGTATTCAGCAACATTTTATGTAAAAAAGATTACTTCAATTTAATATTCCCTCAGTGACAAAACGCCTTTTTATTGTAACTACTTAACAGAGCAGCCACATTAAAACTCGGACATGTGCATGGCTCCGTTGACGAACATTGGTCCTGGTGTGATCTTATGTCTTGTCCGATAATAGTCTTGTTAAAAAAAAAGCTTTAGCAGTCTGGTAATATAATGTACAGCTGGCACCATAGGCTGGGAGTTTTCAGCTGTGGAAATCTGTTATTCTAACCCTTTATAATTATTAACAACAGATGTTATCAGATCCAAAAGAGAAACAGAAAAATAAGGAACCGCCGAATTAGAAGCACCATACTATCTAGTTGATAGCCAAGCGTACTGCAATCTACAAATTGCTGACAACTGAATAATAGAAGTAAAATTTCAAGTTTGTGATCAAATGCGACTTATTTACTTATTTGTGTAGAACTGAGAGATGTAAAGACAGACTCGGAGAAGCGCTAGATATCTACTGAGAAATGCTCATTGATTTTAAGAATATGGTTACTTACTGCAATGTTTTCTTTCTAAAGGGGACAACGATCCGTATGATAACAGCAATTGATCAAGACAGAGGGCGTCCTAGGGGAATTGGTTACACTATTGTTTCAGGTATGTAGAAAATTTGCTGTCAACTGTAATTGTATAAAGCTGGTCAGTGTATATCTATTTTATTGCTACAATAAGTATATGTACACAGTTACTCTTCTCTCACATTGCAACATAGATAAATATCCTATTACCCTTATTTTTAGAATTTTATTACCATAACCCATTTATCCCTCAATCTGATTGCGGTCGCTGATTACCTGGAGGCACAATGATGACCAATTAGCAGTCAGGTCCCTGGTGGTCAGCGGCATTACTTCTACCAGCAGCGCTGGAATTGGGAGTATGGGAAGGAGTATGCGTTATTGCATTGCTTTCACAGCATGGCTCCTCACTGGCCCATTTATCATTTGAGTGGAGAACCTGTTCAATATTCATTCCTAAGATGCCGTAGAACTGGCTCAATCTCTTGAAATTGCAAGTCTTAATTACACAAATTTTCACCTGTTATTGTAATTTATATGATTTGACGTCCTGAATAGAGAGAGAAATAGAGAGTTATTACCAGCCAGGTAACCATATTTTGGGTTTTGGGTTCTGGTGGAAGGTCGTGTACTGTTCTGGTACCCGAACTGAACTTTCTAAAAAGTACGGAACTTCCACCGGTCTGACCATCGCTAGTCTTGAATCCACATAATGTGTACATTTTTCTTGTACATGTTTATTAATGATACTTCATGTATTGATTTTTGCACTTTGTACAAAGTTGAAATTTTAAATGAGAATGAGGGATATTGGATTTTTACTGCATATATATGTTCATTAGCTAGAAATAAAAGGGGGACATTAAAGGGAATCTGTTATCATATTTGTGCTACCCAATATGAGAGCAGCATGATGTAGAGGCCCTGATGTAGAGACCCTGATTCACTTGGGCTGCTTGTTGCAATTTTGATAAAATAGCTGATTTATTGCTGCAGATCTAGCAGTTCTCTAAGGCCGGCATCACACTTACCGTTGGAAATATCGGTCCGATTCTCTCGGCCGATAGTCGCACAAGTGTTCTCCGTATGGTCATCTGTGTGTTATCCGTTTGCAATGTGAAGATGCAATTTCCTCACATCTGTGTATCTGTATGACATCCGTATGACATCCCTATGGCTTTACATTTCTCATTGCTTTTCCCTATTGAATTTAATGGCTCAATAGGCTGAAATGAGGAAAATGTGTGCGTATTTCTCGCAAGTCACACTAATGGTCCGTGTGATGTCTGATTTTTTCTCACATCCATAGACTTGCATTGGCGAGACTTGGCCGGTATACATGTAAAATGGCAGCATGCTGTGATTTCACTCGCACGTAAAATACGCCTGAGAAAAAAAACGGTGATGTGCCCCATAGATTAACAATGGTCCGAGTGCTATGCAATGTTTTCTGATGCTAATTTCTAATGCTGAGCTCTGTATAACCCCACCCACGCTACTGAGTAACAGCTTCCTGTGTACACTCTGCATAGGCTGAAATCATTGGTGGGGGTGTGGTTATAGAGAGCAAGTTTACATTTATGTCATGCTGCTGCAATGCCGGTAGGTGCAAGCTTTACTAGATGGCAATAGAGAGGAAGCAGGTCTGCACCTAAACAGAGCTAACCTGTAGTGCAGCAGTGAGGCTACCACAGGTAGCAGCAGAAAAGTCAAAACAAGCCGGGTCAAATCTTAGACTGTAGCGCAGTACCAAAGGCATAAGCAAACTCGCGTTCAGAGATGAGCCAGGGGGTCAGTAATAGAAGTGGATAAGCCAAAAGACAAAGGACAGAAACAGGTGAGGATGCAAGCCGAGTCAAACCAGGGAGTCAGCACACTAAAGGGAAACACTGAGTCAAGACGGTAACAGGAGAAAACGGAGACACAGGTTCAGACAGCAAACGCAGCAGGACAAATCAGAGTAATCAGAGTAAGCTACAGCAGCACTAGGCAGAAACTATAACTGACATGATCTGCAGGACACAGCGGGGATAAATAGCAAATCTGAGACCAGACTGAGGCTGAGAAAAGTTAATCCCTGATATGATCAGACCGGGAAAAGGGAAGACAGGACTCAAAACCCAGTCTGGATCATGACAGTTTACTAATCATATAGTAATAATATTCTGCTTATAAAACAGAGATTTTATCAAAACTGCACTAAGCAGCCCAGCAAGTCACACATCAATGAAATCCAGATTTCTGTCTCTACATCATGCTGCTCTTAGTTTAGGTGGCAAAAACCTGGGGACGGGTTCACTTTAAGTACATTTTTGCATAGAATCTTCTGCTTCATGCCAATAACGTGCACATATAGTAATTGTGATATGTTGAAAATGCCCTACCTTTCGATAACCTGCAGTCCACTGACATGATTTGGGTCCAATGTCCTTTCTTGATATTACTCCCCAGGAAGAAAGATAAAGGACATTTTACCCATCGAGCATAAATGTGACCCCCATTAAAGGCCCATTTATGCTCGCCAATTATTGGTTTGGTATGCTCATTTCTTATCAAGTGCAATGCTAATTGGTCAGTGATCACAAAGGAGAACATCTGTAATAAAGATACTGTTTATAAATGATAACTAGTTATGATGTCAAAATTATTGGTACCAGTAGCACTATTAACAGACGTCCGTGTTGCCTAGCAAGCAGCCTAGTCCTGGTGTTCAGTGGAGTAGTTTGGTATACTAGGGTACAACTTTACAAAAAAAAACTGAGTAGAGGTAAAAAGTGCAATAATTTGACTACTTCATGTATGAAATTTCACATGCGCAATCAACATGCGTTACTCTGGGAATCCCACTGTGCAAAAATACAGACCAAAGGACCTCAACAACATCAGGTGCCTCATCAATCGCATCTGCTGCTTCTTCCTCCTCCTCTGTTACCGTGCCAACTATTGAGATACAGGTCTTCGGCTGCAGAAACTCGGGTTCTTTACCAGCTCCAGTCACGTTGACTGAGAACCCACTGTCAGCTGTAATTGATGCGGACATGCCTACTGTTTTAGACCCATCTCAGAGAATGAGCACACCTTAACTTTCACAATCCACCATATCATCTCCACCTGCACCTCTCTCATGGTCCAGCAGTTTGTCTGGTTCACCGTACTCCACCCTCTCTCAGCACTGCAGCCAGCCCATGGAACCACAGTTGTGGTCACATAAAAGATTGTTTCCTCCTACGCATGACAAAGCTAATAGGGTGAACTCTTCCATCTCCAATCTGTTGGCCATAGAAATGCTGCCTTTCCGCCTAGTAGATACAGATGGTTTCTGAAACTAATGGCCGTTGCCATTTCTTTTCATAGAAGGCTGTGCCTGCGCTACACCAGCATGTTGCAGACAACATAATCCATTCCTTGACTAAATATTTGTCTGCCAGGGTGCATTTCACCACAGACACTTGGGACGAGTAAGCATGGACAATGGCGTTACATCTCGCTGACTGAGAACTGGGTGACTCTAGCGGCTGTGGAGGCAGGTGCTGTTCCACAAGTTCTTGGAATCCTCAAGGCTTGCAGGACAAACCTCGTACATTTAACACTTCCTCCACTGCTTCTGCCTCCTCCTCTATCTCCTCTATGGCTTCCAACTGTGTGGTCAACCTCTGCCTTAATGAGACACGCGTTCCAACAGTGCAGATCGAATCCCCACCACCTCTGTACTGCGCAGCCAGGGCTCACCGCAATCAGGCAGTGTTAAAATTTATATGCTTTGGACATTGCAGTCATACAGCTGAAGAGTTGTGGACCGCTCTCCAATATGATTTTGATCAATAGCTGTCTCCGGTGAACCTGCATCCAGGGAAGGCAGTGTCCGATGACGGTGCAACCTGGTGGCGGCCCTACAATGAGGTAAGCTCACGCACATGCCTTGCATGGCTCAAGTCCTCAACCTGGTGGTATAGCGGTTTCTTCACCACTATCCTGGCCTGGTTGAGCTGCTCCGGAAAGCACGTAAGCTGTGTGCTCATTTCCACCATTCACACCCCTCAGGTCATCAACTTGCATCCAAACAGAGGTCTTTGCCCATGTCAGTTAACAGGTTGATATGCAATGTGCCAACACTGTGGAATTCCACTCTGCAAATGTTGCAATGACTGTGGCACCAGCAACGAGCCCTGACACAGTATGTAATTTCTTATAGCCTGGGCCAACGTAGTACGGATGTGGCATATATCACATTTACGGAGTGGGCATAGATTAAGGACCTCTTCACCCATCTGCACAGTTTCAAAATGGCTACTAAGATGGTTAGCTTTGACGATGCTGTCATCAGCATTACTATTTTGGTTATCTATATGCTGGAGCAGACTTTGAAAAGCCTGCAGGAGGAGATGTGGTCCCAGAAGAAGAGGAGGAAGCAGAGAAGGATGCGGAAGGGATAACAGTGTTTCTAAGTTCCAGACTGTTATCACACAGGCGGGTGCCAAGGGAGGGTGGTTTACTGTGATCTAGGGAGGCAGGTAATAATAGACAAACTGTTATGGAAGGTGCAAGTTCCGAGGAACAAATGGAACAAATGGAGGAGGAAGAGGAGATGAGCGAGCAACTTTCAAATAAAGGGAATAATTCTCCCCTCTCTGTTGTTCGTGGTTGGTAGGAGTGGATTGTGAAAACCATCATCATTTTTACCCTACCACCAACACACCATGGGCTTGGACCTCATGGTAGAGCCCGACATATGAGTGCCTTCTTACTGCTCTATCTGCAACATGATCCCCATATACTTATGATTAGGAATACTGCTGATTACTGGGTTGCCACTCTTTTAGACCCACGCTATAAAACAAAATTTTGCCAGATGCTTCCCACCCTGGAAAGGGACCAGCGAATGCTGGAGTATCGAAACACGCTTTTACACAACCTTAACTGAGCTTTTCCCTAAGATATCAGTGAAGCACACAGTTCACATCGCAGCTCTAGACTTCCAACCTCCAGCACATCAATTTGTCAATGCCAAAACATTAGCTGCAGTACTGTAAGTGGAAGAAGCAATTTCTTTGAGTCCTTTCACAGTTTTTTAGACCAGGTCAAGTTTTACACATGGTGAACTAATGGAGAGGATGGTGCAGGTGTATATAGAGCTGAATATGAATACCATCAGGGTGGGTTTAGGCCCTTTCACATTTTGATTTTCCAAAATAGATGAGTGGCCTGAGCTCGCCTCACACGCCTTGAAGGTTTAATCGTGCCTGGCAGCCAGCGTTCTCTCAGAACGTGTCTTCAGTGCTGCTGGTGGTATCCTGACAGATAAACGCAACCGGGTGTCCCCTGAAAGTGCAGACAACCTAACTTTCATCAAGATGAACAAGTCATGGATCTCCAAGAACTTTTACACCCCAATTGCAGACTGTACAGACTAGGTGATATTGCATTCTTTAGTGTGATGCATTAATGTCAAGTAACTGCTCTCTGTGATATCTTTTTGTGTGAATTCTGTGCCTGCTGTGGCTGCTGCTTCTGCTGCTGCCGATGTTAACACAAATTTGTGGAAATGTGATAAGTCATGTTGGTCTACATCTGCTGTGTTGGCTGTAGTGGAAGACGTCTCGGTCCCAATTATACGCTTTCTACTCTCGTGAAATTCATGCCACTTCTGTGGTGTAATGTCTTCAACACTCCTGGCTGGGTGTCCATCTGCTGGATTGGATGTAGTAGAAGACCTGTCAGTCCCTATTTTACTATTTATACTGTAGTGAAATTGATGCCATTTTGGAACTGTCTGCCAATAATTTTTGAAAATGTGAACACTCCTGGTTGGGTTTCCATCTGCTTGATTGAGTGTGGTGGAAGAACTCTTGGTCCCTATTATACTATTTCTACTCTTGTGAAATTTATGCCACTTCTGTGGTATAAGGCCCTCATCTGTTTGATCGTGAACACTCCTGGTTGGATGTCCATCTGGTGGATTGGGCGTAGTGGAAGTCCTGTCGGTACCTATTATACGTTTTCTACTGTGGTGAAATTGATGCCACTTTGGTATTGTCTGCCAATATTTTTTGGAAATGTGAACACTCCTGGTTGGGTGTCCAGCTGCTGCATTGGGTGTAGTAGAAGACCTGTTGGTCCCTATTTTACTATTTCCGCTGTGGTGAAATTTATGCTACTTCTGTGGTGTAAGGCCCTAATTTGTTTAAATGTGAACACTCCTGGTTGGATGTCCATCTGGTGGATTGGGCGTAGTGGTAGTGGATGACCTTAAAAAGGCTGTTGCTCAGAAACCCTCCAATGTGGATGAATTACAACAATTCTGCAAAGATGAGTGGTCCAAAATTTCTCCAGAGCATTGTAAAAGATTCATTTCCAGTTATTGCAAATTCTTGATAGGTTTGGATTTGCTTTTACGTTTGAATTTATTTTTTCCCTTAATAAAATAGACCTTCATTAAAAAAATGTTTTCATGTTTACATGTGTTATCTTTTCTGATATTTAAATTTGTTTGATGATCTGAAACATTTATGTGTGACAAACATGCAAAAAAATTAAGAAATCAGGAAAGAGGGAAACGCTTTTCACACAACTGTATGAAATTTGGACTGCATTACTGCTATGTGGAATATACTGATAAAAATGAAGGTACTTAGTGAATAAATTGGTCAATTCATGAGAGCCTATCAGTCATGACATTGCGTAGCTTTCTTTGATGGGACTCTAACTTAATGTTATGCCTCTCCCAGGATAAAGCCTACAAATTTAAAAGGCAAGTAGGATCCAGCACTAGTGAAAAATAGTCTTATGAAAGGGTTACATGAGTATATAAATCGGACAAATGTTATCTGATTTTTATCTGATAGCGCTTAGGGTACTGTCACACAGTGCAATTTTGATCGCTACGACGGCACGATTCGTGACGTTGCAGCGTCGTATGATTATCGCTCCAGCATCGTAGACTGCGGTCACACTTTGCAATCACGGCGCTGGAGCGATGCCGAAGTCCCCGGGTAACCAGGGTAAACATCGGGTTACTAAGCGCAGGGCCGCGCTTAGTAACCCGATGTTTACCGTGGTTACCAGCGTAAAAGTAAAAAAAAAAAAACCGTACATACTCACCATCTGATGTCCGTCAGGTCCCTTGCCGTCTGCTTCCCACTCTGACTGAGTGCCGCCGTACAGTGAGAGCACAGCACAGCAGTGACGTCACCGCTGTGATCTGCTCTCACTTTCCGGCCGGCAGACAGTCAGAGCGGGAAGCGGACGGCAAGGGACCTGACGGACATGAGATGGTGAGTATGTACGGTTTGTTTTTTTTTACTTTTACGCTGGTAACCACGGTAAACATCGGGTTACTAAGCGCGGCCCTGCGCTTAGTAACCCGATGTTTACCCTGGTTACCAGCGAACCCATCGCTGGATCGCTGTCACACACAACGATCCAGCGATGACAGCGGGAGATCCAGCGACGAAAGAAAGTTTCAAACGATCTGCTACGACGTACGATTCTCAGCAGGGTCCCTGATCACAGTAGCGTGTCAGACACTGCGAGATCGTAACGATATCGCTAGAACATCACGAATCGTGCCGTCGTAGCGATCAAAATTGCACTGTGTGACAGTACCCTTAGTTCAATGTTATTCAATGGGGCATTGCAGATGAAAAGATTTTTTCACTGACAGAGTCTGTCTGGAGATGCTGTCTCATTCAAGTCTATGGGTGATTGGAAAACATCGGACTGCAGTCTGATTACTTCTGTTTCTGTGGACTCTCACAATGGAGAAGATTGAGAAATTTAGTTCTTCATCTGTTACTCACAGTGTGCTCCAATTCTCTCATTGAAGAGAATCAGATCACACTATGGTGACACTCTGAGCAGCCAGGGATCAGAGTTTGATCGGAGTGTCATTAGCATAGTTGAACTGATTCTCTTGTATGAGATTATCTATGGTTGTGTGACCCTGGCCTTAGGCTGATGGGAGGAGTGCTTACTCAGAAAAAAAAGGCAGTCTAAATCTCCAAAAGTGTACTACAAAAAGTGACCAGCACCTGTGAACAAAATAAAGCAAGTGTGAACAGGTGCAATCTTTTATGACTGCATAATATACAAGTGAAAGGATTACAGCAGGACACTGTAAGCGTCAAAATAAATGCAAACACTCAATACCTTTACTATATAAAAATGAAGGTACTTAGGGCATAAACTGGTTAACTCATGAGAGCCCATCAACCAAAACAAGGCATATCTTCTGTGATGGGATCCTAACTTAAGATATATACATAGAAATATATTGTATTTGCAGCGCATATCTATATCTAGATAGATAGATAAGCACAAATATAGACAAATGGAAAATATCCATCTAGGCAAATAAGACCCTGTTCCTACCAGAAAATGTTCTTGCATTTTGCAGTAATTATCTTTCTCTATACTGTTTCATCAAACAAAAAAAAAACTACCATCTGTGTCAAAATAATCTAAAATAGTTTATGACCCCCTACTAAAGCAGGTCTAAAGCAGTCTAAACTGACTACTGTGCAGAACATGTTACACAGCTGTGTAATAGTCTTACCATGCTATAAATTAATTAAAAACATCATGTTTTTTAGTAACAACTGTCCTTTGATGGTAAAATCCTGAAAAGCATAGTATGAAGAAAATGAGAAATCAGTCAGATCAGTTTCGAATTCTTTGCCTTTCATATCATCTCACTAACATATTCCAACTGTACAGTCACACCCAAATGTATCTGTTTGAAAAGCAAGCTTGCCTTAATCCTGACCAGTGGGTGCAGCTCAGCAGGGACAGCTATCATGGGAAAGAATCGTGCAGAACACATCAAAGGCAAAAGCGATTAGCCTGTTTTACAGTTGAGCACAGCAAGGCTTTGATTCCACTTACATTTTTGGGAGGAGAAAAAAATATTTTCGTATTCGTATTTTCGTATAAGTATTTATTACAGCTGCAGCTCATCTGGGTTGTCCACTGCTGAGAAAGTTAATTGCTTAAAGTTCTGCTCAATTCAAGACTGAAATTAGATTTCTCCTTGCATTTCTATATGTAGAATTAATATATTTTTGTAATTTAATACACGAATCCAAGAGCAAACATAGCATGCAATTCTGTACACAGTGTCAGACTGGAGAACATTGGGCCCTCCGGAGGTTTTGATTCTGAGGGCCCACATTTCTCCCCACTGAAGAGCCCCATAGCAAATGCAAGGTTGGCACTACGAACTCTTCTGAAGGAGAAGCAAGGGCCCACCAGAGGATTCTCCGGTTCTCTGGTGGGCCAGTCCAACCCTGTCTGTACATATTGAGTATATGACCTACTGAAGTGAGCACCTGCTTTACTAGTTAAGTTTGACAACCATACTATGTCACACTTCTACTGCAGCCTGCTACCACATTTTGCTTTCTGCACATGTACCTACCTGTCAAGCATTTCATATTACATCATTTTGGCAAGGATTGAATACTTGGGATTGAAACTATTGTTAAAAGTTAACAATTGGTAATGACAATGGAAGTGCAAAAAAAACCATACCATGGCTGAGAATGTGGGAGCTGAGAGCAGCACCAGAAGGACCACCATTGGCACCATCCATCTGGGCAGTAATATTACCAAATTCAGGTCAGTAGTAGGGAAGGAGAGGAGGGTGTTCTGGAATGTAAAATCCATCACTCATCTCATACCTAGCAATATGATGTTACCTCTAACAGCAACGCCATCAGTTTGATCAGTGTTCTGAACAGAATGGGTTACTTGATCAAAATCACCATCAGTGTTCTGCACAGGATGGTTTGCCCATCATTTGTAAAGTCTGTCAGTTCACTGTTTTACTAAATGGGCTGTTGGTTTCTACTGGGTTACAATGGTGAGGACAATATGACATTACTAAGGCTGTGACTGAATTAAAGAGCTGGAACGGGGTTGTATTACTGTTGTAGGAGGCATATCTTCTCGGGACAATGGGAGCACCTGAGATTTGGGGAAAAATTCACCAGCTATTCAAATTTCAAATATGTTTTTCAGTGTGTCTCAATGTGTTCCATACAAATTCAAACACTTTGAGGTCTGATTTGCAAACAAATATGCCTGCCACTATTTCCCATACTGCTAAAGTATTAGTGATTGGACTAATGTTGTTTTGCGTAGCTGTGCTAACTTTTCTGTAATGCCTTGCTGACATCTAGCAGAGTATCATATCTTGTGCACTGTCAGTCAGAGATCAGCATTCTCAGTTACAGCGCCATTAATTCCACAATGTTTTACAGACATCATCACCCCTGTCCCATTGTGCTCACAATCTAAATTCCCTGCCGGTATGACTTTGGAGTGTGCCCAGAGGAATCCCATGCAAAATTCCAGAGGAAACCCATGCAAAATCAGGGACAACATACAAACCTCTTGCAGATGTTGTCCTTAGTGGTATTTGAAACCAGGACTCTAGCAGCACTGCAAAGCAGCAATGCTAACCACTGACCCACCATGCTGTGTTGATAGCGCACAGTCGGGCACAGGATCAGTAATTTGTATGGCAGTACTTTCTATGGCAGAATATACATATCATATTAAAAATTATTTCCCTCTCTCTCTCTTTGGGATTCATATGAATTTATTCACTGCAAATTTTTAGGAAAATTCATTGAATATGAATTTCATATGATCTGCTCATCTCTACTATAAGTCAACCAAAATATATGAAATGCAGGTCATGCAAATCCTATGTTACCCTTGCTTTTTTTTAAATTAAATTGAAATGAAATGTGTCTTAGGTTTATTGAGCCAGCATGCTAAAGGTTAGATATTTTTAAATGTGTTTTTTTATTACCGTATATACTCGAGTATAAGCTGAGATTTTCAGCCCATTTTTTTGGGCTGAAAGTCCCCCTCTCGGCTTATACTCGAGTCATACCAGGGGGTCGGCAGGGGAGGGGGAGCGGGGGCTGTCTAATTATACTCACCGACTCCCGGCGCGGTCCCTGCAGTCCCTGCTTCTTCCAGCGCTGCATCTTCTTCCTGTACTGAGCGGTCACATGGCACCGCTCATTACAGTCATGAATATGCGGCTCCACCTCCCATAGAGGTGGAGCCGCATATTCATGACTACAATGAGCGGTAACGGTGACCGCTCAATACAGGAAGAAGATGCAGCGGTGGAAGAAGCAGGGACCGCGCCAGGAGCAGGTAAGTATACGGGGAGGGGAGCGCTGCGTGATATTTACCGCTCCTCGTTCTGGTGCGGCTCAGTCATCAGCGTCCTCTGGCTGTGACGCTCAGGTCAGAGGGCGCGGTGACGTAGTCAGTGCGTGCCCTCTGCTGAGCGTCAGTGCTGGAGACAGAGCCGCACGAGGAGCATGTAAATATTGAAAGCGCCAGCGTCCTGAGTGAAGAGAGGTGAGTATGTGATTTTTTTTTATTGCAGCAGAATTATATATTGCACAGCTTTATATGGAGTATCTATGGGGCAATAATCAATGGTGCAGAGCATTATATATGGCACAGCTTTCTATGGAGCATCTATGGGGCCATAATGAATGGTGCAGAGCATTATATATGGCACAGCTTTCTATGGAGCATCTTTTGGGCCATAATGAATGGTGCAGAGCATTATATATGGCACAGCTTTCTATGGAGCATCTATGGGGCCATAATGAACGGTGCAGAGCATTATATATGGCACAGCTTTCTATGGAGCATCTATGGGGCCATAATGAACGGTGCAGAGTATTATATAGGGCACAGCTTTATATGGAGCATCTATGGGGCCATAATGAACGGTGCAGAGCATTATATATGGCACAGCTTTAAATAGAGCATCTATGGGGCCATAATGAACGGTGCAGAGCATTATATATGGCACAGCTTTATATGGAGCATCTATGGGGACATAATGAATGGTATAGAGCATTATATATGGCACAGCTTTATATGGAGCATCTATGGGGCCGTAATGAACGGTGCAGAGCATTATATATGGCACAGCTTTATATGGAGCATCTATGGGGCCATAATGAACGGTGCAGAGCATTATATATGGCACAGCTTTATATGCAGCATCAATGGGGCCATAATGAACGGTGCAGAGCATTATGTATGGCACAGCTTTATATGGAGCATCTATGGGGCAATAATCAATGGTATGGAGTAGGGTTGAGCGACTTTCATTTTTTTAAGATCGAGTAGGGTTTTGGGAAACCCGATTTTGTCCAGAGTCGAGTCGAGTGCAGTCGGCCGATTATCGCTAAAAGTCGGGGATCGACCGAAACACGAAACCCAATGCAAGTCAATGGGGAAGCATAGTCGGCAGTGAGTGGAGGCCAGGAAAACACCTACAGTGCCCATTTTAATGCCAAAAACATCCATTCTTGTTTCTGAAGCTTGCCAATCTTAATTAACTGTATAATAATAGTTGGGCATAGGGAATTGGGTGAAAGTTGTGGGGGGAGTAGGGCTGGCTCAAGTTTTTCGTGGGCCCAGGAAATGCGGACTACGTCACGGCGGTGTTGCAGGGAAAGGTAAGTATTTAAAAGTTGCAAGTGCTGTGATCCTGAGCAAGCAGGGGGGGGGCCCACTCGTTCGCATTGCCACTGGCACAGGGCCCCTCAAAGTACGGCGGTGTGTTTGCATGGCGGGGGCGCCTCCCACCAGCAGCGACACTTTTGCGTACTCTGAGGGGCCCTGTGCCAGTGACGTCGCCAACGAGTATGCCCCCCCACCTGATGAAGGAACCTGCACTTTCATCTGCACCTTCCTCTTTGTCCCTGTGTAAGGTGGTATAACATGCGGGAAGGGGAACCTTACTTTCAGCAGGGACAGATTCTGGCTGTGTAGAGTACAAGGGGAATGTAGTGGTCTAGGTCAATGTACCAGCAGACTCATTTAGCAGTGGCTGGGCAATGGGCAGGATGAGGAGGAAACAGATATAGGGCCAAAGAATAAAGTAGGCTACATGCAGTTCAAAATTGGTAACAGGACTAAACAGGCGGCATTGCTTTGTTCAGTGGAGTAGCAAACCCAAGAGCAGCAGACACTGTTTCAAGGGCCTAACCACACTAGTAGGCCAAATGCAGTTTAATATCTGATAGTATAGGGCGAAAGCCAGAATGTGGAAGCTCAGCTTTGTTCAGTTGAGGACAACACCAGGGAGGGGCAGACACCTTTAGTAGGCCGGAAAAGCCTATTGCATTTTTTAAAATGGTAATTTGGAGCAGAAGGTTGAAGCTCAGCTTTATTTACTTGAGGGCAACACCAGGGAGGGGCAGAAGCCGTTAGTAGGCCCTAACCACCATTTTTTTTTTTTAAACCACATAATGAGAGCCGGAAGGTTGAAGCTCAGCTTTATTTAGTTGAGGACAACACCAGGGAGGGGCACACAGACAGACACCTTTAGTAGGCCTGAAAAGCCTATTGCATTTTTCAAAATGGTAATTTGGAGCAGAAGGTTGAAGCTCAGCTTTATTTAGTTGAGGGCAACACCAGGGAGGGGCAGAAGCCGTTAGTAGGCCCTAACCACCATTTTTTTTTTAAAACCACATAATGAGAGCCGGAAGGTTGAAGCTCAGCTTTGTTCAGTTGAGGACAACACCAGGGAGGGGCAGACACCTTTAGTAGGCCGGAAAAGCCTATTGCATTTTTTAAAATGGTAATTTGGAGCAGAAGGTTGAAGCTCAGCTTTATTTAGTTGAGGGCAACACCAGGGAGGGGCAGAAGCCGTTAGTAGGCCCTAACCACCATTTTTTTTTTTTAAACCACATAATGAGAGCCGGAAGGTTGAAGCTCAGCTTTATTTAGTTGAGGACAACACCAGGGAGGGGCACACAGACAGACACCTTTAGTAGGCCTGAAAAGCCTATTGCATTTTTTAAAATGGTAATTTGGAGCAGAAGGTTGAAGCTCAGCTTTATTTAGTTGAGGGCAACACCAGGGAGGGGCAGAAGCCGTTAGTAGGCCCTAACCACCATTTTTTTTTTTAAAACCACATAATGAGAGCCGGAAGGTTGAAGCTCAGCTTTATTTAGTTGAGGACAACACCAGGGAGGGGCACACAGACAGACACCTTTAGTAGGCCTGAAAAGCCTATTGCATTTTTTAAAATGGTAATTTGGAGCAGAAGGTTGAAGCTCAGCTTTATTTACTTGAGGGCAACACCAGGGAGGGGCAGAAGCCGTTAGTAGGCCCTAACCACCATTTTTTTTTTTTAAACCACATAATGAGAGCCGGAAGGTTGAAGCTCAGCTTTATTTAGTTGAGGACAACACCAGGGAGGGGCACACAGACAGACACCTTTAGTAGGCCTGAAAAGCCTATTGCATTTTTCAAAATGGTAATTTGGAGCAGAAGGTTGAAGCTCAGCTTTATTTAGTTGAGGGCAACACCAGGGAGGGGCAGAAGCCGTTAGTAGGCCCTAACCACCATTTTTTTTTTAAAACCACATAATGAGAGCCGGAAGGTTGAAGCTCAGCTTTGTTCAGTTGAGGACAACACCAGGGAGGGGCAGACACCTTTAGTAGGCCGGAAAAGCCTATTGCATTTTTTAAAATGGTAATTTGGAGCAGAAGGTTGAAGCTCAGCTTTATTTAGTTGAGGGCAACACCAGGGAGGGGCAGAAGCCGTTAGTAGGCCCTAACCACCATTTTTTTTTTAAAACCACATAATGAGAGCCGGAAGGTTGAAGCTCAGCTTTATTTAGTTGAGGACAACACCAGGGAGGGGCAGAAGCCGTTAGTAGGCCCTAACCACCATTTTTTTTTTTAAAACCACATAATGAGAGCCGGAAGGTTGAAGCTCAGCTTTATTTAGTTGAGGACAACACCAGGGAGGGGCAGAAGCCGTTAGTAGGCCCTAACCACCATTTTTTTTTTTAAAACCACATAATGAGAGCCGGAAGGTTGAAGCTCAGCTTTATTTAGTTGAGGACAACACCAGGGAGGGGCACACAGACAGACACCTTTAGTAGGCCTGAAAAGCCTATTGCATTTTTTAAAATGGTAATTTGGAGCAGAAGGTTGAAGCTCAGCTTTATTTAGTTGAGGGCAACACCAGGGAGGGGCAGAAGCCGTTAGTAGGCCCTAACCACCATTTTTTTTTTTTAAACCACATAATGAGAGCCGGAAGGTTGAAGCTCAGCTTTATTTAGTTGAGGACAACACCAGGGAGGGGCACACAGACAGACACCTTTAGTAGGCCTGAAAAGCCTATTGCATTTTTTAAAATGGTAATTTGGAGCAGAAGGTTGAAGCTCAGCTTTATTTACTTGAGGGCAACACCAGGGAGGGGCAGAAGCCGTTAGTAGGCCCTAACCACCATTTTTTTTTTTAAAACCACATAATGAGAGCCGGAAGGTTGAAGCTCAGCTTTATTTAGTTGAGGACAACACCAGGGAGGGGCACACAGACAGACACCTTTTGTAGGCCTGAAAAGCCTATTGCATTTTTCAAAATGGTAATTTGGAGCAGAAGGTTGAAGCTCAGCTTTATTTAGTTGAGGGCAACACCAGGGAGGGGCAGAAGCCGTTAGTAGGCCCTAACCACCATTTTTTTTTTAAAACCACATAATGAGAGCCGGAAGGTTGAAGCTCAGCTTTATTTAGTTGAGGACAACACCAGGGAGGGGCAGAAGCCGTTAGTAGGCCCTAACCACCATTTTTTTTTTTAAAACCACATAATGAGAGCCGGAAGGTTGAAGCTCAGCTTTATTTAGTTGAGGACAACACCAGGGAGGGGCAGAAGCCGTTAGTAGGCCCTAACCACCATTTTTTTTTTTAAAACCACATAATGAGAGCCGGAAGGTTGAAGCTCAGCTTTATTTAGTTGAGGACAACACCAGGGAGGGGCACACAGACAGACACCTTTAGTAGGCCTGAAAAGCCTATTGCATTTTTTAAAATGGTAATTTGGAGCAGAAGGTTGAAGCTCAGCTTTATTTAGTTGAGGGCAACACCAGGGAGGGGCAGAAGCCGTTAGTAGGCCCTAACCACCATTTTTTTTTTTTAAACCACATAATGAGAGCCGGAAGGTTGAAGCTCAGCTTTATTTAGTTGAGGGCAACACCAGGGAGGGGCAGAAGCCGTTAGTAGGCCCTAACCAAAGTTGAAGGCCAAATGCAGTTTAATTTCTGATACTATAGGCCGAAAGCCAGAAGGTGGAAGTTCCGATTTAGACAGTGGAGGACAATTTGAATTAGGGACTGCAGACAGACTTAGTAGGCTGTCCCCTGTGGACCATGCATCCACCACATTAACCCATTGCGCCGTAATGGACACGTAATCTTCCGTGGCCATGCCTACAGGTCCATGCGTCTGTTGTCAGGTGCACCTTTGTACTCACAGATTGCCAGAGTGCATGGACAATGCGGTCTTCTACATGCTGGTGGAGGGTTGGGATGGCTTTTCTCGCAAAAGAAGTGTCGACTGGTTAGCTTGTAGCGTGGTACAGCGTAGTCCATCATGGCCTTATTAATAGTAAATAAAATATATAACTAGGCTCTATGAACTTTTAAATAGGTTCCAGGGGTACACGGGCAGCATTGGTGTGGTCAGTGGAGGAGTATTGCAAGTAGGGGCTGCAGACAGGCTATCAAAGGCCTAAAATAACAAACAGTAGGCAGTCATGGCAGTTTTACATCGGTTACATGGATACACAGGCAGGCACTCCAGGCAGCATTGTGGTCAGTGGAGGAGTATTGCAAGTAGGGGCCGCAGACAGGCTATCAAAGGCCTAAAATAACAAACAATAGGCTCATGGCAGTTTTACAGCGGTTACATGGATACACGGGCAGGCAGCTTGGTGGTCAGTGGAGGAGTATTTAAAGTAGGGACCGCAGACAGGCTTCAAAGGCCTAACATAAGAAAATGGGCTGGCTGTAGGCACTTTATAATTGGTTCCAGGGGTACACGGGCAGCAGTGGTCTGGTCAGTGGAGGAGTATTTAAAGTAGGGACCGCAGACAGGCTATCAAAGGCCTAACATAACAAACAATAGGCTCATGGCAGTTTCACAGCGGTTACATGGATACACGGGCAGGCAGCTTGGTGGTCAGTGGAGGAGTATTGCAAGTAGGGGCTGCAGACAGGCTATCAAAGGCCTAAAATAACAAACAGTAGGCAGTCATGGCAGTTTTACATCGGTTACATGGATACACAGGCAGGCACTCCAGGCAGCATTGTGGTCAGTGGAGGAGTATTGCAAGTAGGGGCCGCAGACAGGCTATCAAAGGCCTAAAATAACAAACAATAGGCTCATGGCAGTTTTACAGCGGTTACATGGATACACGGGCAGGCAGCTTGGTGGTCAGTGGAGGAGTATTTAAAGTAGGGACCGCAGACAGGCTTCAAAGGCCTAACATAAGAAAATGGGCTGGCTGTAGGCACTTTATAATTGGTTCCAGGGGTACACGGGCAGCAGTGGTCTGGTCAGTGGAGGAGTATTTAAAGTAGGGACCGCAGACAGGCTATCAAAGGCCTAACATAACAAACAATAGGCTCATGGCAGTTTCACAGCGGTTACATGGATACACGGGCAGGCAGCTTGGTGGTCAGTGGAGGAGTATTGCAAGTAGGGGCCGCAGACAGGCTATCAAAGGCCTAAAATAACAAACAATAGGCTCATGGCAGTTTTACAGCGGTTACATGGATACACAGGCAGCTTGGTGGTGAGTGGAGGAGTAGTGCAAGGAGTGTCTGTCCCAGTACTCCCAAAATATAAATAGATGTTAATGTCTCGCAAAACAACCAAAACAAAAAAAAAAGGTGGCATACTTAGGTACAGGGGTGGGCTCATCTACTGAGTTTCTGACATAGTAATTTGGCAGTAACTATTTAATGGTGCCAATATAGGACACAGACACAGACTACTTTAAGTTGCATCATAGATGTCTACAAATTTGTATTGTCAGTGCCAGACATTGAATGATGTCAGCGAATAGACTAAAGATTGGTGGAGCTGTGCGACATAATTTTGCACGTGGTAGAGCACATTTTGAGCTGGGGTAGGGGGGAACTCTCTTGAGGCCGGCGGGACCGCCCCAGGGCCCCTCATGTTACAACGGTGTGTCTGACGTTGGGTGCGCACCACCACCGCCAGAGACACTACATTGTACTATGAGGGACCCAGTAGCAATGCCGTCAACCAAAAGCGAGCACACCCACCTCTTCAGACAAACAGCAGTCTCACGGGTGCTTGCGCCAAGTCGCGATACCACGGCCCCGTGTGGGGAGTTTTGCCATTTAGGGAGGTGTAAACATGTCGTATGCTGTACAATCAGCTGCAGCAAATTAGACATTAGAAAAGTAATTCACAGGCAAGAGCTTTTCATAGGAAAGCTAGGTGTCGGCCGGGCAAGGTGGGGCAAAAGATTTCGAAATCCAGTTGTGGTTCATTTTAATGAATGTTAGATCGTCAACATTTTGGGTAGCCAGACGAGTCCTTTTTTCGGTTAATATTGAACCTGCAGCACTGAATACTCTTTCTGATAGGACACTTGCTGCCGGGCAAGCAAGCTCCTGCAATGCATATTCTGCCAATTCTGGCCAGGTGTCTAATTTGGAGGCCCAGTAATCAAATGGGAATGACGGTTGAGGGAGAACATCGATAAGGGATGAAAAATAGTTAGTAACCATACTGGACAAATGTTGTCTCCTGTCACTTTCAATTGATGCAGCAGTACCTGTCCTGTCTGCGGTCATAGCAAAATCACTCCACAACCTGGTCAGAAAACCCCTCTGTCCAATGCCACTTCTGATGTGTGCACCCCTAACACTCCTAGTCTGCTGCCCCCTGGAGCTCGTGTGAGAACGATCACGTGCGCTGTGTGCTGGGAATGCCTGAAGCAAACGGTCAACAAGAGTTGATTGTTTGGTTGCTAATATTAGTTCCAAGTTCTCATGTGGCATAATATTTTGCAATTTGCCTTTATAGCGTGGATCAAGGAGGCAGGCCAACCAGTAATCGTCATCGTTCATCATTTTCGTAATGCGTGTGTCCCTTTTTAGGATACGTAAGGCATAATCCGCCATGTGGGCCAAAGTTCCAGTTGTCAAATCTCCGGTTGTGATTGGTTGAGGGGCAGTTGCAGGCAAATCTACGTCACTTGTGTCCCTCAAAAAACCAGAACCCGGCCGTGACACGCAACCAAATTCCTGTGCCCCCGGGAAAGGTTCGGCATTAAAAATATACTCATCCCCATCATCCTCCTCGTCCTCCACCTCCTCTTCGCCCGCTACCTCGTCCTGTACACTGCCCTGACCAGACAATGGCTGACTGTCATCAAGGCTTTCCTCTTCCTCTGGTGCAGACGCCTGCTCCTTTATGTGCGTCAAACTTTGCATCAGCAGACGCATTAGGGGGATGCTCATGCTTATTACGGCGTTGTCTGCACTAACCAGCCGTGTGCATTCCTCAAAGCACTGAAGGACTTGACACATGTCTTGTATCTTAGACCACTGCACACCTGACAACTCCATGTCTGCCATCCTACTGCCTGCCCGTGTATCCTCCCACAAATAAATAACAGCACGCCTCTGTTCGCACAGTCTCTGAAGCATGTGCAGTGTTGAGTTCCACCTTGTTGCAACGTCTATGATTAGGCGATGCTGGGGAAGGTTCAAAGACCGCTGATAGGTCTGCATACGGCTGGCGTGTACAGGCGAACGTCGGATATGTGAGCAAAGTGCACGCACTTTGAGGAGCAGGTCGGAGAACCCAGGATAAGTTTTCAATAAGCACTGCACCACCAGGTTTAAGGTGTGAGCCAGGCAAGGAATGTGTTTCAGTTGGGAAAGGGAGATGGCAGCCATGAAATTCCTTCCGTTATCACTCACTACCTTGCCTGCCTCAAGATCTACTGTGCCCAGCCACGACTGCGTTTCTTGTTGCAAGAACTCGGACAGAACTTCCGCGGTGTGTCTATTGTCGCCCAAGCACTTCATAGCCAATACAGCCTGCTGACGCTTGGCAGTAGCTGGCCCATAATGGGACAACTGGTGTGCAACAGTGTCATCTGCCGATGGAGTGGTTGGCAGACTGCGTTCTGTGGAAGAGCTGTAGCTTCTGCAGGAGGACGAGGAGGAGGAGGAGGAGGGGGTGCGAACGCCTACAGCCAACTGTTTCCTAGACCGTGGGCTAGGCACAACTGTCCCTAAATTGATGTCGCCTGTGGACCCTGCATCCACCACATTCACCCAGTGTGCCGTGATGGACACATAACGTCCCTGGCCATGCCTACTGGTCCATGCATCTGTAGTCAGGTGCACCTTTGTACTCACAGATTGCCTGAGTGCATGGACGATGCGCTGTTTAACATGCTGGTGCAGGGCTGGGATGGCTTTTCTGGAAAAAAAGTGTCGACTGGGTAGCTCGTATCGTGGTTCAGCGTACTCCATCAGGGCTTTGAAAGCTTCGCTTTCAACTAACCGGTAGGGCATCATCTCTAACGAGATTAGTCTAGCTATGTGGGCGTTAAAACCCTGTGTACGCGGATGCGAGGATAAGTACTTCCTTTTTCTAACCAGAGTCTCATGTAGGGTGAGCTGGACTGGAGAGCTGGAGATCGTGGAACTTTCGGGTGTGCCGGTGTACATGGCAGACTGAGAGACGGTTGGAGACGGTATTGTTTCCGCCGGTGCCCTAGATGCAATATTTCCTCCTACAAAACTGGTGATTCCCTGACCCTGACTGCTTTTGGCTGGCAAAGAAACCTGCACAGATACTGCCTGTGGTGCGGAAAATGGTGGCCTTACAGTGACGGAAGGGATGTTGCGTTGCTGACTAGCTTCATTGGCCGAGGGTGCTACAACCTTGAGGGACGTTTGGTAGTTAGTCCAGGCTTGAAAATGCATGGTGGTTAAGTGTCTATGCATGCAACTAGTATTTAGACTTTTCAGATTCTGACCTCTGCTTAAGCTAGTTGAACATTTTTGACAGATGACTTTGCGCTGATCAGTTGGATGTTGTTTAAAAAAATGCCAGACTGCACTCTTCCTAGACTCGGATCCCTTTTCAGGGATTGCAGACTGAGCTTTAACCGGATGGCAACGCTGTGCTCCAACAGGTTTTGGCTTTGACACGCGTTTTGGGCCAGATACGGGCCCGGCAGATGTAACCTGTTGCGATGTTGATGCCTGCTGCGGCCCCTCCTCCACCTCCGCTTCTGAACTACTGCCGCCTGCACCCTGTTCCCCCAATGGCTGCCAATCGGGGTCAATAACTGGGTCATCTATTACCTCCTCTTCGAGCTCGTGTGCAACTTCGTCTGTGTCACTGTGTCGGTCGGTGGTATAGCGTTCGTGGCGGGGCAACATAGTCTCATCAGGGTCTGATTGTGGATCTGTACCCTGAGAGGGCAATGTGGTGGTCTGAGTCAAAGGAGCAGCATAGTACTCTGGCTGTGGCTGTGCATCAGTGCACTCCATGTCAGAATATACTTGTAATGGGCATGGCCTGTTAAATGTTTCACTTTCTAAGCCAGGGACGGTATGTGTAAAGAGCTCCATGGAGTGACCCGTTGTGTCGCCTGCTGCATCCTTCTCTCTTGTTGTAGTTTTTGCTGAGGAGGACAAGGAAGCGACTTGTCCCTGACCGTGAACATCCACAAGCGACGCGCTGCTTTTACATTTACCAGTTTCGGAAGAGGAGGCAAAAGAGCTAGAGGCTGAGTCTGCAATGTAAGCCAAAACTTGCTGTTGCTGCTCCGCCTTTAAAAGCGGTTTTCCTACTCCCAGAAAAGAGAGCGTTCGAGGCCTTGTGTAGCCTGACGACGAAACTGGCTCCACAGCTCCAGACTTAGGTGGAATATTTTTATCCCCACGACCACCTGATGCTCCTCTACCACTACCATCATTACCAGCTGACAATGAACGCCCACGACGACCTCTTGCACCAGACTTCCTCATTGTTTTAAAATCTTAACCAAAGTAACTTTATTTGTTGCTGTCAAACAACTTACACGGTGAGCTATAACTTCAGTATGATTTCAATATCCCTTAACAGGTTGGTGAGACCACAAGGAAAATCAGGCACAATGTTACACACTCTGTTTTCTGTGGCACAAAATCACAGAGATGACACACACGCAGGACTGTCACTCAAGCACTAATGTCAATATTAATCTCCCACCTAATTTATTTTTTTTTTTTTCTCAGGGAGACTTTAGAAACCAAATAATATTAAAAAAAAAAAAAAAAAAGGCTTTCTATGGCCCACAATTAGAGAGAGAGAGGTGGCACACCCAGGAGTCAAGACTGGCACACAAGCTGAGAGGGCAATATTACTCTCCCACTGTTTTTTTATGTATTTTTTGTTTTTTCAGGGAGACTTTAGAAACCCAATAATATTTTAAAAAAAAAATAAATAGGCTTTCTATGGCCCACTGAATGAGAGGGAGAGAGGTGGCACACCCAGGAGTCAAGACTGGCACACAAGCTGAAAGGGCAATATTACTCTCCCACTGTTTTTTTAGGTTTTTTTTTTTTTTTCAGGGAGACTTTAGAAACCCAATAATATTTTAAAAAAAAAATAAATAGGCTTTCTATGGCCCACTGAATGAAAGGGAGAGAGGTGGCACACCCAGGAGTCAAGACTGGCACACAAGCTGAAAGGGCAATATTACTCTCCCACTGTTTTTTTATGTATTTTTTGTTTTTTCAGGGAGACTTTAGAAACCCAATAATATTTAAAAAAAAAAATAAATAGGCTTTCTATGGCCCACTGAATGAGAGGGAGAGAGGTGGCACACCCAGGAGTCAAGACTGGCACACAAGCTGAAAGGGCAATATTACTCTCCCACTGTTTTTTTAGGTTTTTTTTTTTTTTTCAGGGAGACTTTAGAAACCAAATAATATAAAAAAAAAAAAAAAAAATAGGCTTGCTATAGCCCACTGAATGAGAGATAGCACACACAGCAGTGGCACACAAGCCCTGACTGAGGCCAATATTTTTCTCCCACTGATTGATGTAGTGTTTTTGTGTTGAGGTAGAATTTAGAACACAAATCACGGAAAAAATAAATAGGCTTTCTATGGCCCACTGAATGAAAGGGAGAGAGGTGGCACACCCAGGAGTCAAGACTGGCACACAAGCTGAAAGGGCAATATTACTCTCCCACTGTTTTTTTATGTATTTTTTGTTTTTTCAGGGAGACTTTAGAAACCCAATAATATTTAAAAAAAAAAATAAATAGGCTTTCTATGGCCCACTGAATGAGAGGGAGAGAGGTGGCACACCCAGGAGTCAAGACTGGCACACAAGCTGAAAGGGCAATATTACTCTCCCACTGTTTTTTTAGGTTTTTTTTTTTTTTTCAGGGAGACTTTAGAAACCAAATAATATAAAAAAAAAAAAAAAAAATAGGCTTGCTATAGCCCACTGAATGAGAGATAGCACACACAGCAGTGGCACACAAGCCCTGACTGAGGCCAATATTTTTCTCCCACTGATTGATGTAGTGTTTTTGTGTTGAGGTAGAATTTAGAACACAAATCACGGAAAAAATAAATAGGCTTTCTATGGCCCACTGAATGAAAGGGAGAGAGGTGGCACACCCAGGAGTCAAGACTGGCACACAAGCTGAAAGGGCAATATTACTCTCCCACTGTTTTTTTATGTATTTTTTGTTTTTTCAGGGAGACTTTAGAAACCCAATAATATTTAAAAAAAAAAATAAATAGGCTTTCTATGGCCCACTGAATGAGAGGGAGAGAGGTGGCACACCCAGGAGTCAAGACTGGCACACAAGCTGAAAGGGCAATATTACTCTCCCACTGTTTTTTTAGGTTTTTTTTTTTTTTTTCAGGGAGACTTTAGAAACCCAATAATATTTTAAAAAAAAAATAAATAGGCTTTCTATGGCCCACTGAATGAGAGGGAGAGAGGTGGCACACCCAGGAGTCAAGACTGGCACACAAGCTGAAAGGGCAATATTACTCTCCCACTGTTTTTTTAGGTTTTTTTTTTTTTTTCAGGGAGACTTTAGAAACCCAATAATATTTAAAAAAAAAAATAAATAGGCTTTCTATGGCCCACTGAATGAAAGGGAGAGAGGTGGCACACCCAGGAGTCAAGACTGGCACACAAGCTGAAAGGGCAATATTACTCTCCCACTGTTTTTTTATGTATTTTTTGTTTTTTCAGGGAGACTTTAGAAACCCAATAATATTTTTAAAAAAAAATAAATAGGCTTTCTATGGCCCGCTGAATGAGAGGGAGAGAGGTGGCACACCCAGGAGTCAAGACTGGCACACAAGCTGAAAGGGCAATATTATTCTCCCACTGTTTTTTTAGGTTTTTTTTTTTTTTTCAGGGAGAATTAGAAACCAAATAATATTAAAAAAAAAAAATAAATAGGCTTTCTATGGCCCACTGAATGAGAGGGAGAGAGGTGGCACACCCAGGAGTCAAGACTGGCACACAAGCTGAAAGGGCAATATTACTCTCCCACTGTTTTTTTAGGTTTTTTTTTTTTTTCAGGGAGACTTTAGAAACCAAATAATATTAAAAAAAAAAAAAAAAAATAGGCTTGCTATAGCCCACTGAATGAGAGATAGCACACACAGCAGTGGCACACAAGCCCTGACTGAGGCCAATATTTTTCTCCCACTGATTGATGTAGTGTTTTTGTGTTGAGGTAGATTTTAGAACACAAATCACGGAAAAAATAAATAGGCTTTCTATGGCCCACTCAGTGAGAGATGGCACACACAGGGATGGCACTGTAGCAGAAATGCCAATCTTAATCTCCCACAAAAAAAAAAAAAAAAAAAAAAAAAAACTGTCCTACAATTACTATCTCCCTGCAGTAATGTAAGCCAGGTATGGCAGGCAGCAATAGGAGTGGACTGATGCACAAATTAAATAAAAAGTGTGGACAAACAAAAAAGATAGCTGTGCAGAAAGGAAGGAACAAGAGGATATGTGCTTTGAAAAAAGCAGTTGGTTTCCACAGTGGCGTACACACAGCAATACAGCTATCACGGAGCCTTCTAGGGCAGCCCAATGAGCTACAGCGCTGAGGGGAAAAAAAAAAAAAAATAGCTTCCACAGTCCCTGCACACCGAAGGTGGTGTTGGACAGTGGAAATCGCTGCAGCACAAGCGGTTTGGTGGTTAGTGGACCCTGCCTAACGCTCTCCCTGCTTCTGACGAAGCGGCAGCAACCTCTCCCTAAGCTCAGATCAGCAGCAGTAAGATGGCGGTCGGCGGGAACGCCCCTTTATAGCCCCTGTGACGCCGCAGACAGCAAGCCAATCACTGCAATGCCCTTCTCTAAGATGGTGGGGACCAGGATCTATGTCATCACGCTGCCCACACTCTGCGTTCACCTTCATTGGCTGAGAAATGGCGCTTTTCGCGTCATTGAAACGCGACTTTGGCGCGAAAGTCGCGTACCGCATGGCCGACAAGCACAGGGGTCGGATCGGGTTTCATGAGACGCCGACTTAGCCAAAAGTCGGCGACTTTTGAAAATGATCGACCCGTTTCGCTCAACCCTAGTATGGAGCATTATATGTGGCACAGCTTTATATGGAGCATCTATGGGGCAATAATGAACGGTATGGAGCATCTATTTTTATTTTTGAAATTCACCGGTAGCTGCTGCATTTCCCACCCTAGGCTTGTACTCGAGTCAATAAGTTTTCCCAGTTTTTTGTGGTAAAATTAGAGGGGTCGGCTTATACTCGGGTCGGCTTATACTCGAGTATATACGGTATATACATTTTTACAATCAAATGAAAAATAAATTGAATGGAATTCAATGATCAATGAATAACATGCCTCAACTAAGTAAAATCAAACAAATGGCTTATTAAAAAACACAAAAAATGAAATACTCAGGAGAATGTCAACAATTAAAAGCAAAAGCTGGCCACATTTTATCCAGTGACTTGCCTTTTTTAAATCTTGTGAAATAAATTTTCCTAAAAATCTACAAATACAAGATTTGTTTTTATTCTTGTAATCTAGTAACACTTTTTTCAAGCACATATTACTACATGTATACAAATATCGGTATTCGGCTTTAGTGTATTATGGTCTTATATTATCCAATTGTGGATCATGTTTCATATACAGTATGTGTTCACACTCAATATATGATAGTTTCATCCTGAAGTTTGTACAATGAGCAGCTGATTAAGGTCAAGGCTTTGTTTGAAGGGCAGATACCATAATTAATCCAGGGACGTAATCCACACAACATTTTGGCAGATTTATGGAATAAGTCTAAAGCTTTAGTGATTCCGCCATCCCATCACTCATTTCTAGGCTAAGCAAATGACTTACTCTGTAATAGGGTACAGTCCAGAAAGGCATTTCATTTGGTCAGCTTTCTGGGTTAACAGAGATTAATTGGCCTTCATCTCAAAGCTCTGAACTGAACAGAATCTTATGTAATAAAGGACCAGGAAAAATTGGGGAAAGCACTTGATTGTGGCGGTGGTAAAGCAAATTCATTAAAAATGTGATTTTTCAAGGAGAGCTCATGGATCTAGTTTTCTCCTTCATTGACCTAATATTATGTTAACACTTAGATCTAACAACACAGTGGAATCGTTTTCCAGTTGTTGGCAGTCATTGTGTAGACGGAGGAAATGTCATGCATTTGTGGAGAGCGGGTAGAAAGGAGCTCAAGGTTAAGTGAGAGAAATGGTCCAAGGGGTTGATGGAATATGTATGCACTAAAAAGTGCATCTGTTGCAGATTCCATCATCCACATCTAGCTAACTATATTCATTTCATTGGAGTGCAACCCTGACGGAGCAAGTTTGTATCAATAAATTATCCTCATTTTATGAAAGTCACTGCACCTTAGCTGCTTGATTGACCAAGGTGAATTTCATAATCACAATCTGCAATACTTTCTTCTGTGAGGCAAATATGGATTTTGAACATACTTTTAATCTGTAAAATTTACAAATACTATGAGAAGAACTGTTTTTCAATACATTTTAGTATCTTTTTTAAAGTATCTTTAATTCAATCAGTATTTATTTTTATTCTGTATGTAGTGTCAGTCTGGGCCAGCAAGGGCCCACTAGTAACATTGACTCTAGGAGCCCTCTATTCAGTTACATACAAATATTACATTACCCTCATTCAAATATTTACATATGCGTCTGTGTAATAATATACTAGGTAGTTTGTTGAACCAATTATGAGATTCTGACTTGGTCTGTACATAGTGAATCAAGTATATTGTGCCAGCAACTGCTCATATATGGGTATGGATGGCCCACTCCTGTGTAATGCAGGTGTCTGGATGCAATGCACAGAGGTACGAGATGGAGACAGTCAGATATGATTATAGTTCCATTTATATACAGTAATTTAGGGTAACTCTAAACAATTAGTGATAGTAGCTAGGCAAATTAACATTCAAAGATAACAATTAACTTGCAGAAGTAAAGTAAGTCTTTCTCTATCTAACGTCAATGTTTTATTCCCAACAGTGGTGCGCCCGGTCGTGGGAGCCACAACGTAAGTTCTCTCTCTGCGATTCTGGCCCTAGCAGGGATCAGCAGGTTTTCCCTCTAGGCCACAAGTCTCTGTCTGACATAGTCTATCAAAGCCCATTGTGCCTCCCACGATCCAACCAGCCCTGTTCCCAAACTGAGACCCTAATCCCAGCTGACCCCGGTACCATAGAGGATAGCTGGAAGTGATGGCCCTGCTCCCATGCACTGTTGTTATACAGCTTCAGGTGCATTCCGCCTGTTGCAGTCTGCTCACGGACCTTCTCAGCTTGACCATCAAGAGAAGTCTGGTAGGAATGGAAGAGAGTGGACTAGGCCTCGGCTCTTGATTGCCAACGGCCGGTCTCTTGAGCTTTACTGGCGTGGAGCACAAATCCTGGTCTTAACTAGCACAGGCGGAGTCCTCCTGTGTGGAATCTGGACCTTACCAGGCAATGGCCAACACCTTGAGGCCTGTTATATTTGCCTCAGCAACATGCCTGGAGCGCATCTGCCCCACTATCTTCTCTGGCACCAAATCTGCCTGCGGTTTGGCTCACTGGGCTTTTATATCAAGGAAGTCCTTTCTGAGGGTCATCTGATTAGGTCCAGGACACAAAGTTGTGCCCCCCTGCAAACCTTTCAGGACAATTTGGTTCCGCTTGATTTTTGCCTGGCCAGCATATGGCAGCCTCTCCTCATTAATGCCGCATCCTGAATGGGCTCTACACTGCTTCTTATTACACGTGCACAGGGGCCATTCTGGATTCACCTGTTCCCTGTGGGCTAGTGCAAGTCTGTCATTGTGTTTATGAATTCATGCTGAAGCCTTATTTTATTTTTATTTAATAAGTGCCTTGAAAGCCGCATGTGACTCGAGGTTCCACTGAATGTGGTCTACAGCTGTTTGCTATAATCTGGCCCAACGTCTAGATCTAGCTATCACTCCACATCACTGCTTCCACTTGCCTCCAAACTTCTCAAACAACATGTCCACATTGAAATTTCCTCCCATCTCTCATCCAACTCACTCTTTGGCAACCTACAATACGGCTTCAATACCACTCCACTGAAAAATTATTAATGACTTACAACAAAAGTCAACAGACAATTCTATATACTCCTGCTAGACGTGTCCTCTAACCACAACCACTCCCTCCTACTACAGACCCTTTCTTTCCTTGGCATCAAAGATCTTCCCCTCTCCTGGATCTCCTCATACCTTTCTAACCGCACATTTAGCATCTCCCACTCCTACGCTACCTCCTCATCCTGCCCTCTCTCTGTTGTCTCTGTCTCGGGACCTCTACTATTCTTTGTCTTTACTTTTCAGAACTACATGTATGCTATTGACACTCATATCTACCTCTCTGGCCTAGATATCATCTCTCTGCAGTTCAGAATCAGAGTGTCTATCAGCCATATCTTCATTCTTCTCCTCACTAAGGGTACTGTCACACAGTACCATTTTGATCGCTACGACGGCACGATCCGTGACGTCGCAGCGATCGTATGAATATCGCTCCAGCGTCGTAGACTGCGGTCACACGTTGCAATCACGGCGCTGGAGCGATGCCGAAGTCCCCGGTAACCAGGGTAAACATCGGGTAACTAAGCGCAGGGCCGCGCTTAGTAACCCGATGTTTACCGTGGTTACCAGCGTAAACGTAAAAAAAACAAACAGTACATACTCACATTCCGGTGTCTGTCCCCCGGCGTTCTGCTTCTCTCCACTGTGTAAGCGCCATAGCCGGCAAGCACAGCGGTGACGTCAGACGTCACCGCTGTGCTCGCTTTCCGGCTGGCAGACGCTCACACAGTGGAGAGAAGCTGAGACGCTGGAGGACAGACACCGGAATGTAAGTATGTACTGTTTGTTTTTTTACGTTTACGCTGGTAACCACGGTAAACATCGGGTTACTAAGCGCGGCCCTGCGCTTAGTTACCCGATGTTTACCCTGGTTACAAGCGAACACATCGCTGGATCGCTGTCACACACAACGATCCAGCGATGTCAGCGGGTGATCAAGCGACGAAAGAAAGTTCCACACGATCTGCTACGACGTACGATTCTCAGCAGGATCCCTGATCGCTGCTGCGTGTCAGACACTGCGATATCGTAACGATATCGCTAGAACGTCACGAATCGTACCGTCGTAGCGATCAAAATGGTACTGTGTGACAGTACCCTTAAAGTTCAATGATGATAAAACCGAACTCATCATCTTCTTCCTTCCCACTTAACTTCCTTACCTAATCTACTGTATCTATCACAAAAAAGGGTTAGGGAACCAAGATTAGTTACGCCACTGCAGTGCTGAAAAAAGCCAGAGTGAGCACTCCTGTATATGCAAGAGTCAGCTGAGATTCCTGTCAGCCAAATGATCGGTCAAAGCATTGTTCTATTGACAGCCATCTAATGTATATAGTCAGCAGCCTTAAAAGGGGCACCTCCTAGATCCTAGACTCACAGAAGAGATAGCAAATCTTCAGGGTGGCACTGAAACATACTGAAATGCATCACTTTTTGGACTTTCACTTGCATTATCAGATAATGACTTAGTATTCATTAGTTCACATACTGCACTGATCTCTCCTCCCAGACACTATTCAATTAAAAAAAATGACAAATATGGGTTGACTTGAAGGCATGGTTGGCAAATAATCAAATCAATTTATCCTCTTTCAAAAGTGGTATACAAGTGTCTACAAATTTTAGATGTGTTGTCTTAGATTAACACATGCCTCACACTAGATGTTATTACAGTTTTTTTAGGCAAATATTTCACTATGATATATACAGTGGGTACACTGCAAATAATTATTTCAGAATAATTGTAAAAATCCTCAAAGGTACAAATTTCCATGTAATATATTTCTAATTTACTGAAACCATATATTTTCATTTGCATTACAAGACTGTAACAAATAGGTGTAACATTAAACTATATAATTAAAGTGCAGCATTAGTAATCTTGAAGTGGGGATTATAATTTCAATTAAAAATAACTTAATTATCTTATTCTTAAGGTTAACAAATTCAAAGTGAATTTGAATTCTTTTAGAATTTTACAAAAATTAAAATCCTCCCTAATGCAAGTTTTTTTTTTCATCTTCTTGTGGCCAATATTTTTGATGAACTGTAGAAAACTGGTTAAAAGTTAAAAAAATATTACTTCACCTCTCACCTGTCTCGCAGCCCCACAACCCACCATCCATTCCTCCGCAAATCTCCTTTTTGTCCTACACACCATCTTCGCTCTGGGAGGTGGCTTCTGGCGTCACTAGGCCTCTGATGTTTCTGCTCACAATGCTATCGTGATATAACTATGTTTGACCCCCGAGGCACTGACTAGGCATCAGGAGATGAACATTGGGCAGGTGAGCAGTGAAGTGAATGGATTTCATTTTCTAAACATCTTACTTTTATTATTTTCTGGGGTCTAGAGAGACTCAGGAGCATATTAAGATTCATTCAGTTTGCATCAAATAACTTCAATGCAAATTGAATTTCCCTGTAAATTTATCATGATTTGGCAAATATGAATCTTGGCAGATTTTTCCATCTTTACTTATTCTATTTGCTTGTACTGTGAAATCTTATTTAACATTATATGTTGGTTGAAGTTAATAAGGGTTGAAGAAGTACGGTATAGGTTGTCTGCACTTGAGCATCACATTGTCCTCTTCACTTGCACGTAATATGCACTATACTGTTGTTAAGCATGTGTCATATAATAGATGTGCTGTATATCTAATCAAGAATTGCTTTGTGAATGTATATCATGAAGAAATAAAACTCAGGGGAAAAATAAATCAATAGCTGAGCAATCCTGATGAGAAAGAAATACCACCCTATTGATCTTATCTGTGTGCGGATAAGCTACTTGACGAGATTAAGTGAGTAATCAGACTCATCAGGCCTTTCTTTTTTCTGTGGTTAGTTCCATGCCATTTTGCTTTGGAAGTGAGTAGTTCCAGCAGTAACAATGTTGATGATTTTAATTTGTAGATAGTTAAAGCATTATAACGGTGTATTTGCAGGTTCTCATGGAAACTCTGTAAACTGAAATCAAGGAGGACATTGATTTCATGCTTTTAGAGCCCAGGATGTGGTCTTTATTCTAGTGCTATTGATGGGGAGAGATGAAGGCAGAAAACTGTGGCCTTCCAGTACCACTCTGGTGCAATCAGTGCCAAAAGCGATTAGGTCTATAGAATGTATTCATTTTCTGTATGTGCATTGATGTTTGCACCTACATCAGAGTTTTATTAGTAGCATGTGTGTTGTATGGGGGCAGTTAAAATCAACTTCTTTTGAAATCTTCTCTTTCTTCTTTAATAATGACACAAGTGACTTTTTCATGGACATACAAGATTTAGTTTTCACAGAATATACTTCAGCCTGGTACTAAATTTAACTTTTTTTTCCATAGTTACAATCATACCTATGGGCTCTCTAAAACAAAGCATGGGGCGCTAGTGGAGTGACTTGAAGCTCCATTTCCTGGACGCCTAAGCAAAATCCTAAGCTAGGCATTCCACCTATCATGTCCCAATTATAATGCTGATGTCATCTAATATGCAAATATGTTTTTAGGGCCCAACTCTGCAACTCTATATAAATGGAGCTCTAGTACTTATCACAAAATATAATGCTTTCATAAAAGTTGCATCAAAAATTGCTGCAGCCCGAAAAAAAGTGCAAAAATTTAGGTCAACACAGTTAATAGATGTATAAAATTAATTTTGTATTCTATTAAGTAAAGCTTAATTTTCCAGTATGTCGGGTTGACTTATGTTGACCTCGCCAGCTTCAATTTTATATTCTGCATTTGTGACCATTGCTTTTATGATCATTTATGTTAAAACATATTTTCGAAAAGGTCTTAAAAGTATTATTAAAGGAATATTTAATTAACAATAACCTATTTTTTGTTTCAATCGGGATTCTGTGCTAAAAGAATTTTTTGAAACATTTTTGCAATGGGTTTTTTCATATCATAATTTGCATTTTAAAAAAAAGGTTTACATCTTGAAATTTTCTCACTGGCTACTTTGGCTCATTAAGCATTCTACTTCCTATTATTTAGGAAATACACGTGTTAATTAGCAGCAATCTACTGATTTAAACCCTATCTTTTGTATTGAAGCATCTAATGAGCATTGCAAACACTATTGTGAAAGAAGGGGGAGCAGGATCTGCTGTGAAATAACCTATTGTGATTGGTGGATCCTTTATTGTCAATTACAGTGCCTTACGACAGTATTCGGTCCCTGGAAATTTTCAACCTTTTCCCACATATCATGCTTCAAACATAAAGATACCAAATGTAAATTTTTGGTGAAGAATCAACAACAAGTGGAACACAATTGTGAAGTTGAATGAAAATTATTGGTTATTTTAAATTTTTGTGGAAATTCAAAAACTGAAAAGTAGGGTGTGCAATATTATTAGGGCCCTTTACTTTCAGTGCAGCAAACTCACTCGAGAAGTTCATTGTGGATCTCTGAATGATCCAATGTTGTCCTAAATGCCTAATGATGATAAATATAATCCACCTGTGTGTAATCAAGTCTCCGTATAAATGCAACTGCTCTGTGATAGTCTCAGGGTTCTGTTTGAAGCACAGAGAGCAACATGAAGACCAAGGAACACAACAGGCAGGTCCGTGATACTGTTGTGGAGAAGTTTAAAGCCGGATTTGGATACAAAATGATTTCCAAAACTTTACACCTCCCAAGGAGCACTGTGCAAGCGATCATATTGAAACAGAAGGAGTATCATACCACTGCAAATCTACCAAGACCTGGCCATCCCTCTAAACTTTCATCTCAAACAAGGAGAAGAATGATCAGAGATACAGCCAAGAGGCCCATGATCATTCTGGATGAGATCTACAGCTGAGGTGGACAGTCTGTCCATAGGACAACAATCAGTCGTACACTACACAAATCTGGCCTTTATGGAAGAGTAGCAAGAAGAAAGACATTTCTCAAAGATATCCATAAAGTTTGCAACAAGCCACCTGGGAGACAAACCAAACATGTGGAAGAAGGTGCTCTGGTCAGATGAAAACAAAATCGAACTTTTTGGCAAAAATACCAAATGATATGTTTGGCATAAAGGCAACACAGCTCATCACCCTGAACACACCATCCCCACTGTCAAAAATGGTGGTGGCAGCATCATTATTTAGGCCTGCTTTTCTTCAGCAGGGACAGGGAAGATGGTTAATTGATGGGAAGATGGATGGAGCCAAATACAGGACCATTCTTGAAGGAAACCTGTTGGAGTCTGCAAAAGACCTGAGACTGGAACTGAGATTTGTCTTCCAACAAGACAATGATCCCAAACATAAAGCAGAATCTACAATGGAATGGTTCACAAATAAACGTATCCAGGTGTTAGAATGGCCAAGTCAAAGTCCAGATCTCAATCCAATCGAGAATCTGTGGAAAGAGTTGAAAACTGCTGTTCACAAACGATCTCCATCAAATCTCACTGAGCTCGAGCTGTTTGTCAAGGAAGAATGGGCAAGAATTTCAGTCTCTCGATGTACAAAACTGATAAAGACATACCCCAAGCGACTTGCAGCTGTGATCACAGCAAAAGGTGGCGCAACAAAGTATTAACATATCTATCAGAAATCTCATGCATTAAGCTTGTATTTTTTGCTTTGCTTGTTTTTTGGACATAGAACATGTCACTTCTTTCAACATTTTTTCAGCGTTTTTCACCCATTGAATTGAATGAAAAACTGCACCAAAACCGCACCAAAAACACAGCATATGCTGCATTTTTGTGACAGCTTCTTTCCTGACAAGGACTCACATTTTGCTGCAGAAAAAAAACAGTGGGAACGTTGGAAACTCTATTCACACGAAATTGCCTTATGTTGAATCATATACAGTGCCTTGCGAAAGCATTCGGCCCCCTGGAACTTTTCAACCTTTTCCCACATGTCATGCTTCAAACATAAAGTTACCAAATGTAAATTTTTGGTGAAGAATCAACAACAAGTAGAACACAATTGTGAAATTGATTGAAATTTATTGGTTATATTACATTTTTGTGGAAATTCAAAAACTGAAAAGTGGGGCGTGCAATATTATTCGGCCCCTTTAACTTAATACTTTGTTGCGCCACCTTTTGCTGCGATTTAAGCTGCAAGTCGCTTGGGGCATGTCTCTATCAGTTTTGTACATCGAGAGACTGAAATTCTTGCCCATTCTTCCTTGGCAAACAGCTCGAGCTCAGTGAGGTTGGATGGAGATCGTTTGTGAACAGCAGTTTTCAGCTCTTTCCACAGATTCTCAATTGGATTGAGGTCTGGACTTTGACTTGGCCATTCTAACACCTGGATACGTTTATTTGTGAACCATTCCATTGTAGATTTTGCTTTATGTTTGGGATCATTGTCTTGCTGGAAGACAAATCTCCGTCCCAGTCTCAGGTCTTGTGCAGACTCCAACAGGTTTTCTTCAAGAATGGTCCTGTATTTGTCTCCATCCATCTTCCCATCAATTTTAACCATCTTCCCTGTCTCTGCTTAAGAAAAGTAGGCCCAAACCATGATGCTGCCACCACCATGTTTGACAGTGGGGATGGTCTGTTCAAGGTGATGAGCTGTGTTGCCTTTACGCCAGACACATCGTTTGGTATTAGGGTTGAGCGAAACGGATCGGACAAATTCAAAAATCGCCGACTTTCGGCAAAGTCGGGTTTCATGAAACCCGACCCGATCCTAGTGTGGGATCGGCCATGAGGTCGCCAATCTGCACGCAAAAGTCGCGTTTCATATGACGCTTTCAACGCCATTTTTCAGCCAATGAAGGAGGACGCAGAGTGTGGGCAGCATGATGACATAGGTCTCGGTCCCCACCATCTTAGAGAAGGGCTTGACAGTGATTGGCTTGCTTTTTGCGGCGTCACAGGGGCTATAAAGGGGCGTGCAGGCCCACCGCCATCTTACTTCTGCCGATCTTAGCATAGGGAGAGGTTGCTGCAGCTTCATCAGAAGAAGGGATATAGTTAGGGAGGGAAGATTAACCCCCAAACTGCTTGTGCTGTAGCGATTTCCACTGTCCAACACCACCTTTTTTTTGCAGGGACAGTGGAGGCTAGATTTTTGTGCATCAGCTCTGTAGCTTATTAGGCTGCCCTAGAAGGCTCCCTGATAGCTGCATTGCTGTTTTCATGCTGCTGTGCAAACCAACTGCTTTTTTAAAAGCAAAAATCCTGTTGCTCCTTTCTGCAGTTATCTTGTTTATTTGTCCACACTTTTGTGTGCAGCAGTCCTTTTTATTGCTGCCATACTTGTCCTGAGATCATTGTAGGGAGATTGAAATTGTACTACAGTCCTTGTATTTTTTCATATATCTTCCAGCCACTTTCTGCCACTTACATTATAAGCAGGAGAACTTCCAGTTTGAATCATTGACATGTTTAAAACTGAATTTACCCACATATTACCACTGACCAGTTCCCTTCAACTGTTAGAATTATCATCAATTTCAGGTTGGTTTAATATATATATATTTGTTTATAATATGCCTACTGCATAACTGTAATTGCTTTATCACAGGTAACACCAATAGTATATTTGCCTTGGATTATATCAGTGGCGCTTTAACTCTGAATGGGCAGCTAGACCGGGAAAATCCTTTGTACACATCAGGATTCATCCTAACGGTTAAGGTAATTAAATTATATAATTATTATGGTCTATGGTTTCCATGGCCATTAAAATTGTTTTCTTTTTGTGTTCTATGATTTTCTTTTATTAAAGGTGAAGATTGAAGCATTATATTAAAAATGTATTTTTTAATAAAGGAGAATGTGACAGTACGAATGTCTAAACAAAGAGAAATCACAGGATTCAGAACATTATTCTAAAGCCATTTATTGGTATAAGCAATTTTATAAAGTTTTACTGTTCATTTTGATTTGTTTTATATCCAAGTCCTGTGGTCGGTTATTACACAAAGAGCCTTAGAGAATAAACCGGTTCCTATACCATATGAGAGGGAGTTCTGATAGCAGCAAGTACAAAGTTGCATAGTCACTGTGAAATGAAAAGTTACTCAACCTTCTAATATGCTTCTTGCCAAAAACAATTCTAACGATCACTTATAGCCATCACTTTCTTCTTTTGGATGAAATGTGTCCGGTTCATGTGATGATCTTTCTTAGTACCTTAGAGCTCCATTACCTGTACTGTAGGGATCTTTATATGTGTGAGATCATCACATGACAAGAACAGATTTTGTTTCTGCAATTAAAAAATTAGGACACCCAATTGCTGACTTATCTGTTGAAATTGGTACTAAATTATATTAAATATGACAAGAATTACCCTTGAGAAGAAACTTGTAAGTATTTTGTTGTGGCTATATCATCACCACTTGTTTGTACTTTAGCTCTTTAGCTTAATGTTCTTATTGTCACGTGGTGGCTTGGGACGGGGGCATCTACCTGATTACCCCGGAAGGTAGAGACGCCGGCGTCACGTACCTTGCTATGCTCCTATCTTAAAACTTATTTGTTCCTTCCCCCACACAGAGAGGTGGGAGGCTGAAGTGTATAGGATTACACTAACAAGACAGACAAGGAAGACAGACAGGAATGAAAGAAAACAATAGTCATACAAATAGACTCACAAAACAACAGGATGGAACACAGGGGAGAGATTGGTAGGAGAAACCATATAGGAGAGGATGAGGATAAGCATTCAAACCAACTCCATGCAAAAATCTACTGAACAACTCTCCAGCTGCCTACTCCAAACATTGAATTTCTCCTCCAACACCTAACCAGAAAGTAAGAAATATCACTTTCAATTCCTAAGGGTACCGTCACACATTGAAATTTTCATCGCTGCGACGGCACGATTCGTGACGTCGCAGCGTCGTATAAGCATCGCTCCAGCGTCGTAGACTGCGGTCACACGTTGCAATCACGGCGCTGGAGCGATGCCGAAGTCCCCGGGTAACCAGGGTAAACATCGGGTAACTAAGCGCAGGGCCGCGCTTAGTAACCCGATGTTTACCCTGGTTACCAGCGTAAACGTAAAAAAACAAACAGTACATACTCACCCGTCGGTGTCCTTCAGGTCCCTTGCCGTCTGCTTCCTGCTCTGAGTGCAGCCGTACAGTGAGAGCAGATCGCAGCACCGCTGCGCTCTGCTCTCACTTTCCGGCCGGCACTCAGAGCAGGAAGCAGACGGCAAGGGACCTGAAGGACACCGACGGGTGAGTATGTACGGTTTGTTTTTTTACGTTTACGCTTGTAACCAGGGTAAACATCGGGTTACTAAGCGCGGCCCTCGCTTAGTTACCCGATGTTTACCCTGGTTACAAGCGAAGACATCGCTGGATCGCTGTCACACACAACGATCCAGCGATGTCAGCGGGTGATCAAGCGACGAAAGAAAGTTCCAAACGATCTGCTACGACGTACGATTCTCAGCAGGGTGTCTGATCGCAGTAGCGTGTCAGACACTGCGATATCGTAACGATATCGCTAGAACGTCACGAATCGTAACGTCGTAGCAATGGAAATTTCAATGTGTGACGGTACCCTAAGTGCCAGTGGCGAGCATATATACTAGAGGGGAGTGACTAACACAGAACAGCTGAGACAATTCAGGTTGGAGAGCTCCGGAAGATCAGCTGAACTCATTAACCTTTGCATTGACAGAGCTAAGAAAACTTGCGCTATTTAATAGAATGGTGAAGCAGTTCTATGCAGAGCAGAACTTCTTGTGACCAGACATTGCAATCTTCTGGCCCCTCTATGTCGTGGTTTTCCCATGACACTTATATGTAATATTATTTATGTAAAATAAATTTAATTCAATTACTCTACCTATAGTATGTAAATAACTCTACAGGAGTCATAGTAGTGGAGCCATATTGTCCCGGTCAAGATATGTAATGTGCTATAGAGAGGGAAAAAAACACAAAATATCAACTTATTTGAGTACTTGATTTATCATATATTGAAGCAAGGTATTTATTAAAGTGAATATGTCATCAAGGTTTTGTTATGTCATCTGAGAGCACCATGATGATGTGGGAAGAGAGCCTGATTCCAGTGATGTGTAACTTTTGGGCTGTTTTGGTGTTTCAATATAATCAGTGTTTTATAATCAGATGATTATCACTAGAGGACAAGCTCTCTCATGCCTCTTAGTCCAACCATTCCTCAACCACTGATCAGCAGCTATCTGTCAATATATGGTGTACACATGAAGCTTTCAATCAGTGATGTGGAAGGGGTTACATAGGGCTCAACATTTTAAACTCTGCTAGATCTGCAGCAGAGAAAACTGTGATTCTATCATAACTGTTGCTTCTAGTAAATATAGTTTTTAGTGATGAGCGAATATACTCGTTACTTGAGATTTCTCGAGCACGCTCGGGGGTCCTCTGTGTATTTTTTAGTGCTCGGAGATTTCGTTTTTCTTGCCACAGCTGAATGATTTACAGCTATTAGCCAGCATAAGTACATGTGGGGGTTGCCTGGTTGCTAGGGAATCCCCACATGTACTTAAGCTGGCTAACAGATGTAAATCATTCAGCTGCAGCGAAGAAAACTACATCTCCAAGCACTAAAAAATACTCGGAGGACCCCCGATCATGCTCGAGAAATCTTGAGTAACGAGTATATTCGCTCATCACTAATAGTTATACATTGCTGGAATAAAGGTCTTTGTCTTTACCTCAAGCTGCTGTCAGAGTACAGAGTAAAAACCTACTGACAGATTGTGTTTAAGATTGGGGTCTCTGATGCCATTCTTGATCTAAAATGCATAGGAAGCCCATTTATTTAAACAAAAAACTTTTTTTTTCCTGTTATGGAAAGTGAAATCCTTGCAAGTAATTGTCTATTCTAGATTTGCACTTTTATACCAATTTCTGCCATGAATTATTATAAATTTGTTGGCTCTTTTGCTAATTTATTTCCATTTCTTAAACTATGAAAAATTTAAAAGATAGCACAGGAGATCAATGAATCACATGTTAAAATGTAAGATCTTTTTACATAATTCTGCTGCATGGCCCATATTAAATCCTCAAAGTAATTAGTATAGAATTATGGTATAATTGCAGCACTCCAAACATGCTAAAATATTATTTTGCATTAAGGAGGAAAAAATAATTCTTCTGATGGAACTAGTATATTTTGAGTGAGCATTGACGCATGACGGTATTTAATCACTGATCCACCTGCATTGCAAGAACTATTATGGCTTACCCCTCAAAAGGATTTGCAAGCTTTTAATTAAAATCAATAAGTTGGGTCTGTTACTTAAAAGCATTATGAGCTGTACTTGGTATTGGAACTGTGGAGCTCACCACAAATCAGCGGCTATTTAGCAGTCCTATTGATTAGACCCGTCCCAGGCTAAGCCAAAAGGTGTCGAGATCATTTTTCAGTTTTAGAAGGGGCACCAGTCTTGTAGTACTAGAAAGTGACACATAATTACAGCACTTGACCTCTGATAAGATTCGCTCAATACCCCATTATCATCATAGTGGTACTTGAGGTGCCTAGGTCTTTCATTTTCTTTCTTTAATTGGAATAAAGGAATATAAGGTACTGTATCTTCTTCAGTGGAACAGAACATGTTGTATTGTGACAGAAAACAACAGGAGCATCCTATTAAAGACCTTTCTCCTTATGAAGTTGTCTCGGTCAGTGACAGGGTCTCGTTTATGAAAAGACCAATTTGTCAGCCCAGCAGGGAGGACAGTTTGCCCTTTAGCTACTCTGTATTTTCTGTCTAAAAATATAGAAATCTGTAGTACATATATTACCATAGAGTGAATTGTCTGAAAAATATATTGAAATATTTATGTTGTATTTTTCCTTCAGATGTAGCATTTTTTTTAGTAATTGTTATTATTATCTATTTTTATTATCTTAAATCTAAAATGCAACCTTGGTAAGAGAAAAAGCCAACAATGTCAGTTGTAAGAGTTGTCTATTACGGACTTCTTCAGAGTATAATGCAGTTTATTTTGTGCTTTACTTATATTTTACTATTTTAAGGGAACCGAATTGCTGGATGATCGAAGCCCTTCTGATGCCACTGTAAAAACTACGTTCAATATCCTGGTGATTGACATCAATGACAACGCTCCGCAGTTTAATAGCTCAGAGTACACCGTCAGCATCCCGGAGTTGGCCCAGCTTGGGTTTGCACTGCCTCTGTATATTCAGGTACAAGATAAAGATGAGGTAAGGGCTAACACATTCATACACTTCTTAAAGATCCTTTTTTTTAAAGAGCCTAATCAGTGAACACAAGATAAAGGATATATCAATATTTAATAAAGATGGTTTGAAGATGGCACTTAGGGTGTCCTCCTATGGCATTCACCCATAAAGTACAGAACGTCTTCTGAGCGGAAAACACCAAAAGAATGGACATTTTTTTTAACTTCTTGGTCGTTTTAGAAACTGCATGTGGTAAAAAGATGTTCAAAAGCCAAAAATATGAACAGCAAATTGTTTTTTAAATTCAAATGCCCATTTTTTTTAGCATTTTTTTTCAGGCCTTTATTCTGTTATTTTCACACAGCTTCCTCCTTGGAGTCCACCAGAAATTGACATCTTGTATCCATACCCTAACTGTGGTTTCGTGACTATTTAAAAATAAATACATTGGTTTGCCATATTATTATTATTTTATTATTATTATTTATTGTTATAGCGCCATTTATTCCATGGTGCTTTACAAGTGAGGAGGGGTATACATAATAAAAACAAGTACAATAATCTTGAACAATACAAGTCATAACTGGTACAGTAGGAGAGAGGACCCTGCCCGCGAAGGCTCACAATCTACAAGGGATGGGTGAGAATACAGTAGGTGAGGATAGAGCTGATCGTGCAGCCATATTGTTTTCTTACAAATATAAGAGACAAATGCTAAATATATATTCTATTTATCAGTTCTTTTTACCTAAGTGTGGAGTGATGGTGACCCCAGTCCTCCTGTAACCCTACATAAGCAATAAAAGTGAACCACTCATCAAATAAACTATTCTTATTCTGCTGCCAGTGTTCTATAATTGTAGTAGTAACATTCTGAAGATGTCCTTCTCTGATATGGACCCTGGAAGCATAAAAAAAATATATAAAGTACCGTAACTAAATCTAACTGTAAAAAGTTAAAGGACTGCCCCAATCCTTTCCAGAATTATACAGTCCTGGAATTGCAAGGTAGCCTCGGTGGCATGCACAGGAAATCAGTTGCTCTGGCTTCCTCTATATCTGTGCACTGTGCTAATGAGTAAAACCGCTTCACTTTTATAGTTGTACTCTACTTAAAAATGGTTTTCCTCTAAGGGCAGATGCAGATATTTGAGACAAAAGGTCGGATTATACTAATCGCACTCTGATCAGAGTTTGATCAGAGTTTGATCAGAGTTGGATCTGTATTTCTTGGATATGGTGGATTCAAAAAAAATTATCCATCTTCTCCTTTCAGTCCATCCATGAAAAGCCGAGTGCACTCCCATGTTTTCCACGGACCCATAAACATGAATGAGCAATTGCCATCTGATTAGTGGAGGCAAATTGTGCATGCTGCAATTTTTTTTCCTCAGCCCTGTTTTTAGTAAGGGACATCATTACACGCCTTAACTGTGTAACACTATGGTGTTGGTTTGGGCAGGATATACTTGATGACAAAATGTAAACCTATATTTTTTCCATCAGTAACACTGTACAATTATTGTGCTTAATAAATATATCGCTAATTTCAATAATTTAGTGAATTACATCCTATAAAATGACAACAGTTGTTTTCCAGATTTGTACATCTTGTTTTTTCACTTTTTTTTTTTCGAGTAACTGATGATGCATTGTTTTGTAGTTTTCTGTTTTTCTGAACATGATAGATAAGTAATTACACGAGACACATCTTATTATTCACAGCTCCTGTGTAGTCTTTTCCAATCTTTCTTGCATTCCATGTGGGCCTTACTTCAGTTTTCTCATATATAGTTATCTCCTAATCCTACCCTCTGTGGCTTTCTGTCTACTTAGAGGCCTTGGTGACCAGGCAGTATTTTCAAGCTTAGAGATCCCCACTGGTTTGCCTCCTGTCCCTTTCATTTTGCTGCTCCACCACTCTGTAGAGTTGTATTGGGAGAGTTCAATATCAAGTTGGAAATTGTAAGGTAGAGAACTAAACTGGGATCTTGTTCTGTCAACATTGTTATTTTTGTTTTTAATCAACACTTTAGGTTTAATATGACAAGAGTGATTTATCTCACATAGAGAAAGAACAATAAGAATCTGAGACAAGTAATATGAAAAATGTACAAAAAAATCAGTATCAACAGTCTCGTTCCTTTTATTTATATTATTGCCGATCCCTCTGGCTGGCATCATCCAATTTAGAAAATTGTGACTTTCTGTGTAAAAATTCCACTACTATGCTTCGAATGTCTTCTCAGCTTATAGTGCATGTAGGAATCTAGAGCTTTCTACTATTTATTGTGACCATCATAAATCATATTTAATACATAAGTGTTGCAGGAAGAAATGTAAATCATTCATATTCCTCACAGGTATTTTTTAAAATGACCCGTCTGCTGCCAGTGAGAGTTGAGGGCTAATTGTTCTAATTAATTTGACTGGAACATGTGGCAGGAGGCTCTGAGTAGATGTCAGAAATCCCACACTCAACAGGCAGCTTCTGCCATTCAGGCCTTGCTATTTTAGCATGCTGCTCAGGTCATTGTTAAGAAAATTCAGGCTAAATTTCATAGCAGGCAAACAGGAGCATAGTGGCAATTTGCTTTTTTTTCTTATGAAACTTGGAGCTCTAGGCTGTGTATTGAAAATTATTCATTTTTTCATTGTGTTTTATGTTGGAAAATTATTATTTACTCTTTTATATACTTCTATAATTTACAACAACTTTTTCTATATAGAAAATGAATATATAATCCATACCACCTTGCTTCCTTTGCTAACAATCACATACAGTAAGCTCTTCAACTTAAATTTTTAAAGTGACCCCTCATCTTTGGAATGAAACGTGACTTTACATTTTACATGTATATCCACCATATCTGGTTCCCTTTGTTTTCCTCCCGCTGCTCAAATTAGCTTTCCTTTCTTTCTGCTTCCAAAATGGCTGCCACAGTGGCAAAGAAAGTGCAGAGGAAAAGCCACATTCACACGTTCAGTATTTGGTCTCAGTGTTTTGTAAGCCAAAATCAGGAGTGGGTGAAAAATACAGAAGTGGTGATGTGTTTCCATAATACTTTTTCTCTGATTGTTCCACTGCTGATTTTGGCTTACGAATACTGAGGTAAAATGTTTCTGGCCTTTCCTGTTAAACAGGACAGGGGAAGTGTGGTATAAACTTACCGCTGTAATCCCCATACCACTGCAGTGGCCATCTTGGAGACAGGAGGAATGAAACTCTGATCTGAGCAGAGGAGGCAAACATAGGGCACCAGGTAGGGTGATTATATATGAGAAACCTACAGTAACGTTTCAGTACTAGGGTCCTTTTACGTCTTTTATTGCCATATATCAGTGTTCCCCAAGTTCGGTCCTCAAGAGCCACCAACGGGTCATGTTTTCAGGATTTTCTTAGCAATGCCCAGGAGAGAACTCCATAATCTAGACAGGCAACAATTCCATCACCTGGGCCATACTAAGGAAATCCTAAAAACAAGACCTGTTGGTGGCTCTTGAGAACTGAAGTTGGGGAACACTGCCATATATATTTATCAAATTTCCATTTTAGTAGCCATGCACATTTTAAATTTGTGCAATTTTGATATTATAGGTGTTGGGTGTCAAGTTCCTGCTTCTGTACAGGGGGAATCTCGAGCCATCTCCGCTGTGGTCTCCCATTCTTCTCCAGCCGCAGTGGAGCCTGCTCAGCGGAGACATCGGTCCCGGCGTCTGACTCAGGCTGAAACTGGGCGACTGGTTACTACAGTTCTTCCAGGCTCTGCCTTTGTAGCCAGCGCTGTTCAGCAGCAAACAGATCTTTCTGGGACTAAGTCCTGCTTTTCCCATACTGGGCATGCCCACGGGACAACCTCCCATTGGAGGTCGGGGGTCACATGCACAGGTCCTGAAGCGGTTCCTGTTAGACCACTAGGAAGGTCCTTGAGTGCTAAAACTATAAAAGGTTCGCATGGCCACACGGCCATGCGCTAGTGTCAAACCTATGTTATGAGCTCAGCACCAGTGTGGTCATGGTTGTATGTGGTCAGGGTTTGGCTGAAATAAGCCCCTAGAATACCGGCACCTTCGGTGAGGAGTTTTGTGTATGTGGATTCAGGGCTGGCGTATAGCCATTAGAATTCCGGCTCCACCGGAGAGGAGTTACTTGTGTGCTATTCTGACTGCATGACCACTGTTGGCTCTATTATGTAGCTGTGATCTCCTGTGAGGGTAACAGGTTAACAGGGCACGGCGTTCTGTTTTCTTTGTGAATCAGTGAAGTAACAGAGTTTGCTTATACCACCATATAGTACCGCCTGTTACTAGCAGCGGGTTTCTCTCCTGCACGGTGGACCCCGGGTTGCGAACGCATCTACTGTCTCTAGTGTTGAGCATTCCGATACTGCAAATATCAGGTATCAGCCGATATTCACTGTATCAGAATTCCGATACCGAGTTCCGATATTTTTGTGATATCGGAAGTCGGAATCGGAAGTTCCTATAAGTTCCCAGGCATGTGCGGTGCGTATGGTTCCCAGGGTCTGGAGGAGAGGAGACTCTCCTTCAGGCCCTGGGATCCATATTCATGTAAAAAACAAAGAATAAAAATAAAAAATAGGGATATACTCACCCCTCCGACGGACCCGGACCTCAGCCGTGCAACCGGCAGCCTCCGTTCCTAAGAATGCAGTGAGTGTAGGACCTGCGATGACGTCGTGGCTTGTGATTGGTCGCGTGAGCGGTCACATGAGCGGTCACGCGACCAATCACTAGCCGCGATGTCATCGAAGGTCCTTCACTCTGCATTCTTAGGAACGGAGGCAGACGCTTGCAGCGGTGAGAGCCAGGGCCCGTCCGAGGGTGAGTATATCCATATTTTTTATTTTTATTCTTTATTTTTTACATGAATATGGATCCCAGGGCCTGAAGGATAGTTTCCTCTCCTTCAGACCCTGGGAACCATCCAGGATCACTTCCGATATTTGTGTCTCATTGACTTGTATTGGTATCGGGTATCGGTATCGGCGATATCCAATATTTTTTGGATATCGGCCGATCCAATCCGATACCGATACTTTCAAATATCGGAAGGTATCGCTCAACACTAACTGTCTCATATATATATTCGGTGCATTCCGCCAACCCTAACAATAGGTTTGTGGGTTTGAGATCCACAGCATGTAAATTTATGATGCAGATGTAGGTACAAGTTTACCTTTTATCTGGTAAAAGGTGAAATGTTTGACTTCCCAGAACCTCCTTCACAATGATATCCACAACAGTATATACACTTGCGGATATATTTGCAGGACATCCACTGCTTGACGTCCAGAGAACAAACATTATGTAAGAACGTAGCTTAAGGCTAAGATCTTATTAGGAGTATTTGGTGGCTTTTTTTTCGGCTGTGTATATTAATGAACAAAAATTACAATGTACTACAGTTCCAGCAAAATCTCTTGGTCACTGTGTTGTTTTATAATGCTATGGAAATCGACCTGCTATTTGATTTTGAAATCTGCAGCATGTCAATTTCTCTTGCAGTAAAAATGCATTTTAGGATGCTGCCTTATAAATCAGACTGAGATCAGACCACAGTGCATGTACTGTCCCCGGCTCTCACAACCTGACAGCTGCATAGAAATACATAAAGCTGTCAAGCTAAGGTCAGGAGAGCTGCCAGCCAGTACATGCACTGCGGTCTGATCTCGGTCTGATTTATATGGCCGTCTGACTGCACCCTTATTTGCAGATTTTCCCAATCGAAATGAATAAGAAACAGAAAATTTTTCATCTATTTATTTATTTATTTATAAATTTATATTTAAACATGACATACTATTAAAGGGACTCTGTCACCTGAATTTGGAGGGAACAATTTTCAGCCATAGGGGTGGGGTTTTTGGGTGTTTGATTCACCCTTTCCTTACCCGCTAGCTGCATGCTGGCTGCAATATTGGATTGAAGTTCATTCTCTGTCCTCCATAGTACATGCCTGCGTAAGGCAATCTTGCCTTACGCAGGCTTGTACTATGGAGGACAGAGAATGAACTTCAATCCAATATTGCAGCCAGCATGCAGCCAGTGGGTAAGGAAAGGGTGAATCAAACACCCGAAAACCCCGCCTCTATGGCTGAAAATTGTTCCCTCCAAATTCAGGTGACAGAGTCCCTTTAAGTAGAGACAAAATCCACAACTGGCAAAAAACGCTATTAAAACGCAAGCAAAAAATACTCACTAAAACTGTAGTAAAAAATGTGAGTAGTTTAATTTAGCTAATTGGTGCGGAAATGCCGTGGAGAAGCTACAGCATAAAAAATGGACCTTTAAATGCATGAGTTAAAGAGGTTGTCCTCTTTCGTAAAAAAAAAAAACAAGCCATGCTTTACTCACCTTTCCCGGATCCACCACCGCTCCTAGTTGTCTGATATTGGCTGTATGTCATATTGAAAGCATGGCAGCCAAACACTGAGAGAGCTCTGCCCAAGTAGACGGAATGCCTCGCTCTGAGCCGATTAGCTCAGTGAATGGCTGCCACATTGCCAACATGATGACAGCGCTGCAACCATGCAACCAATATCAGACACTGGAAGTCGCGGTGGAGAGTCAGCACTGGACCCCGGGAAGATGCTTAAAGGGAAGGTGCCGCAATTTATTTTTTGTATTAAAAATTATTGTTCATATAAACAATTATTTTTAATACAAAATTAATTGTTTTAACTTTAATATATTTTTGATTACGAATTATTTTTTCAGCCACTGGGCGCCGCCATTTTGCTGTGCAGGAGTGTAAGAGTCCCAGCACGACCATGTCCATTTTGTGGTGTGCTGTGTGTGTCACGTGTTTCACCCACCTGTGGGTCAGAATCCTTCACAACATACAGGGCTCCAATCCGTCGCAAACACAAACAAATGTCCTCAAAGTCCGAGTTAAGTTTCAATAAAACTTTGCTTTACTCGTGCATCTTCATAACAGTTACAGTCCATCCATTTTCTCAATACATGAGTAATCCATCTCCTGCGTTTTCCCTGGTCTGCTTCCTCAGCTTTTCTTCCTGCACCATGGCTCCCAGGCCTGCAGCTTCCTGAACCATCGAGCTAGCTGATACTGAGTGCTCCCCATCCACTTTCCCCATCTTGGGTGAAAATTCAGGTTGCCTCTGCAATTCCTGTTCGGACCATAAGTCCCGGACGTCACGGGAGGTAACCCACAGACTAGCCACTGATTCTTCCAGGCTGCCTCACTCTCTTAACTCTACACTGTTGCTCTGTTCAGCTTTCTGTCACAACTCCTTCTAGAACAATTCTCCTCACACACTTGCTCTAGCTCCTCCCACTACCTGAAAATTACCTCAGGAAGGCACTCTCCCTGCCACTACACTCGCTCTGCCCCTTTCTCAACTGTCACTACTCTGACTGAAACCAGTTCTCAACACAATCTAATCTCCACCTCTACAGCGCCCCATTAACACTAACCTGTAACTACACTGCCATAACCCTTACCAATGATGACCTACCACTGCCACTGACTGTCCCTATTCCTGTCCCTAACACACAGATATCAGAACAGTGTCAGCCATTATCATACTTAACCCCTTAGTGACAGAGCCAATTTGGTACTTAATGACCGAGCCAATTTTTACAATTCTGACCAGTGTCACTTTAAGAGGTTATAACTCTGGAACGCTTTATCGGATCCCACTGATTCTGAGATTGTTTTTTCGTGACATATTGTACTTCAAGATAGTGGTAACATTTCTTCGATATTACTTGCGATTATTTATGAAAAAAATGGAAATATGGCGAAAATTTTTAAAATTTTGCAATTTTCAAACTTTGTATTTTTATGCCCTTAAATCCGAGAGATATGTCACAAAAAATAGTTAATAAATAACATTTGCCACATGTCTACTTTACATTAGCACAATATTGGAAACAATTTTTTTTTTTGTTAGGGAGTTATAAGGGTTAAAAGTTGACCAGCAATTTCTCATTTTTACAACACCATTTTGTTTTAGGGACCACATCTCATTTGAAGTCATTTTGAGGGGTCTATATGATAGAAAATAACCAAGTGTGACACCATTCTAAAAACTGCATCCCTCAAGCTGCTCAAAACCACATTCAAGAAGTTTATTAACCCTTTACGTACTTCACAGGAACTGAAACAATGTGGAAGAAAAAAATGAACATTTAACTTTTTTTTGCAAACATTTTACTTCAGAACCATTTTTTTTTATTTTCACAAGTGTAAAAACAGAAATTTAACCACAAATTTTGTTGTGCAATTTTTCCTGAGTACGCCGATACCCAATATGTGGAGGTAAACCACTGTTTGGGCGCACCGCAGAGCTTGGAAGTGAAGGAGCACCGTTTGACTGTTTCAATGCAGAATTGGCTGGAATTGAGATCAGACGCCATATCGCGTTTCGGGAGCCCCTAATGTGCCTAAACAGTGGAAACCCCCCACAAGTGATACCATTTTGGAAACTAGACCCCTTAAGGAACTTATCTAGATGTGTGGTGAGCACTTTGAACCCCCAAGTGCTTCACAGAAGTTTATAACGTAGAGCCGTGAAAATAAAAAATCGCATTTGTTTTCACCAAAATGATTTTTTCGCCCACAAATTCTTATTTTCACAAGGGTAACAGGAGAAATTAGACCACAAAAGTTGTTGTGCAATTTCTCCTGAGTACGTCAATACCCCATATGTGCGGGTAAACCACTGTTTGGGCGCACCGCAGAGCTTGGAAGAGAAGGAGTGTCGTTTTACTTTTTCAATGTAGAATTGGCTGGAATTGAGATCGGACGCCATGTCACGTTTGGAGAGCCGCTGATGTGCCTAAACAGTGGAGACCCCCCACAAATGACACCATTTTGGAAACTAGACCCCTTAAGGAACTTATCTAGATGTGTAGTGAGCACTTTAAACCCCCAGGTGCTTCACAGAAGTTTATAACGTAGAGCCGTGAAAATAAAAAAATCGCATTTTTTCTACAAAAATGATCTTTTTGCCTCCAAATTTTTATTTTACCAAGGGTAACAGGAGAAAATGGACCCCAGAAGCTGTTGTACAATTTGTCTTGAGTACGCCGACACCCCATATGTGGGGGTAAACCACTGTTTGGGTGCATGGCTGAGCTCGGAAGCAAAGGAGCGCCATTTGACTTTTCAATGCAAAATTGACTGGAATTGAGATCGGACGCCATGTCGCGTTTGGAGAGCCCCTGATGTGCCTAAACAGTAGAAACCCCCCAAAAGTGACCCCATTTTGGAAACTAGACCCCCCATGGAACTTATCTAGATGTGTAGTGAGAACTTTGAATGCCCAAGTGCATCACAGAAGTTTATAATGCAGAGTCGTGAAAATAAAAAATATATTTTTTTTAACAATAAAGATTTTTTAGCCCCCAAGTTTTTATTTTCACAAGGGTAACAAGAGAAATTGGACCCCAAAAGTTGTTGTCCAATTTGTCCTGAGTATGCTGGTACCCCATATGTGGGGGTAAACCACTGCTTGGGCGCACGGCAGAGCTCGGAAGGGAAGGAGCGCCATTTTGGAATGCAGACTTTGATAGAATTGTCTGCGGGTGTTATGTTGCGTTTGCAGACCCCTAATGTACCTAAACAGTAGAAACTACCAACAAGTGACCCCATTTTGAAAAATAGACCCCCCAAGGAACTTATCTAGATATGTGGTGAGAACTTTGAATGCCCAAGTGCTTCACAGAAGTTTATAATGCATAGTAGTGAAAATAAAAAATATTTTTTTTTCCCACAAAAAAGATTTTTTTAGCCCCCTAATTTTTATTTTCACAAGGATAACAAGAGAAATTGGACCCCAAAAGTTGTTGTCCAATTTGTCCTGAGTATGCTGGTACCCAATATGTGGGGGTAAACCACTGTTTAAGCGCACGACAGGGCTCGGAAGAGAAGGAGCGCCATTTTGGAATTCAGACTTTGATAGAATTGTCTGTGGGTGTTATGTTGCGTTTGCAGAGCCCCTGATGTACCTAAACAGTAGAAACCCCCCACAAGTGACCAAATTTTGGAAACTAGACCCCCTAAGGAACTTATCTAGATATGTGGTGAGAACTTTGAATGCCCAAGTGCTTCACAGAAGTTTATAATGCATAGTAGTGAAAATAAAAAATATTTTTTTTTCCCACAAAAAAGATTTTTAGCCCCCAAGTTTTTATTTTCACAAGGGTAACAGGAGAAATTGGACCCCAAAAGTTGTTGTCCAATTTATCCCGAGTACGCTGATGCCCCATATGTGGGGGTAAACCACTGTTTGGGCGCACGGCAGAGCTCAGAAGGGAGGGAGCACCATTTGACTTTTTTAGCGCAAAATTGGCTGTCGTGTTTGGAGACCCCCCTGATGTACCTAAACAGTGGAAACCCCCAAATTATAACTCCAACCCTAACTCCAACACACCCCTAACCCTAATCTTAACCCGATCCATAATCTTAATCACAACCCTAACGATAATCACAACCCTAACCCCAAAACAGCCCTAATCTCAACCCTAACCATAACCCTAATCAAAACCCTAAATCCAACACACCCCTAACCCTAATAGCAAACGTAACCCTAATCCCAACCCTAATCCAAACCCTAATCCCAACTCTAACCCTAACTTTAGCCCCAACCCTAACCCTAACTTTAGCCCCAACCCTAACCATAACTTTAGCCCCGTCGTCACAAAAAAAGTTCAATGTAACCTTTTTTTTGTACGTCGCGTCCGCCATTTCCGCGCATGCGTGGCCGTAACTCTGCCCCCTCCTCCCCAGGACATAGACTGGGCAGCGGATGCGTTGAAAAACTGCATCCGCTGCCCACGTTGTGCACAATTTTCACAACGTGCGTCGGTACGTCGGGCCGACGCATTGCGACCGCCCCGTACCGACGCAAGTGTGATAGAAGCCTAAGGCTACTTTTACACTAGCGTCGTACTCGGCCCATCGCAGTGTGCCGGGCCGACGTACCGACGCTAGCGTTGTAAGCGCCGCACAACGGGTGCAGCGGATGCTGTTTTTTCAACGCATCCGCTGCCCCATTGTGAGGGGAGGCGGGGGCGGAGTTCCGGCCGCGCATGCGCGGTCGGAAATGGCGGACACGTCGCACAAAAAAGTTACATGTAGCTTTTTTTGTGCCGACGGTCCGCCAAAGCACGACGCATCCGTCGCACGACGGATGCGACATGTGGCAATCCGTCGCAATGCGTCGCTAATGCAAGCCAATGGAGAAAAAACGCATCCTGCAAGCACTTTTGCAGGATGCGTTTTTTCTCCGACGCATTGCGACGGAAGCCAAAAAACGCTAGTGTGAAAGTAGCCTAACCCTAACCCTAGCCCTAACCCTAACCCTAAATTTAGCCCCAACCCTAGCCCTAACCCTAACTCTAGCCCTAACCCTAGCCCTAACCCTAACTCTAACCCTATCCCTAACCCTAACCCTAACTCTAGCCCTAACCCTAGCCCTAACCCTAACTCTAACCCTAACCCTAACTCTAACCCTAACCCTAACCCTAACCCTAATTTTAGCCCTAACTCGTCTTCTCCTGCCGGCCGGCAGATGGCAGCAGATGGCGGGCGCACTGCGCATGCGCCTGCCATAAGGAAAAAGCCGGCTGGCAGGAGAAGACAGAAGAGGACCCAGGGACACCGGGTGAGTATGTTAGGGTCCCCGAATCCCCCTATTTCTCTGTCCTCTGATGTGTGATCACATCAGAGGACAGAGAAATACAGATCGCTTTTTTTTTTTTTTTTGCGGTCACCGGTAAACTGTTAATTACCGGCGATCGCAAAACAGGGGTCGGTGCAAACCGACCCCGATCATGTTCTTTGGGGTCTCGGCTACCCCCGGCAGCCGAGACCCCAAAGATCTTACGGGTGCCGGGCGGCGGGCGTACTGCGCGTGCGCCCGCCATTTTTTCCCGGAAAAAAGATGGCGGCGCCCATGGGGACCCACGAGGAGCACCGGGGGAGGTAGGTAAGTATCGGGGGGCTATTGGGGGCCATCGGGGACCCTATTTCTCTGTCCTCCGATGTGCGATCACATCGGAGGACAGAGAAATTAAACGGCACATCGCGTTTTTTTTTTTTTGTTGCGACCGCCGGTAAACGGTTAATTACCGGCGATCGCAACTCGGGGGTCGGTAAAAAACCCCCAAATCATGTTCTCTGGGGTCTCGGCTACCCTCGGCAACCGAGACCCCAGAGAAAATCTGACTCTGGGGGGCGCTATTCACTTTTTCCACAGCGCCGTTAATTAACGGCGCTGTGGTTTAAGTACCCTTAGCGGCCGCTGTTAAAAGGCGTATCGGCGGTCGTTAAGGGGTTAACAGTGTCAACTATCATAAACTACACAGGGCACACAGCAAACACAAAAAGCACCCAACCTCATCAGGTAGGCATGCACAGGAATGCAGGGCTCAAACCAGCCGCCTGCATACAACATTTTACTAAATTATAAATAAATAATAATATTTTTTAAGAAAATGTAAACATTAATTATTTACATTTTTTCAATTGCTGGAAAAAAGGAAAAAAAAAAAAATTTATGGCACCTTCCCTTTAAAGCACGGTTTGTTTGCTTTATAACAAGCTACACCAGGGAGAGGGACTTTTTATAAGGGGATAACTTTTTATAAATTTCAGTCAGATCGCAGATCTAAGAGCTTGGACCATTGTCTAATTGAAAGTTCTATGGTGCCACATGGGGCACCAGAGCCCCAACAGTCATAGATAGAGATTTCCTTCACTGGATATTCCAACATGGTTTACATGCTTCTATATTGAATTATTTCAACTGTCCCACTGATAGGAACAAGTTTATCATTTTACTGAGGAAAACATCAAGTGAGTTGTCACACATGCAAAGAAATTACTTATCATTTATAGAAGCGAGGAAAAGGGCAGATATGGGAAAATTAGAAATACAGGGAATGATCCAGCAAATTGGCCATAAAGATAGAGAATCAATCATGTGAAGAAGAGATAAGCTGAAGTTAGTCAGTCTCAAATTGATCCTTTCTGTAACCGCATGAATGGAATTGAACAGAAAACTGTTAAGATAATTTAAATAGAGATTAGAAAGAAATGGCATAGCGTTGTAATGTGCAAATGGGCAAAGATAACTGCAAAGAAAATATGATAGCATAATGAAAAGTTCAGGAACTCTGCCTTTTTTCATTGCAAACACTGACACTAAAACTAAAAATACGCAGAAAATAAAAGTCAGCCAATGATCTTAAATGTATGGGACCTACAGTGGCATAGCATGAAGCTTGTGGGCCTCAATGAAAAATATCCAGCAAAGACCCAAACTATCACCAGTCTTTAATAGTATTGGTCTTCTCATATGGGCAAAAAAATGTTGGCAACTTGTTTACACTTAATTGTGAAACGAGTGTTTTTAAGAACTCTAGATAACATTGTATGATCCTATTCCTGAAACTCAGATGTTAACCTCTTACCATTCAACACTGATGACATTTTGCCACTTGGTATGGGTACTCTTTTTCTAAGGCTAGGGGCACACCGCTGTATTTACAGTTATCTGAATGGAAAAATCGGTCCGATTATGCTAAACACACTCTGATGACTTTCTGATCAGAGTGTGATACGATTCTCTCAGATGAGGAGACATGGAAAATAAATGTCTCCATCTTCTGTATTCTGTCAATCTGTGAAAACCGCACCGTACTCAGATGTCAACCGAGTGCGGTCCAATGTTTTCCATGGACTTATTAACTTGCATGGGAGTGGTTGATCCAAATATCGGATGCTAATGGTGCCTGCTGCGATTTTTTCCTCAGATAAAATCATACAAGTGCAAGACCCCATAGAAGAACATTGGTCCGGGTGTGATCTGATAGTTTGTCACATCGAATGAGATTGAAAATAGAGTCACATGCAAGAGACCTTAGCCCACAAGTTCCATGAGAAGGAACGGCACCATCTGTAAAATTAAGAAAGAATTCATGCATATTTTGATTTGTGTAAATATGAGAATAAAATATCATTATTGAGTTGAGATATTGTGCTCAGTAAGCTTCTTGACAGTAAAGTGTAATTTTCTGTCTTAATTTCAAAGTAACACTTCAGTCTTAATGACACATATTTGCTTACAACGTCTTTATCCTTGCTACTCGTGCAAAGAGAATGGCATTTCACTTGTGCAGATATATTTGATCGGACTTTAATTAAAAGGTAACTGTGCAGAAAACAGAGTGATAAAAGAGACACGAGTCTATTTGGTTTGATTTCCTGTCATTCTGTACAATAGATTAGAGGGGCCAAGGCTTATCTGAAAAACACCAAATAATCACATACATACACACACAGCCACTCAAACAAATGAGAACCTGTCTTTTTAAGGGCACTAAATTGATTTTGCGAAGTTTAAAGTAGCCATTAGATGGAATGTAAACATGGATTTTCTCTGATAGAGTAGCAGTTGTATATAACAGCATAACCATAGCCTGTACCATTCTCATGACGGAAACTTGGGGTTGTAAAGCGCTACTTTGGATTGCTCTATACCTCTAGGAAGAACACACTATTTTACTGTGACACTTGTTCTGCTCCATGCATGCAGCTTGTTAAAAAGGAAAAAAAATAAGTTAAAATTTCTTAAGCAATGTAAACTCTATATGAAATAATTTCTTTCGACCTGTTTGTAAAAAAAAAATTGATGAATATCACTCTTTAGATATGATCAACTGAAAATGTGTTCATGGCTTGGCAGATGTAGATGTTAGCAAAGTTGTGACCAATTGCAATCATACACTTTATGAATCCTTGGTCTACCATTAAAGGGGTTGTCTGTTTTCTACTGGTTGGGGATCTCCCTGGGATGGATGATTGAGGAACTGTTACATACTCTATTACATATTTTGTTGATCAGTTGTGTGGAGACACGGGGGGTCGCAGGGCAGGCAACCCAGTCTGCTTGCTGAAACTGCATGGACCAGGGATTGTCCCACCAAACTCCCACTCTTCCTTTAATGTGGGCATAACGCTACTCAGACAACACAGGGTGAGGGTAAAAGTCTTGGCAGAATCTCTGGCTGTCTCCCTCCCTGTCTCTGCATGTAAAGTATTTTTTTACTTCATTCAGTATTTCCTGAGTAAGAATGGAGATGAGATCAAGTAGCATTACTTGAATGTTTTATCTTAGTTTTTCCTCTTGTTTTCGAAGTCAACAAACTATCTGGCCTACACAATGCATATTTAACATATCAGTAAACATCACCAGTCATCAAGAGCACAATATGTTATATCAACTGTCAGCTTACAAGTCAATATTACAGTCTTACACAAGCAAAAGTCTATTTTCTTGACCAAACAGAGATTAACACTTAAATTCAAAAGTCAACATATAGTTAACAGTCTATTCTTCCTGGCTTGCTAAAAATAATCGGTCTGGTTAATTAATGTTATGGAACTGCAACACAGGACTAAGGTAGAAGGGGGAAAACTGACCCTGCACTATGACTAGGCTGATACCCTACAATGGAGTGGGCAACCCATTCCTTGCGAATACACCCACCGACGTTCCTAGGTTAATCTCAAGCAAAGACCTATAAATAGGGGGAAGGGGATCCCTGAACGATATAAGAACTGGGTAAAAAAACGGGTCACCTCCTAATAGAAGGCACAGAGAAGGTTGCAGAAACCAACTGAAAACAAAAACTAGACTAGCAGAACCAGAGGTCCCTGAACTGCACAAATTATACACACGGAAGACAAAGCAAAGCACCAAGCTAGAACTCAAGCAGATTAACACTGTTGTCCAGCAAGGACTGGGAGGCAGGCGCTGGTTAATAAAGAGTTGTAAAAACACCTGACTCAAGACCAACCCAGCACCAGAGGAAAAAGACCAACAGCCAGAACACCACAAGAAAATGGCGGAAACTAAGCAGATTCTAACAATTAAGATACAATGCTGAGTCTTCACAAGTTGGCTATAAAGTCCCAGGAATTTTTCTTATTTGTCATATGTGCTACTCTGAATGATTTTGATTGCAACAAATTCATCATTTTTTGGCCTCAGTCAAACAAAAGTATTGATATCTAAATTCTAAATCCATTTTGAGCACATATGTCTTCAAAAGCATTATGGAAATAAAACCACTCTATAAATCATTTATTTCTCCTTTAAATAAACTCTTAGGGTATGTGCACACGATGCAGATTTAGTGCAGAATTGGTGCAGATCTGCAGCAGAAACGCTGCAGAACTGCACTGTGATTTACAGTACAATGTAAATCAATGTGAAAAAAAAAGCTGTGCACATGGTGCAGAAAAATCTGCGCAGAAACGCTGCAGATTTCAAAGAAGTGCATGTCACTTCTTTTGTGCAGTTCTGCAGCGTTTCTGCACCCCTCCATTATAGAAATAGAATCTGCACAAAAAACGCACAAAAAATGCACTAAAAACGCACAAAAAACGCATAAAAAACGCACCTGCGGATTCTGCCAGGAGATGCAGATTTAGTGCAGAAAATTCTGCACCACATTTCCTACGTGTGCACATAGCCTTGTACATGCTCCACTGGGTGGAGATTGGCAAGATATGGCCAAAGCTAATTCCCCTTGAGATGATACTTCATACCTCAGAGCCTGGCATGGATTTTTCCAGGATCCTTGCTCGTTTGATTTAAAGGTTGTGGGGATGAAAGTTAGCTATTACAGATATGGTGGTCATGTCCTAAGGTGCAATACTTTTGGATTCATTTTTATGAATTTATATAGAGAGTCACCTATGTCTCCCTTATTCAATCTACTTGGGAGTTATTACTGAACAGATCTATACCTGATGTCCAAAAACATATGATGAAACTAAACTCCTATACGTTCCTTACTGCCAAAATTGCTATTCCAGAAGCTTGGAGGACTTCTTAGATTAACATTTGAGATTTGGTGAATGATTCCACCCCCTCAATTAGCATATATGTTTTCCTCCCCCTGTATTTATTGAATGTGCTTGCTTAACTAGAGCTGCTGCAGCCTGAATTCATGCATGATAAATACTGTATATATATACAGTATATTTATATATATATATATATATATATATATATATATATATATATATACACTCATCGGCCACTTTATTAGGTACACCTGTCCAACTTCTTGTTAACACTTAATTTCTAATCAGCCAATCACATGGCGGCAACTCAGTGCATGTAGACATGGTCAAGACAATCTCCTGCAGTTCAAACCGAGCATCAGTATGGGGAAGAAAGGTGATTTGAGTACCTTTGAACGTGGCATGGTTGTTGGTGCCAGAAGGGCTGGTCTGAGTATTTCAGAAACTGCTGATCTACTGGGATTTTCACGCACAACCATCTCTAGGGTTTACAGAGAATGGTCCGAAAAAGAAAAAAAATCCAGTGAGCGGCAGTTCTGTGGGCGGATATGCCTTGTTGATGCCAGAGGTCAGAGGAGAATGGGCAGACTGGTTCGAGCTGATAGAAAGGCAACAGTGACTCAAATCGCCACCCGTTACAACCAAGGTAGGCCTAAGAGCATCTCTGAACGCACAGTGCGTCGAACTTTGAGGCAGATGGGCTACAGCAGCAGAAGACCACACCGGGTACCACTCCTTTCAGCTAAGAACAGGAAACGGAGGCTACAATTTGTACAAGCTCATCGAAATTGGACAGTAGAAGATTGGAAAAACGTTGCTTGGTCTGATGAGTCTCGATTTCTGCTGCGACATTCGGATGGTAGGGTCAGAATTTGGCGTAAACAACATGAAAGCATGGATCCATCCTGCCTTGTATGGAGCATCTTTGGGATGTGCAGCCGACAAATCTGCGGCAACTGTGTGATGCCATCATGTCAATATGGACCAAAATCTCTGAGGAATGCTTCCAGCACCTTGTTGAATCTATGCCACGAAGAATTGAGGCAGTTCTGAAGGCAAAAGGGGGTCCAACCCGTTACTAGCATGGTGTACCTAATAAAGTGGCCGGTGAGTGTATATCCTCAACATGGTCCAGTATTTGGTGCTTCTTAAAAAGAGTTTGCACAGCACATCTTGTAACCCCAATATGCTTTGAAATCTTTGACCGGGAGACACCTTGCCGATGCAGTATAACTACCTTTGTCTTGTTTCTGTTCTCAGTCTAGCCATGGTGTATGACCTGACACAATAAAATGTCTTCTACATTCTCACCCTTTATTGCAATGTATTGCTGTTAATTACCTTGTTTTTTCACTTCTATACAGCTGTTTCCATCTCACTTAAGAATTGTGTTTCAACTTACATATGAAAATGACGATCGTTATCAACTGTTTAATATAATTGGTTACTCATAAACGTGACTAAAATCCCACAAAATCCCTGACTGTGTACTTGAACATTTGTTTTTGTACACTAGATAAAGACACTGCTACAGAGTTGAAATGTGTTGTGAATAAAAAACCTTATTCTTATCATTTCTGAAGAATTGATTTACTCCCGCAGTGCAGCCCTCCTACGTGTTCATCCAACTGGATCCAAGTGTACTTAAAAGCATGGCTGATGTCTTGAAGGCAAAAGGGGGTCATGCCATTTATTGATTTCATTTAGTTTTCTCTTTTGTTCATTCACTTTTATTAATTGATAAAAATAAACTATTAAAAGCGTTCTTACTTTGCCACATTTTTTCCACAGCTACCTAAAACTTTTGCACAGTGCTGTATATATAAAACTGATTAAGGCTTTCTGAAAAATGCAGTAGTTGGAAATAGCATGTAATACCATTAAGATATTCATGTGACAAATATTTCAGCAACACAATGTTTGTAGTATTAATTTAAAATATCATGAAGGCGCTGCCTCCTTCGTTTCTGGTTTTGACATGAAGAGGAGCTAGAAGGCCTCTGCCTAAGGGCTGGATAAGATAAATGAATAATAAGTAGTAATCCCATCAATCCTGGCTCTTTTTGTGGGCGGCAGATAAACTTTGAAATAAGGAATTCATCCTGAGACATTCAGCAGGGAGTCTTTAGGCCTCAGTGTCTAAGCGTAAGATGGGGAATGAGCCAGCAGGAGATCAATAAATATATAGAAAGTTTGTTTGGGTTGTAAATGAACCTCAGGGCTAAATTTACAATGGACGGGAATTATACTGGTTAATAATATTAGCTGAATTATGAACGCTGAAGTATTTGACATTCTTATGCACTTCAACTTCATTTGGGAAAAATGCTTAAAACTCACTGGGACATTTTATGCAGAAAATAATTCTCAACATACACTTCTGGTTTACATAATTTATGTCCAATTTTTAATACCTTGGTTAACAAATCTTTAGGCAAAAATCTAAATTTAAAATATTAGGCTCATAATTTTCTTAGTAAGTAGCTCTAGGCTCTATATTATACCCAGAATACATATTTTAAAGTGTAATTTTGGCTTGATCAAAGTTTACATTCTGATCGTATAATGTCTACCTATACCAATGTTTCCTCATTAAGCAGAACCTAAGATAAAAACAAAATGAGCAAATACTCTGCAGTGAGTAAATAATAATATATGTACGTAACATAGGGTACTTAGTTAACATAGCTTTGATAAAAAAAAGCGTAAAAGCCATCCTATGACGACAAGGTGTACCCCACTCAGAACAGTACATAACGATTGTAGTTCACATTTCTATCAGCAGACATAAAAATATATAAGGGTAGAGTAGGACGAGGCTCCAACTTTTCAGACACCGGCCTGTGGAAAGCTATATAAACAAAATGAACAGCCCAAGGAAGGGGTGCCATGTGACTGTTTTTACAAAGTGCAAAAAATAAACCAAAACCTGAAAATATTAAGCCAGAGCATATGCTGGTATAAGTGCAATGCATAGGTGTGCATCCACACTGTGTTTTTTAACCCCTTAATGACCGCTGATACGCCTTTTAACGGTGGCAGTTAAGGCGCCTTATTCATTAGCGCCGCTTTTTAACAGCGCTGAGAAATTAGTGTTTAGCGCCCCCCAGTGTCGGAAAATCTCCAGGGTCTCAGGACCCCGGAGAACATGATTCAGGTTTGATTTTACCATCCCCGATCTCGTGAACACCGTCATTCACCGACTAATGGCAATAGTAAAAAAAAGAGGTCAGATTTTCAATTCATTTCTGTCTCCTCTTATATGATCTAGCATACCAGAAGAGAGAAATGGGGTCCCATGAGCCTCCCCAGTACCTTAGCCATTCCTGGACCCTCCGGCTCCATCCCCCAACTCTTTGCGTCTTCTTCCTGCAAGAAAATGGCAGGTGCATGTGCAGTGCACCCGCCGAGATCTGCCAGCCGGTAACCGGAAGCAATAGGAGATTAGACCCTATCACAGTGATCAAAATAAAAAAAATCATTCCAGCCAATTTTGCATTCAAAAAGTCAAATGTTGCTTCGTCCCTTCTGACCCTGCCATGCGCCCAAACAGTGGCTTTCCCCCACAATACGGGGTACCTGCATATTCACGAGAAATTACACATCAAATTTTATGGTTCATTTTCCCCTGATACCCTTGTGAACTAAAAGAAAGTTTGGGTCTAAAGTAATTTTTTTGTGAAAAAAGTTAAATGTTTATTTTTTCTTTCCACATTGCTTTATTCCACCTGAAGGGTTAATAAACTTGAATGTGGTTTTGAGTACCTTAAGGGGTGCAGTTTTTAGAATGGTGTCACTTTGGGGCATTTTCTGTCATATTGACCTCCCAAACTCATTTCAAATGTGAGGTGGTCCCTAAAAAATGGTTTTACAAATTTTGTTGGAAAAATGACAAATGGCTGGTCAACTTTTAACCCTCATAATGTCCTAACAAAAAAAGTTTCCAAAATTGTGCTAATGTAAAGTTGAAATGTGGGAACTGTTATTTATTAACTATTTTGTGTGACAGGGGACTCTGATCTAAGGGTACAAAAATTAAAAGTTTAAAAATTGCACAATTTTCAAATTGTTTGCCAAATTTTCATTTTTTTCCTAAATAAACGCAAGTCATATCAAATAAGTTTTACCACTAAGATGAAGTACAATAAGTCACTAGAAAACAATCTCAGAATCAGTGGAATCCGTTGAAGCGTTCCAGAGTTATAACCTCTCAAAATGACAGTGGTCATAATTGTAGAAATTGGCTTGATCATTAAGGACAAAATTGGCTCAGTCACTAAGGGATTAACATGCTCTGCCTTAAATGTTTTAGATTAAGGTTTCTTTATTAGCTATAAGGCAGGTGTCAGACCTGCAGTTATGAGGCTTGAAAAGCTAAAAACTAATAAATATGAAAGAGTAGATCCTGTATAATCCTATGTGGTTTGTTAGACCAAGGACACAAGATTTCTTCTACAACTATTCTATTTACCGCTTTTCTAAACTTGACAGGCAAACTTCAGATGATCATTTTTTGATTTGTCATTCATAGTAAGTCTGCAAAAATTGTTATTCTGGTGACAACAGCAACATCAAATCTCTGATTAAAGGAGCTATGTAACATGTTCAACTTCTACTGATGGGTGACCATCTGTCATTTAACTATAATTGCTTACCAAGTATTGATAACTACCTAACCAAATCAACCTACAATAATCCAAACATTGTATTTTTAGAGATATCTGACTGTTTGACAAAGTCTTTGTTTTTCAAGTTTCCAACATCATAAATAATAGTTGAAAGATTACTAGTATGTGGACAGTTTTAGAACTATATAGCTTAAGTTGAAGGGTCTATGTATGTAAATTTTCAAAAGGAGAGTATATTCTGTCACTCAACAGCAACAGAAAAGGGACAATGGTTTGACAAAAGTAACACTTGCCTGGGGTGTCATCCAAATTTAGCTCAGGGTGTATGCAATTTGTTTAAAAAGGAAAACAAGCTCTGTAAATTATTTTTCCTAAAATCACACTCTTCTGTGCAGCTTGTAATGCAGCTCTGATGCGGAGATGAGTACTCCCGCTGCACTAAAAAGAATTTGGTTAGCTCTCATTGGTTAGAAAGCAAAGCCTATCACAAACTGTTACTTGTTTCAGACATTTGCTTTAACCTATCAGGCACTTCTCTAGTTCAGAGGTCATAAGCCTGCCTTCAGCTGGAGGAGCATATCTACTGTGGGGCATAATGTATGGGAGATGAATAAGTTTACACAATGTATTCAGGTTTGTTAACATTGTTTTTTTTTTCTGAACAACATTTCAAAAAATCACAGACATCCAACAGCTTTTATGGACACTTTGAAAATCCATAATTGATCATTCAGATTGTAATGGATGCATGTCTGCTGCTTAGAATACTTATTTGAACACATTAGCACCAATTATTGTGAACTGCAAAATGATAATTACCATTAAAATAATCTGTACTTCTCCCCTCAGCTTAATAAAAATCACTGACACATCAATTTTCTCATGAATATTGGAAAATAGTGCCCTATTTTTATAGACTGACCAGGAATTTCTGGAAGATTGGCATCCATAATTATATTTTTCTCCATTCATCTAATAAAAGCAGCTGGATGAAGGCTTTTAAAACTACAGACCACCATAGATTTCAAATGTTGAGTCATTATTAGTGTTGAGCGAATTTCTTCAGGTCCCCGCTTATTCGGCAAGTCATAGCGCTTACCAAATAAGCTGCATAGGGAACCCAGATACATGGCGCACACGGGCTTTCCATGTATGTGCTGTGACAGTGACACAGCTGCGACACATGCTGCTGCAGCGCAAGATCAGCCTATCAGCCGGCGCGCTCCATGTATCCGGGTTCCCTCTGCAGCTTGTTCAGTAAGTGCTATAGCTTGACGAATAAGCGAGATCCCAAAAAAATTTGCTCCACTCTAGTCCTTATCAGTGAAAAATTCTAGTGGAAACTTGCAGCCTCTTAAGAATTTATTTGTGCACATATAAAGGAAACTGTTGAGCTCCATTCTCCAGCTTGCCTTCCTAACCCATACAACCCTTACAGCTGCTGATTTGGTGAGTCAGTGTGTGCAGTGTTTGCATGTTTGTGCAATGGGTGTGTATGAGTGCTGTCCATGCACATATGCAGGTTGTGCATTTAGACTGTGTACCATGGGCGTAGCCAGGATCAAAACTAGGGGGGGCAAGCCATGGTCGTTCAGGTTGCTAAATTTTAGAATGGGGGCTGTATATGATATGGGAGCCCTATGGGGCTGTATATACATACAGACCCCCAGTTGGATATTTAGTACAAATAATTAATTATACCACATTAGAAGTGACGCAGCTGAAAGTACCTGGGATCTTGTAGCCCTGATGTGAATTGGGGATCTTTATCTTTTCCGTGGTCATTATAATTGGACAGGTTTTACATTTTTTCTGGTTGCAGGGAAAGGTTCCTGCAGCTGTTGGAGAGGACAGGGAGCTTCTGACAATGATGATTCTTAGATGTAGGGGTCTGGAAAAATGGATTGTAAGCGGGCATCTTTTTGTAGTAAAGGTTGTAATTTCCATGCAGCTCCCCTTAGCACCTCCAGATTTGGATTGTAGCTGACTACTAGAGGCACCCGATTAGTTTCTTCTTCAGCTTTGTAATGTAGCAGGTGATTCCTTGATATTCTAGTTGCTCTTGTAATTTGGTTTTGAATTGTTCTTGGATGGTAGCCCTGATTCAAAAAGGTCTTTCTGAGGCGATCAAGGTGTTCATCCCTATCCATGGTGTTGGAATATTTTCGATTGTATCTGATGGCTTGGCTGTAGACAATAGAGTTGTTTATGTGTTTTAGATGGAAACTGTCACATTTAAGGTATGTTGGATGGTCGATTGGCTTCTGATACAAGGATGTCTCTTTTTCATTGCTCTGCAGCTTAATGATGGTGTCCAAAAAGTTAATTTCAGTGCTGGAGTAGTTGAGTGTAATAGTCCTGTGTAGGATCCGATTCCAATTTTTTGTAGTAGCGTATGTCCATAAGTTGTCTGTTTGCTTCTTTATGTAGTCTGATGTGTTCATCATGACTATTTGCATCTCCCTTGTCAGCAGGTTTAATGATGATTTCTTTGTTGGTTTTCAAAGACTCTATGGCCTTTCTCTCCTGGGCACTGATGTTGGATGCTTGTCTCTTGTTAATATCTATGATGGTGGATTTTATCAAATGTCTGAAGGAGTCTATATATTTATCCAAATGAGGGTTGCATCCAGGTGGAGGTGTCCAGTTTGACCTTTTCTTGGTTGTTAGGATCCCTTTTCCTTCAGTCCGAGTGTTTTCTGAATCTTCTGTATCATTGAAATATTCTCTCAGCCACAGTCTCCTAAAAAAATGTTCCATATCACTGCAGAGTTCAGTTTTATCCAGGGCCTTAGTAGGACAAAATGAGAGTCCTCTGGAAGACACAGCCAGCTCCAATTTGTTGGTTTATAATCTGAGAGATTAATGACACAGTTAGATGCTTTTGTATATGGAATGGAGTGGTTGTCCAAGTTGTCAGGTTTTGGCTTTGTTTTGTATCTGTTTGTATAGAGTCCTGAATTGAGGCACAATCTGTGTAGTTTCTTTTCCTTATTATGAATCAGAAAGGTCCGTAATTTGTTGTGGTATTGTTGTAGTTTTTGCGTTTGGCGGGTGTTAGGGCTGGCGGAATGCACCGAGTAAATATAGAGATAGTATAGGTGCGTTCGCAGCCCGGGGTCCACCATGCAGGAGTGGAACCTGCTGCTAGTAAATGGCAGTACTGTATGGCGGTACTACGCCTGAATAGACACTGGTACCGTGACTCTGCTTTAGAGACACAGTGACACTCCTATCGCTCTCTGCCTATCAATTAAATCTCTAATATTTTAACCTCACTCATTTTCACTACTGTGCAGTCACACACTGTCTGCACAATTTCTTTTTATTATGTCATATCTCTATTTGTAAGTTATGAGTTGTGTCAATCTGTCACTTTTCAGATTCACCACAATATGGCTGCCATATTTCCTCCTTCTGCTTACTTACAGACCATGATAATCCCTCATTTTGATTGTTATGTGGTACACCTTGTGATGTGATAGATACAAGGCATTATGGGAAATACTGACCGGACATGTGTATGGTCATATGATGCTTCCCTTCATGATGCAATATTTTGAAATTTGTAAAATAATGATGGCCATTTCAGATAAATCACCCAAAGTGGATAATATATTGTTTCAACTAGACGGCTTAAGCAAATTTCTAAAATTTCAGCATCAAAATTTTTATTTTTTATTTGTTTAGAATTGATTTGTGTATCTCTAACAGTATTATAAGATTTAGTGATCTGTATGACTCAACTTCATGCCCTGCATGTTATCAGCAAATTCTACTTCAAATAAGTGATTCCAATTTTAGCAATGCAGTCATGGCGTGACTTCAGAAGAGAATTTCGTTTGCATGCTGCTAGTAATTGTGTAAACAAGAAGAGTTACTAGAGAACCAGTTGGGGGCATGTGAACATTATTTCTAAACCTTGTTCCATCTTCTTGAAATAACTTTTTTTGCTATATCTTTGCTTTCTTACCTCTGTACATTTCTATGACTTCACAGGAAGAGTTGAGAGCAAATGCTAAACTTCTGACCTGCTTCATACGTTCACGCTCAGGCACTCACAGCCATTAGCGCTTCTTCGGGCATTTAATTGACCAATACTACTCAAAGAAGTTTGTTCTGAGGGAAAATTGGAAAACCTGCCGTTATGTTAGTAGGAACACTATGTTGAAAACCATTGAAACAAGATATATTGGTCCAGAAATTTCCTAGCTGTGATATGAGCAACATCCTTGCTCGTTTTGATCAAAATAGCTGACTTTAAGTCATTTTATTGTTTAAGAAAGGCTTTAGAGAGATGCTGACCTTTAAACTTTATTCTGACACTTTGTCCTTATTTATAGAAAATGGTATATATCACAGTATTGAACAACTGTAACTGTATACTTATTTTACCCCTTCCTGACACCCATAACTTTTTATTTTTTGGTCAAAATATGAAGGCTTGTTTTTGTGGGAAAATAAGTTAGCATCGTTTAATAAATGGCATCATGTATTTAATAAAGTATTAAATAATGTCACCATTTATTAAATAATGTATTAAAACAGCCCCATTTATTAAATAAGGTACTGGAAAGCACAAAAAAAGTTTTTGTGGGGAGCAGTGAAAAAAATAAAACAGTAATTTCATTTTTTTTATGTTTAATTTTTTGTGTTCACTGTATAGTAAAAAAATATGTTACCTCTGCTTTTTATGTTTTAGCACTTTCAAATAAAAAAAAAAATCACCATATTTTCAGACCTAGAATTTTTTTTTTTATATTTTACATTGATGCATTCCTGTGACAGCTTTTTTTGTGGTGCAAGCTATTGGTTTTTTTTTAATACTTTTTTGTGTATGTTTTTTCGATGGCGAGGAATAAATAACGTAATATTTTAAAAGTTTGAGTTTTTACTAATGTGATGATACAATGCTTACTTTTTGTATGATGAATAGAAAAAGTGGGGCACTTAAACTTTTCATTTTTTTAATATATGTTTGATAAGCTTGTTAGAACCACACCTGACATGACAACCCATCCGCAGTCACATTGCAAAGTGCTGGAGGGGTAACAGATGACTTTTCCACACTCAACCCAATCACAACAGTCCAACTGTTTAGATGCTATGGTTGCTATTTACCTTGGCATTTAAAGGATTAAACTGTTGTGATCTGTATAGGACAGTTGGCACCTGTATGGAGCAAGTACAGCTCCTGATCCCTCTTCATGTAACTCTTTCTGTCTTGATGTCAAGAGGAGGTTATATTGTATCTTACATGCAGCATTAAAGCACTAGATCTTTAGTTAAAAGGAACCTGTCACCAGGTTTTTTCTATTTAAAAAACAGACACCACCATTAGGGCCTTTTTACAGCATACTGCAATGCTGTAAAAAGTCTCCAATCCCCTCTGTAGATCCTAAAAAAAGCTTTAATTATACTCACAGATAGGGAGGTCTGGCCTGATGGGCATCTTTTGCCTTGATTAAAGATGGGCGAACCCGAACAGCAAAGTTTGGAGACCGACTTAACACCTAGCACTCATGCATTAACCCTGACCACAAACTTTTCTAAGGTGTCCGTGTTACTATTTGGGTTCGGCACCCTGAACATCAGGTGTTCCCTGTGCTGTCATCTGTATTACAATATGAGAAACACCGTCGGCTTTGTTCGATGGTTAAATCATTAATGCCAGTCAGAGAGCTGCGGTTCCCACACTATCAGATGACACCGTGAGCCAGCAGCTGTGACCTGTGGTAAAAAGGTTACCGGTGGTAAAAAGGTTACCGCCGGTCACAAGTGTTGGCTGATGAGTACTACTGTTATAAGCTTACACCTGCTGTCTCTGATAACAGCGAGAGCAGGCACCGCTGATGGGAGTATTCATCAGCCAGCACCTGTGCTAAAAATACATTTTAAAAAAATAACGTGGGGGTGGCTTCTATTTTTGACAACCATTACAGGAAAAGCGGACAGCTTCAGGCTGCAACCCTTAGCTGTCATCTTTATCATGGCTGGTTATCAAGAATGGAGGGTTCCCACACCTTTTTTTAACCCCTTAGTGACAGAGCCAATTTGAAGCTTAATGACCAAGTCAATTTTTACAATTCTGACCACTGTCACTTTTTGTGGTTGTAACTCTGGAACACTTTAATGGATCCTGCTGATTCTGAGAATGTTTTTCATGACATTGTACTTCATATTAGTGGTAAAATTTCTTCGATATGACTTGCATTTATCTATGAAAAAATGGAAATATGGAAAAAATGTTGAAAATTTAGCAATTTTCAAACTTTGAAGCTTTATGCCCTTAAATCATAGCGGTATGTGACACAAAATACTTATTAAATAACATTTTCCACATGTCTACTTTATATCAGCACAATTTTGGAAACAATTTTTTTTTGTTAGGAAGTTATAAGGGTTAAAAGTTGACCAGCGATTTCTCATTTTTCCAACAAAATTTACAAAACCATCTTTTTAGGGACCACCTCACATTTGAAGTGAGTTTCAGGGGTCAATATAACAGAAAATACCCAAAAGTGACACCATTCTAAAAACTGCACCCTTCAAGGTGCGCAAAATCACATTCAAGAAGTGTATTGACCCTTCAGGTGCTTTACGAAAACTAAAGTAGTGTGGATGGAAAAAATGAACATTTTACTTTTTTCACAAAAAATTTGCTTTAGAATCATTTTTTTTATTTTCATAAGGGTATCAGGAGAAGTAGACCACAAAATTTGTTGTGCAATTTCTCCTGAGCATGCCAATACCACATATGTGAGGAAAAGCCACTGTTTGGGCGCATGGCAGGGCTCAGAAGGGAGGGAGCACCATTGGACTTTTTGAATGTAAAATTGTCTTGAATCAATGGTGGTGCCATGTCACATTTTTAGACCCCCTGATGTACCTAAACAGTGGGAACCCCTCAATTCTATCTCCAACCATGAACCCCAACACACCCCTAACCCTAATCCCAACCCTAACCATAACCATAACCACAATCCTAACCCCACACACCCCTAACCCTAATCCCAACCTTAACCATAACCCTAACCACAACCCTAACCCCAACACACCCCTAACCCTAAACCCAACCCTAACGATAACCCTAACCACAAACCTAACCCCAACACACCCCTAACCCTAATCTGACCCTAACCATAACCCTAACCACAATCCTAACACACCTCTAACCTAATCCCAACCATAAATATAAACATAAACAGAACCCTAACACCAACACACTCCTAACCCCAATCCCAACCCTAACCACAACCCTAACCCCAACACACCCCTAATCATAATCCCAACCCTAATCATAACCCTAACCACAACCCTAACCCCAATACACCCCTAATCCTTTCCCTAACCATAACACTAACCATAATGCTAACCCTAACATACCCTTAACCCTTATCTCAACCCTAACTCTAATCCCAATCCTAACCCTAACCCTAACAATAGCCCTAACCATAACTTTAGCCCAACTCACTTTAGCCCAACTCTAACCCTAATGAAAAAATGGAAATAAATGTATATTTTTTTATTTCATTATTTTTCCCTAACTAACGGGGTGATAAAAGGGGATTTTATTTACAATTTTTTATTTTGATCACTGTGATAGGGTCCTATTGTTGCCGGGTGCCGGTCTGCAGATCTCGGTGGGCCCATGTGCATTTTCTTCCTGGAAGAAGATGTCAACGGCTGTGGGGGGATGCAGGAGGGTCCAGGGACGCCGGGAGGTACTGGTGGGAGATCGGGGGACCCTATTTCTCTCTCCTCTGATGTGCAATCACATCAGAGGAGAGAGAAATTAAATGGCAAATCAGACTTTTATTTTGTGGTAGATGTTATAAGGTTATACGGTGATCGCAACACCGGGGTTGGTAAAAACTGACCCGAATCATGTTTTCTGGGTTGCCCAGTAGCCGAGAGCCGAGAGAAAATCAGACTCTGGGGGGTGCTATACACTTTTTCCACAGCGCCTTTAATTAACGGTGCTGTGGTTTATGTATCCTTAACTACCACCGTTAAAAGGCTTATCGGCGGTCGTTAAGGGGTTAAATTATTTAAATAATTTTAAAAACAGCATAAGGTCACCCTCATTTTTGACAACCTGCCAAGTCTAAATCAAACAGCTGGGGGCTGGTATTCTCAGACTGGTAAAAAGCCATGAATATTGTCCACACCCTAAAAGTTGCAGTTCGTAGCCAGCCTTGAAAAGGAGCATCTGTTGGATGCATCAATTTTGTCACTTTGCCGGGCTCTCCATATTTATCCTGATGCGGTTTCAAGTGGGGTAATGTTTGTGGCGTTGATGTCAGCTGTTTTAGTTGTCAGTGTCTTTCTTTCAATTTATGGATTTTATTCTGGCTTTGACTTTTCTGCAATCTAACTATGGGGTTAGTAATAGAGGTGTCTTATAGATGTCTCTCCATTACTAACCCTTGGGCTTGATGTCAACTGCCAATACAAAGCTGACATCAACTCCACAACTATTACCCCACTTGCAACCGCAATAGCAAATGTAAAGAGTGAGGCTAAGTGCTAGTATTGGCACATATTATTCATGCACCATTTCTGGGGGGCTAAGGGCTGATGTTGTTATCCTTGATGTTCTTTCCCTGGCCCCTTCCCTGGCTAATAATATTAGTTCATAGCTGTCTTTTAGCCTTTGCTGGTTTGAAATTATGGGAGGACCCTACATTATTTTGTTTCTGCGGTCTCCCCATAAAATAACCAATAAAGGCTAACCAAACAACTGTGAGCTGACATTAATAGCCTGAGAACCTTTATGGCTATTGGTTCCTTCCCAGAATATTAACATCAGTCCTTAGCTTTGTTTTTTCAGCTGACATGAAAACTACAGGTTAGTAATGGAGATGAGTCCCCATTACTAACCCTATAGTTAGATTGTAAAAAAAAACACAGCCAGAATAAAATCCTTTAATTGAAAGAAAAGCACTAACATCTTTCTTTGAAATAAAAATAAAAATATAGTTATACTCACCTTTACTCATAATCAATTGAAGCCCATGTCACCTGTAACAAACAGAAAACAATAAACAACCATGATACTCACCTTTACGCCTAATCCACCAGAGCCCTTGTCCACAGGAAAAGAAGAAAAATAATAAACAACCATATGCTTCACCTTGCCGATGTGAATATAATCCATACTGTCCCATGACAATCTGGATGAATTGAAAAGCTCTCCCCACCAGCCAGCTCACTCTAACACAGGAGTGTAACCGTTCCTGCCGTGTGTAACACAGAGCTTCCATGAGATAGCTCACCGGTGTTCAAAGCTGATGAACCCCGGTGACCTCACTTATGACACTACTCGCTGCATGGGATCTTCATATCATGCTTCTGCACAGGCAGACTTCTATTTGCCCTGCTGATGGGCAGAGCAAAGCACTGCAGTGTACATGTGGTGGGAAGGGCCAAAGACAGAGCATTTGCACTACAGTACTGTTCAGCACACAAGCATTAATGACTTCGTATAAATAAAAAAAATAAAATAAAGATATATTAGTACCATATAAATGTGTCTTGGACAAATTTGGATTTGTTTTTAAGATAATAATTTTTAATCTTCAAAACATTATTATAACATCGGACAGTTTAAGTAAAAGAATACAAATAACAGTATGAAAGTTTCTGATGCTTTTTATAAGACTTCTTTTTATGTAATAATTTGGAGACAGAAACAATCTCACTTTTTAACCCCTTCGTGCCACCCGCCGTACTAGTACGGCACTGCCGGCACTGCATTAGTGCCAGCCGCAGTACTAGTACGGCGGGCCGATCACCGCGGTCTCGCTCTGAGCGCCGCGGTGATCAGGTGCGGGTGTCAGCTGTATATGACAGCTGACACCCCGCAGCAATGCCCACGATCGGCGCTATCGCCGATCGCGGGCATTTAACCCCCCTGATGCCGCTATCAATAGTGACAGCGGCATAGAGGGGGATCGCGCAGGGACGGGGGCTCCCTGCGCTCTCCCACCGGAGCAACGCGATGAGATCGCGCTGCTCCGGTGACCTGGAAGGAGTCCCCGGATCCAAGATGACCGCGGGACTCCTTCCGGGTCATGAGATGACCCTGCTTGCCGGCGTCTGCTGAGAATTCCTCATAGCAGGCGCCGGCAAGCCTCTGCCCTTGTCTGTCAGATCGGTGATCTGACAGAGTGCTGTGCACACTGTCAGATCATCGATCTGTGATGTCCCCCCCTGGGACAAAGTAAAAAAGTAAAAACAAAAATGTCCACATGTGTAAAAAAAAAAAAAAATCCTAAATAAAGAAAAAAAATATATATTCCCATAAATACATTTCTTTATCTAAATAAAAAAAATCACACAATAAAAGTACACATATTTAGTATCACCGCGTCCGTAACGACCCCACCTATAAAACTATATCACTAGTTAACCCCTTCAGTGAACACCGTAAAAAAAATTAAAAAAAACCGAGGCAAAAAACAACGCTTTATTCTCATACCGCCAAACAAAAAGTGGAATAACACGCGATCAAAAAGACGGATATAAATAACCATGGTACCGCTGAAAACGACATCTTGTCCCGCAAAAAAAAAGCTGCCATACAGCATCATCAGCAGAAAAATAAAAGAGTTATAGCTCTCAGAATAAAGCGATGCAAAAACAATTATTTTTTTATATAAAATAGTTTTTATTGTGTAAAAGCGCCAAAACATAAAAAAATTACATAAATGAGCTATCGCTGTAATCATACTGACCCGAAGAATAAAACTTCTTTATCCTTTTTACCAAACGTGGAACGGTATAAACGCCCACCCTAAAAGAATTTCAGGAATTGCTGGTTTTTGTTCATTCCGCCTCCCAAAAATCGGAATAAAAAGCGATCAAAAAATGTCATGTACCCGAAAATGGTATCAATAAAAACGTCAACTCGTCCCGCAAAAAACAAGATCTCACATGACTCTGTGGACCAAAATATGGAAAAATTATAGCTCTCAAAATGTGGTGATGCAAAAACTATTTTTTGCAATAAAAAGCGTCTTTTAGTGTGTGATGGCTGCCAACCATAAAAATCCACCCAAAAAACGCTATAAAAGTAAATCAAATCCCCCTTCATCACCCCCTTAGTTAGGGAAAAATAATAACATTTTAAAAAATATATTTATTTCCATTTTCCCGTTAGGCTACTTTCACACTAGTGTCGGCCCGACGTACCGACGCATACTGTGCAAGCGCCGCACAGCGGGGGCAGCGGATGCTGTTTTTCCATGCATCCACTGGCCCCTTGTGAGGTGCGGGGAGGTGGGGGCGGAGTTCCAGCCGCGCATGCGCGGTCAGAAATGGTGGACCGTCGGCACAAAAAAAGTTACATGTAACGTTTTTTGCTGCCGGCGGTCCGCCACAACACGGCGCAACTGTCGCACGACGCTTGCGACGTGTGTCAATATGTCGCTAATGTTAGTCTATGGGGAAAAAACGCATCCTGCAGATGACTTTGCAGGATGCGTTTTTTCGCCAAAACGACGCATTGCGACGTATGCAAAAAAACGCTAGTGTGAAAGTAGCGCTAGGGTTAGGACTAGGGTTAGGGCTAGGGTTAGGGTTGGGGTTAGGGCTATGGTTAGGGCTGGGGTTAGGGTTGGGGTTAGGGTTTCAGTTAGAATTGGGGAGTTTTCACTGTTTAGGCACATCAGGGGCTCTCCAAACGCGACATGGCATCCGATCTCAATTTCAGCCAATTCTGCTTTGAAAAACTAAAACAGTGCTCCTTCCCTTCCGAGTTCTCCTGTGCGCCCAAACAGTGGTTCCCCCCAACATATGGGGTATCAGCGTTCTCAGGACAAGTTGGACAACAACTTTTGGGGTCCAATTTGTCCTGTTACCCTTGGGAAAATAAAAACGTGGGGGCTAAAATATCATTTTCGTGGAAAAAAATATATTTTTTATTTTCACGGCTCTGCGTGATAAACTGTAGTGAAACACTTGTTGGTTCAAAGTTCTCACAACACATCTAGATAAGTTCCCTGGGGGTCTAGTTTCCAATATGGGGTCACTTGTGGGGGGTTTCTACTGTTTAGGTACATCAGGGGCTCTGCAAATTCAACATGACACCTGCAGACCAATCCATCTAAGTCTGCATTTCAAACGGCGCTCCTTCCCTTCCGAGCTCTGCCATGCGCCCAAACAGTGGTTCCCCCCCATGTATGGTGTATCAGCGTACTCAGGACAAATTGGACAACAACTTTTGTTGTCCAATTTCTCCTGTTACCCTTGGGAAAATAAAAACGTGGGGGCAAAAATATCATTTTCGTGGAAAAAAAAATATTTTTTATTTTCACGGCTCTGCGTGATAAACTGTAGTGAAACACTTGTTGGTTCAAAGTTCTCACAACACATCTAGATAAGTTCCGTGGGGGGTCTAGTTTCCAATATGGGGTCACTTGTGGGGGGTTTCAACTGTTTAGGTACATCAGGGGCTCTGCAAATGCAACATGACACCTGCAGACCAATCCATCTAAGTCTGCATTTCACACGGCACTCCTTCCCTTCCGAGCTCTGCCTTGCGCCCAAACAGTGGTTCCCCCCAATGTATGAGGTATCAGCGTACTCACGACAAATTGGACAATAACTTTTGTGGTCCAATTTCTCCTGTTACCCTTGGGAAAAAAAGAATTGCAGGCTAAAACATCATTTTGTGGAAAGAAAAAATGATTTTTTAATTTTCACAGCGCTACATTCTAAACTTTAGTGAAACAATTGGGGGTTAAAAGTGCTCACCACACATCTAGATAAGTTCCTTAGGGGGTCTTCTTTCCAAAATGGTGTCATTTGTGGGGGTTTCCACTGTTTAGGCATGTCAGGGGCTCTCCAAACACGACATGGGTTCCGATCTCAATTCCAGCCAATTTTGCATTGAAAAGTCAAATGGCGCTCCTTCCCTTCCGAGCTCTGCCATGCGCCCAAACAGTGGTTTATCCCCATATATGAAGTATCAGCGTACTCAGGACAAATTGCACAACAACTTTTGGGGTCCAATTTATCCTGCTACCCTTGGGAAAATAAAAAATTTGGGGCAAAAAGATCATTTTTTGTGAAAATTAATATTATTATTTTTTTACGGCTCTACATTATAAACTTCTGTGAAGCACTTGGAGGTTCAAAGTGCTCACCACACATCTAGATTAGTTCCTTAGAGCAGTGTTCCCCAACTCCAGTCCTCAAGGCCCACCAACAGGTCATGTTTTCAGGATTTCCTTAGTATTGCACAGGTGATGGAATTATTGCTTATGCAGGTGATGCAATTATCACCTGGGCTATACTAAGGAAATCCTGAAAACATGACCTGTTGGTGGGCCTTGAGGACTGGAGTTGGGGAACACTGCCTTAGAGGGTCTACTTTCCAAAATGGTGTCACTTGTGGGGGTTTCCACTGTTTAGGCACGTCAGGGGCTCTCCAAACACGACATGGGTTCCGATCTCAATTCCAGCCAATTTTGCATTGAAAAGTCAAATGGCGCTCCTTCCCTTTCGAGCTCTGCCATGCGTCCAAACAGTGGTTTATCCCCATATATGAAGTATCAGCGCACTCAGGACAAATTGCACAACAACTTTTGGGGTCCAATTTATCCTGTTACCCTTGGGAAAATAAAAAAATTGGGGCAAAAAGATCATTTTTTGTGAAAATTAATATGAATTTTTTTTTTACGGCTCTACATTATAAACTTCTGTGAAGCACTTGGAGGTTCAAAGTGCTCACCACACATCTAGATTAGTTCCTTAGAGGGTCTACTTTCCAAAATGGTGTCACTTGTGGGGGTTTCCACTGTTTAGGCACGTCAGGGGCTCTCCAAACACGACATGGGTTCCGATCTCAATTCCAGCCAATTTTGCATTGAAAAGTCAAATGGCGCTCCTTCCCTTCCGAGCTCTGCCATGTGCCCAATCAATGGTTTACCCCAACATGTGGGGTATCGGCGTACTCAGGACAAATTGTACAACAACTTTTTTGGTCCAATTTCTCCTGTTACCCTTGGTAAAATAAAACAAATTGGATCTGAAGTAAAAATTTTGTGAAAAAAAAGTTAAATGTTCATTTTTTTTTAAACATTCCAAAAATTCCTGTGAAGCACCTGAAGGGTTAATAAACTTTTTGAATGTGGTTTTGAGTACCTTGAGGGGTGTAGTTTTTAGAATGGTGTCACTTTTGGGCATTTTCTGTCATATAGACCCCTCAAAGTCACTTCAAGTGTGAGGTGGTCCGTAAAAAAAATGGTTTTGCAAATTTTGTTGCAAAAATGAGAAATCGCTGGTCAACTTTTAACTCTTATAACTCCCTAACAAAAAAAAAATTATGTTTCCAAAATTGTGCTGATGTAAAGCAGACATGTGGGAAATGTTGTTTATTAACTATATTATGAGATATACCTCTCTAATTTAAGGGCATAAAAACTAAAAGTTTGAAAATTGCTAAATTTTCATAATTTTTGACAATTTTTTGTTTTTTTCACAAATAAATGCAAGTCATATCGAAGAAGTTTTACCACTATCATGAAGTACAATATGTCATGAGAAAACAGTCTCAGAATCAGCAGGATCCGTTGAAGCGTTTTAGAGTTATGACCTCATAAAGTGACAGTGGTCAGAATTGTAAAAATTGGCCCTGTCACTTAGGTGAAAACAGGCTTTGGGGTGAAGGGGTTAAAATTTTATTTGTGTTTATACATAGTGTTGTCGTCTTTGGTTGATCAGTAATATGACCATACATGTCCATATACCATAGTACTTCCTTAAACTTATTAATTTAATATTGATAAAAACATATTATTTTGATAGTTTAGTGTTAAGATTTATGAGAAATATTTTTTTTCACCATTAAAACAATATTGGCCACTTGTACAATTATGCCAGAAATCTGGGATAAATTGCACCTTTCTTGGCATGAATCAATTTATTCAACTTTTTTTTTAATTTACACCATAAGATGTGTATGTCCTACTACTGAAGATAATATGGCAACTTATGCAAGGAAATGATAATCTATATGGACAAAGACAGACTGCCATATTTCTCGTGCGAGAATCACATTGTAAACCTTGTATTGGCTGTCGGCTCTTCTGACCTGAGCTTGACAGCTGCATAGTAATCCAACACGCTGTCTTGCTCAGGTCAGGAGAGGTGCCAGGCCAGTCCCTGCAGTGTGATGCGATTCTCCCACAAGAAATACAGCAGCCTGACTCTGATCTTAGGCTAAGTCCCCACGGTCAGTAATCGGCAGTGCTTTGGACACAGCACATGTCCACTCCATCCAAAGTGCTGCCGGCTTTTGAACGCAGGTGATTCCGCATGTGTTCATTGAACTGTGCGGAATTACCATACCCTATACATTGGACGGGTGATATTTATCTTGTAGAGACTGAGCGTCTCCGCAAGATAAATAGATATGCTGCGGTCTAGAAAGAAGTACCGCAAGTCCGTCTACGCAGGGAAGCCGCGGGTGCCGGTGCACGCATAATGGAGATGGGATTTCTTGAAATCCCATCCACTATGCTGTAACATCTGGCCATTCCATTTAATTGTCATTAAATTTTAAGTTAATGGTGAATTAGAACAAGTTGCAATTCAGTTTGCGTGAATCACCAGAAAATGCCCAGCAACTTTTTACAAAATCTAGAAGATTACATTAGGTACACAAGGCCAAAATAACCTTCGGCATGACATCACAGGTTTCCCATAATGCACTGCAGCAACCACATTGCATAATAAATAGTAATTACATTACAACACAGTGAATCAGTAGGTACTACCAAAGCTTGTACAATTACCAAGGTGGGGAATACAGCAATCATTTTAAGCTGATTTAGAATAGTTAGAGAACATCAGAGCACACAGCTTTGCAACCTAGGTAGGAAGAGAAAGCTTTAAAGTATTTGACAAATATTAAGAGACTGTAATGTTTTCCACAACTGCAGCAGTGAAGAAGATAAGTAGTAGTAGTAGTGTAGTAGTCTATGAATTCTAGAAATATTCAGTTGATAGTGGAGAGAGAGAGCTAGGAGAGGTGCTGGCAGCAGCAGTAACAGACTATGATGATTAATCAGTGATAAGATGTAGCTGGCATTTCTCCTACTACATTTGAGTTTCAATCACACATTTTTTTTCTTATTTTATAATGCACTAGAAAGCAGCAGCAAGGCAGCTCAATATGTTTTACAGAAAAAAATGAAATCCATGTAAGTCAGAGATGGTGTGCTTGCTAGTAGAAAGCAACTATACTCTTTTTTTGGATTTCTTGGGCATTCCTTTTTGTGAAGGGAAAATATTTAAAAAAAAATACAGAAAATTTAGACATTTAACTGTGACTATCTACCTCACAATGTGCATGTTACAAGCAAATTTTTTTTGCATATTTATGTATTATGTATTGCATGCATAGCACCATCATATTCTGCTGCACTTTACAGACATGATCATCACTGTCATTATTGGAACTGATAATCTATTTTCGTTATCAGTATGTCTTTGGTTTCTGGGAAGAAACACACAAACATGGGGATAGCATACAAAGCCCTTACAGATGCTGTCCATAGTGGGATTTGAATCCAGTACCCAGCGCTGCAATGCAATAGTGCTAACCACAGAGCCACCATGCTGTCATATCTGCTTTGTCAAATCTGTAAATGCCATGCCAATACAGCACCTTGTTGCAGGTTCTTGCCTTTTGTATGCATTATTAACCAACATTTGTTTTCATGTCATTTATGGGAAGGAGGTTGAATTTTGTAAAAAAAAAAAATAGAAAAAAATCTTTTAAATCTTTGACATTTAACTTGACATGCATGCTTTTGCACACCTGTTTTGCTAATTGGACAAAATGATCTAACTTTGTCAACACCTATAATGCTTTCTATACATTACCTGCTATGTCTTTTTTTGGCAAGGGTGAATAATCGAGGTTGAAAAAATTGTCAAAAGTTAATTTGAGCATTTTACAAAATTTACAGTAAAAGAAAAGTAGAAATGGCAATAGATTGAGAAGTGTAAAAGAAAAGCATGCAATGACTTAGAATGCAAGGGCCAGTATGAGCCGCATAAGTCACAAAACCACTGGTACCGACTGTCCAAGCAGCAGTAACATTAAATGTGGCCGACAAACGGTCACCTTTGCCTCCATAAGCATTGGTGGATAGAAACTGGAGAGTTTAATTAAATATACGTCTCTTCAGTCATCTCAGTAACAGCCGAATGCTATTTCCTCTGACAGCTGTAAGGTGCACGAGGTAGTCATGGTTGAGGGGCTGCGTTCCTATGCCCTGGCACCCCACAAATAAACAGTGCCCAGTGTGCCATCTTGTGTAGGGTGCATTACACTCACTTGCCAGCCATAGGCCTTCACTGTTTTCAGTTCTGCATACTCAGGAAAAGCTGCACACAGCGCAGGGGACACCCTGAGGCCTCATACCACCCAGCACAAGTTGTGTTTGCTTCTCCTAGGAGCCACTGTACCTGGAACTCTCCCTAACAACTGTCTCCCACAAACTCTTTCACTAACTGACTAAACTATGTTGCAGACTGTCAGGATTTGGCAATCTGCAGCTGAATAAAGTGGCTGCACAATTTTTTATCCGTCGAGAAGTCCCCTGTTAATGATCTGCCCATTGAGCTTAATTTTTGCATATTAGTTATGTGTATGGCATTTTTTTATGTTTCTTTGTACATTTGTGAAGAGAATGGATGGAACAAACATAAGAATGGATGAATGGATAAATGTATGCATGAATGAGTTTTCAATATTATGCTTCATTAATCAATATCTTGTGTGTAGGTAATATTTTTTGTATTGGTATTCAATGTCTTGTGTTGGTCTAACTGTTTTGTTTCTCATTAACCAGGGTGTCAACAGTGCCTTTGAAGTTTACCTTGTGGGCAACAACTCCAACCACTTTATCATTTCTCCAACTTCTATCGAAGGAAAGGCTGATATCCGTGTGAGAGTTGCTGTACCCCTGGACTACGAGGCAATACCACGCTATGAATTTTCAGTAAGATTTATTGTTTAATAAATGATTTGATAATGGCTTTTATATAAATTAATATGTAGGACCATTAAGAAGCTTTTTATACATATATTACTTTATACTTGTTTTATTTTTAAGACCTTTCTAACCAGCGTCGTACTGCAGCACCTTGGGCCACCAGAAAAAATAATTCTTGGGGCCCACTATGTAGCTACATAGAAATAAATACAAGACCACCCATTGTGTTGTAAAACACAATAATATCAGGGTATATTATAAGGAAGTACATGTCTTAAAGGGCCACTGTCACCCCCCTCCAGCCGTTATAAACTAAAAGAGCCACCTTGTGCAGCAGTAATGCTGCATTCTAACAAGGTGGCTCTTTTAGTTTTAGGTTCAAGTATACCCAAAATAAAGCATTTTGATACTTAGCCACAATACCGGTCTTTAGCCAGGGAGGCAGGTCCTCACTCCCCAGCTTGAACCGCTACTCTGCCGTCACTCCAATGTTCATGGTCTTTCGGCGCCGCCCCCTCAGCGCTGTTTATGTTTCAAAACCGGTGCCTGTGCTGTGTACTACTGTGCTGCGCAGGCGAAGTCTGCAAGCCTGGCTGGGACGTCAGACGGCCAGAGCTTACTGCTGCCCAAGGTGGCTCTTTTAGTTTATAACGGCTGGAGGGGTGACAGTGGCCCTTTAATTATGTAGCAGGGGTTGGGGTAGCCCCCCTCATAGAATGTAATGTAGCCCCCCCATAGAATATAATATAGCCCCCTCTTAGAATATGTTTCTTCTCTCATAGAATATAATGCAGCCTCCCTCATATAATATAATGCAGCCCCCTCATAAAATAATGTCGCCCCCTCAAAGAATATAATGCAGCCCCCTCTCATAGAATAAAATACAGCCCCCTCTCATAGAATATAATGCAGCCCCCTCTCATAGAATGTAATGCAGCCCTACTCAGGGAATATAATGCAGCACCCCACAAAATATAATGTAACCCTCTCAGAAAGTATAACGCAGTCCCCACCATAGAATATAATATAGCACCCTCATAGGGTATAGTGCAGCCCCACTCATATATTACAGGGTGGGCCATTTATATGGATGCACCTAAATAAAATGAGAATGGTTGGTGATATCAACTTCCTGTTTGTGGCACATTAGTATATGGGAGGGGGGAAACTGCATAACACATAATGCATAACACAGGGCGGGGCGGGGATTCCAAAGGTGGCTGGCCGCAATGCCCGCGCAGGCGCAGTGTGCAAGCCTGGCTGGGACATCAGACGGCCAGAGCTTACTGCGTCTGCGCAGGACACCAGTACACAGCACAGGCGCCGGTTTTGAAACGATAACAGTGCTGAGGGGGTGGTGCCGAAAGCGCAGGAAGATTGGAGTGACGGCAGAGGAGCTGGCCAAGCTGGGGAGTGAGGACCCGCCTCCCTGGCTAGAGACAGGAATTGTGGCTAAGTATAAAAACGCTTTATTTGGGGTATACTTGAACCTAAAACTAAAAGAGCCACCTTCTTAGAATGCAGCATTACTGCTGCACAAGGTGGCTCTTTTAGTTTATAACGGCTGGAGGGGGGTGACAGTGGCCCTTTAAGTAGACCAAAAGATCCTCAAAAGCTACACACCATGCTGCAATTCAAAGAAATTCTGGAACAAATGAGAAACAAAGTAATTGAGATCTATCAGTGTGGAAAAGGTTATACAGCCATTTTCAAGCTTTGGAACTCCAGCAAATCACAGTGAGTGCCATTATCCACAAAAGGCGAAATCATGACACAATGGTGAACCTTTCCTAGGAGTGGCCGGCAGACCAAAATTACCCTAAGAGTGCAGTGGTGACTCATCCAAGAGGTCATAAAAGACCCCACAGCAACAAAGAACTGTAGGACTCACATGCCTCAGTTAAGGTTAGTGTTCATGACTCAACCATAAGAAAGAGAATGGGCAAAAATAACCCGCATTTTAATTTTTGTGTTCTCACAGGAGACAAGGGTTTTACTGGAATGGGCGTTAGGTGAGTATAACTGTGTTTGCCTTTTAAAAAAAAAATGGAAAAGTATGTGTTGATTTTAATTCAAATAAAGGAATTTATACTGGCTATGTGTTTATTTACATTATAACTATAGGATTATGATGTACAATAACAAATTGTATTGTGGTGCCGTATTACCAGAAATGATTTTCTGGTTAGCCAATAAAGGTATCACTCCTAGAATACTTCTGTCATCATTGGGCAGAAAAGTATTCACATCAACTATAAAATTAGTAATGGATAGGCATCTATAAACCTCTCCATTACTGAGCCGTAGGCTTAATGTGACATCAACCCCACAAATATGAACCCCACCTGCCACTGCCACAGTGCAAGTGGGAGGAGCCAATATCCATCCCCCCAGCCTAGGAATACCAGCCCCCAGCTGTCTGCTTTAGCTTGGCTGGTTGTCAAAAATGGAGGGGGACACATGCCATTTTTTCAAATTATTTACTTAAATTATAAAAAATTTGGCATGTGGACCCCTTTATTCTTGATAACCAGCCTTGCTAATGTTGACAGTTGAGGGTTGCAGCCCATAGCTGTCAGTTTTGCCTGGCTGATTTTTAAAAATGCAGGGAAACCCACGCCATTTAAAAAAAATATGTAAGAGTGCAGTTGCTGGCTGATGTATACTCACATCAGCTGCGCCTGCTCTCAGTTTTATTAGTGGAAGCAGACGTAGCCTGTTGGGAGTAGTAGACTCATTATCCTGGTCCAGTAACCACAGGTCAACTTTTTACCTCTGAGTGATCATAGCTGCAGGCTCATGCTGTCATTTGACAGCTTTGGAACTGGAGCTCTCTGTAGATCGTAATGATTTTACCAATGATAAAAGGCAGTGTTTGCCGCATTGTCATGCACATGCACATTCAGATCCCGAATAAGTTGTCCTAGTAGTGGACAACCCCTATAACTGGATTATCTGGGGTAGTACTTTCCAGAGAACTGGTGCAGCACAAGAATAGTATCACAGGCAGTAGTGGAATGTTCTGATTATGAAGATGCTTTATAATTTTGTTTATGTAGTATCAACATATTCCACAGGACTTTTACAATTCAAAGAGGACAAGTGCATGCAATATCAGTCAAAATAGAGCAACATATAGTTCAATAATTCAAACAAAAAGAGTAAGGTCCTTGATTACATGAGCTTAGAATTCATAAGGAATTAGTATTCATGCCAAAGGCAAAAAGTGCTTATAGTGCATGGTCCAGCCATTTTTATAACAAATAATTTTAATTTAAAGCTGCATCAAGCGGTAAATCAGTGAATATCTGTATATGTCCAAATATACAGTACTATTAAGAACATGGAGTCTGAGATATAAGCTGGACCAAATTTTTAGAAAAATGTAGAATATGTACACTGCTCAAAAAAATATGGGTAACCCTTAAACAACACAATGTAATTCCAAGTCAACACACACTTCTGTGAAAACAACCTGTCCATTTATGAAGCAACTCCGATAGTGAATCAATTTCTCCCAATGTTGTGCAAATGGAACAGATGACAAGTAGAAATGATAAGCAATTAGCAAGACAGCCCCTTTAAAGAAGTGGTTCGGCATGAGGTAACCACAGACCATTTCTCTGTTCTCATCCTTTTTGCTATTGTTTTGGTCACTTTTGCATTTTGTCATTGCTCTCACCTCTACAGTAGCATGAGGCGATGTCTACAACCCACATAAGTTGCTCAGGTAGTGCAGCTCCTCCAGGATGTCACATCAGTGAGAGCTGTAGCAATATTGGTAGCTGTGTCAGTAAGCACAGTGCCCAGAGCATGGAGCAGATACCAGTAGACAGGCCAGTACACCAGGAGAAGTGGAGGGGGCCGTACGAGGGCAACAACCCAGCAGCAGGACCGTTACCTTCTCCTTAGTGCAAGAAGGAACATCCGAAGCAGTGCCAGAGCCCTGCAATTTCCATGTGTCTACTCAAACTGTCAGAAAAAGACTCCATGATGGTGGTATGAGAGCTCAACGTCCACATGTGGGTGTTGTGGTTACCACCCCAAACTGTGCAGGGTGATTGGCATTTTCCATAGAACACCAAGATTGCCAGATTCGACATTGGCGCCCTGTGTTCTTCATGGATGAGAGCAGGTTCACACTGAGCACATGTGACAGACGTGACAGAGTCTGGAGACGCTGTGGAGAACATTCTGTGCCTGGAACATCCTCCCGCATGACCGGTTTGGCAGTGGGTCAATAATGGCATGGGAAGGCATTTCTATGGAGGGCCCCACAGCCCTCCATGTGCAATCCAGAGGTACCCTGACTACCATTAAATAGCGGGATGAGATCGTCAGACTCATTGTTAGACCATATGCAGGTGCAGTGAGCCCTGGATTCCTTCTGATTCATGACAATGATAGACCTTATGTGGCTGAAGTGTCAGCAGTTCCTACATAATGAAGTGATTGATGCTATGGACTGGCCTGTCCATTCCTCAGACCTGAATCCAATAAAGTGCATCTGAGATATCATATCTCATTCCATCTACAAATGCCACGTTGCACCATAGTCTGTCCAGGAGTTGACTGATGCTTTAATCCAGGTCTCAGAGAATTTCTCTCAGAAGAACATCTGGTACCTCATCAGGAGCATGTCCAGGCATTGTAGGGAGGTGGTCATACAGGCACATGGAAGCCACACACACTGCTGAGACTCATTTCCTTGTATTGAGGTAGTTCCACTGAAGTTGGATCATCATGTGATTTGATTTTCCACTTTGATTTAGAGTGTCATTCCAAATCATGACCTCCATGAGATAGTAATTTAGATTTACATATTTTTTTATGTTTTATTGTTCTCCACAAATACCACCATATAAGGAATAAAGATTTGCATCTGGAATACTTCATTCAGTGAGATCTAGAATGTGCTATTTTAGTGTTCCCTTTATTTTTTTGAGCAGTAGATTCTCACCTACCAATCCACTACTGCCCCTCTTGTGCAAGTGCACATTCCTCTCAATGGTCCTCTTGTTTCCAAAGTGGACAGCCTGTGAACACTGTGGTCAGTGATTCGCTGCCGACGTCACATGTCCGTACAACTGGAATATGATGCCATTGAAGTTAAATGGACATGTGAACACTGAAGCCAATCACTCACCAAAATGGCCACATGCAATCTTTGCTGGAAGAAAGAGTGAGGTAATCAGTGAGAGAACTGGGCAATTGTGTGACAGGAGCAGCAGGGGATCGGTAGGGGAATATGTTTTGTTTTTAGACTATTCTTCCTTGCACGGACCTCATACAAGGTCTTTTTCACTGAAGTCTGTCATAATACTTATTGGGTACTCTGTCCCATGGTCTGTGGGTGAAATTTGTATGCTGCTTTTTAGGTGGTACTCTGCCCCATGGTCTGTGGGTAAAATTTGTAAGCTGCTAATGTAGTGTTTTGTTAAGGTTCAAAGAATTGTGATGAATAAATAAATGCTCACACGAAAATTGAATAAGACAAAAATAAATTTACTTAATAAAAGACAATAACTATAAACAGTCACTCAAAATAGCAAATAATCAATAAAGTCATAAGTCATACATTACATTGGAAATGGTAGGAGTCAAATCAGCCTCTCTCTCAGTGTCCTCGCTCATCAAAATCTGTCTCTCCTCTGTGTTAGGCAATACCTCCTATTTTTATGTTAAAGGATTTTGATCTATATCGCGGTATGTGTACTGAAGCCTTCAGGCCAAATAGATAAGAACAACACCTGGCATCCCTGGGGGCTTAACAACTATCTGTCTAATTAACATTTACATGGTACCATCTCATGGGAACAAGTCCATTCCATTGGCTCTCATCTTTGAAGATAAATGTCCTTTGTTTAGACTGACCATTTGGACACTTAACATGTGGCTGGACAAGTTTTCAATTAGCTTTCTGTGGACTCCATTGAAAAGTACATATATATATATATATATATATATATACACTCACCGGCCACTTTATTAGGTACACCTGTCCAACTTCTTGTTAACACTTAATTTCTAATCAGCCAATCACATGGCGGCAACTCAGTGCATTTAGGCATGTAGACATGGTCAAGACAATCTCCTGCAGTTCAAACCGAGCATCAGTATGGGGAAGAAAGGTGATTTGAGTGCCTTTGAACGTGGCATGGTTGTTGGTGCCAGAAGGGCTGGTCTGAGTATTTCAGAAACTGCTGATCTACTGGGATTTTCACGCACAACCATCTCTAGGGTTTACAGAGAATGGTCCGAAAAAGAAAAAAAATCCAGTGAGCGGCAGTTCTGTGGGCGGAAATGCCTTGTTGATGCCAGAGGTCAGAGGAGAATGGGCAGACTGGTTCGAGCTGATAGAAAGGCAACAGTGACTCAAATCGCCACCCGTTACAACCAAGGTAGGCCTAAGAGCATCTCTGAACGCACAGTGCGTCGAACTTTGAGGCAGATGGGCTACAGCAGCAGAAGACCACACCAGGTACCACTCCTTTCAGCTAAGAACAGGAAACTGAGGCTACAATTTGTACAAGCTCATCGAAATTGGACAGTAGAAGATTGGAAAAACGTTGCTTGGTCTGATGAATCTCGATTTCTGCTGCGACATTCGGATGGTAGGGTCAGAATTTGGCGTAAACAACATGAAAGCATGGATCCATCCTGCCTTGTATGGAGCATCTTTGGGATGTGCAGCCGACAAATCTGCGGCAACTGTGTGATGCCATCATGTCAATATGGACCAAAATCTCTGAGGAATGCTTCCAGCACCTTGTTGAATCTATGCCACGAAGAATTGAGGCAGTTCTGAAGGCAAAAGGGGGTCCAACCCGTTACTAGCATGGTGTACCTAATAAAGTGGCCGGTGAGTGTATATATTAATAACAAAACCAATCAATATCTCTATCACTCGTATTAATTGGAGTGTTAAAATCATATTAAAAAATATATAATACAACACATGTAGCTGTACTGTGCTCCATGGTCTGTCGGTGACATTTTTAAGCTGCAAATGTAGGAATAATGTGCCCCATTCTTTGTGGGTGAAATTTTTAACTGGACTGGGAGTACCTAGCCTCGGTGTCTGTGAGGGCACTGTTAAAATTTTTATGTTATTCATTTACTTCCTATTTTTCAAATGATTGATATGGTGACAGAGCCCCTTTAAGTTATTTCCCTATTCAAATTTTATTCAGGGCAATTGTCCTGCTCTTACCCCAATTTACCTTCCTTTTGCATCCCACTATCCCTCACTGTAACCATTTTACAGCCATTTTAAAGCACCAAAGTCCGGGTCCCCATTGGCTTCTATTGGGCTCGGGTCTACGGTCAAGTTCGGATTATCCACAAGTTCGATCATCTATAATCACAGGTTTTTGTCCTATCACATATCAATAGTAGCTGTCAGAAAGAGATTCCTAAGTTTAGCTTTTCCTGTGTGCTAGTGCTTCAAACTGGTATAAAGCTGGCATAGTTTTGCAGAGGTCTGCACTGTTAAAAAGGACATGTTTGCTATCTGACAAAGAGGGTTGTAAAAGTTTTATTGAGCATAAATGTTTCTTCCGACCAACATCGCCATTACCTGCCGTCTGCTTCGGTTGTATTTTTTATAGCATCTTGCATTTCTCAGTCATAAATCCGCAGTGTTAGAATAAGTCTATAGCAATTGCTTTTAGCAACTAAGGATAAAAGATCTGGTTTAAAACACCAATGAGAGGAATCTAAAAGAGAACTTCAAGCTGTCGCTAGTTCAGACTATCTTGCTGATAAGTAAAAAGTAGAACAAATATATGTATATATATTTTGTGATGCAGCGATCATTAAAGGGTTGGGGAATACTCGCTTGACAACAGGATAAATGCACACAGGAACACTTTTTTGCACACAACAGTCAATGCAGTTTATTGTAGAGTAATGAACCGTACCACAAACAGTCCATACACATTGAATCTAGTGTTGAGCGACACCTTCCGATACTTGAAAGTATCGGTATCGGATAGTATCGGCCGATATCCGAAAAATATCGGATATCGCCGATACCGATACCCGATACCAATACAAGTCAATGGGACACAAGTATCGGAAGGTATCCTGGATGGTTCCCAGGGTCTGAAGGAGAGGAAACTCTCCTTCAGGCCCTGGGATCCATATTCATGTAAACAATAAAGAATTAAAATAAAAAATATGGATATACTCACCCGTCCGGCGGCCCCTGGACCTTAGCGATGTAACCGGCAGCCTCCGTTCCTAAGAATGAGGAGTTTAGGACTTTCGATGACGTCGCGGCTTGTGATTGGTCGCGTGACCGCTCATTTGACCGCTCACGCGACCAATCACAAGCCACGACATCATCGCAGGTCCTAAACTCCTCATTCTTAGGAACGGAGGCTGCCGGTTACATCGGTAAGGTCCAGGGGTCGCCGGACGGGTGAGTATATCCATATTTTTTATTTTAATTCTTTATTTTTTACATGAATATGGATCCCAGGGCCTGAAGGAGAGTCTCCTCTCCTCCAGACCCTGGGAAGCATACACTGGGAACTTCCGATTCCGATATCACAAAAATATCGGAACTCGGTATCAGAATTCCGATACCCCAAATCGGCCGATACCCGATACTTGCGGTATCGGAATGCTCAACATTAATTGTATCAGAACATGTCATTAAGTTGTGGTCACTAAACATGCTGGACCCCAGTCTGTCCAGTAACCATGTGTGACCGCACAGTTCATAATGCTTCTTAGTACTCAGCTTTAATACAGAGTCTCTAAACACGCCAGACTTCTCTGCCCAGTTTCGATGGGAGATCACATGCTGAACAGTTCATTATATCCACTGGAGAAGCTGCATTACGGGGATCACAAACTTGCCTGAAAGACATACACTAGTCGGTTCCAGACCCACCGAAGGACAGTAGCTTCCGCCAACACAGTAGCCGTCACCAGCTCTGCAGATCCATGGCCTCACCTCGTGCTTTTCAGGGATCCATTCCACACACAAGACCTCTCAATGCAAAGGCCACTCAGGATCACGGCCTCACCAGGTGCTCTTCAGGGATCCGGTCCTCACTCTAAACCTCCCAACACCCAGGCGTCTCTGGATCACAGCTTCAACAGGTGCTGTTCAGGGATCTGGTCCCTACTCTGGACCTCCCAACACCCAGGCCTTTCCTCTCACAGGACCTTACAGCAAAGACCCATTCAGATCCATACACAGGAAACTATGTGACTTACACCTTGGTCACATTACATACTTGTAACCACTGCCATAGGTGGGAGGTGTGTGTGGTTAGTTTGACCCACCCAGCTCTCAAACTAACCCTGCAAGCCTTCCTTTAAAGCTACACAAATACTTGTGGCACTACAGGTCCCAGAACAACCTTATTTCTGGCTTACAGTGCAGAGTATCTTCCTCTGTGACACATACCGGACATTCACAATAATGCCGGACTTTGTCTCATCACCATAGTTATACATGCGACTGCCATGCATTCATATGACCTCAATATGCCTCCGTGCGTATTCTGAGGAGACCATGCAGCGCCCCCTACCTGTAACAGGGGTCACTGCATCACAATTTATATACAGTACAGACACACCTTCTCATTTAAAGATTTTGCTGTATTTTCATGACTATGAAAATTGTACATTCACACTGAAGGCATCAAAACTATGAATTAACACATGTGGAATTACATACTTAACAAAAAAGTGTGAAACAACTGAAATTGTGTCTTATATTCTAGGTCATTCAAAGTAGCCACCTTTTGCTTTGATAACTGCTTTGCACACTCTTGTCATTCTCTTGATGAGCTTCAAGAGGTAGTCACTGGGAATGGTCTTCCAACAATCTTGAAGGAGTTCCCAGAGATGCTTATCACTTGTTGGCCCTTTTGCCTTCACTTTGCAGTCCAGCTCACCCCAAACCATCTCGATTGGGTTCAGGTCTGGTGACTCTGGAGGCCAGGTCATCTGGCGTAGCACCCCATAACTCTCCTTCTTGGTCAAATAGCCCTTACATAGCCTGGAGGTGTGTTTGGCGTCATTGTCCTGTTGAAAAATAAATGATGGTCCAACTAAACGCAAGCCGGATGGAATAGCATGCCGCTGCAAGATGCTGTGGTAGCCGTGCTGGTTCAGTATGCCTTCACTTTTGAATAAATCCCCAACAGTGTCACCAGCAAAGCACCCACACACCATCACACCTCCTCCTCCATGCTTCACGGTGGGAACCAGGGATGTAGAGTCCATCCGTTCACCTTTTCTGCGTCGCACAAAGACACGGTGGTTGGAACCAAAGATCTCAAATTTGGACTCATCAGACCAAAGAACAGATTTCCACTGGTCTAATGCCCATTCCTTGTGTTCTTTAGCCCAAACAAGTCTCTTCTGCTTGTTGCCTGTCCTTAGCAGTGGTTTCCTAGCAGCTATTTTACCATGAAGGCCTGCTGCACAAAGTCTCCTCTTAACAGTTGTTTAGAGATGTGTCTGCTCCTAGAACTCTGTGTGGCATTGACCTGGTCTCTAATCTGAGCTGCCGTTAACCTGCGATTTCTGAGGCTGGTGACTCGGATAAACTTATCCTCAGAAGCAGAGGGGACTCTTGGTCTTCTTTTCCTGGGGGTCCTCATCTGAGCCAGTTTCTTTGTAGCGCTTGATGGTTTTTGCCACTGCATTTGGGGACACTTTCAAAGTTTGCCCAATTTTTCAGACTGACTGACCTTCATTTTTTAAAGTAATGATGGCCACTCATTTTTCTTTACTTTTTTTACTGCTTTTTTCTTGAAATAATACAAATTCTAACAGTCTATTCAGTAGGACTATCAGCTGTGTATTCACCAGACTTCTGCACAACACAACTGATGGTCCCAACCCCATTTATAAGGCAAGAAATCCCACTTATTAAACCTGACAGGGCACACCTGTGAAGTGAAAACCAATTCTGGTGACTACCTCTTGAAGCTCATCAAGAGAATGCCGAGAGTGTGCAAAGCAGTCATCAAAGCAAAAGGTGGCTACTTTGAAAATCCTAGAATATAAGACATAATTTCAGTTGTTTCACACTTTTTTGGTAAGTATATAATTCCACATGTGTTAATTCATAGTGTTGATGCCTTCAGTGTGAATGTACAATTTTCATAGTCATAAAATACAGAAAAATCTTTAAATGAGAAGGTGTGTCCAAACTTTTGGTCTGTACTGTATACATGTATCTTGATAGAGAGAGATAGCTATTTGTTTTTACTTCCAGTAATTTGCAGGTTTTACAATAAGTTTGATAACACTTGTTCATATAAATTTACTGTTATTTAAAATTCAAAGTGCTGATCAAGTTTCAGAGGATTCTCAACATCTGACACCTCCCCATTACTAACCCCAGGGCTTGATACCAGTGGCGTTTTTTGACAAATCACAGCTGACATCAACCCCAACTACCATTACCCTGGTTGCCAACGCACCAGGGCATCAGGAAGAGCCAGGCTAAGCACCATAATTAGGTTCATCTCTTGTGATGCATGACTTCGGGGCATCTGTGGGCATGTATTTTGGCTGGGATGGGCCCTATAACTAGGGACCTTCCCAGCCTCATAATATAAGCCCACAGCTGTCTGCTTTACCTTTACTAGTTATCAAAAATAGGAGGGAACCAAGTTGTTTTTTTAAATTATTTATTCATTATGTTAAACCAGCATCAACACTCTTTAGTGTCACATGAAAGACACTAAATGGTGCAAGTTTATTATATGTAAAGGACTTGTGAAATTACATATCTACAGGACATCTATATACTCTATCTATTGTAATGCAGCGGTGTTCACACCACGCAGTAATGAGCCAGTGACCAAGTAAAGTTCAAAGCAAAGTACCTTGTAATGTCCAAAATCTCACAAATGAAAAGGCAAAATAGTATCCTCCAGATCGCAACCGGGGCATCAAGAGAGACCATATCTGAGACTGGTTGCCATGGGAAACTGTCACGCCGAGGGGGCACCAGTCCGCTTCCCTTGGCTCTGTGTTAACTGCACACCAACATTGACACACCCAAACCTTTGCTGCCGGGCTTTTAAAATGGAATCTGTGGCCATGGGCCACTTGTAAGACCCAGCTGAAGGGAGTGAACCGCCCCACTACCATCCTGTAGTTTACTCCAAAAAGAAAAGCCTTTAACGGGTTTTCCTTAAAATTGCCTTGGCCAAATAACTTGACCAGGTCCCCACTTACTTTTATTCTGCACTGCAACCACAGCTATGGCTGTGACTGCAATGCACTCCAGCGGCCTCAATACACTTCTATGCATATCCTGAGGAATGCATATCGACCCTCGCATATGATCCACCTCACTGCCTTACAATATCTATCTATTTTGAGGGTTCTGGCTGTGAATTTACTATACTTGGCTAATAACATTTTGTGGTTCCTTTGAGATGTGTGCTTAAAAATTATATGACATACGCATGGTCCGTGCGTCGTCCGATTTTTATCTCACACCCGTTGATTACATTGGTGAGTCTCGTTCGATATACGCAGCCATACACCCAAGCTGCGATTTTTTCCTTAGCTCAGGAAAAACTTGCAGATGAACACTGCCTCATTGTACCGTTGGTCAGAGTGCAATGCAATATTTTATCTCAATGCACTTGGCTTATTTATACGCAGGTGGGAGTGAGGCCTAAGGCTGTGACTCCTCCCTTTTAGCGTGTCATCAAGTATATGATATATATCCAATATACAGCTTCTGGCAAAAATTAAGAGACCAGTGCAAAATGGTCAGTTTGTCTAATTTTTCTCTTTATAGGTATATTTTTGAGTAAAATATAATTTTTTTATTTATTCTATAAACTACTGACAACATGTTTCCGAATTTCCAAGCAATAAATTGGTCAAAATTAGAAAAAAAAAAAACAGGGCTTTCAGACCTCAAATAATGCAAAGAAAACAAGCTCATTATCATTTAGTAACAACAATTTGAATGTTTTAACTCAGGAAGAGTTCAGAAATCACTATTTTGTGGAATAACCATGATTTTATTCACAGCTTTCATGCATCTTGGCATGCTTTCCACCAGTCTTTCACACTGCTTCTGGCGCAAAAATGTAAGCAGTTCTTCTTTGTTTGATGGGTTGTGACTATCCATCATCCTCTTGATTACATTCCAGAGGTTTTCAATGGGGTTCAGGTCTGGAGATTGGGCTGCCCATGACAGGGTTTTAATCTGCTGGTCTCTTAATTTTTGCCAGAGCTGTATACAGAGTGCAACCCCTTTCATTTTGTGTAGCCTGACTGCATTTCATAACACTTTAATACATATTCTGTAATTGCAAGGCTTGGTATGTCAAGAAATTCTTGCTGTTTAATCTGGACCTAATTAGTTTGGGTTGCTATGAAAACAATTCTCAGAGAAATAGTTACAAAGGCAATAGAATAGGATTGGTATTTATTAAATAAATCCTTAAAATATTTAATGAGGGAAATAGATAAAATAAAGAGACATGATTACAGTTGTGCAACCATAAGAAAAAGAGTACTGGTAGATAGACTGCTATATAAAATATTGCCACATCTGCTAAGACCATAACATGCGTTAATCAAATAGATGTTGAATATCAAGTTTAAATGGCAGCAAATAATGGTGTAATATTTACAAGATGAGGAGAGAAACAACTACCCTCTATAATGATGTCGTTTTTCTGAAATTGGTGTCATTACTACAGAGTGTAGGTGTTGACTACTAAGTCACTATTCACATTACATTGTACCTTAAAGGGACTCTGTCACCTGAATTTGGAGGGAACAATTTTCAATCATATGGGCGGGGTTTTCAGGTGTTTGATTCACCCTTTCCTTACCCGCTAGCTGCATGCTGGCTGCAATATTGGATTGAAGTTCATTCTCTGTCCTCCATAGTACACGCCTGCATAAGGCAAGATTGCCTTGTGCAGGCATGTACTACGGAGGACAGAGAATGAACTTCAATCCAATATTGCAGCCAGCATGCAGCCAGCGGGTAAGGAAAGGGTGAATCAAACACCTGAAAACCCCGCCCATATGATTGAAAATTGTTCCCTGCAAATTCAGGTGACAGAGTCCCTTTAAGTTCACTAGCTCTGTCATTGCTTACGTCTGAACCCCCATCAAATGGGATTTGGGCATACGCACTGGCTATTGGCAGTGATGAGGCAGATGGAGTCACAGTGTGCTCAGTCATACATCATATATGCCTAGTTGAGGTTGACAGCGCATTAAGAATTAATTCTGAGAGGTGGCCTACCCTTTTATCTTCTCTATAAGGCTGCCATGTTGTAATGACATTATCGTCCCTCAGAAGGGTTAATTATAAAGTAGACGGGAAATGCTTCATATTTAATGTGGTTTTATTTCTTTATTCCTAGAAGAACATAACACAGTTTCTATTTTGCAGCTGTTTGCAAATGAAAGCGTCTTGGACCATGTGGGATTTTCCCAGGTGAAAATTAACCTGATCAACGAAAATGATAACCGTCCTATCTTCAGCCAAGCGCTCTACAACATCACTTTGTATGAGAATGTTACTGTGGGAACCAAGATCCTCCAAGTTTCCGTGAGTGACATTTTATGCATTACTTTCCAGGTTATTGTGTTACTGTTTACTTAGTTTCGGTCCTCACATGAATTCTGCCGGTGAGGTTAGAATTCTTAACCAGGTTTTATAAGAAGCAGATATTTCAGGCATGAATTACAAAGTGCTGGGTTGTTATACAACAATGCATAATCAAGTTTCAGCTTGCGATATTCGCTGTTTCCTTCACTTTTAAATTTTTTGCCCATATCAAATAGAAAAGGTAAGATGATATTATCCTGCTTATCATCAGTAGCATAAATCATATTTCTCCAGTGCAGTGTGCCGTATATAGGAAAGATACAGGACACACTTGACAATATTAGGAATAGTGAAACGAAATGCTGAAAACAAAGTAAAAAGTATATTTTTCACATTTTCTCTTTAAACTGTAAATCTCCTGCCATATAAATGTGTAGATATATAGATGTGTAATTGTGATAGTAAGACTTGGTGCTGACACTGAGGGACAGATTTAAGTACCCGACTGAATGTCATTTTAAGCCATTTATATTTGACAAATAGTGTGGGTACATCTAGGTGGATGAAATCCAAATGCATCGAAGTTGTTTTTTTCTAGTGTTGGAATTGATTTCATACATTGGCTTACATGCAGAGAACTGTAAAATGGAAGAATAGCTCTTCCTGGTGTTATATTTCTGAAGTCTGATCCACAGTTTTGAAGCGTTGTATTAGTTTGGACTTGACTATACGTAGCACAATGAAGCCATGGTACATTTTTCCTAACACCATCTAGGTATCTTATATAACCGGATGAAATTGAAGGCTAAAGCCTTGAATCCAAGGACAACAATATATTTCACAGAAATAAAAAACCCTGTCCTATCTATAATATGTGGAATTATGAGTGTAGCTTCCTTCAGATAAGTAACACATTGGGGTATGTTGAGAAAAGGGTAACATTTAGGAAGGCATTTGTACTTGCCCGTATGATACCCACCATTGCCAGGATAAGTGGTACAGTATATGCTGCCAATCTCGAGAAGAGGGGTTGAATGAAGCCATGGTATGCATGATTGCCCACTACTCAGTTCACTAACATTGGGCTTGCAGACCTTTTTTTTAGCTTACTTAGGATTGATTTCTGGCTTTTATGGAGAAAAAAAATGTTAGAAATGAAGGAACTATCCTCTTAATTGGGAAACATTGCAACACTAGTAAAAGCAATGCAACTTTATAAAAAAACAACTTTTGAATTTATTTATCAAAAGTCCTCTTTGTTCTAATAGAGTGATTTTTCTTTTTTTCTTTTACTGCTTGTTGTTTTGGCTACCATCCATTGCTTAGTCTAGCAGAGGTGGTTGACCATGCATGGTGCTTACAATGTGTTTCCTATAGAGCTAGTAAGCTTTTCCCTAAAGCTAACCAGATCACTGGAACCTACTTTTATCTCCAGATGAGGCCAGATTCAGTGGAACCGAGCTCCTCTGATGCTGTACAGGTAAAAGTGGATAGTGCACAGTTTGTGCCAGCGCCACCACAATGTCACTAGTCTGAACTGCCCACTTCTCAATGCCCACAGCAAGTAGGAAGACAGGAGGCAGTTCATTCATGTACCACAAAGGTGAGAAGAACCCTTTGCTGGAATTCTAGCTTTCTAGGTAGATAGTTAGGCCACTTGCAATGGTCAGTAGATTTATTGGTATTTTGCATCAATACTTGAAAGCCCGAACCAGGTGTGGCTCCAAAGAATAGGAGATTTGCAAATCTTTCTATTAAACCTGGTCTCACTGTTGGTTCTACTCCTGGTTTTAACTTATAACAACTGATGCAAATTACTAACTGGAACACTGATGTCATCACATGTGACCCCAGTAGTCATATGTTGACATAATGTCAATATAGAATGAACTGTGGTGAACAAAGGGTGCATTGATGTGGAAGCAACAAAGGAGGTAAGTGGTTTTTTTAGTTTTAAAGGGAACCTGTCATGTCTGAAAATGCTATTAATCTGCAAATATAGGAATAATATGTACGGTAGGTTAATAGCGGTATGAGGTGCCCGGCCGGTGTAGTAAAAGCCCGGCACCAGGTAGAAAATAAGCTTTATTTCTTCTGGGTGCCTTCAGCACTGCTCGGGACTTTGACTGACAGCTGGTTAAGTAGAGCATCAATATTGAATCGGCTGCCGTCATTGCTGAGGCGTGCTTACAGCCCTCGCTTTTAGGGCTTTGAGCAATGATTGTGGTAGCATTGGTCACGCGAGTATAACTGAAAGCCATTGGCTCATGGCAGAAATAAAGCTTTTTCTCTCTTGCACTGCACTGTCAGTGCAGCAGCCAGGAACCTTGATAACGCTATTAACCTGCAGATTTACCCTATACCAACAGATCAGATATGGCAGGTTTCATTCTAATTTATCTGGACGTTTGAATTAACCAGGAAATCCACAGAAAAGTCTGCAATAATAAAATTGGGATCACAGTTTATTTTTGTATTAAATTCGATCAGCAAAATCTGCAACAAATTCTTGCTCTTTTTACCCCAGAAATGTAAATGTATAACTCTGTATCGCAGGTCAATATTCACATGAGAATTTTCATAACATCTGAATTATGTTTGTTCATACCTTATTTCCATGGCTAGTACTGTAATCCACTGGAGATTTTCTGTGCACAAACCACCCAGGAAAACCTGCAGCATTTCTGATGTTTGTGAATCCTACTTATACATAGGAAAATAAGCAAGGCAAGGAAAATTGGGCTTGATGATAGATGGGCAACAACCCTCAGTGTTTCCAGCAGATGTTTAGCAAATCAAGATGTTAAGCACCAAAAGATGAGTGTATCCTTTTTAATATCAAGTTTTTCAGAATTACAATTTGAAAAATTACATAAAATACTTTTTTTTGTTCTACTGTATGTCGATATTTGAAAAGGTCACAGAATTGGTCAAATGTTAAAAATCATAACTAGTTGGTACTCGCTTAAAGCCAATTTCACACATGCCGTTCCTGCGCTGTGGATATGACCTTAGAGCTTTTAACCTAGTTGTCTTATTCCTATGAATTTTTCAACTGTAGTTTTTCTCATAGCTGTAAATATCATTTAACCTTGTGATATATCACATTACCACACTAATGGAGAAAATGTCCACTTCGAAGCATGGTCATTCAAACCTGCATCATGTAGTCAATCATCATTTCATATTTATGAACCTATTTATACCATAAAAAGATATTTCTCAGGCCTGTAAATGGAGTTACAATAGAAAGTGACAAATGACAATTGCTGAGCAAAATGAGAGTGTTGTTCTAGTGAAATTCAGAGGGAGATTGTTTGGCCCCTACATAGACCGTCCACAATGTTTTGTTATCATTATGTGGTTATTACTCAGGTAGTTGAATATTGCTTTATTTTATTAAATGGCAATGCTTTATAAACAGCAACAAATAAATGTAAGGCAAAATATCAATTTTAGAATACAAATACAGTATGTAAATGCAGCGCCCCAGAGTCCTGGTCGTTGCAGTACTGTGGCTCCGCCACTATGGGGAGCTATGGTGCGTCCGATGGCACTGAAGGAGTTCATCTGATCAGGTATCACAGACACCAATACATTTCACAGCCGGGCCTCCGGGGGGGAGCTAAGGGTGCTATTCATTAGGCCACTCCCCACCATAGTGGGTAAACTGGGGGTCAGGGAGGAAGTTAGATGAGAAAGCTGACTGGATTGGACGAAGCAACACCTAGTGGCAGAGGGTGTTGTGGAGGAAGAGACAGTAGGGTCTCTGTCAGGGGTGGGATCCTGACAGAGGCTTGGCATTGAAAAGAACGTAACGGGTCCGCGCCAGCTCCGGGAAGCGGCGGGACCCAAGAAAGGACTAGAAGCGAGATAGATTGTGCTGAGTGAGAAACGAGATCAAGCAATAGGAGAATACCAGTAGGGGTCGTGCTGTAAGACCGGAGCAACATCCTACTGAGGCGCACTACCGGTGGCCGGAACGCCGAGGGAGTATTTCATTAGACAGCTTCAAGCAATACTCTAAACAGCGGCAGGACAGTCAGTCTCAGGCGGGCTGTCTCAACTAAATCACCTATGAAGTCTTGGGAGGCAATTGCGGGAGAGGGGCGTCTCTAGGGTCCTGGAAGAACTCCAGGCCTACCCGACAAACGGGTGCCGTTCTAACTGTAACATCAGGAAGGGACGGAAGATTAGCAGAAGATCAGTTAATCGAGTTGTGAGGGAACACGAGAAACAGACACAATGGTTGTGGGGTACTTTCCGTAAGCATAGCAGGGAAGGACTACAACACATAGCGCTAAGAAGGAAGGCACCGATTTCCACCTGTGAAGTGAACTCTGGAGGTGCCATTGGACCGGCCGGACTTGCGCAGCCTGGTGAACCGTATTCTGGACTGAGGACTCAGAGATCTCCAGTAAAGAGGTAAAGAGACTGCAACCTGGTGTCCTCGTTATTTACCGCGACCTGCACCCCACAACTGCACCACCAACATCCACACCTATCATTCACTGTGCGCCCCACGGCAGGGTCACGGGCCGGGGCCTAGCCGCCGTGACAACCCCAGAAGCAGAGACCCAGAGGCCCGGTACCGGGTACCCCTCAGCCCTGCGGCAGTGGGGGCGCTACAATTTGGTGTCACGAACAGGATCTACTTAAGCCTGAAGAATCAGGTCATGTGTGCCTTGGAACTGTGATTTATCGTGCTTGGACTGTGCTTTATTACAAGGACTGTGTGTTGCCACTTGCCGCCAGAAGTTCCCGCCAAAACCGCCGCCATTACAGCGCTAAGGAGAGCGCAGGAGAAGAAGAAGGGCGTGGAAGTGGGCGTGAACAAGCTGAAGAGCGCGAAAGACAATGGCCGCCCAGTCTAAATATCTCGGCCCCTTGAGGACGTGTCCGTCAGCAGCCGAGATCCGCCTCCTGATCCTTAATGGTGGGCAGAGACAACGAAAACGAAACCGCCCACGAAGAAGAGAGCGGGAAAAGGACCAGGAAGAAGGAGCGAGCAACATGGAGGCCGCCATGGCCAGCCGCCCGGAGCCGGAGCGTGGGGTCGGAGCCGAGGACTCCCCCAGCTACCCGGAGAGGCACCGCAGCCAGACCTCCACAGTTGACGCTGACCTCCTGCAGACCGGAGCGGACGGGCTGATCCATCAACCCCGGCGGATGCAGCTGAGCACTGAGGCCGGGTGGAAGAAGACCATCATCGGGAGCCTCGCCAGACGTCTGTCGGCAGCCTCGTCTGGTCCGGAGCAAGAAAGAAGTTCCAGCGCTCCGAAGCCAGAAAGCAAGGCCCTGCCGGAAAGCGAGGTGCTGCAAGCAGAGATGACAGCGTCGCAGCACAAGGCCCCGCAGCCAGCGTTCCAGACCCCAGCGGAGACGGAGCAGACCGGCACCGGAGGAACCGCATCTGAAGCAGGTAGGAAGAGCCACCCTGCCCTGACGACCGACACCACTCCAGTGACTGCTAGTGCCACAGCTGCTGACTCCGTTCCAGTGACTGATCTTGCAGCAGCCGCTACCTCTGCTGCAGCAGATGCCCATACTCAAGCTGCGCAGACCTCCATCGCTGCGCATGATTTAATCGTACATGAAAGACGGATTAACGGCGTTTGTCCAGCACTGGGTGTAACCCTGGACCTCACTTTGCCCAGGCCAAGAAGGGTTAAGTGCCAGGTGCAGCCCTGGAAGCCGTCCAACTAAGCCTCGGAAACCTGAAACTGTAAATAGTTCTCTCTTTAACTGTTTGGTTACTGTTGCTGCTAAACCCGTCCAGGGTTAATTACTTATGGATCCCTTTGTTGACCCGGGATCCTTGTTGTTTTGTTTATGTTCTCAAGTTTGCACAAAAGTTAACAGAACTGCAGTAATCATGAACAGTGCATGATACAAACTTCTTGTACATAGTTCACACCTTCTTAAGGGTGTTTCCTACTGGTTTTACTTAGAAAGAGACTCTTTGCGAAGATACCGCACTGGAACCTATGCTGAGTATGGACTGGTAGCTTGAGAAAATACGCTACCTCACAGAGACTTGGTCCTCTCTTAAAGGGGATGTTCATTTGCCGCATTTCGATAGAAATATTGCTTAAGACAAGTAGCAATAATGTTGATGAGAGAAAAGTGATGATAATGTTGTACGAGAAAGTTATATGTGTTTAATTAGTTAAATGTGAAGAAATACTGATGATGTGCTCTGAGAAGTAAAAAGGTGAAAGGTAGAAGAAGGATGCAGTGGACCCGTAGGGATAGACGTGGAGTCCAGCATGCATGATAGAAAGAAAGATAATGAGAAGGCTTAATGTTCAGAAGAAAATGCTTGATAATGTTGATAGATAGTTAGGATAGAAGGTAAACCCTGAGTCCTCATAGGAGTCATGTAGAGATGGCTCAGTGCTCTTAAACTGAAAGTAATGTTATGTTCTATACTGTGTATAGTAGTTGAAAAGGCAGTAGGCCCTGGCTGAAAGGGGCGGTCCTGTAACAGAAAGGAGAGGCAGTAGGTCTGGTGCCGATAGGACAGGCGGTCCTGCAGATTTAAAGAAGGAGAATGAAAAAGTTAAAATACCTTATAATGTGATTATAGGAAGGTCTTTAGTGGACTAAGAGTGTATGTCCTTAAAGGCAAGGTTAAATTATTGTTCAACAATTTTTGCACTTAGTAGAATACCCGGTTGGGTAAGGAAAGTTAATTATAGCATGTTGCTATGATATTAAACCATGTTTTGTAACGTTCAAGTGTCCTCACCTCCCATAAAGGGAAGCTTGTTCAAGTATACTTATTGTTATTGCACTCAACCAAACTGTATGTCTTTTTGCTAAACTTGTATTGTTGTTTTCTTCCCAGTCCCGGAGTACTGTGTTTAACCAGGGGGGAGTGCAGCGCCCCAGAGTCCTGGTCGTTGCAGTACTGTGGCTCCGCCACTATGGGGAGCTATGGTGCGTCCGATGGCACTGAAGGAGTTCATCTGATCAGGTATCACAGACACCAATACATTTCACAGCCGGGCCTCCGGGGGGGAGCTAAGGGTGCTATTCATTAGGCCACTCCCCACCATAGTGGGTAAACTGGGGGTCAGGGAGGAAGTTAGATGAGAAAGCTGACTGGATTGGATGAAGCAACACCTAGTGGCAGAGGGTGTTGTGGAGGAAGAGACAGTAGGGTCTCTGTCAGGGGTGGGATCCTGACAGAGGCTTGGCATTGAAAAGAACGTAACGGGTCCGCGCCAGCTCCGGGAAGCAGCGGGACCCAAGAAAGGACTAGAAGCGAGATAGATTGTGCTGAGTGAGAAACGAGATCAAGCAATAGGAGAATACCAGTAGGGGTCGTGCTGTAAGACCGGAGCAACATCCTACTGAGGCGCACTACCGGTGGCCGGAACGCCGAGGGAGTATTTCATTAGACAGCTTCAAGCAATACTCTAAACAGCGGCAGGACAGTCAGTCTCAGGCGGGCTGTCTCACCTAAATCACCTATGAAGTCTTGGGAGGCAATTGCGGGAGAGGGGCGTCTCTAGGGTCCCGGAAGAACTCCAGGCCTACCCGACAAACGGGTGCCGTTCTAACTGTAACATCAGGAAGGGACGGAAGATTAGCAGAAGATCAGTTAATCGAGTTGTGAGGGAACACGAGAAACAGACACAACGGTTGTGGGGTACTTTCCGTAAGCATAGCAGGGAAGGACTACAACACATAGCGCTAAGAAGGAAGGCACCGATTTCCACCTGTGAAGTGAACTCTGGAGGTGCCATTGGACCGGCCGGACTTGCGCAGCCTGGTGAACCGTATTCTGGACTGAGGACTCAGAGATCTCCAGTAAAGAGGTAAAGAGACTGCAACCTGGTGTCCTCGTTATTTACCGCGACCTGCACCCCACAACTGCACCACCAACATCCACCCCTATCATTCACTGTGCACCCCACGGCAGGGTCACGGGCCGGGGCCTAGCCGCCGTGACAACCCCAGAAGCAGAGACCCAGAGGCCCGGTACCGGGTACCCCTCGGCCCTGCGGCAGTGGGGGCGCTACATAAACTTTTTCATAGCACTGGCCTTAAACTGTTGGAGAGGGTCATTTACCTAATATTGTTTCTAGGATTCAATTTTAACAATACATTAAGTTACTAAAATTATATGTAAAAAAAATTTCGGGACCTTTATAAAGCAATGCTGCCATGATCTAGTAGCCTCATCTTCACCCTTTTTACCGTTGAAAATGTTATTGTTAAAATTTTGCTGTGGTTGTTGTTGGGCCTGTATATTTAGTTATTTTGTTGTTGTACTGTTTTGTTATGCAAATGCTATGGATGTACTTAATATAACTGTATATTTTATTAAGGGTTTATCAGATAAAGTCATAGCTTCATTCATTTTGATGACAAGTAGTGTTGAGCGATACTTTCCGATATCGGAAAGTATCGGTATCGGAAAGTATCGGCCGATACCGTCAAAATATCGGATCCAATCCGATACCGATACCCGATCCCAATGCAAGTCAATGGGACGAAAATATCGGAATTAAAATAAACCCTTTATACACTTGTAGGTTCATTCTACATGAAGGAAAACAACTAAGAATAATGTAGGATGTATTGGGGGACGTGGCGGAGACATTAAAGGCACAGAGGTTTAGCCCAATGTAATAGAATAGCAGGATTTTTTTTTTTTTGGATGACGTTCGGCGTTAGAAAGAATTTGACTATGTTAATTTTTTTTTTTTTTTTTATGCCACATATTGATGTTTCACTACTTCAACGCCCTTCACCTTCTTTTTTTCTTCTCCCACGCTTTCTTCTTCATTATCCTCATCATCAGCTTCTTTGACATCAACTTCTTCACCTTATTCATCTTCTTCTTCATCTTCTACCTATTATTTTTTGGGTTACATTGTTCATATTCTTTTTATTTTACTATTATCTTCATCATATTCTACTTCTTCATCATATTCTTATTTGTGACAGGCATTCCTGTAGTTGTTATCTATAAAGTTTGAAGATTACACCTTCCGTTCTGCCTGTCACAAAACAGTTACATTTGTCCGCGTTCAGTTTGGCCTGCAGCATCAGGCTTTATCCAGGGGCACCACGAGGAGGAACGGACTCACCCCCATACACTGCTTAGTCTTCTTCTGCTTATAATTTAGATAATATTTTTTGCTCTGATATTTAGTGTTATGCTTAATGTTCTTCTGCTCTTTGTTCTGCAGCCTCTTGTTCTTCTGCTTCTCGGTCTTCCAGGTCGTCGTCGTCTCCAGGGTCGTCGTCTCCCGGGTCATCGTCATCGGGGTGGTCTTCAGGGTCGTCGTCTCCGGGGTCGTCGTCATCACGGTGGTCTTCAGGGTCATCGTCTCCAGGGTCGTCGTCATCACGGTGGTTGTCGTCTCTGGTGTCGTCGTCATCTTAGGGGTGTTCTTCAGGGTCATCGTGTTTAGTCTCTTGAACTTGGAAATGTAGCAGAAGGTACAAGAAGGCTGAGAAAATGCCGAGAACCAGCTGATGGAACTGGAACTCGGATGGCTACCCAAAGGTCCAAGAGCCAATGGAACTACCGAGGACCAGCTGACGTTACTGGAACCCGGTTACTAAGCAGGAGGTACCCGTGCCTGAAAGCACTACCAAGGACCACCTGACGTTGGTGGAACTCGGATACCCAGAGGGAGGCACCTAAGCCAAAGGCTCTGCCCGGAACCAGCTGACGGTACTGGAACCAGGATGGGGAGCAGAAGGTACAAGAGCAAAAGACAGTGCCGAGAACCAGCTGACGGTGCTGGAACCCGGATGGGTAGCCGAAGGTCCAAGAGCCAATGGAACTACCGAGGACCAGCTGACGTTACTGGAACCCGGTTACTAAGCAGGAGGTACCCGTGCCTGAAAGCACTACCAAGGACCACCTGACGTTGGTGGAACTCGGATACCCAGAGGGAGGCACCTAAGCCAAAGGCTCTGCCCGGAACCAGCTGACGGTACTGGAACCAGGATGGGGAGCAGAAGGTACAAGAGCAAGTGTCTGCGTGGCTTTTGCAGGACACGATGCCGGCTGCACAGCAGGGGAACAGCTGGCGGTGCTGAACCCCACTGACACATTGGCGAGGTGTTTTTCTCTGTGCAGCTAGCAGTACCGGGCCCCAACTGGCGGTGTTGGAGCCCGGGGTCAGCAGGAGGAGGAGAGGGAGCAGAGTGTAGGCCGAAGCCTGCACTGGCGGCAGCTTTGGGTCTGTTGTGCCTGCGTGGCTGTTGCAGGACACGTTGCCGGCTGCACAGCAGGGGAACAGCTGGCGGTGCTGAACCCCACTGACACATTGGCGAGGTGTTTTTCTCTGTGCAGCTAGCAGTACCGGGCCCCAACTGGCGGTGTTGGAGCCCGGGCTCTGCAGGGGGAGCAGAGTGTAGGCCGAAGCCTAATCGAACCAATTTCAAAGGTAACCTTTAACCCCCCCTCAGGGGTTACAAAGTAGAAGAGCCACAGCTTATGCAGCAGTAGTGGTGCACAAGTCAAAGGTTGCTCTTTTAATTTGGCTCCTTGCACACGCTGAATGGAACACGTATAACATTTAGCCCTTTATACAGTCAAACTGTGTTGGAGGCGCGAGTTCCCTTTGTAATGAGACGCAGCACAGATGTCAAGAATCCCACCTTGGTGCTGGGTGCAGCCTCCTGAGCGTTGTTATTTGCTGTACAGGAGTCTGCGCTGTCGTGTTATCCCCTGGCCTAGCGCTGTTAGCGCTGCCCATCTTCTGACCTCATTTAATGTTGGCTGGTGCGGTTCGCGATGCCCATGAATCACAGCCCCGCAGTGTATTGACATAGTTAAAACACTGCGGGGCTGGGATTCATGGCCTGGCGCAGTACATATGTTCGCCTCTCGCTTGGGTTCTTACACCTGCTTCAGACTATGTGGCGTCAGCTGATCCCTTATCGCATGCCACGGCCATGAAGCCGCACAGTCTGAAGAAGGCGGAAGGAGATGAGGGACAGGCGAACTGATGCACTGCTCATGCCCATCAAACACACCCTCGCACTCCCAAGAAATAAGACACCGAGGGGCGTTGTGTGGGTCAGGGCGGCCGCAGAGGCGCAGGCAGCCAAACAATGATGCCAGAAGACGGGCAGCGCTACCAAGGGGGTTGCAGCATGTCATTACAAAGGAAAGTCACACCACCGGGACGGTTAAATGGTCACACAGAGGACACATTTTAGACGTGTTTTCCGTTCCACATGTGCGAGGAGAATACGTTTATGAGCCACCTTGCACACATGCAGCATTACCGCTGTACAAGGTGGCCTTAAAAACGTACAAACGCCTGGGGGAGGGGGGACAGGTTCCCTTCAATTTCAGTTCTGGTGTCTGCGTGGCTTTTGCAGGACACGATGCCGGCTGCACAGCAGGGGAACAGCTGGCGGTGCTGAACCCCACTGACACATTGGCGAGGTGTTTTTCTCTGTGCAGCTAGCAGTACCGGGCCCCAACTGGCGGTGTTGGAGCCCGGGGTCAGCAGGAGGAGGAGAGGGAGCAGAGTGTAGGCCGAAGCCTGCACTGGCGGCAGCTTTGGGTCTGTTGTGCCTGCGTGGCTGTTGCAGGACACGTTGCCGGCTGCACAGCAGGGGAACAGCTGGCGGTGCTGAACCCCACTGACACATTGGCGAGGTGTTTTTCTCTGTGCAGCTAGCAGTACCGGGCCCCAACTGGCGGTGTTGGAGCCCGGGCTCTGCAGGGGGAGCAGAGTGTAGGCCGAAGCCTAATCGAACCAATTTCAAAGGTAACCTTTAACCCCCCCTCAGGGGTTACAAAGTAGAAGAGCCACAGCTTATGCAGCAGTAGTGGTGCACAAGTCAAAGGTTGCTCTTTTAATTTGGCTCCTTGCACACGCTGAATGGAACACGTATAACATTTAGCCCTTTATACAGTCAAACTGTGTTGGAGGCGCGAGTTCCCTTTGTAATGAGACGCAGCACAGATGTCAAGAATCCCACCTTGGTGCTGGGTGCAGCCTCCTGAGCGTTGTTATTTGCTGTACAGGAGTCTGCGCTGTCGTGTTATCCCCTGGCCTAGCGCTGTTAGCGCTGCCCATCTTCTGACCTCATTTAATGTTGGCTGGTGCGGTTCGCGATGCCCATGAATCACAGCCCCGCAGTGTATTGACATAGTTAAAACACTGCGGGGCTGGGATTCATGGCCTGGCGCAGTACATATGTTCGCCTCTCGCTTGGGTTCTTACACCTGCTTCAGACTATGTGGCGTCAGCTGATCCCTTATCGCATGCCACGGCCATGAAGCCGCACAGTCTGAAGAAGGCGGAAGGAGATGAGGGACAGGCGAACTGATGCACTGCTCATGCCCATCAAACACACCCTCGCACTCCCAAGAAATAAGACACCGAGGGGCGTTGTGTGGGTCAGGGCGGCCGCAGAGGCGCAGGCAGCCAAACAATGATGCCAGAAGACGGGCAGCGCTACCAAGGGGGTTGCAGCGTGTCATTACAAAGGAAAGTCACACCACCGGGACGGTTAAATGGTCACACAGAGGACACATTTTAGACGTGTTTTCCGTTCCACATGTGCGAGGAGAATACGTTTATGAGCCACCTTGCACACATGCAGCATTACCGCTGTACAAGGTGGCCTTAAAAACGTACAAACGCCTGGGGGAGGGGGGACAGGTTCCCTTCAATTTCAGTTCTGGTGTCTGCGTGGCTTTTGCAGGACACGATGCCGGCTGCACAGCAGGGGAACAGCTGGCGGTGCTGAACCCCACTGACACATTGGCGAGGTGTTTTTCTCTGTGCAGCTAGCAGTACCGGGCCCCAACTGGCGGTGTTGGAGCCCGGGGTCAGCAGGAGGAGGAGAGGGAGCAGAGTGTAGGCCGAAGCCTGCACTGGCGGCAGCTTTGGGTCTGTTGTGCCTGCGTGGCTGTTGCAGGACACGTTGCCGGCTGCACAGCAGGGGAACAGCTGGCGGTGCTGAACCCCACTGACACATTGGCGAGGTGTTTTTCTCTGTGCAGCTAGCAGTACCGGGCCCCAACTGGCGGTGTTGGAGCCCGGGCTCTGCAGGGGGAGCAGAGTGTAGGCCGAAGCCTAATCGAACCAATTTCAAAGGTAACCTTTAACCCCCCCTCAGGGGTTACAAAGTAGAAGAGCCACAGCTTATGCAGCAGTAGTGGTGCACAAGTCAAAGGTTGCTCTTTTAATTTGGCTCCTTGCACACGCTGAATGGAACACGTATAACATTTAGCCCTTTATACAGTCAAACTGTGTTGGAGGCGCGAGTTCCCTTTGTAATGAGACGCAGCACAGATGTCAAGAATCCCACCTTGGTGCTGGGTGCAGCCTCCTGAGCGTTGTTATTTGCTGTACAGGAGTCTGCGCTGTCGTGTTATCCCCTGGCCTAGCGCTGTTAGCGCTGCCCATCTTCTGACCTCATTTAATGTTGGCTGGTGCGGTTCGCGATGCCCATGAATCACAGCCCCGCAGTGTATTGACATAGTTAAAACACTGCGGGGCTGGGATTCATGGCCTGGCGCAGTACATATGTTCGCCTCTCGCTTGGGTTCTTACACCTGCTTCAGACTATGTGGCATCAGCTGATCCCTTATCGCATGCCACGGCCATGAAGCCGCACAGTCTGAAGAAGGCGGAAGGAGATGAGGGACAGGCGAACTGATGCACTGCTCATGCCCATCAAACACACCCTCGCACTCCCAAGAAATAAGACACCGAGGGGCGTTGTGTGGGTCAGGGTGGCCGCAGAGGCGCAGGCAGCCAAACAATGATGCCAGAAGACGGGCAGCGCTACCAAGGGGGTTGCAGCGTGTCATTACAAAGGAAAGTCACACCACCGGGACGGTTAAATGGTCACACAGAGGACACATTTTAGACGTGTTTTCCGTTCCACATGTGCGAGGAGAATACGTTTATGAGCCACCTTGCACACATGCAGCATTACCGCTGTACAAGGTGGCCTTAAAAACGTACAAACGCCTGGGGGAGGGGGGACAGGTTCCCTTCAATTTCAGTTCTGGTGTCTGTGTGGCTTTTGCAGGACACGATGCCGGCTGCACAGCAGGGGAACAGCTGGCGGTGCTGAACCCCACTGACACATTGGCGAGGTGTTTTTCTCTGTGCAGCTAGCAGTACCGGGCCCCAACTGGCGGTGTTAGAGCCCAGGGTCAGCAGGAGGAGCAGGGGGAGCGGAGTGTAGGCCGAAGCCTGCACTGGAGCAAGTTGAAAGGAAACCTTTAACCCCCCCCCCAGGCGTTTGTAGCTGGAAGAGCCATCGTGTACAGCACTAATGCTGGAAAAGGTAAACTTAGCTCTTTTAATTATGGTCCTTGCAGATGCTGAACCTAACACTTATGAAATGTGTCCCCTCACAGCGTTCAACCGTCCGGTAGGTGGAACTTTCCTTTGTCATGTGACGCAGCACAGCCGTCATTTTTACCCCCTTGTCGCCGTGCGCCGCCTCCTCAGCGTTGTTTGAATCTGTCCCGGAGCCTGCGCTGTTAGGTTACCCCTTGGCCATGCACACATTTTGCGCTGCCCGTCTTCTGACATCATTTGCTGTCAGGCTGGCTGCGCCTGTGCGGGTGCGCTGTCCGAGATTCAGCCTCGCGGTGTCGTCTAATGTAATCCCACCGCGGGCCTGGGATCCGTGTCCATGCGCAGTGCATATCCTCGCCTCTCACTCCCCTCCCTACGGCTTCTTAAGACTGTGCGGTGTCACGGCCGTGGCATGCTATTAGGGATCAGCTGACACCGAACAGTCTTTAGAAGCCGTAGGGAGGGGAGTGAGAGGCGAGGATATGCACTGCGCATGGACACGGATCCCAGGCCCGCGGTGGGATTACATTAGACGACACCGCGAGGCTGAATCTCGGACAGCGCACCCGCACAGGCGCAGCCAGCCTGACAGCAAATGATGTCAGAAGACGGGCAGCGCAAAATGTGTGCATGGCCAAGGGGTAACCTAACAGCGCAGGCTCCGGGACAGATTCAAACAACGCTGAGGAGGCGGCGCACGGCGACAAGGGGGTAAAAATGACGGCTGTGCTGCGTCACATGACAAAGGAAAGTTCCACCTACCGGACGGTTGAACGCTGTGAGGGGACACATTTCATAAGTGTTAGGTTCAGCATCTGCAAGGAGCACCACGAAAAGAGGCACTTTTTCCCTTTGCATCATTACTGCTGCACAAGGTGGCTCCTTCAGTAACAAACGCCTGGGGGGGGGGGGACAGGTTCCCTTAAATTTAACTTGTTGTGCCTGCGTGGCGGTCGCAGTACACGTTGCCGTATACACAGCAGGGGAACAGCTGGCGGTGCTGAACCCCACTAACACATTGGCGAGGTGTTTGGCTCTGTGCGTACAGCACTTCTGGACGGCAACTGGCGGTGTTGGAGCCCAGGGACAGGTGGAGGAGGAGGAGGTTGGAGGAGGTAGGAGGGATTGCCACACACACAGCAGGGGAACAGCTGACGTTACTGAACCCCAATAACAGAGGAGGGACTGTTGACTGTGCGTACAGCACTTCTGGACGGCAACTGGCGGTGTTGAAGCCCAGGGGCAGGTGGAGGAGGAGGAGGTTGGAGGAGGTAGGAGGGATTGCCACACACACAGCAGGGGAACAGCTGACGTTACTGAACCCCAATAACAGAGGAGGGACTGTTGACTGTGCGTACAGCACTTCTGGACGGCAACTGGCGGTGTTGAAGCCCAGGGGCAGGTGGAGGAGGAGGAGGTTGGAGGAGGTAGGAGGGATTGCCACACACACAGCAGGGGAACAGCTGACGTTACTGAACCCCAATAACAGAGGAGGGACTGTTGACTGTGCGTACAGCACTTCTGGACGGCAACTGGCGGTGTTGGAGCCCAGGGGCAGGTGGAGGAGGAGGAGGTTGGAGGAGGTAGGAGGGATTGCCACACACACAGCAGGGGAACAGCTGACGTTACTGAACCCCAATAACAGAGGAGGGACTGTTGACTGTGCGTACAGCACTTCTGGACGGCAACTGGCGGTGTTGAAGCCCAGGGGCAGGTGGAGGAGGAGGAGGTTGGAGGAGGTAGGAGGGATTGCCACACACACAGCAGGGGAACAGCTGATGTTACTGAACCCCAATAACAGAGGAGGGACTGTTGACTGTGCGTACAGCACTTCTGGACGGCAACTGGCGGTGTTGAAGCCCAGGGGCAGGTGGAGGAGGAGGAGGTTGGAGGAGGTAGGAGGGATTGCCACACACACAGCAGGGGAACAGCTGACGTTACTGAACCCCAATAACAGAGGAGGGACTGTTGACTGTGCGTACAGCACTTCTGGATGGCAACTGGCGATGTTGAAGCCCAGGGGCAGGTGGAGGAGGAGGAGGTTGGAGGAGGTAGGAGGGATTGCCACACACACAGCAGGGGAACAGCTGACGTTACTGAACCCCAATAACAGAGGAGGGACTGTTGACTGTGCGTACAGCACTTCTGGACGGCAACTGGCGGTGTTGAAGCCCAGGGGCAGGTGGAGGAGGAGGAGGTTGGAGGAGGTAGGAGGGATTGCCACACACACAGCAGGGGAACAGCTGACGTTACTGAACCCCAATAACAGAGGAGGGACTGTTGACTGTGCGTACAGCACTTCTGGACGGCAACTGGCGGTGTTGAAGCCCAGGGGCAGGTGGAGGAGGAGGAGGTTGGAGGAGGTAGGAGGGATTGCCACACACACAGCAGGGGAACAGCTGACGTTACTGAACCCCAATAACAGAGGAGGGACTGTTGACTGTGCGTACAGCACTTCTGGACGGCAACTGGTGGTGTTGGAGCCCAGGGACAGGTGGAGGAGGAGGAGGTTGGAGGAGGTAGGAGGGATTGCCACACACACAGCAGGGGAACAGCTGACGTTACTGAACCCCAATAACAGAGGAGGGACTGTTGACTGTGCGTACAGCACTTCTGGACGGCAACTGGCGGTGTTGGAGCCCAGGGGCAGGTGGAGGAGGAGGAGGTTGGAGGAGGTAGGAGGGATTGCCACACACACAGCAGGGGAACAGCTGACGTTACTGAACCCCAATAACAGAGGAGGGACTGTTGACTGTGCGTACAGCACTTCTGGACGGCAACTGGCGGTGTTGAAGCCCAGGGGCAGGTGGAGGAGGAGGAGGTTGGAGGAGGTAGGAGGGATTGCCACACACACAGCAGGGGAACAGCTGACGTTACTGAACCCCAATAACAGAGGAGGGACTGTTGACTGTGCGTACAGCACTTCTGGACGGCAACTGGCGGTGTTGGAGCCCAGGGACAGGTGGAGGAGGAGGAGGTTGGAGGAGGTAGGAGGGATTGCCACACACACAGCAGGGGAACAGCTGACGTTACTGAACCCCAATAACAGAGGAGGGACTGTTGACTGTGCGTACAGCACTTCTGGACGGCAACTGGCGGTGTTGGAGCCCAGGGGCAGGTGGAGGAGGAGGAGGTTGGAGGAGGTAGGAGGGATTGCCACACACACAGCAGGGGAACAGCTGACGTTACTGAACCCCAATAACAGAGGAGGGACTGTTGACTGTGCGTACAGCACTTCTGGACGGCAACTGGCGGTGTTGAAGCCCAGGGGCAGGTGGAGGAGGAGGAGGTTGGAGGAGGTAGGAGGGATTGCCACACACACAGCAGGGGAACAGCTGACGTTACTGAACCCCAATAACAGAGGAGGGACTGTTGACTGTGCGTACAGCACTTCTGGACGGCAACTGGCGGTGTTGGAGCCCAGGGACAGGTGGAGGAGGAGGAGGTTGGAGGAGGTAGGAGGGATTGCCACACACACAGCAGGGGAACAGCTGATGTTACTGAACCCCAATAACAGAGGAGGGACTGTTGACTGTGCGTACAGCACTTCTGGACGGCAACTGGCGGTGTTGGAGCCCAGGGGCAGGTGGAGGAGGAGGAGGTTGGAGGAGGTAGGAGGGATTGCCACACACACAGCAGGGGAACAGCTGACGTTACTGAACCCCAATAACAGAGGAGGGACTGTTGACTGTGCGTACAGCACTTCTGGACGGCAACTGGCAGTGTTGAAGCCCAGGGGCAGGTGGAGGAGGAGGAGGTTGGAGGAGGTAGGAGGGATTGCCACACACACAGCAGGGGAACAGCTGACGTTACTGAACCCCAATAACAGAGGAGGGACTGTTGACTGTGCGTACAGCACTTCTGGACGGCAACTGGCGGTGTTGGAGCCCAGGGACAGGTGGAGGAGGAGGAGGTTGGAGGAGGTAGGAGGGATTGCCACACACACAGCAGGGGAACAGCTGCCGTTACTGAACCCCAATAACAGAGGAGGGACTGTTGACTGTGCGTACAGCACTTCTGGACGGCAACTGGCGGTGTTGGAGCCCAGGGACAGATGGAAAAGCAGAGGAACACAATGTAGTCCGAAGCCTGAGAAAGTCGAAAGGGAACCTTTAACCCCCCCCCAAGGCGTTTGTAGCTGAAAGAGCCAGCTTGTGCAGCACAAAAGATGCAAAAGGAAAAGGTGGCTCTTTTCATCATGCTCCTTGCAAACACAGAACTAAACACTTATAAAATGTGTCCCCTGCAACCGTAAAACCGTCCCGGAGGTGGGACTTTCCTTCGTAATGTGACGCAGCACAGCCGTCATTCCTACCCCCCCGGCGCCGCGCACCGGCTCCTCAGCGTTGTTTTATTCCGTCCCGGAGCCTGCGCTGTTATGTTATCCCGTGGCCAGGCACACTTAGCGCTGCCCGTCTTCTGGCATCATTTGGTGTCAGGATGGCTGCGCCTGTGCGGCCGCGCTGGCAGAGAGCCCGCCTCGCAGTGTCTTCTGATTTAATCCCACTGGGGGCCTGGGATCCATGGACATGCGCAGTGCATATCCTCGCCTCTCACTCCCCTCCCTACGGCTTCTTAAGACTGTGCGGTGTCACGGCCGTGGCATGCTATTAGGGACCAGCTGACACCGAACAGTCTGAAGAAGCCATAGGGAAATGAGTGAGAGGTGGAGGTTCAGATATGCACTGCGCATGTCCATGGATCCCAGGCCCCCAGTGGGATTAAATCAGAAGACACTGCGAGGCGGGCTCTCTGCCAGCACGGCCGCACAGGCGCAGCCATCCTGACACCAAATGATGCCAGAAGACGGGCAGCGCTAAGTGTGCCTGGCCACGGGATAACATAACAGCGCAGGCTCCGGGACGGAATAAAACAACGCTGAGGAGCCGGTGCGCGGCGCCGGGGGGGTAGGAATGACGGCTGTGCTGCGTCACATTACGAAGGAAAGTCCCACCTCCGGGACGGTTTTACGGTATCAGTGGACACATTTTATAAGTGTTAAGTTCTGCGTGTGCAAGGAGCTAAACAAAAATAGCTACCTTTTCCTTGTGCAGCATTACTGCTGCACAAGGTGGCTCTTTCAGTAACAAACGCCTTGGGGGGGGGGGGACAGATTCCCTTACATTTCAGTTGTTGTGTCAGCGTGGCGGTCGCATGACACATTGCCGGCTACACAGCTGGGGATCAGCTGACGTTACTGAAACCCAATAACACTGGGTCGTATGTTTTGACTGTGCAGACGGCACTTCTGAGCCTCAACTGGCGGTGTTGGAGCACAGGAATTTAAGTTCAGGTGGTAGAAAGATGAACACAACAGGAGACCTGGATAACGTATACAGTGACCTAATTATTTAATCAGGAGGAGGAGTGGCAAATTCCTGCGAGATCCAGGCCTTGTTCATTTTCAGGAAAGTAAGCCGGTCAACGTTATCGGAGGATAGTCGCATGCGACGGTCAGTTAGTACACCACCTGCAGCACTAAAGACACGTTCCGATAATACACTGGCCGCAGGGCAAGACAGCACCTCCAATGCATACTGGCTTAGCTCTGGCCATGTATCCAGCTTTGAGACCCAAAACTTGAAAGGGGAAGAGCCGTCTGGGAGTACAGCAAGAGGGCAAGACATGTAGTCTGTCACCATCTGACGGAACCGTTGCCTCCTGCTGACTGGAGCCGTCTGTGATGGTGTAGACTTTTGTGGGGGGCACAGAAAACTGTGCCACAGTTGGGCCATACTGGTCTTGCCTTGGGCAGAGGCACTGCTTCTGCTCCCTCTTTGTGCAGAGCCTCCTCCACTGCCTGGACGCACTGAGCTGCTTTGTAATGCACTAGCAGCACTTCTCTCAGTTGGAATGGAGAAGATGATGGAATTGACCAGTGTGTCTTGGTACTCCCGCATTTTTCGCTCCCGGTTCAACGGTGTGATGAGGCTTTCTACGTTGTCCCGGTAGCGAGGATCGAGGAGGGTGAACACCCAATAATCAGACATGTTGAGAATGTGGGCGATGCGGTGGTCGTTTCTCAGGCACTGCAGCATGTAATCCACCATGTGCTGCAGACTGCCAACTGCCCAAGAAACGCTGTCCCCTGCTGGAGGCGTGATCTCTGCCTGCTCGTCATCACCCCACCCTCGCTGTACACACTGAGTACTGGACAATTCGGTAACTCCCTCCTCTGGACGGACGTCTTCCTCCTCCATTGACTCCTCCTCATCCTCCTCACAAACTGTCCCCTGCCTACGCGTTTGTGAGGAACCACGTGGCGCTGACTGTCCAGAAGATGATGGAAATGGTGAATCCTCATCCTCCACCTCTTCCACAACATCATCCCTTAGCGCTTGCAGTGATTTTTCAAGCAGGCAGATAAGGGGGACAGTCATGCTGACTAGTGCATCATCTGCACTCGCCATCCGCGTGGAATAATCAAAGGGACGCAAAACCTGGCAGACGTCATTCATAGTGGCCCACTCTGTGGTTGTGAAGTCTGTACGGCGCTGACTGCGACTTCTTTGCGCCTGAAGCAGCTGGTACTCCATTACAGCTTGCTGCTGCTCACACAACCGCTCCAACATATGTAACGTGGAATTCCACCTGGTAGGTAGGTCACATATGATGCGATGTTCCGGCAGGCGGTGTCGGCGCTGCAGAGCCGCAATGCGCGCTTTTGCCATGCTGGAACGCCGCAAGTGAGCACACTCTAGGCGGACCTTGTGCAGCAGTGCATCAAGATCCGGATAGTCCCTCAAAAAGCTCTGCACGACCAAATTGAGCACATGTGCCAGACATGGGATGTGAGTGAGGTTGCCGAGGCCCAGAGCTGCCACCAGATTTCGGCCATTATCACACACTACCATGCCTGGCTGGAGATTCGCTGGCACAAACCACACATCGCTCTCCTGCTTGATGGCATTCCAGAGCTCCTGCGCTGTGTGGCTACGATTCCCCAAAAAAATTAATTTCAAGACGGCCTGTTGACGTTTGGCCACGGCTGTGCTCATGTCGGTCGTAACAGGTACACGTTCATCACGGGTCCATGTGGAGGTGGACTGTGACGGCTCCTGCAGCGATGATTCTGAGGAACTGGTGTAAGAGGAGGAGTCAATGCGTACAGAATGGATTCCTGCAATCCTTGGAGTGGGCAGGACACGTCCTGCGCCACTCGCACGGTCTGTACCTGGCTCAACAACATTAACCCAATGGGCAGTGAGGGAAAGGTATCGCCCCTGTCCATGTTGACTGGTCCACGCATCGGTGGTGAGGTGGACCTTGCTACTGACGGCGTTCAGTAGCGCGTGTTTTATGTGTCCCTCCACATGCTTGTGCAGGGCAGGGACGGCTTGCCTGCTGAAGTAAAAGCGGCTGGGCACATTGTACTGTGGGACTGCCAATGACATCAAGTCACGGAAGCTGTCAGTCTCCACCAGCCTGAATGACAGCATTTCCAGTGACAGAAGTTTGGCAATGCCTGCAGTCAGAGCCTGTGCTCGTGGGTGGTTTGACGAGAAAGGCCGCCTTTTCTCCCATGCCTGTACTACCGATGGCTGTAGACTGGGCTGGGAGTGTGTGGATGACTGGGAAAGTGGCGCTGCGGGTGGAATTACAGCGGGTCTCTGGACAACAGGGCCAGAGGTTCTTCCACGGCGATCCTGGGAGGAAGCCGAACCAGCTGCGTGTGAGCTAGAGGAAGAGGCAACACGAGCTGAAGAGGTGGTAGCTGCCGCTGTTGGTTGGCCTACCTCTTCAGTGTGTTTTTCTAACTCCGCCGGGTGCCTGTTGCGCACATGTTTCCACATGTTGGAGGTATTGAGGTTGCTGACATTTTTCCCTCTTTTGACTTTTTGATGACACACGTTGCATCTGACATAGCAAATGTCATCTGCAACTGTGTCAAAAAAGGACCAGGCACTGCAAGTCTTGGGAGCGCCCTTTTTGGCTTTTGGAAGAGACATGCTCCTAACGGGTGCCAAAGCGGAGGCTGCAGGATCCGCAGTCTTCCCCCTCCCTCTCCCTCTTTGGGCCGTACGGGGAATCTCTTCCTCAGAGCTGCTCCCACCACCTTCCTGTCCCTCACGCCAAGATGGGTCGAGGACCTCATCATCTACACTACCCTCTGCCCCCAACTGCTCCTCCTGGGTAGTCTCAGCAGCAGAGCACGCACCAGTAAGTGGCACCTGAGTGTCATCATCAGCTGATGCGGCCTGCGATGTGGTGACCGGAGCCACTGGCCCACCCGCCTCTTCAGAGGAAGACAGAAAAAGCTGTTGGGCATCACTGCACCCTGCCTCTTCTTCCATTTCTCCAATGCTGCTTGGCTGGCCCCCTGTTTCCAAGCCAAGAGATTCAGAGAACAGAAGTAGAGACGGCTCCTGTCCTGGGCTCTCTGTCTGCCTGGGCAATTTGGCAGGTGGTGAAGAGACAGATGGCTGCTCTCCAGTGCTCTGTGTCTGAGAGGATGTGGCACTAATGGAAGTTGATGCATTAGCTGCCATCCATCCGACAACAGCTTCAATTTGGTCTTGACGCAGCAGCGGTGTACGGCGCTCTGACACAAAGCTGCGCATGAACGACTGTTGCCTGGTGAAAGTGGGTGCTGATGAGTCACCGGTGCCCGCAGCAGGCACAGAATCCCCACGTCCCCTCCCTGCTCCGCGCCCACGCCCACGCCCATGTGCCTTACTCACTGCCTTCTTCATCTTGGTTGACTGATAAAGATAAGCAGAAAAGTACTAACGGATTTGTGTGCTTATTCCTGAGCAACTCCTCCTAACAGGTATAAGAAACACTAATTTTCTAAAGTGTGGACTAGACTTTAATATGAGCTAATGTGGCCTACAGAAATGTAAAGTGGTGTAACTGGTGTGTTTGGTGAACTTTATTATTTATTTCTTTTTTGGGGGCTGAACTGACAACAGATAGAGCTGCAGTCACACAGAGACCGTGCAGACAGACGTAAACGGCGCTGCAAGGCCCAAAAACCCTCCTCTACGTTATCCTATGTAGTGTTTTTCCACAAATTAGCTGGAGACGGGTGGAAAGACACTAATAGGATTTTTTAAAATTAATTAGCAGCAGACTACACTATTTGAAAAAAAATTAAAATTGATTTGGCGGTATGACGCAGTGAACAACCCTGAGCTGGAGACAACCAGGCTACGGCTGCTCACAGACTACAGGGCGAGCTGCAGTCACACGGAGACCGTGCAGACAGCCGTAAACGGCGCTGCAAGGCCCAAAAACCCTCCTCTACTTTATCCTATGTAGTGTTTTTCCACAAATTAGCTGGAGACGGGTGGAAAGACAATAATAGGATTTTTTTAAATTAATTAGCAGCAGACTACACTACTTGAAAAAAAATTAAAATTGATTTGGCGGTATGACGCAGTGAACAACCCTGAGCTGGAGACAACCAGGCTACGGCTGCTCACAGACTACAGGGCGAGCTGCAGTCACACGGAGACCGTGCAGACAGCCGTAAACGGCGCTGCAAGGCCCAAAAACCCTCCTCTACTTTATCCTATGTAGTGTTTTTCCACAAATTAGCTGGAGACGGGTGGAAAGACACTAATAGGATTTTTTTAAATTAATTAGCAGCAGACTACACTACTTGAAAAAAAATTAAAATTGATTTGGCGGTATGACGCAGTGAACAACCCTGAGCTGGAGACAACCAGGCTACGGCTGCTCACAGACTACAGGGCGAGCTGCAGTCACACGGAGACCGTGCAGACAGCCGTAAACGGCGCTGCAAGGCCCAAAAACCCTCCTCTACTTTATCCTATGTAGTGTTTTTCCACAAATTAGCTGGAGACGGGTGGAAAGACACTAATAGGATTTTTTTAAATAAATTAGCAGCAGACTACACTACTTGAAAAAAAATTAAAATTGATTTGGCGGTATGACGCAGTGAACAACCCTGAGCTGGAGACAACCAGGCTACGGCTGCTCACAGACTACAGGGCGAGCTGCAGTCACACGGAGACCGTGCAGACAGCCGTAAACGGCGCTGCAAGGCCCAAAAACCCTCCTCTACTTTATCCTATGTAGTGTTTTTCCACAAATTAGCTGGAGACGGGTGGAAAGACACTAATAGGATTTTTTTGAATAAATTAGCAGCAGACTACACTACTTGAAAAAAAAAAAAAAAAAAAAAAAAGAACAGTATGAGGCAATGAACCACCCTCCCTGAACTGAATACAACCAGCTATGGATGGCCTATGTGGCTGCACTCAGACTAGAGAGTGGGCTGCACTCACACACACACACACACAGACCTTGCAGATCGCTGTGAAAACAGCGCTACAAGGCAAAAGCAAGGTGAATAGTAGGTGAACACAGCGGTTGCTAAATTAGCCTTTGGAAAGCACAAAGAAGCAAATCGCTATCTCTAAACTGTCCCTCAGTCAGCAAACAGCGTCCTGTCACTAACTGAATTCACAGCAGAGTGATCGCAAAATGGCGCCAGCGACTTTTAAACTGCATCATGACATCATTTCAGCAGCCAATCACAGCCTTGCCAGTAGTTTCATGCCCTCCATGCTAAACAGGATGTGCCCACACTTGGAATCATTCTCATTGGCTGAATTTCGGAATTTTGAATCTGGGAACTTCCGATTCCGGTATCCGATACGCGGCAAGTATCGGAATCCCGGTATCGGAATTCCGATACCGCAAGTATCGGCCGATACCCGATACTTGCGGTATCGGAATGCTCAACACTAATGACAAGACATGCATAAATTGTATAGAATGTAACTCTGGACTGGTAACTGGCCTCATCAGTTACATGCTGTATATTCAAACATTGCTATTCAGTCTAGTGATTGCCTGCAGCGGTCATATGAGTGATTTATGGGAAGCAGTGGGGACCTGCAGGTAAGGTACTGGCAGACAAAGAAAAACGTGCCCCTGTCGAAGAACAATATATTCGCCCTTTGTAATCCAATAGCTCTTCATAATACACCTGTTTTGGAGGTTTAAATGGGTCCCCTATACTCTTGGCTCCTGTGTGGCTCTACCAATTATATATCCACTCCCGATGTAAGGGGTCTGTTTGGTTTATGCTTGTATATTTAACTATATCCAATAATATGATATATCCAATAATATGGATAAAATGATCCTAGACAGAAAGACTAGTTTTCCCATATATGATGAAAAAATGCAAGAGAACACCAACAGTTCAAAAAGATTTTACTCTCTAGGAGTTCACAGAGTCTTTATTAAGCAAATGTCTTGAACAGAGACAGGCAGTTGGTATACATCATTGAGCTGACGCAACACTTTATTTCCACAGTCTGCTGGCAGTCATATCAGCAGCACCTCTGTGACTCAGTTTCTATGTATTTTACAATGCAGCACAGCACAAACTTACTTTGCCTTTCACAGCCCCTTCTCTTGGTCACCTCTCTAAGGTACAATGCCCTGCAGTCGTCCATGTCAGGTAATTTGCAGCCTTTTTGCACAGCTACTTCATTACAGTACCTAGCACACAGACATTAGTCTTTGAATGTCTCAAGTGTGTAAATCCTCTTCACACTCAGGTATCACGACTCAGACTTCTATGGTTTGGCAACCCTAACAGTCAAGAATAAGCTGATATGTGTTATTCACGTGTCTCGACTCAAGTGTAAGGCTTTGCTCTCTTCCGTCCCCTTCAGCTGGCTTCCTCTCTATTAGGCTCATCGAAATCCTATAGTAACCCAGCTCTAATGCCATCAACTAAAGCATGTTAGGGATCTCAAACTACTCTGCCCCATCTGAGTATTCAGATAGCAAGATCAAACAGTTATCACATGCTATTTGGGAATCTAGCCACATAGGGATGTAGACCCAGCATCCGCAAAAGGCGAAAAATTGTTAATAAAATATCACATTTATTAATGTCCTTAAAATCATGGAAAAATTAAAATAATAAAAAAATGGGACTGGGTGGGAGAGAGACACTCCGTTTCCATGTTTTCACCTTTTGCTTATACTAGAACCACATCACCTGTTGTTCACATTGCCCAGAAACCTGCCTGGAGTCTCCGTGCACCACATCCTCATCACGGCATTTTCCCATGTCTGGTGATTTTATGTCCAATTCTTTTCTTCTGTAGTCTACCCACATGTCCATCTTTATTCCTCTAAAACTAGGTGCCTAATGTACTCAGCTCTATTGCGCCTTCATGGTATCCACACATCCAAGGTGCTCATTCAATTCAGCTGTTCTTGAGTGCTATCTGCACATCCAGCTGTGCTAAAAAAAATGTGCCTAATTATCTACTCAGCACAGCTGTTTTTGCATGCAGTTTGCACATCCAGCTTTGCTACTGCAAGGTGCCAGATTATCTACTTAGCTGTGCTTTTCCATTGTGCAGTTTGCATACTCAACTCTGCTTCATCAAGGTACCTGCTTGCCTTCTTGTCTCTACTGATCCCAGGTGTTTTCCTCACTTTTGGCTCTGCTGCATCCATTATATTTATGTCCACTGATTTATCTGCTGTCCTGCGTATTCATCTCTACTGGACTTCTCATTTCCAGATGCTAATACAGCTCCACTGCATCAACACCTCCAGTAAATGCTACTCATCCTGATCTATAGCGTAGCGAATCCATCTCAGTGTAATGTCTGACCGAAGCCACAGGTTCAAAAGGCTGCCTTGGACAGACTTTGCACAAGCCACTCCGTCTGGCAGACTCCAGAGAAATCCCAATACCCTTTAACCCTTGTATAGTAACATACATAGTAACATAGTTAATAAGGCCGAAAAAAGACATTTGTCCATCCAGTTCAGCCTATATTCCTATATTCCATCATAATAAATCCCCTGATCTACATCCTTCTACAGAACCTAATAATTGTATGATACAATATTGTTCTGCTCCAGGAAGACATCCAGGCCTCTCTTGAACCCCTCGACTGAGTTCGCCATCACCACCTCCTCAGGCAAGCAATTCCAGATTCTCACTGCCCTAACAGTAAAGAATCCTCTTCTATGTTGGTGGAAAAACCTTCTCTCCTCCAGACGCAAAGAATGCCCCCTTGTGCCCGTCACCTTCCTTGGTATAAACAGATCCTCAGCGAGATATTTGTATTGTTCCCTTATATACTTATACATGGTTATTAGATCGCCCCTCAGTTGTCTTTTTTCTAGACTAAATAATCCTAATTTCGCTAATCTATCTGGGTATTGTAGTTCTCCCATCCCCTTTATTAACTTTGTTGCCCTCCTTTGTACTCTCTCTAGTTCCATTATATCCTTCCTGAGCACCGGTGCCCAAAACTGGACACAGTACTCCATGTGCGGTCTAACTAGGGATTTGTACAGAGGCAGTATAATGCTCTCATCATGTGTATCCAGACCTCTTTTAATGCACCCCATGATCCTGTTTGCCTTGGCAGCTGCTGCCTGGCACTGGCTGCTCCAGGTAAGTTTATCATTAACTAGGATCCCCACGTCCTTCTCCCTGTCAGATTTACCCAGTGGTTTCCCATTCAGTGTGTAATGGTGATATTGATTCCTTCTTCCCATGTGTATAACCTTACATTTATCATTGTTAAACCTCATCTGCCACCTTTCAGCCCAAGTTTCCAACTTATCCAGATCCATCTGTAGCAGAATACTATCTTCTCTTGTATTAACTGCTTTACATAGTTTTGTATCATCTGCAAATATCAATATTTTACTGTGTAAACCTTCTACCAGATCATTAATGAATATGTTGAAGAGAACAGGTCCCAATACCGACCCCTGCGGTACCCCACTGGTCACAGCGACCCAGTTAGAGACTATACCATTTACAACCACCCTCTGCTTTCTATCACTAAGCCAGTTACTAACCCATTTACACACATTTTCCCCCAGACCAAGCATTCTCATTTTGTGTACCAACCTCTTGTGCGGCACGGTATCAAACGCCTTGGAAAAATCGAGATATACCACGTCCAATGACTCACCGTGGTCCAGCCTATAGCTTACCTCTTCATAAAAACTGATTAGATTGGTTTGACATGAGCGATTTCTCATAAACCCATGCTGATATGGAGTTAAACAGTTATTCTCATTGAGATAATCCAGAATAACATCCTTCAGAAACCCTTCAAATATTTTACCAACAGTAGAGGTTAGACTTACTGGCCTATAATTTCCAGGTTCACTTTTAGAGCCCTTTTTGAATATTGGCACCACATTTGCTATGCGCCAGTCCTGCGGAACAGACCCCGTCGCTATAGAGTCCCTAAAAATAAGAAATAATGGTTTATCTATTACATTACTTAGTTCTCTTAGTACTCGTGGGTGTATGCCATCCGGACCCGGAGATTTATCTATTTTAATCTTATTTAGCCGGTTTCGCACCTCTTCTTGGGTTAGATTGGTGACCCTTAATATAGGGTTTTCATTGTTTCTTGGGATTTCACCTAGCATTTCATTTTCCACCGTGAATACCGTGGAGAAGAAGGTGTTTAATATGTTAGCCTTTTCCTCGTCATCTACAACCATTCTTTCCTCACTATTTTTTAAGGGGCCTACATTTTCAGTTTTTATTCTTTTACTATTGATGTAGTTGAAGAACAGTTTGGGATTAGTTTTACTCTCCTTAGCAATGTGCTTCTCTGTTTCCTTTTTGGCAGCTTTAATTAGTTTTTTAGATAAAGTATTTTTCTCCCTATAGTTTTTTAGAGCTTCAATGGTGCCATCCTGCTTTAGTAGTGCAAATGCTTTCTTTTTACTGTTAATTGCCTGTCTTACTTCTTTGTTTAGCCACATTGGGTTTTTCCTATTTCTATTCCTTTTATTCCCACAAGGTATAAACCACTTACAGTGCCTATTTAGGATGTTCTTAAACATTTTCCATTTATTATCTGTATTCTTATTTCTGAGGATATTGTCCCAGTCTACCAGATTAAGGGCATTTCTAAGCTGGTCAAACTTTGCCTTCCTAAAGTTCAGTGTTTTTGTGACTCCCTGACAAGTCCCCCTAGTGAAAGACAGGTGAAACTGTACAATATTGTGGTCGCTATTTCCTAGATGCCCAACCACCTGCAGATTTGTTATTCTGTCAGGTCTATTAGATAGTATTAGGTCTAAAAGTGCTGCTCCTCTGGTTGGATTCTGCACCAATTGTGAAAGATAATTTTTCTTGGTTATTAGCAGAAACCTGTTGCCTTTATGGGTTTCACAGGTTTCTGTTTCCCAGTTAATATCCGGGTAGTTAAAGTCCCCCATAACCAGGACCTCATTATGGGTTGCAGCTTCATCTATCTGCTTTAGAAGTAGACTTTCCATGATTTCTGTTATATTTGGGGGTTTGTAACAGACCCCAATGAGAATTTTGTTACCATTTTTCCCTCCATGAATTTCGACCCATATGGACTCGACATCCTCATTACCTTCGCTAATATCCTCCCTTAAAGTGGACTTTAGACAAGACTTTACATAGAGACAAACCCCTCCTCCTCTCCGATTTTTACGATCCTTTCTAAACAGACTGTAACCCTGTAAGTTAACTGCCCAGTCATAGCTTTCATCTAACCATGTCTCGGTTATTCCCACTATGTCAAAGTTACCTGTAGATATTTCTGCTTCTAGTTCTTCCATCTTGTTTGTCAGGCTTCTGGCATTTGCGAGCATGCAGTTTAGAGGATTTTGTTTTGTTCCAATCTCCTCGCTGTGGATTGTTTTAGAAATGTTCTTACCTCCCTTCTGAGTATGTTTTCCTGGGTCTTCTTTGTTTGAGTCTAATGTTTTTCTTCCCGTCCCCTCTTCTTCTAGTTTACGCCCTCCTGATGAGTGTAGCGAGTCTTCTGGCGAATGTGTATTTCCCAGGTTTGTTGAGGTGTAGTCCATCTCTGGCGAGGAGTCCATCGTACAAGTAATTCACACCGTGGTCCAGGAATCCGAATCCTTGTTGTCTGCACCAACGTCTTAGCCAGTTGTTCGCATCAAGGATCCTGTTCCATCTCCTGGTGCCATGCCTGTCTACTGGAAGGATAGAAGAAAAAACTACCTGTGCATCCAGTTCCTTTACTTTCTTCCCCAACTCTTCAAAGTCCTTGCAGATTGTCGGTAGGTCCTTCCTTGCGGTGTCAGGGATCTGGTTTTACAACAGGACCAAGTGAAATGCTATCAGGAAAGGGCTGCCATCCACTAGTAGCAGTAGCGTAGCTACCAAGGGGGACAGAGGGGGTCCCATGCTCTGAGGGGGCCCACCCTGATCTACACTGCTGTAATTGTATCGGCATGCACAACGCGCCTATACAGTTACGATCTGTGGCAGAGTAGGGAGAATTGATCTCTCAGCACTGCCACCCAGCCGCTATGGGGCCCTTGAACAGGTAGGGGGCCCGATGCCAGCAGTGGGCCCCCCGCCCATCATTGCAAGTGCAACTGTATCGGCTGGATGCCAACACAGCTGATAGCATTGATGAGATAGGGAGCGTTATGCTCCCTCTCCCATCATTCCCCCTGTCAGCATCTGATATCCCTGATGCAGACACTGACAAGGGTCATGATGACATCCCCACTCGGCACCCGAGGTCTGGAGATGTGCGGGCGGTCGGAGCAGCGGAGTAATGAGGTGAAGAGGTGACTCGGGTGAGTATTGTATTTTTTTGGGGGGTGCGTTATATTATATAGATTCTGTCTATAGGGGCTACATTATATCATACAGTCTTCCTATGGGGAGCTGCATTACACCAGAGAGTCTGGCTATGGGGGGTGCATTATACTACAGAGTCTGCCTATAGGGGGCTGCATTATACTAGAGAGTCTTCCTATGGGGGTGCATTATACTATAGAGTCTGTCTATGGGGGGTTGCATTATACTATAGAGTCTGCCTTGGGAGGTGCATTATACTATAGAGTCTACCTATGGGGTGGGGTGCATTATACAAAATAGTCTACCAAAGGGGGGCTGCATTTTACAATTTAGAGTCTTTCTATGGGGGGTGCATTATGCTATAGAGTCTGCTATGGGGGATGCATTACACTATAGAGTCGGTTTTTGGGAGGCTGCATTATACTATAGAGTCTACCTATGGGGGATGCATTACACTGTTGGAGCCATCAAACAGTTTGGGGGCTACTAAGGGGTCAGTATACTGTGTGGGTGGTACTATACAGTGAGGGGTCATTATACTGTGTATAAGAGCACATCATACTGTGTATAGGGGAGCTGTAAGGGGGGGTGACTAGGGACATTATTAAATGTAAAGTGGACACTTATTGTTATAGGGGAACTCGGGTAACTGTGATTGTCAAAGGGACACACAGGATATTATTACTTTCTAGGTGTATAGGGGGCAAAATGTGGGCACTGTTTTCTCGGGCACTTGCACATGGCATTACTATACTCTAGAGGGTTGCTTTAGAATTTAGAGGACACACAGTAGCTTCAGTAATAGGGACACATATGGCAACAGCAGCTCAGTATTGGGGTATCAGCAGGATAAGGAGCTTGTGCAGGTTGGGAATAGTCCCTGTGGGGACAGTGCTTAAAATATGAGACGTGTTGTAATCTCTGCAGCCAAGTTGTTGCTGGAAGAAATTGTCGTGTTGGTCTGGGCCATATGGAAAAGACGGAAAAAGTGATCGATTACCTCAGAAAGAACGTCAGAGGTAAGTCATCACCTATAACTGTGCTGTAATCACTTATACCAGTAGGACTGGTATCTGCCACTGACCGGCAGTAATAACAATGTTGGTCTTCATATAGAGATTATTTATTAGGGTGCGTAACCCAGTTGTAATCAAGGTTACCTGGTTATGGGCCCATTCAGAGGTTTCGCCGCCCTGAACCAAAACCTTAGCTACGCCTCTGAGGGTGTAGGCAAACTTTACACCAGCCAACTGGCTGCATTAAAAAACGCTGCCAGTTGGCAACATGTTTGTGGCAGTGATTTAATAGTCAGGCGATTGGCAACCTATTTTAAACTGCACAATTGCTTAGAAAGTAGCGTTTTGAGGAATGCTCAGTCATTCATGATAATTCTCTAGTGTAAATCCTGCTTAAATTTCTGTACTAATGCTAACTCCAAACTCACCATGATCAAGCATTTCATCCAGCTAACTTAGTGTATTAACTCTTCATACTCTTCTTTTAGCACTTTAGACCTCACTACTACTACTCAGTGGCTCAGTGGTACCCTGTCTATAACATTTGTAGAGTTCTACATGAACTTAGGTTACCAGGTGATAATTCCACCATAACTGATTCATCGATAAATACAACCCATAGCTGTTAGCAAATTATAACACAAACTTGTTCTAATCAGTTCAATGAGTAACATTAGGGGTTCAGGGAGCGAGAGTTTTTAGTATTTATAAGAGGGCTGTGGACCCATTTTTAACCTTTCAGACAAGGACTATCAATTTTTTAAATAAAAAAGATTTGTATTCGACATAGGAGTATGCGGTAAATTTACCTCACTAGATGTCCCAGGCGCTCACTACCCCCTTCCAACGGCACCTCGCCTCTATCTTTGTTTGCACACCAATTCTCCTCCATTGACAATTAGAGCAGCAGAGCGTGACTGGTGGGGGATTCAGTTGTAAAAAATTACTTATTTTTTAATTTTTGAACATTAAAACTCTTCCTCGATTTAAAAAAACAAAACAAAACATGAAAACCAAAGCTAAAGTACAGGTAGGTGAAACTCCAATAACTAAGTTGTAAAGGTGATGTTAAAAAGATATGAAATATTATGAAATATTTTTCAATGTTTTCCTAACATTTACAAAAATTTCCTATGTGTATTTGGATGCAGTAAATACGTTAATGCAATTTCATGATAAAGGTAATCGCTGTCATTAAAAAACTTTTAAAAGGTGATTGCAATCCAGTTCCTGTGACTTGCATCACAGAATAGTTATATGTTTAAATTCATAACTTATTATAGGATATGTGCAATTAAAGGAAACCTTGGAAGCTGTTTAATCCTTACAGTTCTCACAAATGTCACTATAAAATGTTATTAGATTAAAGGTTATGCAAGGTGAAATACACATTTTAACTGAACCTCTGTTTAGCTCTTCGATTGGCAGGAACATTAAAAATATTATAAACTAACTAGTTGGCCCGTGTGAAATTTTTGCACATTGGTTGTCGGGAGTGCAGGCAATTTCAGGAAAATCAAGCTGGTCAAATGTTAATTTATTTAATGAGATGATGAACACAGAGCAATATTTATATATGTAGATTGGTAATACAATAAATTTGTTTAATAAGTAGAGGCAAAAAAAAAGTCTTGAGGTTGTGGTTCCACCTGCAGGTTATTGTTTTTTTCTGCAGGTTTCTGAAAATTAATGTTTAAACTGTATTTATTGATCAAATTGTGAATGAGTGCTTTGTTTGTGACTCACCTGCAGTGAAGTGTGCAATCCACCGATGTGCCTGAAATCTGCTGGGCAAGGAGTTCAGCAAGCCGGAAAACCCCCAAGGCAAATGTTAGGGTTTGTTTCTGATGTCTGTAAGCAGCTTTGTGGTAGTGTGCTTTGGGGTAGTGTGGTGCCACCTGCAGTTCATTTTTCCTTACTGTAGGTTTATGAAAATGAATGCTTAAACTGTATTTTGTAATCACATCGTGGATGTGTGGTTTGTTTGGCTATTTTCCTGCTGAAGGGGGCAAGTTTACCTTTCAAATGGTGTATCATTTGTGTGAGTGTGGGTGCAGTATGAACGGAGACATAAAGTAATCACCGAAAAAGAGTGTTTTGAAATAATATAGAAGGATGGCTGGAGATCATCCAATGTTCTCTTTATGTTACATCTGTTGTGCAATTCCATAGGGCAACTAAAGTTTTTATATTGAAGAATTTTGCCACAATCATTAATTTTTCAGAGTACCAATGTCTCCAAGATAAGAGTTGTCACCTGGTGATGCCAAGAGCCTTTTGTGTGGAGCATTTGTCTGTACATCTAATATCAAGCTTGCTGACTGCACCTGATCACAGCCTGGTACTTGTACAGGGGAAGCCAGTGTGAAAACAATTAGTCTTGCTTCTTTCAGACAGCTCATCTGCTCTGGTGAACCGATTAAAACATCAAGATAGCTTAAGTAATTAAATTTACCTTGAGAAAAAATCAAGATACAAGCTTCATCATTATAATTTAAAGGGCAATTTATGTTACCTGTGTACAAATATGAGCAGTGACTTATGTACTGTAAATGTAAAACTGGTTGAGAATAAGGTTGTGCACAGATTTTAATGTCTTTTAATGAGCAGTAGTGTGCGCAATATTGTAAAATTTAAAATGTCATGTTTATCACAGCAAAACCGAATTGCACAATACACCTCTATACATGGTGCAAATGTTCACAACAGTTGACCAGCTGTATCAGCGTTGATACATCCTTCCTTATTAACGTACCAAACTCGAATAAAAAGAAAATGGAAAAATAATTCACGTGGGGGATACAGAGCACCACTAGATTTGATCTCTGCGCAGAGGTGGTGCTGGGATATAAATATTAAAAGCTAGTGACTGGACAGCCAACTGCTGATACCAAGCGAACTGTCATTTGCCAGAATCACCAGAAGGACAGTCCGGCGCTCAAAGAGGGGCACAAATACAAGCTAAAGAGAACATGTGAAGCAAATATGCATAAAATAAAGTCGAATACTATCCTAAAGTCAAATATTATCCTTTGGGCGCCATTTCACTCAACGATAAAATAAAATCACTATTCAGAATATGTAAAAATAAAAAACTTCACAGAAATCACAAAATGAAATGTTGTCAACCATCTGTCAGCGTGGACCTTTAATAAGGTCAGATATGAATCAAACCTGATATTTTACAAGATTTCTCGCTAAACAATAAATATTTAAGACACTGTGATGAAATGTTACCTGCAAAAAAATATATAAACTCCCATATAATTGCATATTGGAAACTTTATGAAAATAGTGAATTTTATCTTAAGTAAAAGCAGTAGGCCAAAAACAAATAAACGGATAATAAATACCTAAATACATAGCAAGGTGATATCTAACAAATACTTATATACGAAAATGGCAAATCAGATAAATATGTACAGAATTTGTCACCCCTTTTGGCTCTACCCAATATAATAGTGTGCTGTTTATGGGTTGCCATGGCAGTCTGGGGCCTAATGATGAGTTAAGGCTCTGCTATGTTGATCCACCCATTTAGGACCTAATAGCATGTCAGTCAGCATTATGCTGACAAGCACGATACACTGCGATACAGAAGTATTGAGTGTATTGTACTAATGATTAAGAAATCGCATGGTCTATTTTCCTAGTGGAACTAAAAACAATACAATAGACCTAAAATGAATGCATTACATATCTCCGGTGGTCAGCCCTATATTACAAATAATATAGTAAAAAATTGTGACCTTGCAAAAATGTCATGCAATTTAAATCTAATACTTGCCCTGCAAAAAACAAGCCTTCACACAGCTGTGTAAGAAAAAATAATATGCAAATAGCCTCGTGATAGAGAAAGAGGGTTGAAACTCTAGTACCACCATTGGTGGTAGCAAACCTAAAAGTTAATATTGACCCTTTAAAGAGCCTTTAAGCATGACTCAAGATAAGACGGCTAGGGTTGAGCGAAACGGGTCATTCATTTTCAAAAGTCGCCGACTTTTGGCAAAGTCGGGTTTCATGAAACCCGATCCGACCCCTGTGCGGGGTCGGCCATGCGGTACGCGACTTTCGCGCCAAAGTCGCGTTTCAATGACGCGAAAAGCACCATTTCTCAGCCAATGAAGGTGAACGCAGAGTGTGGGCAGCGTGATGACATAGATCTCAGTCCCCACCATCTTAGAGAAGGGCATTGCAGTGATTGGCTTGCTTTCTGTGGCGTCACAGGGGCTATAAAGGGGCGTTCCCGCCGACCGCCATCTTACTGCTGCTGATCTGAGTGTAGGGAGAGGTTGCTGCCGCTTCTTCAGAAGCAGGGATAGTGATAGGCAGGGTACATAAAGCTGCAAACCGCTTGTGCTGTAGCGATTTCCACTGTCCAACACCACCTTTTGTTTGCAGGGACAGTGGAAGCTACGTTTTTTTTTCCTCAGCGCTGTCGCTCATTGGGCTGCCCTAGAAGGCTCCCGGACCCTGATAGCTGCGTTGCTGTGCCTGTGTGTGTACGACGCTGTGCAAACCAACTGCTTTTTTCAAAGCACAAATCCTCTTGTTCCTTCCTTTCTGCACAGCTATCTTTTTTGTTTGTCCACACTTTTTATTTAATTTGTGCATTGATTTGGGTTCTAAAATCTACCTGAAAAAAAATCACTACATCAATCAGTGGGAGAAAAATATTGGCCTCAGGGCTTGTGTGCCACTCCTGACTCCTGTGTGTGCCATCTCTCACTCAGTGGGCCATAGAAAGCCTTTTTTTTTTATTATTTGGTTTCTAAAGTCTCCCTGAAAAAAAAAAAAAATTCAAACAGTGGGAGATTAATATTGCCCTTTCTGCTTGTGTGCCACTCCTGACTCCTGTGTGTGCCATCTCTCACTCAGTGGGCCATAGAAAGCCTATTTATTTTTTTGCTTGATTTGGGTTCTAAAATCTACCTGAAAAAAAACACTACATCAATCAGTGGGAGAAAAATATTGGCCTCAGGGCTTGTGTGCCACTCCTGACTCCTGTGTGTGCCATCTCTCACTCAGTGGGCCATAGAAAGCCTTTTTTTTATTATTTGGTTTCTAAAGTCTCCCTGAAAAAAAAAAAAAATTCAAACAGTGGGAGATTAATATTGCCCTTTCTGCTTGTGTGCCACTCCTGACTCCTGTGTGTGCCATCTCTCACTCAGTGGGCCATAGAAAGCCTATTTATTTTTTTGCTTGATTTGGGTTCTAAAATCTACCTGAAAAAAAATCACTACATCAATCAGTGGGAGAAAAATATTGGCCTCAGGGCTTGTGTGCCACTCCTGACTCCTGTGTGTGCCATCTCTCACTCAGTGGGCCATAGAAAGCCTTTTTTTTTATTATTTGGTTTCTAAAGTCTCCCTGAAAAAAAAAAAAATTCAAACAGTGGGAGATTAATATTGCCCTTTCTGCTTGTGTGCCACTCCTGACTCCTGTGTGTGCCATCTCTCACTCAGTGGGCCATAGAAAGCCTTTTTATTTTTTTGCTTGATTTGGGTTCTAAAATCTACCTGAAAAAAAATCACTACATCAATCAGTGGGAGAAAAATATTGGCCTCAGGGCTTGTGTGCCACTCCTGACTCCTGTGTGTGCCATCTCTCACTCAGTGGGCCATAGAAAGCCTTTTTTTTATTATTTGGTTTCTAAAGTCTCCCTGAAAAAAAAAAAAAATTCAAACAGTGGGAGATTAATATTGCCCTTTCTGCTTGTGTGCCACTCCTGACTCCTGTGTGTGCCATCTCTCACTCAGTGGACCATAGAAAGCCTATTAATTTTTTTGCTTGATTTGGGTTCTAAAATCTACCTGAAAAAAAATCACTACATCAATCAGTGGGAGAAAAATATTGGCCTCAGTCAGGGCTTGTGTGCCACTCCTGACTCCTGTGTGTGCCATCTCTCACTCAATGGGCCATAGAAAGCCTATTAATTTTTTTGCTTGATTTGGGTTCTAAAATCTACCTGAAAAAAAATCACTACATCAATCAGTGGGAGAAAAATATTGGCCTCAGTCAGGGCTTGTGTGCCACTCCTGACTCCTGTGTGTGCCATCTCTCACTCAGTGGACCATAGAAAGCCTATTAATTTTTTTGCTTGATTTGGGTTCTAAAATCTACCTGAAAAAAAATCACTACATCAATCAGTGGGAGAAAAATATTGGCCTCAGTCAGGGCTTGTGTGCCACTCCTGACTCCTGTGTGTGCCATCTCTCACTCAGTGGGCCATAGAAAGCCTATTTATTTTTTTGCTTGATTTGGGTTCTAAAATCTACCTGAAAAAAAATCACTACATCAATCAGTGGGAGAAAAATATTGGCCTCAGTCAGGGCTTGTGTGCCACTCCTGACTCCTGTGTGTGCCATCTCTCACTCAGTGGGCCATAGAAAGCCTTTTTTTTATTATTTGGTTTCTAAAGTCTCCCTGAAAAAAAAAAAAATTGTAAAAAAAAAATGTAAAAGCAGCGCGTCGCTTGTGGATGTTCACGGTCAGGGACAAGTCGCTTCCTTGTCCTCTTCAGCAAAAACTACAACAAGAGAGAAGGATGCAGCAGGCGACACAACGGGTTACTCCATGGAGCTCTTTACACATACCATCCCTGGCTTAGAAAGTGAAACACTTAACAGGCCATGCCCATTACAAGTAGATTCTGACATGGAGTGCACTGATGCACAGCCACAGCCAGAGTACTATGCTGCTCCTTTGACTCAGACCACCACATTGCCCTCTCAGGGTACTGATCCACAATCAGACCCTGATGAGACTATGTTGCCCTGCCACGAACGCTATACCACCGACCGACACGGTGACACAGACGAAGTTGCACACGAGCTCGAAGAGGAGGTAATAGATGACCCAGTTGTTGACCCCGATTGGCAGCCATTGGGGGAACAGGGTGCAGGCGGCAGTAGTTCAGAAGCGGAGGTGGAGGAGGGGCCGCAGCAGGCATCAACATCGCAACAGGTTCCATCTGCCGGTCCCGTATCTGGGCCAAAATGCGTGTCAAAGCCAAAACCTGTTGGAGGACAGCGTGGCCATCCGGTTAAAGCTCAGTCTGCAATCCCTGAAAAGGGATCCGATGCTAGGAAGAGTGCAGTCTGGCATTTTTTTAAACAACATCCAACTGATCAGCGCAAAGTCATCTGTCAAAAATGTTCAACTAGCTTAAGCAGAGGTCAGAATCTGAAAAGTCTCAATACTAGTTGCATGCATAGACACTTAACCACCATGCATTTTCAAGCCTGGAGTAACTACCAAACGCCCCTTAAGGTTGTAGCACCCTCGGCCAATGAAGCTAGTCAGCAACGCAACATCCCTTCCGTCACTGTAAGGCCACCATTTTCCGCACCACCGGCAGTATCTGTGCAGGTTTCTTTGCCAGCCAAAAGCAGTCAGGGTCAGGGAATCACCAGTTTTGTAGGAGGAAATATTGCATCTAGGGCACCGGCGGAAACAATACCGTCTCCAACCGTCTCTCAGTCTGCCATGTCCACCGGCACACCCGAAAGTTCCACGATCTCCATCTCTCCAGTCCAGCTCACCCTACATGAGACTCTGGTTAGAAAAAGGAAGTACTTATCCTCGCATCCGCGTACACAGGGTTTTAACGCCCACATAGCTAGACTAATCTCGTTAGAGATGATGCCCTACCGGTTAGTTGAAAGCGAAGCTTTCAAAGCCCTGATGGAGTACGCTGAACCACGATACGAGCTACCCAGTCGACACTTTTTTTCCAGAAAAGCCATCCCAGCCCTGCACCAGCATGTTAAACAGCGCATCATCCATGCACTCAGGCAATCTGTGAGTACAAAGGTGCACCTGACTACAGATGCATGGACCAGTAGGCATGGCCAGGGACGTTATGTGTCCATCACGGCACACTGGGTGAATGTGGTGGATGGAGGGTCCACAGGAGACATCAATTTCGGGACAGTTGTGCCTAGCCCACGGTCTAGGAAACAGTTGGCTGTAGGCGTTCGCACCCCCTCCTCCTCCTCCTTGTCCTCCTGCAGAAGCTACAGCTCTTCCACAGACCGCAGTCGGCCAACCACTCCATCGGCAGATGACACTGTTGCACACCAGTTGTCCCATTATGGGCCAGCTACTGGCAAGCGTCAGCAGGCTGTATTGGCTATGAAGTGTTTGGGCGACAACAGACACACCGTGGAAGTTCTGTCCGAGTTCTTGCAACAAGAAACGCAGTCGTGGCTGGGCACAGTAGATCTTGAGGCAGGCAAGGTAGTGAGTGATAACGGAAGGAATTTCATGGCTGCCATCTCCCTTTCCCAACTGAAACACATTCCTTGCCTGGCTCACACCTTAAACCTGGTGGTGCAGTGCTTATTTAAAACTTATCCTGGGTTCTCCGACCTGCTCCTCAAAGTGCGTGGACTTTGCTCACATATCCGATGTTCGCCTGTACACTCCAGCCGTATGCAGACCTATCAGCGGTCTTTGAACCTTCCCCAGCATCGCCTAATCATAGATGTTGCAACAAGGTGGAACTCAACACTGCACATGCTTCAGAGACTGTGCCAACAGAGGCGGGCTGTTATGTTTTTGTGGGAGGATACACATACACGGGCAGGCAGTAGGATGCAGACATGGAGTTGTCAGGTGTGCAGTGGTCGAAGATACAAGACATGTGTCAAGTCCTTCAGTGTTTTGAGGAATGCACACGGCTGGTTAGTGCAGACAACGCCATAATAAGCATGAGCATCCCCCTAATGTGTCTGCTGATGCAAAGTTTGACGCACATAAAGGATCAGGCGTCTGCACCAGAGGAAGAGGAAAGCCTTGATGACAGTCAGCCATTGTCTGGTCAGGGCAGTGTACAGGACGAGGTAGAGGGCGAAGAGGAGGTGGAGGACGAGGAGGATGATGGGGATGAGTATATTTTTAATGCGGAAGCTTTCCCGGGGGCACTGGAAATTGGTTGCGTGGCAAGGACGGGTTCTGTTTTTTTGAGGGACACAAGTGACGTAGATTTGCCTGAAACTGCCCCTCAACCAATCACAACCGTAGATTTGACAACTGGAACTTTGGCCCACATGGCGGATTATGCCTTACGTATCCTAAAAAGGGACACACGCATTACGAAAATGATGAACGATGACGATTACTGGTTGGCCTGCCTCCTTGATCCACGCTATAAAGGCAAATTGCAAAATATTATGCCACATGAGAACATGGAACTAATATTAGCAACCAAACAATCAACTCTTGTTGACCGTTTGCTTCAGGCATTCCCAGCACACAGCGCATGTGATCGTTCTCACACGAGCTCCAGGGGGCAGCAGACTAGGAGTGTTAGGGGTGCACAGATCAGAAGTGGCGTTGGACAGAGGGGTTTTCTGACCAGGTTGTGGAGTGATTTTGCTATGACCGCAGACAGGACAGGTACTGCTGCATCAATTGAAAGTGACAGGAGACAACATTTGTCCAGTATGGTTACTAACTATTTTTCATCCCTTGACGATGTTCTCCCTGAACCGTCATTCCCATTTGATTACTGGGCATCTAAATTAGACACCTGGCCAGAATTGGCAGAATATGCATTGCAGGAGCTTGCTTGCCCGGCAGCAAGTGTCCTATCAGAAAGAGTATTCAGTGCTGCAGGTTCAATATTAACTAGTGTTGAGCGATACCGTCCGATACTTGAAAGTATCGGTATTGGAAAGTATCGGCCGATACCGGCAAAATATCGGATCCAATCCGATACCGATACCCGATACCAATACAAGTCAATGGGACTCATGTATCGGACGGTATTCCTGATGGTTCCCAGGGTCTGAAGGAGAGGAAACTCTCCTTCAGGCCCTGGGAACCATATAAATGTGTAAAAGAAAGAATTAAAATAAAAAATATCGCTATACTCACCTGTCCGACGCAGCCGGGACTTCAGCGAGGGAACCGGCAGCGTTGTTTGTTTAAAATTCGCGCTATTACTTGGTTACGTGAATTCCCGGCTTGTGATTGGTCAGGTCGGCCATGTTGCCGGGACGCGGACCAATCACAGCAAGCCGTGACGAAATTACGTCACGGCTTGCTGTGATTGGTCCGCGTCCCGGCAATATGGCCGCCCTGACCAATCACAAGCCGTGACGTCACGGGAGGCTGGACACGCGCTCATTTTAAAATGGGCGCGTGTCCAGCCTCCCGTGACGTCACGGCTTGTGATTGGTTGCGCCGCGGTCAACCAATCACAAGCCGGGAGGCTGGACGCGCTCATTTTAAAATGGGCGCGTGTCCAGCCTCCCGTGACGTCACGGCTTGTGATTGGTTGCGCCGCGGTCAACCAATCACAAGCCGGGAGGCTGGACGCGCTCATTTTAAAATGGGCGCGTGTCCAGCCTCCCGTGACGTCACGGCTTGTGATTGGTCAGGGCGGCCATATTGCCGGGACGCGGACCAATCACAGCAAGCCGTGACGTAATTTCGTCACGGCTTGCTGTGATTGGTCCGCGTCCCGGCAACATGGCCGACCTGACCAATCACAAGCCGGGAATTCACGTAACCAAGTAATAGCGCAAATTTTAAACAAACAACGCTGCCGGTTCCCTCGCTGAAGTCCCGGCTGCGTCGGAGAGGTGAGTATAGCGATATTTTTTATTTTAATTCTCTCTTTTACACATTTTAACATTAATGTTGTTGCGATACCCGATACCCGATACCACAAGAGTATCGGAATCCCGGTATCGGAATTCCGATACAGCAAGTATCGGCCGATACCCGATACTTGCAGCATCGGAATGCTCAACACTAATATTAACCGAAAAAAGGACTCGTCTGGCTACTAGTGTTGAGCATTCCGATACTGCAAGTATCGGGTATCGGCCGATACTTGCTGTATCGGAATTCCGATACCGAGATCCGATATTTTTGTGATATCGGGTATCGGTATCGAAACAACATTAATGTAAAAATGTGTAAAAGAGAGAATTAAAATAAAAAATATTGCTATACTCACCTCTCCGACGCAGCCTGCACCTTACCGAGGGAAGCGGCAGCGTTCTTTGTTTAAAATTCGCGCTTTTCTTTCCTTTACGTGAGTCCCGGCTTGTGATTGGTTGCGTGCCGCCCATGTGACTGGGACGCAACCAATCACAGCAAGCCGTGACGTAATTTCAGGTCCTTCAGGATTTTAAAATTACGTTCCGGCGTTGTGATTGGTTGCGTCGCAGTCACATGGGCGACGCAACCAATCACAGCAAGCCGTGACGTAATTTCAGGTCCTTAAGGATTTTAAAATTACGTCCCGGCTTTGTGATTGGTTGCGTCGCAGTCACATGGGAGACGCAACCAATCACAAGCCGTGACGTCACGGGAGGCTGGACACGCGCCCATTTTAAAATGGGCGCGTGTCCAGCCTCCCGTGACGTCCCGGCTTGTGATTGGTTGCGCCGCGATCAACCAATCACAAGCCGGGAGGCTGGACACGCGCGCATTTTAAAATTTTAAACACGCGCGCGTGTCCAGCCTCCCGGCTTGTGATTGGTTGACCGCGGCGCAACCAATCACAAGCCGGGATGTCACGGGAGGCTGGACATGCGCCCATTTTAAAATTTTAAAATGCGCGCGTGTCCAGCCTCCCGGCTTGTGATTGGTTGACCGCGGCGCAACCAATCACAAGCCGGGACGTCACGGGAGGCTGGACACGCGCCCATTTTAAAAAGCGCGCGTGTCCAGCCTCCCGTAACGTCACGGCTTGTGATTGGTTAATGGCGGCCATGTTGCCGGGACGCAGACCAATCACAGCAAGCCGTGACGTAATTTCGTCACGGCTTGCTGTGATTGGTCCGCGTCCCGGCAACATGGCCGCCCTGACCAATCACAAGCCGGGACTTCACGTAACCAAGTAAAAGCGCAAATTTTAAACAAACAACGCTGCCGGTTCCCTCGCTGAGGTCCAGGCTGCGTCGGACAGGTGAGTATAGCGATATTTTTTATTTTAATTCTTTCTTTTACACATTTATATGGATCCCAGGGCCTGAAGGAGAGTTTCCTCTCCTTCAGACCCTGGGAACCATCAGGAATACCGTCCGATACTTGAGTCCCATTGACTTGTATTGGTATCGGGTATCGGTATCGGATTGGATCCGATACTTTGCCGGTATCGGCCGATACTTTCCGATACCGATACTTTCAAGTATCGGACGGTATCGCTCAACACTACTGGCTACCCAAAATGTTGATGATCTAACATTCATTAAAATGAACCACAACTGGATTTCGAAATCTTTTGCCCCACCTTGCCCGGCCGACACCTAGCTTTCCTATGAAAAGCTCTTGCCTGTGGACTACTGTGAATTACTTTTCTAATGTCTAATTTGCTGCAGCTGATTGTCCAGCATACGACATGTTTACACCTCCCTAAATGGCCAAACTCCCCACACGGGGCCGTGGTATCGTGACTTGGCGCAAGCACCCGTGAGACTGCTGTTTGTCTGAAGAGGTGGGTGTGCTCGCTTTTGGTCGACGGCATTGCTACTGGGTCCCTCATAGTACAATAAAGTGTCTGGCGGTGGTGGTGCGCACCCAACGTCAGACACACTGTTGTAACATGAGGGGCCCTGGGCCTGTACCGCCGGCCACAAGAGATTTCACCCACCCCCAGGTCAAACATTGGTCTACCACTTCCACAGTTATCTCTCACACTTCCACCAATGTTTAGTCTATGCGCTGACATCCTTCCATACCTGCCACTGACAATACCATTGTGTTGACATGTATGATGGTACTTAACATAGTCAGGGGCAGTGTCCTCTATTTACCACAGTAAATACTTTGCGCTAAATTAGGAGGTCTGAAACAACGCAGAGGATACCACCCCTGAACCTAATGATTGCACCCTTTAGTGTTTTTGTTTTGTTTTAATGTGAGACATTCACATTTATTTGTTGTTTTGGACTACTAACTGGCAGACACTCATTACAATCGGCCTCCGTTGACCAGACCACTGCTGCCCGTGTACCCCTGGAACCAATTATAAAGTGCCTACAGCCCGCCCATTTTAGTATGTTAGGCCTTGGAAGCCTGTCTGCGGTCCCTCCTTCCACTAGGCCTCCACTCACCTGACCACTGCTGCCCGTGTACCCCTGGAACCAATTGTAAAGTGCCTACAGCCAGCCCATTTTAGTATGTTAGGCCTTGGAAGCCTGTCTGCGGTCCCTCCTTCCACTAGGCCTCCACTCACCTGAGCACTGCTGCCCGTGTACCCCTGGAACTTATTTTACAGTGCCTACAGCCAGCCCATTTTAGTATGTTAGGCCTTGGAAGCCTGTCTGCGGTCCCTCCTTCCACTAGGCCTCCACTCACCTGACCACTGCTGCCCGTGTACCCCTGGAACCTATTTTACAGTGCATAGAGCCTATTTTTTTATTTTATTTAATATTAATAAAGCCATGGTGGACTACGCTGTACCACGCTATGAGCTACCCAGTTGACAATTCTTTTGCGAGAAAAGCCATCCCACCCCTCCACCAGCATGTTAAAGACCACATTGTCCTTTCATTCTGTCAATCTGTGAGTCCAAAGGTACACCTGACAACAGACACATGGAGCGGAAGGCATGGCCACGGAAGGTTACGTGTCCTTTGTGGTGCAATAGGTTAATGTATTGGATGCATGGTCCACACAGGGGACAGCCTGGTAAGTCTGTCTGCAGTCCCTAATTCAAGTTGTCCTCAAATGAATAAATCTGAGCTTCTACCTTCTGGCTCTGATTAACTGCTGTTTTTTAAAAAATTGTTGGTTCCGGCCTACTAACGGTGTCTGCCCCTGCCTGGTGTTGTCCTCAACTGAATAAAGCTGAGCTTCTACCTTCTGGCTCTGATTAACTGCTGTTTTTAAAAAAATTGTTGGTTCCGGCCTACTAACGGTGTCTGCCCCTGCCTGGTGTTGTCCTCAACTGAATAAAGCTGAGCTTCTACCTTCTGGCTCTGATTAAGCTTTTTTTTTTTTTTTTTAAATTGCTGGATGGGGCCTAATACCTCTGTTTGCTGCTCCCTGGTGTTTGTCCTCAACTGAATAAAGCTGAGCTTCTACCTTCTGGCTCTGATTAACTGCTGTTTTTAAAAAAAATTGTTGGTTCCGGCCTACTAACGGTGTCTGCCCCTGCCTGGTGTTGTCCTCAACTGAATAAAGCTGAGCTTCTACCTTCTGGCTCTGATTAACTGCTGTTTTTAAAAAAATTGTTGGTTCCGGCCTACTAACGGTGTCTGCCCCTGCCTGGTGTTGTCCTCAACTGAATGAAGCTGAGCTTCTACCTTCTGGCTCTAATTAAGCTTTTTTTTTTTTTTTTTTTAATTGCTGGATGGGGCCTAATACCTCTGTTTGCTGCTCCCTGGTGTTTGTCCTCAACTGAATAAAGCTGAGCTTCTACCTTAGGGTTGAGCGACTTTCATTTTTTTAAGATCGAGTAGGGTTTTGGGAAACCCGATTTTGTCCAGAGTCGAGTCGAGTGCAGTCGGCCGATTATCGCTAAAAGTCGGGGATCGACCGAAACACGAAACCCAATGCAAGTCAATGGGGAAGCATAGTCGGCAGTGAGTGGAGGCCAGGAAAACACCTACAGTGCCCATTTTAATGCCAAAAACATCCATTCTTGTTTCTGAAGCTTGCCAATCTTAATTAACTGTATAATAATAGTTGGCATAGGGAATTGGGGGAAAGTTGTGGGGGGAGTAGGGCTGGCTCAAGTTTTTCGTGGGCCCAGGAAATGCGGACTACGTCACGGCGGTGTTGCAGGGAAAGGTAAGTATTTAAAAGTTGCAAGTGCTGTGATCCTGAGCAAGCAGGGGGGGGCCCACTCGTTCGCATTGCCACTGGCACAGGGCCCCTCAAAGTACGGCGGTGTGTTTGCATGGCGGGGGCGCCTCCCACCAGCAGCGACACTTTTGCGTACTCTGAGGGGCCCTGTGCCAGTGACGTCGCCAACGAGTATGCCCCCCCACCTGATGAAGGAACCTGCACTTTCATCTGCACCTTCCTCTTTGTCCCTGTGTAAGGTGGTATAACATGCGGGAAGGGGAACCTTACTTTCAGCAGGGACAGATTCTGGCTGTGTAGAGTACAAGGGGAATGTAGTGGTCTAGGTCAATGTACCAGCAGACTCATTTAGCAGTGGCTGGGCAATGGGCAGGATGAGGAGGAAACAGATATAGGGCCAAAGAATAAAGTAGGCTACATGCAGTTCAAAATTGGTAACAGGACTAAACAGGCGGCATTGCTTTGTTCAGTGGAGTAGCAAACCCAAGAGCAGCAGACACTGTTTCAAGGGCCTAACCACACTAGTAGGCCAAATGCAGTTTAATATCTGATAGTATAGGGCGAAAGCCAGAATGTGGAAGCTCAGCTTTGTTCAGTTGAGGACAACACCAGGGAGGGGCAGACACCTTTAGTAGGCCGGAAAAGCCTATTGCATTTTTTAAAATGGTAATTTGGAGCAGAAGGTTGAAGCTCAGCTTTATTTAGTTGAGGGCAACACCAGGGAGGGGCAGAAGCCGTTAGTAGGCCCTAACCACCATTTTTTTTTTTAAAACCACTTAATGAGAGCCGGAAGGTTGAAGCTCAGCTTTATTTAGTTGAGGACAACACCAGGCAGGGGCACACAGACAGACACCTTTAGTAGGCCGGAAAAGCCTATTGCATTTTTCAAAATGGTAATTTGGAGCAGAAGGTTGAAGCTCAGCTTTATTTAGTTGAGGGCAACACCAGGCAGGGGCACACAGACAGACACCTTTAGTAGGCTGGAAAAGCCTATTGCATTTTTTAAAATGGTAATTTGGAGCAGAAGGTTGAAGCTCAGCTTTATTTAGTTGAGGGCAACACCAGGCAGGGGCACACAGACAGACACCTTTAGTAGGCCGGAAAAGCCTATTGCATTTTTCAAAATGGTAACTTGGAGCAGAAGGTTGAAGCTCAGCTTTATTTAGTTGAGGGCAACACCAGGGAGGGGCAGAAGCCGTTAGTAGGCCCTAACCACCATTTTTTTTTTTTAAAACCACTTAATGAGAGCCGGAAGGTTGAAGCTCAGCTTTATTTAGTTGAGGACAACACCAGGGAGGGGCAGAAGCCGTTAGTAGGCCCTAACCACCATTTTTTTTTTTAAAACCACTTAATGAGAGCCGGAAGGTTGAAGCTCAGCTTTATTTAGTTGAGGACAACACCAGGGAGGGGCAGAAGCCGTTAGTAGGCCCTAACCACCATTTTTTTTTTAAAAACCACTTAATGAGAGCCGGAAGGTTGAAGCTCAGCTTTATTTAGTTGAGGACAACACCAGGCAGGGGCACACAGACAGACACCTTTAGTAGGCCGGAAAAGCCTATTGCATTTTTCAAAATGGTAATTTGGAGCAGAAGGTTGAAGCTCAGCTTTATTTAGTTGAGGGCAACACCAGGGAGGGGCAGAAGCCGTTAGTAGGCCCTAACCACCATTTTTTTTTTTTAAAACCACTTAATGAGAGCCGGAAGGTTGAAGCTCAGCTTTATTTAGTTGAGGACAACACCAGGGAGGGGCAGAAGCCGTTAGTAGGCCCTAACCACCATTTTTTTTTTTAAAACCACTTAATGAGAGCCGGAAGGTTGAAGCTCAGCTTTATTTAGTTGAGGACAACACCAGGGAGGGGCAGAAGCCGTTAGTAGGCCCTAACCACCATTTTTTTTTTAAAAACCACTTAATGAGAGCCGGAAGGTTGAAGCTCAGCTTTATTTAGTTGAGGACAACACCAGGCAGGGGCACACAGACAGACACCTTTAGTAGGCCGGAAAAGCCTATTGCATTTTTCAAAATGGTAATTTGGAGCAGAAGGTTGAAGCTCAGCTTTATTTAGTTGAGGGCAACACCAGGGAGGGGCAGAAGCCGTTAGTAGGCCCTAACCACCATTTTTTTTTTTTAAAACCACTTAATGAGAGCCGGAAGGTTGAAGCTCAGCTTTATTTAGTTGAGGACAACACCAGGCAGGGGCACACAGACAGACACCTTTAGTAGGCCGGAAAAGCCTATTGCATTTTTCAAAATGGTAATTTGGAGCAGAAGGTTGAAGCTCAGCTTTATTTAGTTGAGGGCAACACCAGGGAGGGGCAGAAGCCGTTAGTAGGCCCTAACCACCATTTTTTTTTTTTAAAACCACTTAATGAGAGCCGGAAGGTTGAAGCTCAGCTTTATTTAGTTGAGGACAACACCAGGGAGGGGCAGAAGCCGTTAGTAGGCCCTAACCACCATTTTTTTTTTTAAAACCACTTAATGAGAGCCGGAAGGTTGAAGCTCAGCTTTATTTAGTTGAGGACAACACCAGGGAGGGGCAGAAGCCGTTAGTAGGCCCTAACCACCATTTTTTTTTTAAAAACCACTTAATGAGAGCCGGAAGGTTGAAGCTCAGCTTTATTTAGTTGAGGACAACACCAGGCAGGGGCACACAGACAGACACCTTTAGTAGGCTGGAAAAGCCTATTGCATTTTTCAAAATGGTAATTTGGAGCAGAAGGTTGAAGCTCAGCTTTATTTAGTTGAGGGCAACACCAGGGAGGGGCAGAAGCCGTTAGTAGGCCCTAACCACCATTTTTTTTTTTAAAAACCACTTAATGAGAGCCGGAAGGTTGAAGCTCAGCTTTATTTAGTTGAGGACAACACCAGGCAGGGGCACACAGACAGACACCTTTAGTAGGCCGGAAAAGCCTATTGCATTTTTCAAAATGGTAATTTGGAGCAGAAGGTTGAAGCTCAGCTTTATTTAGTTGAGGGCAACACCAGGGAGGGGCAGAAGCCGTTAGTAGGCCCTAACCACCATTTTTTTTTTTTAAAACCACTTAATGAGAGCCGGAAGGTTGAAGCTCAGCTTTATTTAGTTGAGGACAACACCAGGGAGGGGCAGAAGCCGTTAGTAGGCCCTAACCACCATTTTTTTTTTTAAAACCACTTAATGAGAGCCGGAAGGTTGAAGCTCAGCTTTATTTAGTTGAGGACAACACCAGGGAGGGGCAGAAGCCGTTAGTAGGCCCTAACCACCATTTTGTTTTTAAAAACCACTTAATGAGAGCCGGAAGGTTGAAGCTCAGCTTTATTTAGTTGAGGACAACACCAGGCAGGGGCACACAGACAGACACCTTTAGTAGGCCGGAAAAGCCTATTGCATTTTTCAAAATGGTAATTTGGAGCAGAAGGTTGAAGCTCAGCTTTATTTAGTTGAGGGCAACACCAGGGAGGGGCAGAAGCCGTTAGTAGGCCCTAACCACCATTTTTTTTTTTAAAACCACTTAATGAGAGCCGGAAGGTTGAAGCTCAGCTTTATTTAGTTGAGGACAACACCAGGGAGGGGCAGAAGCCGTTAGTAGGCCCTAACCACCATTTTTTTTTTTAAAACCACTTAATGAGAGCCGGAAGGTTGAAGCTCAGCTTTATTTAGTTGAGGACAACACCAGGGAGGGGCAGAAGCCGTTAGTAGGCCCTAACCACCATTTTTTTTTTTAAAACCACTTAATGAGAGCCGGAAGGTTGAAGCTCAGCTTTATTTAGTTGAGGACAACACCAGGGAGGGGCAGAAGCCGTTAGTAGGCCCTAACCACCATTTTTTTTTTTTAAAACCACTTAATGAGAGCCGGAAGGTTGAAGCTCAGCTTTATTTAGTTGAGGACAACACCAGGCAGGGGCACACAGACAGACACCTTTAGTAGGCCGGAAAAGCCTATTGCATTTTTCAAAATGGTAATTTGGAGCAGAAGGTTGAAGCTCAGCTTTATTTAGTTGAGGGCAACACCAGGCAGTGGCACACAGACAGACACCTTTAGTAGGCCGGAAAAGCCTATTGCATTTTTCAAAATGGTAATTTGGAGCAGAAGGTTGAAGCTCAGCTTTATTTAGTTGAGGGCAACACCAGGGAGGGGCAGAAGCCGTTAGTAGGCCCTAACCACCATTTTTTTTTTTTTAAAACCACTTAATGAGAGCCGGAAGGTTGAAGCTCAGCTTTATTTAGTTGAGGACAACACCAGGGAGGGGCAGAAGCCGTTAGTAGGCCCTAACCACCATTTTTTTTTTTTAAAACCACTTAATGAGAGCCGGAAGGTTGAAGCTCAGCTTTATTTAGTTGAGGACAACACCAGGCAGGGGCACACAGACAGACACCTTTAGTAGGCCGGAAAAGCCTATTGCATTTTTCAAAATGGTAATTTGGAGCAGAAGGTTGAAGCTCAGCTTTATTTAGTTGAGGGCAACACCAGGGAGGGGCAGAAGCCGTTAGTAGGCCCTAACCAAAGTTGAAGGCCAAATGCAGTTTAATTTCTGATACTATAGGCCGAAAGCCAGAAGGTGGAAGCTCCGATTTAGACAGTGGAGGACAATTTGAATTAGGGACTGCAGACAGACTTAGTAGGCTGTCCCCTGTGGACCATGCATCCACCACATTAACCCATTGCGCCGTAATGGACACGTAATCTTCCGTGGCCATGCCTACAGGTCCATGCGTCTGTTGTCAGGTGCACCTTTGTACTCACAGATTGCCAGAGTGCATGGACAATGCGGTCTTCTACATGCTGGTGGAGGGTTGGGATGGCTTTTCTCGCAAAAGAAGTGTCGACTGGTTAGCTTGTAGCGTGGTACAGCGTAGTCCATCATGGCCTTATTAATAGTAAATAAAATATATAACTAGGCTCTATGAACTTTTAAATAGGTTCCAGGGGTACACGGGCAGCATTGGTGTGGTCAGTGGAGGAGTATTGCAAGTAGGGGCTGCAGACAGGCTATCAAAGGCCTAAAATAACAAACAGTAGGCAGTCATGGCAGTTTTACATCGGTTACATGGATACACAGGCAGGCACTCCAGGCAGCATTGTGGTCAGTGGAGGAGTATTGCAAGTAGGGGCCGCAGACAGGCTATCAAAGGCCTAAAATAACAAACAATAGGCTCATTGCAGTTTTACAGCGGTTACATGGATAGACGGGCAGGCAGCTTGGTGGTGAGTGGAGGAGTATTTAAAGTAGGGACCGCAGACAGGCTTCAAAGGCCTAACATAAGAAAATGGGCTGGCTGTAGGCACTTTATAATTGGTTCCAGGGGTACACGGGCAGCAGTGGTCTGGTCAGTGGAGGAGTATTTAAAGTAGGGACCGCAGACAGGCTATCAAAGGCCTAAAATAACAAACAATAGGCTCATGGCAGCTTTACAGCGGTTACATGGATACACAGGCAGCTTGGTGGTGAGTGGAGGAGTATTTAAAGTAGGGACCGCAGACAGGCTTCAAAGGCCTAACATAAGAAAATGGGCTGGCTGTAGGCACTTTATAATTGGTTCCAGGGGTACACGGGCAGCAGTGGTCTGGTGAGTGGAGGAGTATTTAAAGTAGGGACCGCAGACAGGCTATCAAAGGCCTAACATAACAAACAATAGGCTCATGGCAGTTTTACAGCGGTTACATGGATACACGGGCAGGCAGCTTGGTGGTCAGTGGAGGAGTATTTAAAGTAGGGACCGCAGACAGGCTTCAAAGGCCTAACATAAGAAAATGGGCTGGCTGTAGGCACTTTATAATTGGTTCCAGGGGTACACGGGCAGCAGTGGTCTGGTCAGTGGAGGAGTATTTAAAGTAGGGACCGCAGACAGGCTATCAAAGGCCTAAAATAACAAACAATAGGCTCATGGCAGCTTTACAGCGGTTACATGGATACACAGGCAGCTTGGTGGTGAGTGGAGGAGTATTTAAAGTAGGGACCGCAGACAGGCTATCAAAGGCCTAACATAACAAACAATAGGCTCATGGCAGTTTTACAGCGGTTACATGGATACACGGGCAGGCAACTTGGTGGTGGTGAGTGGAGGAGTATTTAAAGTAGGGACCGCAGACAGGCTATCAAAGGCCTAACATAACAAACAATAGGCTCATGGCAGTTTTACAGCGGTTACATGGATACACGGGCAGGCAACTTGGTGGTGGTGAGTGGAGGAGTATTTAAAGTAGGGACCGCAGACAGGCTATCAAAGGCCTAACATAACAAACAATAGGCTCATGGCAGTTTTACAGCGGTTACATGGATACACGGGCAGGCAGCTTGGTGGTCAGTGGAGGAGTATTTAAAGTAGGGACCGCAGACAGGCTATCAAAGGCCTAACATAACAAACAATAGGCTCTTGGCAGTTTTACAGCGGTTACATGGATAGACGGGCAGGCAGCTTGGTGGTGAGTGGAGGAGTATTTAAAGTAGGGACCGCAGACAGGCTTCAAAGGCCTAACATAAGAAAATGGGCTGGCTGTAGGCACTTTATAATTGGTTCCAGGGGTACACGGGCAGCAGTGGTCTGGTCAGTGGAGGAGTATTTAAAGTAGGGACCGCAGACAGGCTATCAAAGGCCTAAAATAACAAACAATAGGCTCATGGCAGCTTTACAGCGGTTACATGGATACACAGGCAGCTTGGTGGTGAGTGGAGGAGTATTTAAAGTAGGGACCGCAGACAGGCTATCAAAGGCCTAACATAACAAACAATAGGCTCATGGCAGTTTTACAGCGGTTACATGGATAGACGGGCAGGCAGCTTGGTGGTGAGTGGAGGAGTATTTAAAGTAGGGACCGCAGACAGGCTTCAAAGGCCTAACATAAGAAAATGGGCTGGCTGTAGGCACTTTATAATTGGTTCCAGGGGTACACGGGCAGCAGTGGTCTGGTCAGTGGAGGAGTATTTAAAGTAGGGACCGCAGACAGGCTATCAAAGGCCTAAAATAACAAACAATAGGCTCATGGCAGCTTTACAGCGGTTACATGGATACACAGGCAGCTTGGTGGTGAGTGGAGGAGTATTTAAAGTAGGGACCGCAGACAGGCTATCAAAGGCCTAAAATAACAAACAATAGGCTCATGGCAGTTTTACAGCGGTTACATGGATACACGGGCAGGCAGCTTGGTGGTCAGTGGAGGAGTATTTAAAGTAGGGACCGCAGACAGGCTTCAAAGGCCTAACATAAGAAAATGGGCTGGCTGTAGGCACTTTATAATTGGTTCCAGGGGTACACGGGCAGCAGTGGTCTGGTCAGTGGAGGAGTATTTAAAGTAGGGACCGCAGACAGGCTATCAAAGGCCTAAAATAACAAACAATAGGCTCATGGCAGCTTTACAGCGGTTACATGGATACACAGGCAGCTTGGTGGTGAGTGGAGGAGTATTTAAAGTAGGGACCGCAGACAGGCTATCAAAGGCCTAACATAACAAACAATAGGCTCATGGCAGTTTTACAGCGGTTACATGGATACACGGGCAGGCAACTTGGTGGTGGTGAGTGGAGGAGTATTTAAAGTAGGGACCGCAGACAGGCTATCAAAGGCCTAACATAACAAACAATAGGCTCATGGCAGTTTTACAGCGGTTACATGGATACACGGGCAGGCAACTTGGTGGTGGTGAGTGGAGGAGTATTTAAAGTAGGGACCGCAGACAGGCTATCAAAGGCCTAACATAACAAACAATAGGCTCATGGCAGTTTTACAGCGGTTACATGGATACACGGGCAGGCAGCTTGGTGGTCAGTGGAGGAGTATTTAAAGTAGGGACCGCAGACAGGCTTCAAAGGCCTAACATAAGAAAATGGGCTGGCTGTAGGCACTTTATAATTGGTTCCAGGGGTACACGGGCAGCAGTGGTCTGGTCAGTGGAGGACTAGTGGAAGGAGGGACCGCAGACAGGCTTCAAAGGCCTAAAATAACAAACAATAGGCTCATGGCAGCTTTACAGCGGTTACATGGATACACAGGCAGCTTGGTGGTGAGTGGAGGAGTATTTAAAGTCGGGACCGCAGACAGGCTATCAAAGGCCTAACATAACAAACAATAGGCTCATGGCAGTTTTACAGCGGTTACATGGATACACGGGCAGGCAACTTGGTGGTGGTGAGTGGAGGAGTATTTAAAGTAGGGACCGCAGACAGGCTATCAAAGGCCTAACATAACAAACAATAGGCTCATGGCAGTTTTACAGCGGTTACATGGATACACGGGCAGGCAACTTGGTGGTGGTGAGTGGAGGAGTATTTAAAGTAGGGACCGCAGACAGGCTATCAAAGGCCTAACATAACAAACAATAGGCTCATGGCAGTTTTACAGCGGTTACATGGATACACGGGCAGGCAGCTTGGTGGTCAGTGGAGGAGTATTTAAAGTAGGGACCGCAGACAGGCTATCAAAGGCCTAACATAACAAACAATAGGCTCATGGCAGTTTTACAGCGGTTACATGGATAGACGGGCAGGCAGCTTGGTGGTGAGTGGAGGAGTATTTAAAGTAGGGACCGCAGACAGGCTTCAAAGGCCTAACATAAGAAAATGGGCTGGCTGTAGGCACTTTATAATTGGTTCCAGGGGTACACGGGCAGCAGTGGTCTGGTCAGTGGAGGAGTATTTAAAGTAGGGACCGCAGACAGGCTATCAAAGGCCTAAAATAACAAACAATAGGCTCATGGCAGCTTTACAGCGGTTACATGGATACACAGGCAGCTTGGTGGTGAGTGGAGGAGTATTTAAAGTAGGGACCGCAGACAGGCTATCAAAGGCCTAACATAACAAACAATAGGCTCATGGCAGTTTTACAGCGGTTACATGGATACACGGGCAGGCAGCTTGGTGGTCAGTGGAGGAGTATTTAAAGTAGGGACCGCAGACAGGCTTCAAAGGCCTAACATAAGAAAATGGGCTGGCTGTAGGCACTTTATAATTGGTTCCAGGGGTACACGGGCAGCAGTGGTCTGGTCAGTGGAGGACTAGTGGAAGGAGGGACCGCAGACAGGCTTCAAAGGCCTAAAATAAGAAACAATAGGCTCATGGCAGCTTTACAGCGGTTACATGGATACACAGGCAGCTTGGTGGTGAGTGGAGGAGTAGTGCAAGGAGTGTCTGTCCCAGTACTCCCAAAATATAAATAGATGTTAATGTCTCGCAAAACAACCACAACAAAAAAAAAGGTGGCATACTTAGGTACAGGGGTGGGCTCATCTACTGAGTTTCTGACATAGTAATTTGGCAGTAACTATTTAATGGTGCCAATATAGGACACAGACACAGACTACTTTAAGTTGCATCATAGATGTCTACAAATTTGTATTGTCAGTGCCAGACATTGAATGATGTCAGCGAATAGACTAAAGATTGGTGGAGCTGTGCGACATAATTTTGGACGTGGTAGAGCACATTTTGAGCTGGGGTAGGGGGGAACTCTCTTGAGGCCGGCGGGACCGCCCCAGGGCCCCTCATGTTACAACGGTGTGTCTGACGTTGGGTGCGCACCACCACCGCCAGAGACACTACATTGTACTATGAGGGACCCAGTAGCAATGCCGTCAACCAAAAGCGAGCACACCCACCTCTTCAGACAAACAGCAGTCTCACGGGTGCTTGCGCCAAGTCGCGATACCACGGCCCCGTGTGGGGAGTTTTGCCATTTAGGGAGGTGTAAACATGTCGTATGCTGTACAATCAGCTGCAGCAAATTAGACATTAGAAAAGTAATTCACAGGCAAGAGCTTTTCATAGGAAAGCTAGGTGTCGGCCGGGCAAGGTGGGGCAAAAGATTTCGAAATCCAGTTGTGGTTCATTTTAATGAATGTTAGATCGTCAACATTTTGGGTAGCCAGACGAGTCCTTTTTTCGGTTAATATTGAACCTGCAGCACTGAATACTCTTTCTGATAGGACACTTGCTGCCGGGCAAGCAAGCTCCTGCAATGCATATTCTGCCAATTCTGGCCAGGTGTCTAATTTGGAGGCCCAGTAATCAAATGGGAATGACGGTTGAGGGAGAACATCGATAAGGGATGAAAAATAGTTAGTAACCATACTGGACAAATGTTGTCTCCTGTCACTTTCAATTGATGCAGCAGTACCTGTCCTGTCTGCGGTCATAGCAAAATCACTCCACAACCTGGTCAGAAAACCCCTCTGTCCAACGCCACTTCTGATGTGTGCACCCCTAACACTCCTAGTCTGCTGCCCCCTGGAGCTCGTGTGAGAACGATCACGTGCGCTGTGTGCTGGGAATGCCTGAAGCAAACGGTCAACAAGAGTTGATTGTTTGGTTGCTAATATTAGTTCCAAGTTCTCATGTGGCATAATATTTTGCAATTTGCCTTTATAGCGTGGATCAAGGAGGCAGGCCAACCAGTAATCGTCATCGTTCATCATTTTCGTAATGCGTGTGTCCCTTTTTAGGATACGTAAGGCATAATCCGCCATGTGGGCCAAAGTTCCAGTTGTCAAATCTCCGGTTGTGATTGGTTGAGGGGCAGTTGCAGGTAAATCTACGTCACTTGTGTCCCTCAAAAAACCAGAACCCGGCCGTGACACGCAACCAATTTCCTGTGCCCCCGGGAAAGGTTCGGCATTAAAAATATACTCATCCCCATCATCCTCCTCGTCCTCCACCTCCTCTTCGCCCGCTACCTCGTCCTGTACACTGCCCTGACCAGACAATGGCTGACTGTCATCAAGGCTTTCCTCTTCCTCTGGTGCAGACGCCTGCTCCTTTATGTGCGTCAAACTTTGCATCAGCAGACGCATTAGGGGGATGCTCATGCTTATTACGGCGTTGTCTGCACTAACCAGCCGTGTGCATTCCTCAAAACACTGAAGGACTTGACACATGTCTTGTATCTTAGACCACTGCACACCTGACAACTCCATGTCTGCCATCCTACTGCCTGCCCGTGTATCCTCCCACAAATAAATAACAGCACGCCTCTGTTCGCACAGTCTCTGAAGCATGTGCAGTGTTGAGTTCCACCTTGTTGCAACGTCTATGATGAGGCGATGCTGGGGAAGGTTCAAAGACCGCTGATAGGTCTGCATACGGCTGGCGTGTACAGGCGAACGTCGGATATGTGAGCAAAGTGCACGCACTTTGAGGAGCAGGTCGGAGAACCCAGGATAAGTTTTAAATAAGCACTGCACCACCAGGTTTAAGGTGTGAGCCAGGCAAGGAATGTGTTTCAGTTGGGAAAGGGAGATGGCAGCCATGAAATTCCTTCCGTTATCACTCACTACCTTGCCTGCCTCAAGATCTACTGTGCCCAGCCACGACTGCGTTTCTTGTTGCAAGAACTCGGACAGAACTTCCGCGGTGTGTCTGTTGTCGCCCAAACACTTCATAGCCAATACAGCCTGCTGACGCTTGGCAGTAGCTGGCCCATAATGGGACAACTGGTGTGCAACAGTGTCATCTGCCGATGGAGTGGTTGGCAGACTGCGTTCTGTGGAAGAGCTGTAGCTTCTGCAGGAGGACGAGGAGGAGGAGGAGGAGGGGGTGCGAACGCCTACAGCCAACTGTTTCCTAGACCGTGGGCTAGGCACAACTGTCCCTAAATTGATGTCGCCTGTGGACCCTGCATCCACCACATTCACCCAGTGTGCCGTGATGGACACATAACGTCCCTGGCCATGCCTACTGGTCCATGCATCTGTAGTCAGGTGCACCTTTGTACTCACAGATTGCCTGAGTGCATGGACGATGCGCTGTTTAACATGCTGGTGCAGGGCTGGGATGGCTTTTCTGGAAAAAAAGTGTCGACTGGGTAGCTCGTATCGTGGTTCAGCGTACTCCATCAGGGCTTTGAAAGCTTCGCTTTCAACTAACCGGTAGGGCATCATCTCTAACGAGATTAGTCTAGCTATGTGGGCGTTAAAACCCTGTGTACGCGGATGCGAGGATAAGTACTTCCTTTTTCTAACCAGAGTTTCATGTAGGGTGAGCTGGACTGGAGAGCTGGAGATCGTGGAACTTTCGGGTGTGCCGGTGTACATGGCAGACTGAGAGACGGTTGGAGACGGTATTGTTTCCGCCGGTGCCCTAGATGCAATATTTCCTCCTACAAAACTGGTGATTCCCTGACCCTGACTGCTTTTGGCTGGCAAAGAAACCTGCACAGATACTGCCGGTGGTGCGGAAAATGGTGGCCTTACAGTGACGGAAGGGATGTTGCGTTGCTGACTAGCTTCATTGGCCGAGGGTGCTACAACCTTGAGGGACGTTTGGTAGTTAGTCCAGGCTTGAAAATGCATGGTGGTTAAGTGTCTATGCATGCAACTAGTATTTAGACTTTTCAGATTCTGACATCTGCTTAAGCTAGTTGAACATTTTTGACAGATGACTTTGCGCTGATCAGTTGGATGTTGTTTAAAAAAATGCCAGACTGCACTCTTCCTAGACTCGGATCCCTTTTCAGGGATTGCAGACTGAGCTTTAACCGGATGGCAACGCTGTGCTCCAACAGGTTTTGGCTTTGACACGCGTTTTGGGCCAGATACGGGCCCGGCAGATGGAACCTGTTGCGATGTTGATGCCTGCTGCGGCCCCTCCTCCACCTCCGCTTCTGAACTACTGCCGCCTGCACCCTGTTCCCCCAATGGCTGCCAATCGGGGTCAATAACTGGGTCATCTATTACCTCCTCTTCGAGCTCGTGTGCAACTTCGTCTGTGTCACTGTGTCGGTCGGTGGTATAGCGTTCGTGGCGGGGCAACATAGTCTCATCAGGGTCTGATTGTGGATCTGTACCCTGAGAGGGCAATGTGGTGGTCTGAGTCAAAGGAGCAGCATAGTACTCTGGCTGTGGCTGTGCATCAGTGCACTCCATGTCAGAATATACTTGTAATGGGCATGGCCTGTTAAATGTTTCACTTTCTAAGCCAGGGACGGTATGTGTAAAGAGCTCCATGGAGTGACCCGTTGTGTCGCCTGCTGCATCCTTCTCTCTTGTTGTAGTTTTTGCTGAGGAGGACAAGGAAGCGACTTGTCCCTGACCGTGAACATCCACAAGCGACGCGCTGCTTTTACATTTACCAGTTTCGGAAGAGGAGGCAAAAGAGCTAGAGGCTGAGTCTGCAATGTAAGCCAAAACTTGCTGTTGCTGCTCCGCCTTTAAAAGCGGTTTTCCTACTCCCAGAAAAGAGAGCGTTCGAGGCCTTGTGTAGCCTGACGACGAAACTGGCTCCACAGCTCCAGACTTAGGTGGAATATTTTTATCCCCACGACCACCTGATGCTCCACTACCACTACCATCATTACCAGCTGACAATGAACGCCCACGACGACCTCTTGCACCAGACTTCCTCATTGTTTTAAAATCTTAACCAAAGTAACTTTATTTGTTGCTGTCAAACAACTTACACGGTGAGCTATAACTTCAGTATGATTTCAATATCCCTTAACAGGTTGGTGAGACCACAAGGAAAATCAGGCACAATGTTACACACTCTGTTTTCTGTGGCACAAAATCACAGAGATGACACACACGCAGGACTGTCACTCAAGCACTAATGTCAATATTAATCTCCCACCTAATTTATGTTTTGTTTTTTTTCAGGGAGACTTTAGAAACCAAATAATATTAAAAAAAAAAAAAAAAAAAAAAGGCTTTCTATGGCCCACAATTAGAGAGAGAGAGGTGGCACACCCAGGAGTCAAGACTGGCACACAAGCTGAAAGGGCAATATTACTCTCCCACTGTTTTTTTATGTTTTTTTTTTTTCAGGGAGACTTTAGAAACCAAATAATATTTAAAAAAAAAAATAAATAGGCTTTCTATGGCCCACTGAATGAAAGGGAGAGAGGTGGCACACCCAGGAGTCAAGACTGGCACACAAGCTGAAAGGGCAATATTACTCTCCCACTGTTTTTTGTATGTTTTTTTTTTTTTTTTTCAGGGAGACTTTAGAAACCCAATAATATTTAAAAAAAATAAATAAATAGCCTTTCTATGGCCCACTGAATGAAAGGGAGAGAGGTGGCACACCCAGGAGTCAAGACTGGCACACAAGCTGAAAGGGCAATATTACTCTCCCACTGTTTTTTGTATGTTTTTTTTTTTTTTTCAGGGAGACTTTAGAAACCAAATAATATTAAAAAAACTAAAAAAAAAATAGCCTTTCTATGGCCCACTGAATGAGAGAGAGAGGTGGCACACCCAGGAGTCAAGACTGGCACACAAGCTGAAAGGGCAATATTACTCTCCCACTGTTTTTTTATGTATTTTTTGTTTTTTAAGGGAGACTTTAGAAACCCAATAATATAAAAAAAAAAAAAAAAAAATAGGCTTGCTATAGCCCACTGAATGAGAGATAGCACACACAGCAGTGGCACACAAGCCCTGACTGAGGCCAATATTTTTCTCCCACTGATTGATGTCGTGTTTTTGTGTTGAGGTAGAATTTAGAACACAAATCACGGAAAAAATAAATAGGCTTTCTATGGCCCACTGAATGAAAGGGAGAGAGGTGGCACACCCAGGAGTCAAGACTGGCACACAAGCTGAAAGGGCAATATTACTCTCCCACTGTTTTTTGTATGTTTTTTTTTTTTTTTCAGGGAGACTTTAGAAACCAAATAATATTAAAAAAAACAAAAAAAAAATAGCCTTTCTATGGCCCACTGAATGAGAGAGAGAGGTGGCACACCCAGGAGTCAAGACTGGCACACAAGCTGAAAGGGCAATATTACTCTCCCACTGTTTTTTTATGTATTTTTTGTTTTTTAAGGGAGACTTTAGAAACCCAATAATATTTTAAAAAATAAATAAATAGGCTTTCTATGGCCCACTGAATGAGAGGGAGAGAGGTGGCACACCCAGGAGTCAAGACTGGCACACAAGCTGAAAGGGCAATATTACTCTCCCACTGTTTTTTTAGGTTTTTTTTTTTTTTTCAGGGAGACTTTAGAAACCAAATAATATTAAAAAAAAAAATAAAAAATAGGCTTGCTATAGCCCACTGAATGAGAGATAGCACACACAGCAGTGGCACACAAGCCCTGACTGAGGCCAATATTTTTCTCCCACTGATTGATGTAGTGTTTTTGTGTTGAGGTAGATTTTAGAACACAAATCACGGAAAAAATAAATAGGCTTTCTATGGCCCACTCAGTGAGAGATGGCACACACAGGGATGGCACTGTAGCAGAAATGCCAATCTTAATCTCCCACAAAAAAAAACAAAACAAAAAAAAAAACTGTCCTACAATTACTATCTCCCTGCAGTAATGTAAGCCAGGTATGGCAGGCAGCAATAGGAGTGGACTGATGCACAAATTAAATAAAAAGTGTGGACAAACAAAAAAGATAGCTGTGCAGAAAGGAAGGAACAAGAGGATATGTGCTTTGAAAAAAGCAGTTGGTTTCCACAGTGGCGTACACACAGCAATACAGCTATCACGGAGCCTTCTAGGGCAGCCCAATGAGCTACAGCGCTGAGGGGAAAAAAAAAAAAAAATAGCTTCCACAGTCCCTGCACACCGAAGGTGGTGTTGGACAGTGGAAATCGCTGCAGCACAAGCGGTTTGGTGGTTAGTGGACCCTGCCTAACGCTCTCCCTGCTTCTGACGAAGCGGCAGCAACCTGTCCCTAAGCTCAGATCAGCAGCAGTAAGATGGCGGTCGGCGGGAACGCCCCTTTATAGCCCCTGTGACGCCGCAGACAGCAAGCCAATCACTGCAATGCCCTTCTCTAAGATGGTGGGGACCAGGATCTATGTCATCACGCTGCCCACACTCTGCGTTCACCTTCATTGGCTGAGAAATGGCGCTTTTCGCGTCATTGAAACGCAACTTTGGCGCGAAAGTCGCGTACCGCATGGCCGACAAGCACAGGGGTCGGATCGGGTTTCATGAGACGCCGACTTAGCCAAAAGTCGGCGACTTTTGAAAATGATCGACCCGTTTCGCTCAACCCTACCTTCTGGCTCTGATTAACTGCTGTTTTTAAAAAAATTGGTGGTTCCGGCCTACTAACGGTGTCTGCCCCTGCCTGGTGTTGTCCTCAACTGAATAAAGCTGTGCTTCAACCTTCTGTCTCTCATTAAGTGCTGTGTTTTTAAAAATTGGTGGTTAGGGCCTACTAATGGTGTCTGCCCCTCCCTGGTGTTGCCCTCAACTGAATACAGCTGAGCTTCTACCTTCTGGCTTTCGGCCTATAGTATCAGATATTAAACTGCATTTGGCCTACTAGTGTGGTTGGGCCCTTAAAACAGTGTCTGCTGCTCTTGGGTTTGCTACTCCACTGAACAAAGCAGTGCCGCCTGTTTAGTCCTGTTACCAATTTTGAACTGCATTTAGCCTACTTTATTCTTTGGCCCTATATCTGTTTCCTCCTCATCCTGCCCATTGCCCAGCCACTGCTAGATGAGTCTGCTGGTACATTGACCCAGACCACTACATTCCCCTTGCACTCTACACAGCCAGAATCTGACCCTTCTGAAAGTAAGGTTCCCCTTCCCGCATGTTATACCACCTTACACAGGGACAAAGAGGAAGGTGCAGATGAAAGTGCAGGTTCCTTCATCAGGTGGGGGGGCATACTCGTTGGCGACGTCACTGGCACAGGGCCCCTCAGAGTACGCAAAAGTGTCGCTGCTGGTGGGAGGCGCCCCCGCCGTGCAAACACACCGCTGTACTTTGAGGGGCCCTGTGCCAGTGCCAATGCCAACGAGTGGGCCCCCCTGCTTGCTTAGGATCACAGCACTTGCAAACTTAACATACTTACCTCTCACTGCTCCACCGCCGTGACGTAGTCCACATTTCCTGTGCCCACTAAAACCTTGAACCAGCCCTACCCCCCACAACTTTTGCCAAATGACCCCCAATTTCCAATGCCCAACTATTATTATAAAGTTAATTAAGATTGACAAGCTTCAGAAACAAGAATGGATGTTTTTGGCATTAAAATGGGCACTGTAGGTGTTTTCCTGGCCTCCACTCACTGCCGACTATGCTTCCCCATTGACTTGCATTGGGTTTCGTGTTTCGGTCGATCCCCGACTTTTAGCGATAATCGGCCGACTGCACTCGACTCGACTCTGGACAAAGTCGGGTTTCACAAAACCCGACTCGACCATAAAAAAATGAAAGTCGCTCAACCCTAAAGACGGCAAGTCAAAAACTCCTTGTGCCCCAGAAAGAAATTGGGGAATCACCATCCAGGCTCAAAAACAGGGATTTCCTGACTGGACCCTTCATAGAGCCAATTATATAATTAAGAGGAAAAATACACAACTAATAGGTCCCAAAACAAAAAGTAGTAATAATGCATTGAAACCGGTTTTGTCCATCCACCACAATCCACAATTTAATTCCATCAAATCTACTTTTTCAAATGTTACAATAATCAATGTTGAACTTGTTCTCATTCACAGTTATCAAAAAGTTTTTTAATCATATAACATGTAGCTTTGACATCAAAGACTGCATTAATTGCAACACCCAAGATGTTACCCGTGTTATTAAATATGCTTTATGTCAGAAAATGTTTGTGGGTTGTACATCATGTAAATTAAAAACACGCATTTCGGAACACACTACAGATATATTCACTAGTGCCAAAACTAACCATATGGTTTCACACGCTTCTAACCATTTTATCATTCATCATTACAGAGAAACTTCATCCCTTCAGGTTTTTGGTAATTAGAGACTTAAAAGGTCTATCAGGGGAGGTGATCACAGGAGATGCCTGCTTACCAGAGAAGTCTTCTGGATTTACAGTTTGGGTATACGTGTCCCAGACAGCTTCAACATGCATAGGGAAATGATGTTCTACTATTAATATATGACAGCTTGATATATTGAATGTTTTACTGATTTTAGGAGTTCTTCTTGTATTTTCTCCATTCTCTATTCTCAATGTTTTGTCACATCCTGTCTGTTCCAGATTGGATGTCATGTGATTTTGTTGCTTCACTTGGGTTTAATTAGGTAGGAATTTATAGCTACTTGCTGGTCTAGTTCCATTAGCTTTGACAAAGGATGCCGGAGAGCATCTGAAATGCGTAGTTGATTAACATCCAGTGGCTGGACAGACATCTGTCTGAGATGCCTTAGTGAATCCTGCATTGAGCAAGGGGTTGGACACAATGACCCTTGAGGTCCCTTCCAACTCTGATATTCTATGATTCTATGAGGGGCTAGTAGGAAATAATTAGCTCAATAGGATCTTTTCTAGGTATAAAGAGATAAATTCCAATCAAATTTACTCACCAGATCCAGCCCCTACAAAGGCTTATAGAAACTGCTGCAGATCCTCCAGTCTCCTTATGACCACACCAAAGATAAATGGGATATAGAGATGGATTCTTCTCTGCGACGCTCATAAAATTAGAAGTCCAATTGAGTAATCCGATGAAAAGTGGCTTTATTTCAACGTGTTTCGGAGCACCACAGCTCGTTCATCAGGATAACACATGAAATATGTATATGTATAGTTCATGTGGCATCCTGATGAAGGAGCCGTGGTGCTCTACAATAATTTTAACTGAAGGTGGATACCGCTATTTTTCTGCCTAATTTTTAGATGCTTGTAAAAAAAGCTATTGGCTCTTCATTTAGCAAAGTGCTAAATTTTGATATTTCCCAAACAGAAATATTTTTTGTGTCCAACTGATTGAAAATGCCACAGCTTCTTCAGTTTATACCATTTGTGTATAAACAGCAATAAGGCATTCTTCTATTCTTAAAAATCATTAATTTTTGGACAGTTTAGACAATATAGGTAGCATACAAAGCCTGAAACTGCAGTGTGTGGTTAAATATGCTTACCTATGGTTACAACTGCTTACCATTCATTTTCCCAAAGCTAGAAAGGTTGAGGTCACTAGAACATTTAAAAGGCTGTGTTTGCATTACAGAGTTCAAAATGGGTTCAACGGACTCCAAGATTTTATACACATTATTCAGGCAATTAGAGGATATCTAGTTATGAGTTTTGTGGCAAATTGATTCACCACAAATCAAATGTTTTGTCAAAATTTGACGAAGCCGGCAAATTAAAATTTCAAAAGGTCCACTCATCTCTCATTCACTGTAGCATGTAATGTACTGAAAGTTAAAAAGAAATTCTGCGAAAAAATAGTAAAAAATACTGCAGTTCAGCTATCATTGTTTGGAGTTTGTTGTCAATAAATTTCAGCATGTGATGAAAATGACCTGGCAATATAATTGTCATGATGGTTTTGGGGCTCTGGACACAAACAGGTCCCTAAAACTAGGGGTGCTCTGATCTATCTCTGTCCCCCGGATTACCCCTGAAGGTGGAGACGCTGGGTTCACATGCCTTGCTACTCTTCTATATTAACCCTTATCAGTCCCCTCACCCCACCCAGGGTAGTAGGAAGCTGAAGTGTATAGGAACATACTAACCAGACAAACAAGAGAAGATGGACAGGGATAAATGAAAATACTAACCATACAAAATTCACACACCGAAAAACAAAGAGGAACAAAGGCAAGTTTAAAGAAGGAGAAACCAAAAAGAAGAGGATGAGGATGTGCACACAGACAAAACTCCAAGCAACAGTCTCCTGAACAATCTCCTATCTCCAACTGCAACCATGAACTACATCTCCAACTCCAGAACCAGGCAGTAAGAATGAACACTGGCACTCCAGAAAAATGGCTGCCGGTGGACCCGAGATCTTGGTGCCGAGATCTCAATCTGCGCATGAAGAAAATAAACAGAGTAAGGCTGGAGTCACACACAATGTATAAAAATATGGTCTGTTTTTTACTGACCAAATACACAGAAATGTTCCCTGAACAGTGATCCGTATGTCATCCGTTGGCAAGGTGTGGCTGCGTATTTTGAGGTTTTCATGGCTATAGTTTTGGCACCTTTCACATCAACAGTCTTGCTTGATGGAACATCAAAGTTTAACGAGACTTTATCCATGTTCCCAATTTGAATTATTTCGAATCAAGTTTTCTTTCTTGCATCCAGTACAAATTTATGAAAAGACACAATGTTGGTTTAATATTCTATAGGCATTTTTTGTGCAATCCGAGTTTTGGTGCTCATAGCAAGGCCACATCTCTTCATAAATCTTTAGCACCATGATGGTGATCCAGTGAAGTCTCCAATGCCTTTCTATGAAGCAAGACATTTGGCTTCATAGATGATTATTTTTGTAGATACAGAATGCCCATTGATTCTGTTACGAATGATCCATTTTTTCACATCAACTTCAAACTGTGGCCATTTTGCAGCATGCCCACGAAAACATTTTTTCACTTTGTCCATTTTTTTGCCACTGGTCCTGATGTTTCCTTCATTCTCGTATAATTTTTTCAGTTGGAGGTGGCCCAAAGTGTCTCTCCGCTGCTCTGTTTCCATTATCTTTGGCATACTTCACTATCTCCAATTTAAAAGAGATTTTATTTGAAATTCTTTTCTGTTTTGACATCTTTCCAGGAGACTATAGTATCTTTCTGCAAGAAAATACAGAATTATCAGAACTTTGTCTGATAGTGTGTTAGTTATTGGGGGGGATCTGCTGCTGACACTGTTATGGGGGAGGATCTGCTGCTGGAAGATCACAGGTTGTACAACATTCTTGTATGAGGACAGCAGTTCTGGGTTCAAATCCCTCCTAGGAAAACATCTGTAAGGAGTTTATATGTTTGCGTGTTTGCATTGGTTTCCTCCAGGTTCTCCTGTTTCCTCCCACACCCTAAAGACATACTGATAAGGAGATTATGAGCCCCTTTAGGGACAGTGATGATAATATCTGTAAAGTACTGTGGAATATGAAAGTTCTACATACCTTAGGCAATGCATAGATACAGATATAATTGACCACCAACTCTAATTTTTCTTTTTACAGTAGCTGGGTGAGAGTTGCTTAATGAAACAAGCGGGAAATTTTTTTGTTACCAAGTTGTGGTACTTTGATTTTTGAATCTCTTTTTTATTTTTTTTGTGCAATGGGATGAAGAAAAAAAAAGGAGTGCACAGAGTGGTTGAATCTTGTATTTTTTTTATGAGTAAGGCCATGTTCACACTTTGCGGTTTTTACCGCGAAACCGTGGCGATTTTGATGCTGCGGGTCCGCAGCAGTTTCCATAGCGTTTCCATTTACATGTAAACCCTATGGAAACCGCAAACCGCTGTGCACATGCTGCGGGAAAAACTGCGCAGAAACGCAGCGGTTTAAAATCCGCAGCATGTCACTTCTTTGTGCAGAATCGCTGCGATTCTGCACCCATAGGAATGCATTGAACCGCTTACTTCCCGCATGGGGCTGTGCCCACGTTGCGGGAAGTAAGCGGTTAATGTGCGGGTAGTACCCAGGGTGGAGGAGAGGAGACTCTCCTCCAGGCCCTGGGAACCATATTTGGGGTAAAAAAAAGAATAAAAATAAAAAATCATGTTATACTCACCTCTCAGCGCTGCACGCGGCCGGTCGGTCAGAGTTGCTGTGCGAACAGGACCTGCGGTGATGTCGCGGTCACATGACCGTCATAACGCCCGGGTCACATGACCGTGATGTCACGAAGGTCCTTCTCGGCACAGCATCTTTGGAACCGGAGCGCCGCGTGCAGCGCCGAGGAGATCCGGACATCGGAGGGTGAGTATAACCAATTTTTATTATTTTTAACATTACTATTGATGCTGCATATTGCTGCATATGCAGCATCAATAGTATAGGAGTAATCCCGCAGCGGAAACCGCAGAACAAACCGCAATAAATCTGCAGGGATAACCGCAGCGGTTTTGCCCTGCAGATTTATCAATTCCGTTGCGGGAGAACCCGCAGAGGGACGCCACAAAGTGTGAACGTGGCCTTAAAAGGGTTTTTCTGGCATCGTTTGCTTCTGGATTGGGAATTGAGTAGTGCTGATATCCTGTGCTGTGGTTTGTCCTGATGAAGAAGTATGATACCTCGAAACTTGTTGACCAATAAAAGGAATGCCTGTATTCCTGACTCTTCAACTCTCTTTCACCGGCAGCACACATTTTAACCATTTTCATTCCAATCCTTGAAAAGTTTAAGTTCTCAAGTAGTGAAATTATTGTAGATTTTTCAATAGCAGCATATTTTAACAAAACTCAATTTATAGGAATATGACTAGCAGTGTAGATTCTTTTAAAATCTGAAACATCCAGCCAAAAAACACATTAAAGCTATGTTCACATGCAGCGATTTCAAAGTGTTTTTTGCTGTGATTTTTTATTCAAAGTGAATAGGAGGATTTGTGGGTTATGATCCGCGCTGCCAGCTCATCCAGAAACAGACAAAGTGTACAATTGAACAGTGGTTTATTCTACGCGTTTCAGAGTACAAATGACTCCTTCTTCAGGAAAATACACACAGTGCCTAAAAGTAGTATTCAACCCCCTGCAGATTTAGCAGGTTTAATAAGATGCAAATAAGTTAGAGCCTTCAAACTTCAAACAAGAGCAGGATTTATTAACAGATGCATAAATCTTACAAACCAAAAAGTTTTGTTGCTCAGTTAAATTTTTATAAATTTTAAACATAAAAGTGTGGGTCAATTATTATTCAACCCCTAGGTTTAATATTTTGTGGAATAACCTTTGTTTGCAATTACAGCTAATAATCGTCTTTTATAAGACCTGATCAGGCCGGCACAGGTCTCTGGAGTTATCTTGGCCCACTCCTCCATGCAGATCTTCTCCAAGTTATCTAGGTTCTTTGGGTGTCTCATGTGGACTTTAATCTTGAGCTCCTTCCACAAGTTTTCAATTGGGTTAAGGTCAGGAGACTGACTAGGCCACTGCAACACCTTGATTTTTTGCCTCTTGAACCAGGCCTTGGTTTTCTTGGCTGTGTGCTTTGGGTCGTTGTCTTGTTGTTGAAATGACGACCCATCTTAAGATCCTTGATGGAGGAGCGGAGGTTCTTGGCCAAAATCTCCAGGTAGGCCGTGCTATCCATCTTCCCATGGATGCGGACCAGATGGCCAGGCCCCTTGGCTGAGAAACAGCCCCACAGCATGATGCTGCCACCACCATGCTTGACTGTAGGGATGGTATTCTTGGGGTCGTATGCAGTGCCATCCAGTCTCCAAACGTCACGTGTGTGGTTGGCACCAAAGATCTCGATCTTGGTCTCATCAGACCAGAGAACCTTGAACCAGTCAGTCTCAGAGTCCTTCAAGTGATCACGAGCAAACTGTAGACGAGCCTTGACATGACGCTTTGAAAGTAAAGGTACCTTACGGGCTCGTCTGGAACGGAGACCATTGCGGTGGAGTACGTTACTTATGGTATTGACTGAAACCAATGTCCCCACTGCCATGAGATCTTCCCGGAGCTCCTTCCTTGTTGTCCTTGGGTTAGCCTTGACTCTTCGGACAAGCCTGGCCTCGGCACGGGAGGAAACTTTCAAAGGCTGTCCAGGCCGTGGAAGGCTAACAGTAGTTCCATAAGCCTTCCACTTCCGGATGATGCTCCCAACAGTGGAGACAGGTAGGCCCAACTCCTTGGAAAGGGTTTTGTACCCCTTGCCAGCCTTGTGACCCTCCACGATCTTGTCTCTGATGGCCTTGGAATGCTCCTTTGTCTTTCCCATGTTGACCATGTTTGAGTGCTGTTCCCAAGTTTGGGGAGGGTCTTAAATAGTCAGAAAAGGCTGGAAAAAGAGATAATTAATCCAAACATGTGAAGCTCATTGTTCTTTGTGCCTGAACTACTTCTTAATACTTTAAGGGAACCAAACAGAATTCTGGTGGGTTGAGGGGTTGAATAATAAATGACCCTCTGAAAAAACTTTTCCCAATTAAAAAAAAAAAATAAACAAAGAAATAACATTCTTTTTTGCTGCAGTGCATTTCACACTTCCAGGCTGATCTACAGTCCAAATGTCACAATGCCAAGTTAATTCCAAATGTGTAAACCTGCTAAATCTGCAGGGGGTTGAATACTACTTGTAGGTAGTGTTGAGCGATACCGTCCGATACTTGAAAGTATCGGTATCGGAAAGTATCGGCCGATACCGGCAAAGTATCGGATCAAATCCGATACCGATACCCGATACCAATACAAGTCAATGGGACTCAAGTATCGGACGGTATCCCTGATGGTTCCCAGGGTCTGAAGGAGAGGAAACTCTCCTTCAGGCCCTGGGATCCATATTAATGTGTAAAATAAAGAATTAAAATAAAAAATATTGCTATACTCACCTCTCCGACGCAGCCTGGACCTCACCGAGGGAACCGGCAGCGTTATTTGCTTAAAATGCGTGCGTTTACTTCCTTCCGTGACGTCACGGCTTGTGATTGGTCGCGTGCCGCCCATGTGGCCGCGACGCGACCAATCACAGCAAGCCGTGACGTAATTTTCAGGTCCTGAATGCAGAATTAGGCATTCAGGACCTGAAATTACATCACGGCTTGCTGTGATTGGTCGCGCCGCGGTCACATGGGCGGCACGCAACCAATCACAAGCCGTGACGTAATTTTAAAATGCGCGCGTTTCCTGCCTCCCGTGATGTCACGGCTTGTGATTGGTCGCGTCGCCCATGTGACCGCGACGCGACCAATCACAAGCCGGAACGTAATTTTAAAATCCTGAATGCCTAGAATTAGGCATTGAGGACCTGAAAATTACGTCACGGCTTGCTGTGATTGGTCGCGTCGCGGCCACATGGGCGGCACGCGATCAATCACAAGCCGTGATTGATCGCGTCACGGAAGGAAGTAAACGCGTGCATTTTAAGCAAAGAACGCTGCCGGTTCCCTCGGTGAGGTCCAGGCTGCGTCGGAGAGGTGAGTATAGCAATATTTTTTATTTTAATTCTTTATTTTACACATTAATGTTGTTTCGATACCGATACCCGATACCACAAAAGTATCGGATCTCGGTATCGGAATTCCGATACCGCTAAGTATCGGCCGATACCCGATACTTGCGGTATCGGAATGCTCAACACTACTTGTAGGCACTGTAGTAACATAGTAACATAGTTATTAAGGTTGAAGGAAGACTTTAAGTCCATCTAGTTCAACCCATAGCCTAACCTAACATGTTGATCCAGATACCACAAGTCAAATCCTCCTATTCAGCCATTTAGCTACAGTTGCGTGTCGACCGGTGGATCTGCTGCAGCCGGCACTATATGCCTATGAATCTTCTTCATCAGGTGAATTTTCCTTTAAATCGTGAGATAGGACACTGTCTGTGCTTTTTCTTTCCTACAAGGTATATTACTTTTTATTCAAATTAAAAGATGCTTTTTACAGTACCATCAAAGGCTATGAGATTTTAGAAATCTCATGCACATGCTTGTTTTTTTTTTTCCTGACTGAATTTGAGAATTGCAGAGTTTTTAAAATGTGTATCATGTCACGTTTTTCACCCATAGAAAGCAATGAGGATATGAAAAAAATGCTGCAAAAAAACCCCACAACAAACATTTGCATAGTGTTTTTGAAGTGTTTTTTTGTGAATAATACTAACTTTATTAAGCATGTACTGTGCACAAAGCATGCATGTAATTCGCTCCCAAAAACAGGGTCAAAAGACCGGACAAAAGTAACAAAAAAATGTAGTGAAAAGGCCCCAAAATTAACATTTTGAATCCAGTGCTTTTACTATAAAGAGAACAAGTTTTGGCTGCAGAAAAAATGTAACAAAAGCGCTGCATGTGAACATAGCCTAAGACATCATGAAACCATAGATGTCAGCTTCATTGTCATCATAATGAAACTTTAAATGTACTATATCCAACATGTATTTTTTTTTTAAAGAACAATATAGAAATCAACTACATTCTTTTTTTTTTATCAAAATAGAGAGTAACCATTTAGATCTTGGCTTTCATTTTCTGTAACTTCTTAGCTCTATAATCATCCCTAATAAAGGACTAAATGAGCCCTACTCAAAGAAGAAAGTACCAATGTGTCAATTCTACAGTACTATTTTTCTTTAATGCTCAAAAATACCAGATATCCCATGAAAGTTCAATGATATTTTCCTCCTAACAATGCCGCTCTTCCATTTCCCAGCAAAATAATTGAATAAGGTGTATATGAGGCATACCGAAGAATCGGTGAACCTCGCGAGCACCGCTGAAGACTCCCTGGCAGATGGTAAAGGGAAATACTGCTTAGCAGTCCATTGATGTAGTCAATTTGCTAATTAAACTCCTATCAGTGGATTCATTAGGTCACCTTTTATGTGCTCTGCGCAGTCACAGCCTCTCTGCTGCTGTCCCTTCAGGTCTGAGTTTTTCTTTCTATTGCCTCATCGATCTCACACCAGGACCAGGAAAAATCAATCTCTAGTGTGCTCTCTCTCTTCTTTTTTCTTTTTTTTCTTTTGCTTCTTTTCAGTTCAACAGACACCAGCCTGCTTGAAAAGAATAATATAATATCCCTTCTGTTGGAGAATGCTTATATCAATACAAAGCCATTTGCAATGCACATATGAGTCAGTAGACAGCTGTCTCGGTATTTAACCATTGTTAGCCATGGTGGATTGTCATGTACTTATCGTCATAGCATGTGATATGGGAATGTAAGAGATTAAGTTGCAGTCTCCTTCCACTTGGGTTGCAAATTCAGTATATAAATTTATCCCCCAAAAGTTTATGCAATTCAGATACTCAACACACTGCCGCATAATGTAAATTTCTTTCTGGCAGTCGATGGGTTATTCCACGCTAAGGAAAGATCCATTCGTTCTCTAGCGCATAAAGGTATCTATAGTTTCAGTTCTTTCTGCTTTCTTGAGGCAGGAAGGCATCTCAGACTTAGATCTGACTCTAAAGATTTTTGTAAAATCTGAAGATGAAAGTGACACAATGTTTGGTCACTATGATTTAACATGGTATAATTTATCCAAAATATCCGCAAAACAAATTTTTGTCCACTCTGGAGGTTCTTCTGTTATGTGAGTCAGTCCTGTAACATTTTCCTATTTTATTACAAGGATGTAGGTTGATTTATTTCAATAGATCCTCAGACATATTTTTAAATGTAATTACATTTTAGTTATCAACATAGAAAAGAAAATGATCTATGTTTTAAAGCAATGTCCCCCACTCCGATCCACAAAAGCCCCCAACAAGTCACGTTTTCAGGATTTCCTTAGTATTGCACAGGTGATACTTGCATCATATGAAAAAGTAAGAATTCCATTACCTGTGCAATATTAAGGAAATCCTGAAAACATGATCTGTTGATGGCTCTTGAAGACTGGAGTTGGGGAACACAGTTTTAAAGGTATGTTCCTATGATCGATAGTTACCCCTATTCATAGTCTATCAGACTGCCAGAAAAAGTAGAGCACCATCTTATTCCAGCAGTCCAATGAAGCAGACAATGAATGAAGCAGAGGTGTGGGTATGCTCTACTCAAAATGGAGCTCTGCAGAACTTGGTTCTCTTAATCGCTGGGGGTACCAAAGGTGGATAGGGGATAACTCGATTCCGTAAAAGCCATTACATAAATTGTAGAATTAGCTAATTTTGGAAAATATGAATATTGATGGGGTTGAATTTTTTTTGGATTTGGGGTCTTTTCATGAAAAAAACTCTTTCAGAGATTAAAATCGATTTAATGAGCTTAAAGGTGGCATCAGATTTGCATTTGGTTCAGCTTCAAATATATGGCTTATAATGTAATGCATGGACTAAGTGAGTCTGCTATAGCAAAAATCACTATTTGTAAGCAGCTTTCTGGAGTATTGATAGTTGGATATAGATACCAAAATGATTGAACATGCCAATAATTGATTTTTGTAAATGGGATGCATGTCCCAATGATAGGTGAGTGACAAATTGACTATTCCTTGTTTGTGATCATTGATTACTCATCCATTAAGATTGTACCAATCAACAATACTAGTATGTGTGGAAAATTATTATTATTCTCCTGGGGGTTAATTAAGTCCTAAAGAGTATGTATTATATTCTGGAAAACTTCATGATGTAAAAGGAGACTAAAATCTCTTTTCTAAAATATATTATTAGGAAAAGTAAAAAAAAAAATCTTGTGAAAAAATAGTTTTTTTTAACAATGAGAAGCTGAGAAGTTGGCTGGAGTGGGGTTCTTTATTGTCACATTACTGCTGGCTGTGTTAAACATTCTAGTTATCAGCCAGGAGGTGCCGCTGTGTTAGCCCTCTTCACACATCTGTGTTTCTGGTACATGTACCCACCATTTTCACACATACGGGAGACACGTACGGAGACATGTACAAATGTACATCCATTTTAATCTATGGGGTTAAGCACTAGTGATTGCGTACATGTCTGTGATTTCACATGGACCTTGTGACCCACACGTAGACATGTCTGTTTTTTTCCGGCATTACAGATGACAATATGTATTGCACATGCGCACGCAGATGACATATTGTACATGTGTCATCTGTGTGCCATTTCTGTGGCACGTACTGGAATAGAATTTAGAATACAAATGACAGATTTTTATGTGTTAAAGATATGCAAAAATATAGATAGATAAGTAAATAGATAAATATATAGGTATATATGGGGTAAATAGATGATAGATAGAATAGATGATTGCCTTGCTGCTTTTGCCATTGGGGTAATGGGGCTCAGAGTTGATGTCAGCTGTGAATTATCTAAGAATGCAGCTGACATCAAGAACTGGTGTTTGTAATTGAAAGGTGTTTATCAGACACCCCCATTACTAACCCAGTAATCAAAATTAGAACACACAGAAAATACTTTATTCAAATAAACAGTTCCTGACACTTTCCCTTGTTCATCACTTTATTAAAAAAAATCTCACGTAGGTCCACCGTAGTCCACTGTAGTCCACCAAATCCGACATAGTCCAGTGAATGGAAACCTGAAAAGAACATACACACAAAACACAGAGAAATAAAACAAAGACACTTTCCTTCTTGTAGCAGTGCCCAAACAACACCGCAGGGCAGGACCCAAATACGGTACAGTTTACGAAGGGGCAGAAACAAAACACCAGCTTTATTGAAAGACAGAGGATTGTATGCTTGAAAATAAGGCCAATAATTATTGTAATTATAACAGAAATAATAGATACAAGGAGAGATAGCTGGAGCGTGTCACACAGGCTGCACTCCAGCTATGGCAAGTCAAAGTTCAATATAAATAGTATAAACAATTTCTACAGACTACTCTCTTCTAACTACCTACCTGGCTTCCGATAATTGTGCCATGCTTTTACAGTGCCATAGCTAAAGAAACCTGCATCCTAACACAATTGAACACCAGTGTAACACTCATAGTTCTATAGCACTTAGAAGACAGTCTGGTAGCTTCTGCTTGGTTCTGATGTAGCACAGTCTTGTAGCATCTGCTTGGTCCTGATATAGCAGAGCAGAGTTTGTTGTCTTGAGCTCTTCCTTAAGATTAACTGACTGGCTTCTTCTAGATCCAGGCAAGTCTAATTCCCAGTGTCATTGTGGAGAGATTGCTGGTATCACAGCATTCTATCAGGTTGCAGGTGCTCCAGGAGAACTATCCTGGCAGTGTGATATGACTCTTTCCTTCTGACATGGTCTTGGTGATCCATCCTGTGGTAACTATTTTCTCTCTTGAAGCCGTTAGTTCATTTACCAGGCCCTTGTTGTTAGGACACAGTTACAGTCTTGCCTGCAAAATCCATCGAATGCTGCCTTCATGACCCACCTGCAAGCTTGATTATCTCCTGATACTATACCAGCATGTTACCCCTGTAAACTATTTCTATGATTGTGAATGGTTGGCACGTCTTAATTTTGGAACCTATCCTTTTTTAGCATTTTTATTTCACTCTATTCACTTTACTGCTAGTGTGTATTTTAGGTTATTCAGTTTTATTGTCATTGAGTGGGGGCGCCATACCGTTAAATATTGAGGTGTCTACCTCCGCATATAGGGAGGATGATCAGTCACAAAGGAAGACTAGGGCATCGCTAACCCTAAATGCACCATACTACACATTTATAGATATCTTTCTACCCCTTACCTTACCTTATGTCAGTTCAGGGCGCAGAAAATAAGCCATCATGCAGCCTCAGATCCAGAAAAAGTAGAATGTTTTGGATCTCAGAAAATGACAACAAAGTGAAGGGTTTTTTTTACATACCTGGGAATTTTTTTTCACTACTTAAATGAAAAAAAAAACTATACATGTTTGGTATCTGACCTGGGGAATCATATTGTTTGGTCAGTGTTACCATGTATTGAACATGGTAAATAACCCCCCCCAAAAAAAAAAATAAATAAATAAATAAATAAAAAATAAAAAAAAGTGAATTTGCACTTTTTTTGCCATTTTATCACAGTTGGAATTTTTTTCCCCATTTTCCAGTACACTATGTGGCAGAATGAATGATGTCATTCAAAAGTTCAACTTGTGGTGCAAAAAAACTAGCCCTCATACAGCTGTATGGCTTGAAAAATGAAAAGGTTATGGCTCTTGGAAGAAGTGTAGGAAAAAAATTAAAATTTAAAATTTTCCGGGGGTGAAGGGGTCAACAGAGCAGTAATGCCTATTGATAATTAATTAACACTGATCACTTTGCATGATCAATTGTGGTCTATGTAAGTAACATTTTTAAGATGACCATTTTGTTGTTCCCTTTAAAGAGTGTATTTCTGGCTGGATGGAAGTCATCTGGTGTTGTGTGATGAGTGAAATCAATAAAAATGTCTGCCTGTTGATTGTTATAGTATCTCATATACCTAAAGTTCTGATGACCTCAAGCAGCATGCAATATTCCTTTATCGATCCATTAGTAAGGTTGCCGGATTTGGGCAACCCCTTCTTTATGCCTTTGTAGGGCATTAGGTTATGGTAGAATAGGCCCCTACTCTATAGCTTGATCTTTTGGCCAGAGAGTAAAACCTCAGTAAAGAGATAGAAAGACAATCACTTGGAGGACACGGTAGGCTGAGCATGATTCCAGTGGATGACATATGGGAATGGTTGGTGATATCAACTTCCTGTTTGTGGCACATTAGTATATGAGAGGGGGAAAACTTTTCAAGATGGGTGGTGACCATGGCGGCCACTTTGAAGTTGGCCATTTTAGATCCAGCTTTATTTTTTCCAATGGGAAGAGGATCATGTGACACATCAAACTTGAGAATTTCACAAGAAAAACAATGGTGTGCTTGGTTTTAACATAACTTTATTCTTTCATGAGTTATTTACAAGTTTATGACCACTTATAAAATGTGTTCAAAGTGCTTCCCATTGTGTTGGATTGTCAATGCAACCCTCTTCTCCCACTCTTGACACAATGATAGCAACACCGCTGAATAAATGCTAGCACAGGCTAGTTGTGTCAGATGCTGGGGTCACTTGAAGGCAATTGTCTTTGCTGTGAAGATGCGAGATGTGCAGCATCTGAAACAACGGATATTAAGTTTGATGTGTCACATGACCCTCTTCCCATTGGAAAAAATAAAGTTGGATCCAAAATGGCCAACTTCAAAATGGCCTCCATGGTCACCACCCATCTTGAAATGTTTTCCCCCTCCCATATACTAATGTGCCGCAAACGGGAAGTTGATATCACCAACCATTCCCATTTTATTTAGGTGCATGCACATAAATGGCTCACCCTGTTCTGTAATAAATCACTTGCTAACTTCTTTCCCATGCATGAAGTGTCCCATTATTCATACAAATCCAACATGCTGGCTAATGATTTATTAGAATAATGTGTTAGGACCTGTATATATTTTATAGGAGCAAAAGTGTTGAGACCTTGAAATTACAGAAAATGAAGTATTTTTCCCAGAAAATTATTGCAATTACACATGTTTTGTAATACACACGTGTATTTCCTTTGTGTGCATTGGAACAGCGCAAAAAATATATAAAAAGGCAAAATGGACATAATTTCACACAAAACCCCAAAATGGGCCAGACAGAACTATTGGCACACTCAACTTAATATTTGGCTGCACATCCTTTTGAATATATAACTGCAATAAGTTGCTTCCCATAACAATTATCAAGCTTCTTACACATCTCATCTGTAATTTGGACCACTCTTTTTTTGCAAACTGCTCCAGGTTTCTCATATTTGAAGGGTGCCTTCTCCCAACAGCAATGTTAAGATCTCTCCACAGCTATTCAATGGGATTTAGATCTAGACTTATTGCTCGCCACCTGAGGCTATGTGCACACGTTGCGGATTTTGCTGCGGAAACGCTGCATTGCTTATTCCGCAGCATGTCAATTCTTTGTGCGGATTCCGCAGCAGTTTATGCCTGCTCCATAATAGGAATCCGCAGGTGTAAAACCGCAGGTGGAATCCGCAGAAAAAACGAAAAAACGCGGTAATTCCTCAGTAAATCCGCAGTGTGGAAAAATCCGCACACCTTTCCGCAACGTGTGCACATACCCTAAGAACTCTCCAGTGCTTTTTTTCCATCCATTTATCGGTAATTCTTGATGTATCTTTGGGGACATTGTACAGCTGGAAGACCCATGACCTACCACTCAAACCCAGTTTTTTGACCCTGGGCACTACATTGCAAACCAAAATCCTTTGGTAATCTTCAGATTTTATGATGCATTGCATAAAGTCAACAAAACCAGTGCCAGAGGCCTCAAAACAACCCCAAAACATATTTGAACCTTCACCATATTTCTGTTCTTTCATTTAGTTTTCGCAAAACAGTAGAATGATATGATTTATTGAAAAGCTTTATCTTGGTCTCATCTGTTGTACATTTTGGCAAGCTTTATACTTTTATGTTTTTGTGTCAGCAGAGATCCTCCTGGGCGTCCTGCCACATTTTATATTGATCTCCCAAGCTCACTTCAAATGTGGGGTGGTCCTAAAAAATTGTTTTGTAAATTTTCTTTAAAAAATGAGACCCTTAAATGATAACCCTTATTACATCCTAACAAAACATTATGCTTCCCAACTTGTACTGATGTAAAGTTGACATGTGGGAAATGTTATTTATGAACTATTTTTTGTGACACGACTCTCTGATTTAAGAGTACAAAAATTAATAGTTTGAAAATTGCAAAATTTTCAATTTTTTGGCCAAATTTCCATAAATAAAAGCAAGTTATATCAAAGAAATTTTTCCAATAACATGAAGTACAGTATGTCACGAAAAAACAATCTTAGAATCAGTGGGATATGTTGAAGCGTTCTAGAGCTATAACTTCAAAAAGTGACAGTGGTCAGAATTGTAAAAATTGGCTTGGTCATTAAGTATCAATTTGGCTCTGTCACTAAGGGGTTAATGAAAAGTCCTCGTCCATTTGCTTGGACAGTTTTCCTCTTACATCTGAAATCTCAGCAGTTATAACCCTCCCAGTTACACCTTACAAGTCCTTTCCATTGCTCTGTTTTACACCTGAAACTTAGCATTGTTTAAATTTCCTGATTCTTTCTTGCATATTACTATTTAGCTGTGCATTGATGCAATGCATAAGGATAAACATTCAATTTGCTTCTTACTGGATACTATGAAGGAATGTGGACAGCATATTTGTGTTGTGCTATGTATTCCTTACTATATATTTATTTCTCACTATATAAGACAATAAAAATACATTTTTCCTTTTATAATACAAAAGTAATGACATTTGGGCACTGCCTGGTACTGTAATTGGCAAGATTGTTTGGAGTTGGACAGTTTTTGACATTTCAGAGCAGCTATGATGAGGGCACCATATAACAATATATACCTATCAACTGAACTAACGGGAAATATGTTCAATGTGCTACATGTGCTACAGAAAATTATTGTACTCTTGATTTTCAGTTGATTTCTTTAGAATCATATCCATTATTCTCAATAGGTCCATGTTAAAATTTACATGTAAGTAACCTCTTCAGAGAGAAAAGAGATTGGACTTCTAGTGCCACCTATTAGATGTAACAATCTTAAAAGTCATCATCAACTCCCCTCATCAGTGCAAAACAGGAGGTCTGATTTGGCTGATTGAGAGGCCTCTGACAGGGGGTCTAAGTAACGTTTCTCCCTGTGGAGAGTGACGAGTTGGCATAAGTAGACTATATGCCGTGCAATACTTCAGAGTGGAAGAAAATTGGACATCTAGTGTCACCTATTGGATGTAACAATCTTAAAAGTCATCATCAACTCTTTAATGATCCTTGCTACATGACTCATCATATTTCACCAAACCAGACACTGCAGTTGTGTTGCTTGGTGTTTTAGACTTCATTAGTAAAAAGCAGGAGACCTGATTTGACTGGGTGAAAAGCCTCTGACAAGTCATCTAATGGGTAACATTTCTCCTTGTGGAGAGTGCCATGAGTCGGAATAAGGAGATTTGCAGCCATGCAATGTTCTTCTAGGAATTCAAACATGCAAATAGCCTCTTCAGAGAGAAAGAGGACTGGACTTCTAATGCTACCTCTTGCATGTAGCACACGGAAAAGTCCTGTGCTCTTTATTTCTGAATTGGCTATTTGCAAGTTTAAATACCCATAGGAGCGTTGTATGGCCTGTAAGCATTTTTACACTGACTCGGTACGCTCCACAAGGAGAAAATGTTCCCTTAAAATTTACATGAACATTATGAATCCTTGCAATCCTTAGCTATGCTTTCACCGCATTGTTGTAGACCCGCAACCTTTACCGCTCTGTACAAAATATTAATCTACAGCAGGTAACTGAGACAAAGGTGTGTTTGACATTTTTGCAATGGTTTTGCAGTTCACTTAGTTTTGTATTTTCTCTATTTTTCTATCCTAGTTTTAGCATCTTAATTGATTTTCTTGTTCAGTATTGTCCCATGGGTCCACAGTCTCCAGCTGTGCTTAAGGAGAGCAAAATCTTTTCCAATTTCTGTAACGTTTAAAAGAAAATTGAATTCGTTATCGACAGTGGAAGGAGGGGAAACCAGAGACAAAACTGTAAGACAGTAAATAGCAAAGTAATCACACAATATTCCAAATTGCCTGGAAAGTTTAATGTAAATGGCCTTTTGTGGTGTTTGCTTGTCCCTTATAAATAATAGCAATTCAACTTTTTTTCAATGAAGGTAGAATGAATCATAAAAGGAATTAGGTAGGACTTACACACAATTAAATTACTACAGTTTTCTTTTACAAACAAGGAATAACAAATATATTCTAATGATTTATTATTGCAAATATATAGAGAGCAGGATTATTGGGTGTACAGTGTTAGTCAGCAATCCTTATCTTTCAAAGAAAATAACATTAGGACTATTTTACATCATAGTATCTGATCATGGTCTGCTCCTTCCTTTAATATTCCTCTGGACTGCAACTGCTGCTCAGAAGTAGAAGAGTTGTATGGGCATATTGATTTGATAACCTGTCTACAGAATAAGTTATCAATAAGTGAACAGTGGAGGTCCGTTACCTAGCACCCCCCACTGATCATTTGTTTTAAGCAATACTGGCAGCTCCATTCAAAGGGTAGCGGCTACTGCCAACCGTTGGCAGCACAGATTTCATGCAAAATAACACGAGCTGTGCTACAGCAACTAACAGCGTCCAGAAATATTAAATTGCAGGCATATGTCTTTAAGCTCTGGCTGTTAACCATGTAAGCGGTGTTGGTAATGTCTAACAGGAGAATGAAGATGGAATGTGCACCAGTGGTTGTGCATACCAGCTCTCATCGGCATCCTTGTGACATGATTATGGGGCACAAATGGGATATTAGGCCAGTTGGGTGCCTGCTGATGGCTTGCAATCTTGGACCTCCTCTGATGCTCAGCTATATACTGTCAAACAGTGAACATACAAAATCAGTTGGTGTCTCTCAGCTAGTGCACTGACACTGTAGGTTATCAACGTAAATCACAACTAATATCCCACGGAGGTCTGGAGTTGGAATGATGCTCATAATCCAAGTGGAAAATGAAGTTACAGGCTGATCCAACTTCAGTGGAAATGGTTCAAGACAAGGAAATGATGCTCAGTAGTGTGTGGCCTCCACGTGCCTGTATGACCTCCCTACAATGCATGGGCACGCTCCTGATGAGGCAGCGGATGGTCTCCTGAGGGTTCTCCTCCTAGACCTGGACTAAAGCATCCGCCGACTCCTGGACAGTCTTTGGTGCAATGTGACATTGCTGGATGGTGCAAGACATGATGTCCCAGATGCGCTCAATTGGATTCAGGTCTGGGGAACGGGCGGGCCAGTCCATAGCTTCAATGCAGGAACTGCTGACACACTCCAGCCACATGAGGTCTGGCATTGTCTTGCTTTAGGAGGAACCCAGGGCCAACCGCACCAGCATAAGGTCTCACAAGGGGTCTGAGAATCTCATCTTGGTACCTAATGGCAGTCAGGCTACCTCTGGCGAGCATATGGAGGGCTTTGCAGCCCTCCAAAGAAATGCCACCCCACACCATTACTGACCCACTGCCAAACTGGTCATGCTGAAGGATGTTGCAGACAGCAGATCACTCTCCACGGTGACTTCAGACTCTGTCACATGTGGTCAGTGTGAACCTGCTTTCATCTATGAAGAGCACAGGGCGCCAGTGTCGAATTTGCCAATCCTGGTGTTCTGTGGCAAATGCCAAATGTCCTGCACAGTGTTGGGCTGTGAGCACAATCCCCATCTTTGGACGTCGGGCACTCAGACCATCCTCATGGAGTCAGTTTCTAACCATTTGTGCAGACCCGTGCACATTTGTGGCTTGCTGGAGGTCATTTTGCAGGGCTCTGGCAGTGCTCCTCCTGTTCCTCCTTGCACAAAGGCTGAGGTAGCAGTCTTTCTGCTGGGTTGTTGCCCTCCTACGGCCCCTTCCACATCTCTTGGTGCACTGGCCTGTCTCCTGATAGCGCCTCCAGACTCTGGACACTACGCTGACAGACACAGAAAACCTTCTTGCCACAGCTCACATTAATGTGCCATCCTGGATGAGCTGCACTACCTGAGCCAGTTGTGTGGGTTGTAGAGTCCATCTCATGCTACCACGAGTGTGAAAGCACAACCAACATTCAAAAGTGAGCAAAACATCAGCCAGAAAGCATTGGTATTGAGATGTGGTCTGTGGTCCTCACCTGCGGAACCACTCCTTTATTGAGTGTGTCTTGATAATTGCCAATAATTTCCATCTGTTGTCTATTCAATTTCCACAACAGCACGTGAAATTGTCAAACAGTGTTGCTTCCTAAGTGGACAGTTTGATGTCACAGAAGTTTGATTTACTTGGAGTTATATCCTGTTGTTTAAGTGTTCCCTTTATTTTTCTGGGCAGTGTATATACTAGGTGGAAGCCGATGCTATTGCATCGAGAGGGCGGTAGTGTCAAGATGGGGGCAGGCTTTCCCATTTGCCCATTGCGGTCTTTGACGTGGTGCTTTGCTGCTTTCCTTTCATTGTCATTGAGGTACTTTTTAGGAGGAGCCATGTTGGCGTTGATATTTGCTATTTAAAGGGGTTTTCCCACAATCAAAAGTCCATTTTAAAAATTGTCTGTGTCTGACCATGTACCGAACATACCACAGCTCCTGAGCAGGGGAGGGAGCAAAAGACAATGCTGACATTACAGCAAGAGATCGCAGAGGATACATTTTGTGAGGTAAAATATTTTTTAAAAACAGTCAGTGAAATATTTTACCTCACAAATTGAATCCACTGTGATCCTGTCACGGGGAGACTAGGTGGGCAAGAGCTAATAACCCGGGCCCCTGCAATTTCCCTCAGACTAGGGAAATCCTGACTGACCCTAGAGTTTACACTGATGGTGTGCATGTCTAGGCTTCGACCCTCGCCCTGTCTCCTGTTTCAACCCTAGGCTGAAACCACTGCCCACCACCCAGTGAAAAGATCATACACCAATACCCACAGTTAGAACAGACAAGGATAACGGAATATATACACCACGCCGCAGTCACTCAGGAATACACTATAAATGCGCAGGGCAAAATAAATACAAATATAGGATGGAGTAAATAAGACAAAGGGAAATACACCACCAGCAACGATACTCCAACTACTAGCTCACCACTCCAGACCGAGATAACAACGCACAAGACAGAAGCTATAATCGGCAACGCCCAATGTTCAGGAGAACTATTTAAAGGCAATGGGCATGGCCCAGCTTCCAATCTGAGCATCAGGTAAATTAACCCTGGACCAGCTAGATAAAATCTAGCCGACGCCAATGAGCACATAGTGGTCAAATGCGGAATTACCGCTGTCTGTCGAACGACCTGGTCTGAACAGCGTCCGACATGACAGATCCCCTGCTGTAATGTCAGTATTGTCTTTTGCTTCCTCTCCTGCCCAGGAGATGTGGTTTGCTCCGTACACAGTCAAACACAGTTAATTTTTAAAATGAACTTTTGTTCATGGGAAAACCCCTTTAATGTTCCTCTTGCTGTAGACACGTCGCACATCTACCACCGGGATCAGACGAATGATTCACTGCACCTAGGCGCAGTAGATCAGACAGCTGCCATCTTTGTGCAGACAGATAGCGGCGGTCACATTAAAACTGCGCACGCGCCCCTCCTATACAAAGATGGCGGCAGTCAGTGAAATATTCAGCTGATCCCGACAGTGGCGTGTTTGTGACGGTGTTCCACTGGTGGTACTGCGCAAGAGGCTGCTTGAGTGTGTGTGAGTGTGAGGATGTGAGAGTGAGTGTGAGTGTGAGAGTGTGAATGTGAGTGTGTGTGAATGTGAATGTGTGAGTGTGAGTGTGTGAGTGTGTGTGTGTGGTGCGTACGTCATATAGTGTGTGCGTGTGTGTGTGTGGTGCGACGGTGTTCTGCTGGTGGTGTGGCACAATAGGTTGGTACCAGCAGCTATTTCCATATTGAGAAACCCATCACTTAGGTGTCCCAATATGTCGGTCGGTGAACTTCTTCCCCTTGGAATTCTGGGATACGGTGACATCTGGACAGAACAGGAAATGAAAACATTACAAGGCAATTATATAAAAAGATACACTACCGTTCAAAAGTTTAGGGTCACCCAAATAATTTTGTGTTTTCCATGAAAACTCATACTTTTATTAATTAAATGAGTTGACAAATGAATTGAAAATCTAGTCCAGACATTGACAAGGTTCGAAAAAAAGATTTTTATTTGAAATAATAATTTTCTCCTTCAAACTTTGCTTTCATCAAAGAATGCTCCCTTTGCAGCAATTACAGCATTGCAGACCTTTGGCATTCTAGCAATTAATTTGCTGAGATAATCTGTAGAAATTTCACCCCATGCTTCCAGAAACCCCTCCCACAAGTTGATTTGGCTTGATGGGCACTTTTTGCGTACCATACGGTCAAGCTGCTACCACAACAGCTCAATGTGGTTGAGATCTGGTGACTGCGCTGGCCACTCCATTACAGATAGAATACCAGCTGCCTGCTTCTTCCATAAATAGTTCTTACCTAATTTGGAGGTATGCTTTGGGTCATTGTCCTGTTGTAGGATGAAATTGGTTACAATCAAGCGCTGTCCACAGGGTATGGCATTGCATTGCAAAATGGAGTGATAGCCTTCTTTATTCAATATCCCTTTTACCTTGTACAAATCTCCCACTTTACCAGCACCAAAGCAACCCCAGACCATCACATTATTTCCACCATGCTTGACAGATGACATCAGGCACTCTTCCAGCATCTTTTCAGTTCTGCGTCTCACAAATGTTCTTCTGTCTGATCCAAACACCTCAAACTTGGATTTGTCTGTCCATAACATTTTTTTCCAATCTTCCTCTGTCCAATGTCTGTGTTCTTTTGCCCATATTAATCTTTTCCTTTTATTAGCCAGTCTCAGATATGGCATTCTCTTTGCCACTCTGCCCTGAAGGCCAGCATCCCGGAGTCGCCTCTTCACTGTAGACATTGACACTGGCGTTTTGCGTATATTATTTAATGAAGCTGCCAGTTGAGGACCTGTGAGGTGTCAAATTCTCAAACTACAGTCTCTAATGTACTTGTCTTGTTGCTTAGTTGTGCAGCGGGGCCTCCCTCTTCTCATTCTACTCTGGTTAGAGCCTGTTTGTGCTCTCCTCTAAAGGGAGTAGTACACACCGTTGTAGGAAATCTTCAGTTTCTTGGCAATTTCTCGCATGGAATAGCCTTCATTTCTAAGAAAAAGAATAGACTGTTGAGTTTCACATGAAAGTTCTTTTTTTCTGGCCATTTTGAGAGTTTAATGGAACCAACAAATGTAATGCTCCAGATTCCAGATCAAACGAAGGCCAGGTTTATAGGTTTTCTAATCAGCCAAACTGTTTTCAGCTGTGCTAACATACTTACAAGGGTTTTCAATGGTATTCTAACCATCCATTAGCCTTCTTACACAGTTAGCAAACAAAAAGTACCATAAGAACACTGGAGTCATGGTTGTTGGAAATTGGCCTCTATACACCTATCAAGATATTGCATTAAAAACCAGACATCTGCAGCTAGAATAGTTATTTACCACATTAACAATGTATAGAGTGTATTTCTGAATCATTTAATGTTAGCTTCATTGGAAAAAACTTTGCTTTTCTTTCAAAAATAAGGACATTTCTAAGTGACCCTAAACTTTTGAACAGTAGCGTATGTGTGTGTTTTGAAGAATATTTTGTTTAAAAACAATGTGTAAATGACATAGAGAATTGCTTGTATGTAAAAGCTCATGTTAAAATCGCATTGCAGTCGGATAGCAATCACACTGCATTCTGATGTAAATCGGATTCTAGGTGTGAAAAATTGGATTATACTAGCATAGAAAACGCATTACACTCGCATGTCACTTGCATTGCACTTATCTGACTCTCCTGCATCAAAATCGGACCGATTTTAAAATCGCTAGTGTGATTCCAGCCTTACTGCAGAACTCACTAGCGCCTCCCCGTGTTTCCTATGTGAGATTCTACAGTTCCTCCTGGTTCCTACTATCAGAGTAAAAATAAGCATTTAACCCCTTAGTGATGGGGCCAAATTTTTAAAATCTGATCAATGTCACTTTATGTGGTAATAACTCTGGAGCACTTCAACATATCCCAGTGATTTTGAGATTGTTTTTTCATGATATATTGTACTTTGTGATGATGATTTTTTGCATTTATTTATAAAAATATCAGAAAGCTTACAAAAATTTCCAAAAATTAGCAATTTTCAAACTTTGAATGATTATCACTTTAATCCAGATAGTCACACCACACAAAAATATTAACACATAAAATTTCCCTCATGTCAGCTTTACATCAGCACTATTTGTGAAATGTTGTTTTATTTTGCTAGCATTTTAGAAGGTTTTAATATGTAGCAGTAATTTTTCATTTTTTTCAAGGAAATTAGCAAAACTTATTTTTTAGGGACCTATTAAAGGAATCCTGTCACCTCATTTTGCCACTATAAGATGCGGCCACTGCCTTTCGTGCCTTTTGCTTTAATACTGTATTGTTAACATTGTTACCCATGACTGTTGTGTTTGAAACTGTTAAACTGTAAAGCGCTGCGGAATATGTTGGCGCTATATAAATAAAGATTATTATTATTATTATTATTATTATTATTATTTCGTGGCTTATCTACAGCATTCTGTAATGCTGTAGATAAGCTCCCGATCCGACCTGCAAGTGAAGAAAAATAAGTTATATTATACTCACCAGGGAGGGCGGTCCGGTCCATTGGGTGTCGCTGGTCCCGGGTCTGGTGCCTCCCATCTTCATGCGATGTCATCATCCTGCTTGCTTTGTGCTGCGCTCCTGCGCAGGCGTACTGATCTACCCTGTTGAGGGCAGAGCAAAGTACTGCAGTGCACAAGCACTGGGAAAGGTCAGAGAGGCCCAGAGCATGAAGATGGGAGGCGCTGGACCTGGACCTGTGACACCCACTGGACCGGACCGCCCCCCAGGTGAGAATAATATAACTTATTTTTCTTCTCTTTCAGGTCAGGCCGGGGGCTTATCTACAGCATAACAGAATGCTGTAGATAAGCCCCAAAAGGAAGTGGCCACATCTTATAGCGGCAAAACGAGATGACAGGTTTAACCCCTTAATGACCACCAATACGTCTTTTAACTGATCTGAGATATAAGAGCATAGCATCCCCAGACAGGTGACAATCCAGCAGCTGACTGCTGTGCACTATAGCTGACAACTTGCTGCATCAGCCACGATCAGTGTTTGCACAGTCCAAATCTGTTTAACCCCTTAGATGCTGCTGTCAATAGTGACTACATAATTATAAATGGTTTACAGAGTGTAGGGTCTTCCTCTTTATCCCCATTGGCACCCTCAGATCATGATTGTGTGGTCCTGATGTTTGCAATGGCAATTCACGACCAAATAGCGGCCCTCGAGTCTGACGGCGGTAGTAATCTGTTCAGAAGTTAGAGGCATTTAGGTGGTAAAAATACACATTTTCATTTCTGTCATGCCACTTTGCATTAATTCCTGAAAATCACCCGAAGGGTTAATAAACTACCTGACATGAGTTTTCAATATGTCAGGGGGTGCTGTTTTAAAAACAAGACAAGACTGAGAAATTTCCAATAGTAATAGTGAATCCTTTGCCTCCATATTATCATTGAAATTGTTCACTTATAGTTATACATTTCTTTATTTCTTTCATGCACCCAAGTGCTTTGCCCCCTACAATAATTGTACACCACTGAGCATTTATCATCATAAGAAAGAATTGGGAAACATTTCTGAAATTATCGTTTTATGTTCATAGAAAGGTAAGTGCTATGTGAAATGAAGAATATATTTAAAATGACAATCTATGACACATGCCTCCCAATCCACTCCTTAACCTTTGCATCACATTATAAAAAATCATTGTAGGCTTCAAAGAGGGGTGACTGATAGTTAAGCCTGATGATTACGGAGATCATTTTATATTTATGACGTCTCGCTTTGCGATCTAAGTGGACAACATGAAGCTATACAATGTATGCCATTAACTTATTGAAATTAGAATCCAGCCAGTCCTTTATATTTGTGCTATTTATGAAGATTAGACACTTGGCGTATTGTCACCTTGGTAAAAAATAATGCAATTTTCTTAACGTCAAAATTAGTGATGGGACAAAAAACTGTTTAAAAACTCCAATTCCCTCAGAGCAAACTTGTTTCTTTTGTCTATTCATTTATTATTCCCAGCTCCTGACATAACTTGTGACTTTGTAGAAGTTAAAGGGAAAAAAATTTAAAAAAACAAAAAATCTAATAGCTGAACTAATCTAAACAGCTGAATTTATTGCAGACACTGTATATGCAAATTCGCAGACACAGTGTCTTCAAAACAATGGAACCGTATAGCGTGGTATGCACACACTCTGGCTGGCGCAGGTTAGCAGTGTTATTATGCTACCCGATGCCTGCCTGTAGCCAAATGCAGCGGGGAGAAAATGAACTTTATTCTTCCCGCCAGCATTCACTTTCAGTCATGGAGGCAGGGGCGGTGCCAATTCGGTTACCGCTCTGAGTGTGCAGAGTGGCCGCTGTAACTGTGCCCCTGGCACTGACACTGGCTCTACATTGAGGCTGGCTATCAGTCAGGGTCAGTTACAGTGGCTGCTCTGTATTCCCGGAGCAATGACTAAATCGGCGCCATGCCCAACCCCATGACTAAAACTGAATGCTGCTGGGGAGAATAAAGTTCATTTTCTACCCACTGCATTCAGCTGCAGCATAATAACGCTGTTAATCTGAAAATTAATCGCACATCTGCAGGTTAACAGCATTATTTCTGGTGACATTTCTCTTTAACATCGCACAAAAATGTACCAATAAAAATGCTTGCCACTCAGTCGTAGAACAACGTAGGTTCAATAGCTAGTCCTGGTATATGCCTTCCAGCCTTGTATTTGCTCCCCCAGCCTGGTACATGCTTCTCTAGCCTGGTATTTGCTCCCCCAGCCTGATATATGTTCTCTCAGCCTGGTATTTGCTCCCCCAATCTGGTATATGCTCCCCCAGCCTGGTATATGCCCCCCCAGCCTCGTATATGTTCTCCCAGCCTGGTATATGCTTTCCCATCCTGGTCCCCCACCCTATTATATGCTCCCCCATTCTGTTCTACCATCCTATTGTTTGCTCCCTGTTCTGGTACCCCATCCTATTATATGCTCCCCCATTCTGGTATATGTTCCCCTATCATGCTATATGCTCCTCTATCCTTTTCCCCCATCCTCGTATATGCTCTCGCATCCTGGTATATGCATCCCATCTTGTTATATGCTCCCCTGTCCTGGTCCCCAAACCTGGTATATGCTCCCCATCCTGGTATATAATTCTCGATTCTGGTCTTCATCCTATTATATGCTCCCCCATCCTGGTATATGTTACCCCATCCTGGTCTTCCATCCTATTATATTCTCCCCATCCTGGTACATGCTCTCCCTTCCTGGACCCCATCCTTTTTATGCTTCCCCATCCTGGTATATGTGCCTCCATCCTGGTCCCCATCCTACAATATGCTCCCAAATCTTGCCTGTGCTGCTGTTGTTCCATGCATACAAGCAAACAAAACAAAAAAAACTTCTATTCACCTTTCGCCCACTTCCCTGCAGCACATCATCAGCTTTAAATATTTAAATAAAATTGTGCCAGGGTCAGTGGGTGCTCCTACCGCGCAATCCGGTGCCATTTTGGTAAAGATGCTGTGTGCAAATTTGTCTTCAATAAAATGGCACCGGAGATCGTACTATGTGCCATGCTCCTTTTCCAGCCTCATCGGAGATTGCAGAATGTCCTCATGGAGCCGGAGATTGCGGCATGCAGTTACCGTCTACGCATATTGCGATCTCCTTCGCCAGAGTCCTCCTCCAGCCTTATCCTCCTCCCACTCTATTAATGCTGGCTGTGTCCTTCTGACTCTGGCCACATTGCGCAGGTGAAATGCAAAGGCAAAGTCTATACAGGCTTCGGACAGAAGGACGCATCCAGCATTATATTATAGATTCCTGTCTACAGCATAAAATTCTGATATGAAGACATCAGCTGTATTCATTGTAAACTGTAAAATGAAGATAATTATTTACAATAAAAAAAATCTGTATAAATTTCTTCAACCGCACAAAAAATCACAGATGAATCCATTTTTTTTACTGACAGTGCAAAAAAGTAGCCTATTTTTACAGACTTGCAGGAATTTCTGGACAGTTGGTAATCCTGGTGTAACCATGCTGATCACAAGGCTCAATGGCGGAGGATGGAGTCTACCTACATCAAATAGAGTGAGACTTCCCCAAAGTTGGGCCAATATGCATATGTGTCCCTTAAAAGTGTAACAATTATCCTTAAGTGCTTCTTCGGAGACCTGTAAAGTTATTTAAATTTCCCAAAATATTTTAGACAATTTCTAAGTGCTTGTTTAGCCAACTTCTCCCTCTTGTGCCTGATACCCAGCCACTATGCACATCAGCACCTTAGTCACTTCTGCAGCACACCGCATACCCCTCTGCATTACGACAGTTGTATTCTGGTAGATTCATTTCTTTTTCTGCTGTTGATATGGTGATACTTGTGATATGATGATAAGAAGAAGACCACTTAATAGACATCTCTACTGAACAAGTGACCAGCTTACTGTGCAGCTCAGTCTTCAGTATGAAAACTGCACTAGAAGAAAACACTAGATACAAAAGATACGATAAAGTTTGTGAAAATATGTGTTTATATGTTTGTAATATTGTCTCTTACTGTGGACATACAATAGTCTGTATAAAAGCTCTTGATACAAAAAAAGTTGGCTTTGGAATTCCTAATAGTTTTTAAGTTCCTTTTCGGTCTAATGACCCAGCCTACAGAATCCTTTGCTCTTGTATGACTGGATCGATTTGACTTAGCTACTAAAAACTGAATTTCCAGGAATTCTTGCCTTCCCAACTAAATAGTTTTGCATTCTTTTTCTTCCAAACATTATTCACTACACACTCGCAGAATTTGCTGTACCTAGATGGCTTCTGTTTGATGAGGGAAGAGGAGGTATTGTCAGTGCTGTGGCATCCATTGACAGCATACTTTTTGTACAGTATGTATTTCATCTCAGTACATTTTTTGCTGCAATCACATTGTTTTACTGCAATTAAAAAAGTACTATGGCAGCAATGTGTGAATGCATCCTCATGGTAGAAAAATAGGTTAGGTAGATTGTACAACCCCTTTAAGTTATTTGAGCAATGTCAGAATAAATACAGTGAATAGCTATGTAGAATTTGTCAGCTATACATATACGTAATGGATTTAAAATAAAAACTCAATGTGGATTACATTGAAGAAGCTTTGATTTCCAAACAGATTTTGTTGTGGCTACTGACATTTCTAGTTTTATTTATAATGTATAATATGGAATATTCTCTTTTATTAGGTCATGAGTCATGAGTGACTCCAGCTTGTACATGTTTTATAAAGCATTTGCCCCTGATCTGTACCTTTCCATGCATGTCTTCAACGTTCTAATACTGCATTTGTAATGTACAAGGTCATTGATATAGATTGGATATCTTCAAATTCAATGAGAAAATGGATAAATGTGCGAGCAGCACATCTACTTTTGTGTAGTAGGTAAAATACAATAAAGCTGTGCGTCTGAGCAAATGACTTATTTTTGCAGCACATGTATGCATTGTAAGTCATCATGCCATACCATTTCATATCAGCTTTTAGAGACACTTTATGCAAAGCCACAAGATATATAAAAGATCACAAGAAATGAGAGCTACGGAATAAGATATATGTTAAAGTAAACTATATTTGCTTTTTCCCCATTTCTAATTTATTTCATGCTAAAAAAGACAAAATATTATCATGTTGTAAGCTATTGTATATTTGTCATTAATTCATTTGTGCTAAAAGCGATACTGATGTTAAAGTAGGGTATTAGCATGGAATTCAATTTAATAATTTTCGTTTCCTTTGATAGTGGTGACACCCTATTTTCTCCTGTGGCCGCTCAGACTAAAGAAGGGGACATCACCATGACATGAAAATATTTGCAGTCATGTTGGGAATTTGCTTCTTCAATTAGGTCTCATTCACACCAACTTTTTTTTCCATATTGTGTTTGTGCATGGAACATGCACTGTCCAATTATATTCAATATGTTAGTATAGCAATGGTCCATGTGGATAAAATCACAGTATAAACTAGTCTTACCTGTTTTTTGGGCGCAGTTCTATTTTTAATGACATTTTCCTTAACCCCTTTATCCCCCCCAAGGCTAATTGCACCTCCATGACCAAGCCAAATTTTCTGACCAGTGTCAATTTATGTGGTAATAACTCTGGAATGCTTCAATGAATCCCACTGATTCTGAGACTGTTTTTTTCATGCCATATTGTACTTCACGATAGTGGTAAAATTTATTTAATATGACTTGTGTTTATTTAAGAAAAAATAGAAATTTGGCAAAAATCTTGAAAAATTTAGCAATTTTCAAACTTTAAATTTGTATTCGCTTAAATCACAGAGTTATGCCACACACAATAGTTAATAAATAACATTTCTCGTATGTCTACTTTACATCAGTACAATTTTTGAAACATAATGTTTTTTGTTAGGAAGTAATAAGGGTTAAAAGTTGACCAGCGATTTCTCATCATTTCAACAAAATTTACAAAACCATCTTTTTAGGGACCACATTACAATTGAAGTGACTTTGAGGGGTAGATATGACAGAAAATACCCACAAGTGACACCATTCTAAAACTGTACCACTAAAGGTGCTCAAAACAACATTCAAGAAGTTTATTAACTATTCAAGTGCTTCACCGGAATTTTTAGAATGTGGAAGGAAAAAATGAATGTTTAACTTTTTTCACAAAAATTTTATTTTAGACCCAATTTTTTTTCTTTTCATAAGGATAACAGGAAAAAATAGAACCATACAATTTGTTGTGCAATTACTCCTGAGTGTGCCGATACCCCATATGTGGGGGGACATTACTGTTTGGGGGCATGGCAGGGCTCGGAAGGGAAGGAGTGCCTTTTCACTTTTTGTATGCAAAATTTGCTGGAATAATTAGCGGATGCCATATCCCGTTTGGAGAGCCTCTGATGTGCCTAAACAGTGGCAACCCTCACAAGTTTCACCATTTTGAAATCTAGACCCCTCAGGGAACTTATCTAGATGTATAGTGAGCACACCAGGTGCTTCACAGATGTTTATAACATTGAGCTATGAAAGTAAAAAATAAATTTTTTTCCACAAAAGTGTTTTTTAGCTCCAAATTTTGCATTTTCATAAAACAAACAGGAGACACTGTGCCATGCAATTTTTTATGTGATATCTTCTGAGTACGCCGATACCCAATATGTGGAGGAACACTATTGTTTGGGCGCACAGCTAAGCATGGAAGGGAAGGAGCATCCCTTGACTTTTTGAAGGCAAAATTTGCCTTCAAATCCCCCTTGGGAAAGACCATGACAATATGTACTAAATAAAAAGCCTATACAGTCATGGCCAAAAGTATTCACACCCCTGCAATTCTGTCAGATAATACTTAGTTTCTTCCTGAAAATGATTGCAAACACAAATTCTTTGTTATTATTATCTTCATTTAATTTGTCAAATGAAAAAAACACAAAAAGAATTGTTCTAAAGCCAAATTGGATATAATTCCACACCAAACATAAAAAAGTATTAGCACTGTTCGAAAAATCATGTGATGCTTCTCTAATTTGTGTAATTAACAGCACCTGTAACTTACCTGTGGCACTTAACAGGTGTTGGCAATAACTAAATCACACTTGCAGCCAGTTGACATGGATTAAAGCTGACTCAACCTCTGTCCTGTGTCCTTGTGTGCACCACATTGAGCATGGAGAAAAGAAAGAAGACCAAAGAATTGTCTGAGGACTTGAGAAACCAAGTTGTGAGGAAGCATGAGCAATCCCAAGGCTACAAGTCCATCTCCAAAGACCTGAATGTTCCTGTGTCTACCATGCGCAGTGTCATCAAGAAGTTTAAAGCCCATGGCACTGTGGCTACCCTCCCTAGATGTGGACGGAAAAGAAAAATTGACAAGAGATTTCAACGCATGACTGTGCAGATGTTGGATAAAGAACCCCGACTAACATCCAAACAAGTTCAAGCTGCCCTGCAGTCCGAGGGTGCAACAGTGTCAACCCGTACTATCTGTCGGCGTCTGAATGAAAAGGGACTGTATGGTAGGAGACCCAGGAAGACCCCACTTCTTCCCCCGAGACATAAAAAAGCCAGGCTGGAGTTTGCCAAAACTTACCTGAAAAAGCCTAAGTTGTTTTGGAAGAATGTTCTCTGGTCAGATGAGACAAAAGTAGAGCTTTTGGGGCAAAGGCATCAACATAGATTTTACAGGAGAAAAAAAGAGGCTGTCAAAGAAAAGAACACGGTCCCTACAGTCAAACACGGTGGAGGTTCCCTGATGTTTTGGGGTTGCTTTGCTGCCTCTGGCACCGGACTGCTTGACCGTGTGCATGGCATTATGAAGTCTGAAGACTACCAACAAATTTTGCAGCATAATGTATGGCCCAGTGTGAGAAAGCTGGGTCTCCCTCAGAGGTCATGGGTCTTCCAGCAGGAAAATGACCCAAAACACACTTCAAAAAGCACTAGAAAATGGTTTGAGAGAAAGCACTGGAGACTTCTAAGGTGGCCAGCAATGAATCCAGAACTGAATCCCATAGAACACATGTGGAGAGATCTAAAAATGGCAGTTTGGAGAAGGCACCCTTCAAATATCAGGGACCTGGAGCAGTTTGCCAAAGAAGAATGGTCTAAAATTCCAGCAGAGCATTGTAAGAAACTTTGTGTTTGCAATCATTTTCAGGAAGAAACTGAGTATTATCTGACAGAATTGCAGGGGTGTGAATACTTTTGGCCATGACTGTATATCTGGAAACATATAGCAACTTAAACCCCCCCCACAAAAATACTGAATACCCAGGGGAACAGATCAAAAAGTGTCTATTTTGTACCTTGCGATAGGTCCTCTTTAAGATTGTCTGGTTCTTGATATAAAATCACTTCTTACTAAACATTTATGAAGATGTGTGAAAAGCTCAGCTTAAATCTAAACCAACCATAGAAAATGTTCCAATTGATTTCAAAGTCAAGAAAAGACCTTTGACTATGCCATGCCAAGTTTCCATCTCCACCATATAGGCTTGCAATTTCTTAAGAATTGTGGTAGACCTTTTGAAGGGCCTCTATCACTTGTCATCCCCATGCAAAAAATTGTGTGACAGATTTTAATCTTTCTTTGATAAATAGTAAGTTGGAAACTTCTTGTCCCTACCATGTCTATTACTTGTCAGCATGGCACACAATGAGGATTACATGTAACATCACTAGGTCCTGCTATCTTCACCATGATGGTTCCAGGATGCTTGAATTTTTAAAAAATATCTTGTTGAAATGCACAAGTTGTTGCTACAAATCCTTATCACAGCCAGTGACCAAATTATTTTTGCAGCCCTAAACATTCAGTATAGAAAAACAGGTACTGGATACCTATTGTGCTGCTTACTGGCAGATAGTAGACTCAGAGAGGGCCAAAAGTCATCAAACATGAAGGTGTATGAACGTGTATGTACACATAAAAACTTAGATTGGGTGACTATAGGAAATGAGAGGTTAATCCATCAAATGCAAACATGCACATTCTCAGCAATAGACAGAACTAGTCAGGAAATAGCTGAATGGCTGGTCAGAAATGGTGCACATGAAGTGTGTATTGGTTATCAAATTCCATGGGGTTAAACCCATTTCAAAAGCTCTTATTCATTTCAATTACCACTGTAATCTGTTCGGTTCACTGCAAAGCAATTTGTTTCTCTGTTGGGGGTAGCCAGGATTCTTCACCTCGGAGGACAGAAACAATGCGTTTTCGTTAAAATGATGTGCGCCAACACCTCTGCTCTATCTACAGAAGCTAAGACATCATTAAGGACAATAAGATGTTTACTTAAAAATGCTTGACATATCTATCAGTTCTCCGAGAACTCACTGACATTGTAATTGGACTCTCAAGTTTACCTATATTTTTTATACATGAATTATTTCACTGTCAGCTTTACCGTCACAAATAATTGGCTGAAATTGTTGATTTGCCTACTGTGAATTGTTAGAACGAAGACATTCCAATAAGTAAATTGTCTTTCCTTCACAATATACTAAATTAGCCGGGTGGTAATTGGGTATGTCAACTAGGGTCTAATCTAATCCTAAAGTATGGAGACTAACTCGAAGACTGATGTGCCTACCTCCCCCAATCATTGGAGATGATGGAGGTATTATTTTAATGAATATGGGGTGAAGTAGTGGGCAGCTCAACAAGTAGGTTATCACATTTTGATGAAAGGTACCTATCATTTTACATATTTTTTATATTTTACTCCCAAAATAAATTTGGTGCAGATTGGTGGGGTCCAGGTCCAATTATATCCACTGACCACTCACAAGTCTGCTAACAAGTGCTGATTTCTGCAAGCCGTAGCAATCAGCGATGAGTGTGTGCACAGAGTAGTGCTAAGAGTGGACTCATACACTCCACTCTGCCTACAATCTAATGAAGGAGATGAGCGCTATTCCTTGCACAAGTCACCACTTGTGAGCAGTCTTTTGACCAAATGGCAGGGGGTCTCTGGACATAGAGCCAAATTTTCACAAATTTTCAGCATGTTTAGAAGGAAATAATTACACATAAATACTTCAAAATTACTCTTTAAATAGCTAAGTAGGTTTGCTTTACACAGACAACCAGAATCATCTTGTGACATATACAGTATGTTATTATATTTAAGTTTAAAGGGAACCTGTCAGGTAAAATAATGTTGATAATGTGCCCATAGGGTTAATCTGTAGATTAATAGCGTTCTGATACCGTTCAGCGCCGGCACTGTGAACCCCACTACCGGGAGGAAATTAACTTTATTCCCTCCGACTGTGTTCGACGTACAGTCACAGGGGCGGTGCCACCACAGTTTCAGTCACTGCTCTATGTATAGAGAGCAGATGCTGTAATCGGGGACGTGCACTGTATGACAACTGGCCTAATACAGAGATTTAATGCTTAACCAGCTGTCAGTCAGGGCCAGGGTCACGGTTACAGCCAGTGGTGAATTAAACTTTGCCAACGACACCCCTATGACTGGAAGCTGAACACAGTTGGGGGAAATAAAGTTAACTTATTATTATCTCAACTGAGCTGTCAGTTTGGATGACCAAGATCATTGAAAAAGATAGATACAGTGCTGGAAGAGGGCAGTAGCCAAGAAATGCAATTTGTGTGACACTAAACTCACCGACTCTTAGTGCCTGTGCAGCACAGAGTCAGAACGCTAATATCCTGCAGATTAACCCATATCTGCAGGTTAATAGTGTTATTTTACATGACAGATTCTTTTTTAAGACGTAGTACTTTGGGTTACATCACAAATCCCGCTACACTTTTCAAGTACTAGTTTTATATGTTATGATAAGTTTTATTACAAAGTTTTGTGATTTACCTCCACAGAAGAAGGTTTGTGTGCTAACTCCAATCATTACCTACTTCACAATATTAGTTCTTGGATGAGATATGTTAAAAAGTATTATTCTTTAATTTTACCCTTTGTTCCCCGTTATGTTTATTCTTATTAGGCACTTTCTATAGACAGTGTAGAATAGCATGATATGCCATGCTACCCAGGGGAGTCTTGAAAGTTTTTCTCAACATTTCACATTATCTCCTCCAGTACCCTGACCAATCCCCCAAACTGTGATTTAACATATGCCTTAAGAATGGATTAGTGGCTACCCATGAGCACCCTGGCTTCACTCACTGCCAGAGTTCATTCATGAGAATAACCCTTCAAGACATTTATAGGTCTGGTAAGAAGGAAAACATTTTATTTGTCTTTCAATAATTTTTATTAAACTTTTTTAAGATAAATGTGAGAAGGTAAAAGGGGGAAGGAATGGTAAGGGTTGGGATTGCGAATGGGAATTAAAAACCATTCAATTTGTAAACATAAAGCTCTGCAAATTAGTTGCTTGATACCTGCTCAAAAATCATCTTATTATTTAGGACCATTTTTCTAGGACTCTTTAACTTTAATTTTTTTACCTTGAGTTATTGTTCATCACTAATATAATTTGCAAACCATAAATTTTAATTAAAGCTATGCACTATTTAATAAAAAGTAGAAATACTGTATAGTCAAACACGACCATTTAAATACAGATTTGTAGTTTATTTGCAATCATTCAGAATAATATATAAATATCCATTTTTCAGGTAAGTTTGGTCTCAAACAAATTACATTTTTTGGCTACTGCCCTCTTGCGGCTCTGTATCTATCTTTTTCAGTGATCTGGATCATCCAAACTGACAGCTCAGCTGGGATAATAATAATAACCATAGGTCACTTTGGATGGCTTGACACATTTTTGACATTCTGTAATTGCTTTTGCCGCTACTACTCTTTTAGTCTTTGCGTTTCCAGACCAAGCAATTTGTCTTCCATCAATTCTTGCTTCCGTATATACTTTTTTTGTAAATAAATACAGAAAAGCGTAGAATAAAATAGTGGGTAAACCTATGCGCACCCTTCAGCTTGGTCACTTTTTTCTGAATTGTATTCACTCAGTCAACTAGATGTATGCTGTACAGTATTTTAATGTTCTTTCTGCTTGCTGACTGTAGTTATATTTAAAATTAGTTTGTCATTCCCTATTATAATGACAAGGAGATACATACTTCAGTTAGCAAAAATTGGGCATATACATGGAAATAAGGAAAAGGACCTAAATGTGAATTTTTGTCTTATTTTCTGATTGTAGAGTTTATTATTATTTATTATGCTTATAATATAGCACTATCGTACTCCACATTACTTTACAGACATCATGAGCCCCAATGGGGACAGGGCCCATAATCTACATTCCTTGTCAGTAAGTCTTAGGAGTGTGGGAGGAAACCTATGCAAACTTAAGGAGAACATACAAACTCCTTGCAGAGGTTGTCGTTAGTGGGATTTGAACCCAGGACCTCAGTGCTGCAAAGAAACCGTGCTAACCACTGAGCCACCATACACATAGCAAAGAAGAAACTGGAGTAACCATAAATCACCAGTGAAATCAAAACAAGAATATTTATTAGAAATAATTCATTAAAAATATTTATTAAATCGTGTATCAAAATGTCAAAATAAGGAGGATTTACAGACAGAGATCCACCAGACTAATGCAAAATATCAAGCAGTATAACATATATACTAAACCTATACACCCAGTGACCATATAAAATAAAGACCCAATGGAGATAGGATGAAAGAAGAGACTGGTTTATAGGTTGTAATGCTTACCCATAGTGAAGGTGGAAGACAGGAGACTTGGTGGGGCTCTGCAGCACTATCCCGACGCGGGTTTCGCCTTCAGCATTCTCAAGGGAATATATGACAATGAGAGTTGATATCTCATTAGACGCTTCTCTTCCATGCTCATTTTAACTAAAGAGTTGGTGAATTTTGGATGTTTGTGGATTGTCATAGGTAGTTAAAGCATTTTTTTCTGTGATCTAGAATGAAACAATAAAGTTCAATGAAATTTAAAATTTCTCACAATTGTTCTGGTAATAAAGTTTGATTTATCATTGCAGTTTAACTGTAACATATTAATGTTTCTTATTAGCAGAATACTCCTATTATTCCTTGTAAGGGATGACTTTATGGCTATAATACACAACGTCTTACTGATCATTATATTTCTGAGTGTTTTGACTCGAACTTAAAACCATTCAGCTGGAAATCAGGCAGTTTGGAAACCCCTCTGTGAGCAAGTACGAAGAGCCTATGTAAGAGTGGCTTCTATTCTGGCAGACTGTGGTCCATCCATTTCCATAGCTAGCATGTCGTACTATATTTCCACTGAATAGAACCACAAATAAACGATGATCAAAAGGCCATAATATTTATATAAAAATAATATTTATATAAAAACCATAATTTTATTAAATCAAATTCATTTAAAAACCATACTGCCAACTTTAGGGAAGTGGAAGAACCGACATATATCACACACCATCACTAGTGTTGACGCACAGCGCCACATGACAAACAGCTTACTCCCATATTGGGTATTAGCGGGGAGAGTTATTAATCACAATAAATAGGTAAAACAATCAATTGTAACCATGTACACATATTTTAACCCTATATACCACCACTACTTGTCAGTCACATTAGACTATCTCTCCATCTCATAACCCCCATACAGACCACATTAGGCCATAAAAAGTGGGATGGTATAATTACCTTTAATGGATTACGTCTAAGCTGCTATTGCCACCAGGCAATTTATTATTTTGCCAAGCGAGGGCCTGCAAATGGATTGAGAGAGCAATAAATTATTAAAACAACCGCTGTGTTTATTTCATTAAAATACTTTTAAATCATGTGTGTGTGTGTTTTTTAACCCTTTCAAACAATTGGATTAATAATGGATAGGTGTCATAATTGACACCTCTCCATTATTAATCTGGCTTAATGTCACCTTACAATAGCAAGGTGGCATTAACCCTTCATTACCCCATATCCCACCGCTACACGGGAGTGGGAAGAGAGTGGCCAAGTGCCAGAATAGGCGCATCTTCCAGATGTGCCTTTTCTGGGGTGGCTGGGGGCAGATGTTTGTAGCCAGGGGGGGCCAATAACCATGGACCCTCTCCTGGCTATTAATATCTGCCCTCAGTCACTGGCTTTACCATTCTGGCGGAGAAAATTGCACGGGAGCCCACGCCAATTTTTTCCACCATTTAACCCTTTATTTTAGCAACTACAGCGCTGAAATTTTGCACATACACACTACTAACATTAGTAGTGTGGAATATGCAAAAAAAAGGGGGATATGAGATGGTTTACTGTATGTAAACCATGTCTCATATCCTGTCGGGTTTGTGCAGGAGAAATGAAAAGCCGGCAATTGAATTACCGACTTTTCACTAACACCGCTGCGTATTTCTCGCAAGTCACACTGCTGGTCCGTGTGGAATCCGTATTTTTCTCGCCCCCATAGACTTTCATTGGCGATTTTTTTTGCGCAATACGCTGACAAACGCAGCATGCTGCGATTTTGTACGGCCGTAGAAAGCCGTATAATACTGAACCGTAATATACGGCTGATAGGAGCAGCCCCATTGAGAATAATTGTGCCGTATGTTATGCGAGTTTTACGGACGTAGTTTCTGCGCTCTTACGTCCGTAAAACTCGCCAGTGTGACGCCGGCCTAATATGTCAAGATCTGTCCCCAATTCTCATGCTCTGTAACTTGCTATCCACTATTGGGAGTATCTGGTTCCCCATCATAAGCTTCCATCTACCAGGACAATAGGTCTTGAAACTTTCTTTTCTTTCTCGCATCCATTGTGCTTGCCATTGCCCAATGGGTTGTCTGAACTGAACTGAAAACCTGCCTATTTATTATTCCTCAAAACAAATGTAAGAACAGACAAAGTCCTCCAATGCTAATTGTCACAATCAAAAAGTAATTTTATTGAAATACATAATTTTTTTAAAAAATATAAAAAGTTGGAAATGCAACCTAGCCACACAAGTGATGGCAAAAGCAAACACTGGACGTGAGGGTAAATCTATAAACTGGATAAAGTAATACAGGGTAGCATACATCCTGTAAGGGACCTACAGACAGTCTAAAGTATACATCTGGTAACTCTGTAACCATAGTCAAATGGTGCATAGTACAATACATCCAATAGTGATCAGAGTGATCATATAAATAATCTGAAGTAAGATATAGAGATTAAATAAAGTGCATAGTGCATCCAAATTAAATTAGATATAAAAATGCATAGTATATAAAACAAAAAATCCTACACAGTGGGAAATGGATAAATCCATATATTGGCACAATATTATATAGTTTATATATTAATGAAATCCGTTTTCATCTGAAGGCAAAGAGGTAGCAAGAATAGTTATCATATAGTAAGATTATTTAAAGTATAAAGCCTTCCGAGAAAAACAGAGAAACAATGTGCACACCATAACTCCAGATAATTAAATAAACCAATGTCAATGCAGAGTAAAAGTACCAGGAGCAAGTATAAATAAGGCTAGTTTCACACTAGCGTTCACCTGATCTGCGGCGGGCTGCGGACTTCCTTCATGAAGCCCCGCCCCCCGCCCCTCTGCCGCTAGCTCCGCCTACTTCTGCATGCAGCCTGTGTACCTATATTTAACATTAGGTACGCAGGTCCTGCCGCAGTATGCGGATGGTGCCGCATGCAGCGTTTTGACGCTGCAGATAAGGGTACTTTCAGACTAGCGTTAACTGTAAACTGTCTCAAAACGTCTTTTTTCAGAAAAAACGCATCCAGCAAAAGTTTTTGCTGGATGCGTTTTTTCCCCATAGACTTGTATTGGCGACGTATTGGCATACGTCGTGTCCGTCTTACGACGTATGCGTCGAAATTTGGCGACACGTCGGCGGCAAAAAACGTTGATTGTAACATTTTTTGTCTCCGCATAAAAAACGTGTCGCGATGCATCCTGCGGCATACGTCGTTGGCTGCAATGGAAGCCTATGAGCGACGGATGCGTCGGGACACGTCGTACGATGCAATACAGCGCTGCAATACGTTTTTTTTACACTGAGCATGCTCAGAAGCAGGATTTTGTTGCCAATTGGCCAGACACCCCCAAATCTATATAAACCTGGCCTGGGCCTTCAACCCCACATATGCCTGCAAGACCCAGAGAGGAGAAGACTGCCAGCAAGACTCCAGCCAGCCACAAGACCCCAGCCAGCCACAGGACCCCAGCCACAAGACCCCAGCCAGCCACAGGACCCCAGCCATAAGACCCCAGCCACAAGACCCCAGCCTGCCACAGGAGCCAGCCAGAGGAGCCAGCCACAGGACTCCAGCCACAAGACTCCAGCCACCATAGAGCCAGTGTGAGTATTGCAATTTTTGTGTGCATCTGTGTGCCTGTGCATTTGTGTGTGTATGAGGTACTGGCTACAGCAAGAGCTTAAAACCTGAAGAGAACCTGAGGCCTGCCATCGTCCTGCAACAGCCAGTGCCATGCTAGTGTCCAGATCCACCATGATGCCAGCCACTGTGAGGACCTGCAGCTCCAGCCAAAGGATTGTCAGCCTTTTTTATGTGTGTGTAATGTGTGTGTGTGCGTATGCGTCTTCTGATTGGGTTCACCTTTCTGCCTTTGTTGTACACATGTGTATTTGCATAAAGCTTATGTGCGTGCGTGCGTGTGTGTGTGTGTATTTTTGTACGGCTGTGTGCTTTTGTAAGTATGTCTTCATGTGCCTGCACCTTATTATGCCTTTGCCAATCTTATGCCTGTTCATGTGGGAGGGTATGTGTCCACGTTCAGGATTGCATCAGGATTTGGTCAGGATTTTCCATCAGTATTTGTAAACCAAAACCAGGAGTGGGTGATAAAAGCAAAAGTGTGCCTGTTTTCCTATTATACTTTCCCTTTAATTGTTCCACTCCTGGTTTTGGCTTACAAATACTGAAGGAAAATCCTGACCAAATCCTGATGCGATCCGGAATGTGGACACATACCATGCATGTTTGTGTGCGTCTTGTTGATTGCATGTGCATTTGTCCATGCTTTAATTGGTTAATTGCCTTTTTCTGATGTATTGACTGTATAGTGGTCTGTGCAGCATGTGGTTTAAATGTTTTTTTTTTTTTTTTTTTTAATCGGATGTATTTTTGCAAAGTATAGTGGTCTGCAGCTTGTGCTTTGAACGTGTGAGCGTGTTTTTTTTTTTTTTTCTATTTCAAAGTGTTAATTTTATTATTACTGTTGAAACCATTCGCAGTTGATGTACTTGTATTTAAAATAAAGAGCATTTCAGCTCCTACTTGTGATGTTAAGAAAAAAAAAAGAGAAAAAAAAAAATAATAAAATGTTTGTTACAAAAATGTCCGTAGTATCATTTCAGAAAGGTACATTTAAAACTGGTGTATGTACCAATGGTTACACATGCAATACAGAGTTGGTTGAGGGCACTTTTTTTAATAAAGGTTACACTAAGGTTTTTTGGGGGAGGTGATTTTTGAAAATAAAATGTAGTAAATATATGTTTACATGGTGGGTTCACATTTAAAAATATTTTTTTGGGCACATGGAAATGAATGGTATAGCGTGCACCTGTTTTGGGGTTTTGGTGTTCACATTTAATGAACTTTTCTCACATCATTTTAGCAGGGTGTTTATTAAAACATTACCTAGTTTAGGGGGTGGTCTAACTATAAATCCATTATACTTATTATAGATACACCAGGGACCAGGTCCATAGCACCCGCCTGTGTTCCATACCAGGACCAGCCCACCAGGCAAGCCCACCAGGACCACAGCCACAAATCTTGAAAAGTAAGTTTTGAAGACCCCCAGTCTGCTACTTCAATGTGTAGAGCAGATTGCAAGTGTCTTTTTAACTTACAGAAACACCAGGACCACAGCCACAGCAAGACACAGCAACAATGTCCTCTTCTGACAGCCCTCCTCCACAGCAACAGCGTGCATCGGTAACTTAACACAAAAAATGTTTTTGTTTTTGTTTTTTTGAATTTACATTTTTGTGGATCACTACATGCATAAATTAAGTTTCAACAGGAAGCTGAATCAGATGAGGAGCTGTCAGAAGGGGGCGAGACGGGTGGAGAGATGCAAGTGGAGGAGGAACCAAGTGTAAGTAGTGGTGAAACAGTTGCTTCGCACATCACACTGCACCATACACAAAACAGATTTTCATACATAACTAAACACAGAAAATATATGCCTACATTACTGAGAATTTGTTTCCTTTATTTCAGGCTGCTGCTGCTCCTGCTGCTGCCGCTGAAGGTTCTCCCAGACACTCCCAGAGTCGGCGGTATCGTCGCCGCGGTCGGCCGTCAGTGAGTTTTTTTTTTGTTGGGAGGGGGATTCTATTGGTACTTTAGTGTTTCAGTGTACTAATTTGTTTGTTTTTCTTCTTCTTTTTTTTGGCACAGGCTTCACAGCGTGCTCCCGCCGAAGATGACGACATAGACATCGATTGTCTCATCGAGGAGGTTCGCCAGCGGGAGCCGCTGTGGAACCTGGCTGACCGCAAGCATTCCGATACTAGTGTCACCCGCTGGCTCTGGGACGAAGTGTGTCACAACCTATTTCCAAGGTGGGAGAGCCTTCATCCTCAGCAGCTGAGCAAACTAGGTAAGTATTCACTTTCCAGTGATGTTTTGAGCTGACTGTAATGTATTGCATTTACCAATTTTTTTTTTTGCTTTTGATTTTTGTCTTTACAGGTCAAAAGGTTAGGAAGTGGTGGCGGTCACTGAGGGATCGCTTTAAGAGGGAATTTAACGAGGAGATGCAGGCCCCGAGTGGCTCTGCAGGAAGGAAGAGGAGCAAATATAAACATGGCCAGGCCCTCTCCTTCCTGAGGCGAACAATGTTGAGCAGAGTGTAAGTATTCTACAGCCCACTAATAACCATGTTAACCTGTCTACTTAGTTTGCTTTCAGTCAGGGCTTTTTCATATCAATGTATTAATTTCTTTTGTTTTTTCTTTCACAGCACCTTCTCCAGCCACTGTGCGCCTGCATCTTCCTCTGCGCCCTCTGCAGCGATCCCTCCTGAGTCCGCCACTGAGGGCCACGTCGGTAGGCCCCACACCACTGACCCCTCCTCTGACCCCTCTGTCCCCTCCACTTCATCCGCACCAAGCAGTGGAGCATTATTGCAGCCTTCATTGCTCGCATCTGATGCTGAACAGATAGCGTTCCCTTTACCCCACCCCTCTGATCCTGCCACCTCTAGACCACCATTAGGTTCGTGGTGGCAGCGACAGAGGGGTCAGGAAAGGAGCTATGCTCCTGAGTTCTTACACCTGAATGCATCCTTCCAAGGCTCTTTCAAAATTTTGGGAGAGCAAGTGACTGCTGGTTTCAACATGGTGCAATCACGCATCAGTGAAAGCAGCCAGGAAACCAGCAGTCGCTTGGATAGGCTGCATTCAGCTGTAAGTCAAGATCGGGCCAATCTTTTTTTTCAATTTATGCTCAAGAGCATGGAGAAGCTTTCTCTTCAGCAACAGATGCGGGTAATGAATACCTGCCATAATGCTCTAATGAAGGCCCTTAACGAACCCCAATCTACCCACACACCTCCCCACACCTCCACTACAATTCCACCCCAGGCCCCATTTCCACCCCAGGCCCCATTTCCACCCCAGGTCCCACCCTAGGCCCCATTTCCACACCATGCCCAACCCCAGGCCCCATTTCCACACCATACCCTCCATTACCAAGCCCAGCACCAATACTCACACCAGCCCCAATACCAAACCCAGCCCCAATCCCCACACCAGCCCCATTACCCAACCCAGTCCCAATACCCAACCCAGTCCCAATACCCAACCCAGTCCCCATACCCATCCCGGCCCCCAAACCAAATTTCTTCCCCAATGTTTTCTTCCTTGCCCAGCTTATCTTCCCCAGTAAGTCTTCCCCCTACCCCAACACCACCCCCCTCTGGTCAGCCTCCTGGTTTTACCCCCCCTTCCACTGCACCCCAAAAAAGTAGGGTTTCCCCTCCTATCGACGTGGCCCAACCTTCCAGCCCCTCCTCCCCTCGTATCTCCACCCCCCACTTTCAAGATTTGTAAATGTATGTTCAAAAGTTATTTTATAAAAAAAACTTTGAAAATGTTTTTAAAAAAAGTTTGCAAATAAAAAATATATGTTTTTTGCTAAAAAAAAAAAAAATTTTAAAAAGAGGTCAAATAAACTTCAGTCTGATTAAAATTCTACTCTGTGTGTGTGTGGATTTATTAAGGTCATATCATGGTAACTAATAACAAAGGTTAAATAAAAATAAACACCAGACGTGTGAAAGGTATAACATATTGGTTTTACTAGCAAGAAAACCACGCTTTTGTACTTCTTTTTTTTTTTTTTCCTTTTTTTTTTTTCGGAACACATTTTTTCCATAAACCAAACACATGGAAAACAGGTTACACAATCATGTCTTGCCATGGGATCCGCCCGACAGGTGACACAAAATAATCCGCAAACTGGTCCCTCATCCTTGTAACAGAACCTGTAGAGCGAACCGAGCTGCTGCGGTAGTCCCACAAGGTTGTCTCCAACTCTTCGTCATCCAAGGAAACGGGCTCCTTTGAAAGGACAAAGATGTGGAGCACCACACAGGCTTTAACAACCTCATCTATAGTTGTGGTTTTCAGTTTGATAGCCGTCAGCAGAACTCACCACTTCGCCGTCAATATGCCAAAAGAACACTCCACTACTCTTCGTGCTCTAGTAAACCGGTAATTAACCCCTTCGTGCCATGCGCCATACTAGTACGGCGCTGCCGGCACTGCATTAGTGCCAGCCGCAGTACTAGTACGGCGCCCCGATCACCGCGGTCTCACGCTGAGCGCCGCGGTGATCGGGTACGGGTGTCAGCTATATATGACAGCTGACACCCCGCAGCAATGCCCACGATCGGCGCTGTCGCCGATCGCGGGCATTTAACCCCTCTGATGCCGCTGTCAATAGTGACAGCGGCATAGAGGGGGATCGCGCAGGGACGGGGGCTCCCTGCGCTCTCCCACCGGAGCAGCGCGATGAGATCGCGCTGCTCCGGTGACCTGGAAGGAGTCCCCGGATCCAAGATGGCCGCGGGACTTCTTCCGGGTCATAAGATGACCCTGCTTGCCGGCGTCTGCTGAGAATCCTCATAGCAGGCGCCGGCAAGCCTGTGGAACGTGCCTGTCACATCGGTAATCAGACCGAGTGCTATGCACACGGTCTGATCACCGATCTGTGATGTCCCCTCCTGGGACAAAGTAAAAAAGTAAAAAAAAAAAAATTCCTAAATAAAGAAAAAATATATATATATATTCCCATAAATACATTTCTTTATCTAAATAAAAAAAACACCACACAATAAAAGTACACATATTTAGTATCGCCGCGTCCGTAACAACCCCACCTATAAAACTATATCACTAGTTAACCCCTTCAGTGAACACCGTAAAAAAAAAAAAAAAAACGAGGCAAAAAACAACGCCTTATTCTCATACCGCCAAACAAAAAGTGGAATAACACGCGATCAAAAAGACAGATATAAATAACCATGGTACCGCTGAAAACGTCATCTTGTCCCGCAAAAAAAAAGCCGCTATACAGCATCATCAGCAGAAAAATAAAAAAGTTATAGCTCTCAGAATAAAGCGATGCAAAAACAATTATTTTTTATATAAAATAGTTTTTATTGTGTAAAAGCGCCAAAACATAAAAAAATTATATAAATGAGTTATCGCTGTAATCGTACTGACCCGAAGAATAAAACTGCTTTATCCTTTTTACCAAACGCGGAACGGTATAAACGCACCCCCTAAAAGAATTTCAGGAATTGCTGGTTTTTGTTCATTCCGCCTCCCAAAAATCGGAATAAAAAGCGATCAAAAAATGTCATGTGCCCGAAAATGGTACCAGCAAAAACGTCAACTCGTCCCGCAAAAAACAAGATCTCACATGACTCTGTGGACCAAAATATGGAAAAATTATAGCTCTCAAAATGTGGTGATGCAAAAACTATTGTTTGCAATAAAAAGCGTCTTTTAGTGTGTGACGGCTGCCAACCATAAAAATCCGCCCAAAAAACGCTATATAAGTAAATCAAATCCCCCTTCATCACCCCCTTAGTTAGGAAAAATAATAAAATTTTAAAAAATATATTTATTTCCATTTTCCCATTAGGCTACTTTCACACTAGCGTCGGTACGGGGCCGTCGCGCTGCGTCGCATACTGTGCAAGCGCCGCACAACGGGGGCAGCGGATGCTGTTTTTCCACGCATCCGCTGCCCCATTGTGAGGTGCGGGGAGGTGGGGGCGGAGTTCCAGCCGCGCATGCGCGGTCGGAAATGGTGGACCGTCAGCACAAAAAAAGTTACATGTAACGTTTTTTGCTGCCGGCGGTCCGCCACAACACGACGCAACCGTCGCACGACGCTTGCGACGTGTGTCAATACGTCGCTAATGTTAGTCTATGGGGAAAAAACGCATCCTGCAGATGACTTTGCAGGATGCGTTTTTTCGCCAAAACTACGCATTGCGACGTATGCAAAAAAACGCTAGTGTGAAAGTAGCGCTAGGGTTAGGACTAGGGTTAGGGTTGGGGTTAGGGTTTCAGTTAGAATTGGGGAGTTTTCACTGTTTAGGCACATCAGGGGCTCTCCAAACGCGACATGGCGTCCGATCTCAACGCGTTTGTTTGCGTTAAAAACGCATGCGTTTTTATAGAAAAAAAACAGAACACACACTGAAAAGTCACCCACCACCATCAAGGTGATAAAGAAATCCAAACCCTAACCCTAACCCTACCCCTAAACTCATCCCTAACCGTTTAATGAACATTTTCTGACAGTCATAGTGCCACGTATTTCAGTGCCACGTATTTCAGTGCCACGTATTTCAGTGCCACGTATTTCAGTGCCACGATATTTCAGTGCCACGTATTTAAGTGCCACGGTATTTCAGTGAAATACGTGGCACTGAAATGTCGTGGCATTTACGTGAAATACGTGGCACTTAAATACGTGGCACTTAAATACGTGGCACTTAAATACGTGGCACTTATATACGTGGCACTTAAATATCGTGGCATGTACATGAAATACGTGGCACTTATATACGTGGCACTTATATACGTGGCCACTGAAATATCGTGGCACTTATATACGTATATACGTATATACGTATATAAACGTATTTCAGTGCCACGTATTTCAGTGCCACGTATTTCAGGTTAGGGGTAGGGGTAGGGTTAGGGGTAGGGTTAGGGTTTTTTGGTTTTTTCTTGTTTTCTTGTGTTTTTCTATAAAAACGCATGCGTCTAAAAAAACGCATGCGTTTTACCGCGATTACATGCGTTTTTTCACACATGCGTTTTTAAAAAAAACGCAAGTGTGAAACCAGCCTTACCCTTGGGAAAATAAAAACATGGGGGCTAAAATATAATTTTCGTGGAAAAAAATATATTTTTTATTTTCGCGGCTCTGCGTTATAAACTGTAGTGAAGCACTTGGGGGTTCAAAGTTCTCACAACACATCTAGATAAGTTCCGTGGGGGGTCTAGTTTCCAATATGGGGTCACTTGTGGGGGGTTTCTACTGTTTAGGTACATCAGGGGCTCTGCAAATGCAACATGACACCTGCAGACCAATCCATCTAAGTCTGCATTTCAAACGGCGCTCCTTCCCTTCCGAGCTCTGCCGTGCGCCCAAACAGTGGTTCCCCCCAATGTATGGGGTATCAGCGTACTCAGGACAAATTGGACAATAACTTTTGTGGTCCAATTTCTCCTGTTACCCTTGGGGGAAAAAAAATTGCGGGCTAAAACATCATTTTGTGGAAAGAAAAAATGATTTTTTGATTTTCACAGCGCTACATTCACTTTAGTGAAACAACTGGGGGTTAAAAGTGCTCACCACTAGTGTTGAGCGATACCGTCCGATACTTGAAAGTATCGGTATCGGAAAGTATCGGCCGATACCGGCAAAGTATCGGATCCAATCCGATACCGATACCCGATACCAATACAAGTCAATGGGACTCAAGTATCGGACGGTATTCCTGATGGTTCCCAGGGTCTGAAGGAGAGGAAACTCTCCTTCAGGCCCTGGGATCCATATAAATGTGTAAAAGAAAGAATTAAAATAAAAAATATCGCTATACTCACCTGTCCGACGCAGCCTGGACCTCAGCGAGGGAACCGGCAGCGTTGTTTGTTTAAAATTCGCACTTTTACTTGGTTATGTGAAGTCCCGGCTTGTGATTGGTCAGGGCGGCCATGTTGCCGGGACGCGGACCAATCACAGCAAGCCGTGACGAAATTACGTCATGGCTTGCTGTGATTGGTCCGCGTCCCGGCAACATGGCCGCCATTAACCAATCACAAGCCGTGACATCACGGGAGGCTGGACACGCGCGCTTTTTAAAAAGCGCGCGTGTCCAGCCTCCAGTGAAGTCCCGGCTTATGATTGGTCACGGCGCCATGTTGCCGGGACGCGGACCAATCACAGCAAGCCGTGACGAAATTACGTCACGGCTTGCTGTGATTGGTCCGCGTCCCGGCAACATGGCCGCCATTAACCAATCACAAGCCGTGACGTCACGGGAGGCTGGACACGCGCGCTTTTTAAAATGGGCGCGTGTCCAGCCTCCCGTGACGTCCCGGCTTGTGATTGGTTGCGCCGCGGTCAACCAATCACAAGCCGGGAGGCTGGACACGCGCGCATTTTAAAATTTTAAAATGCGCGTGTGTCCAGCCTCCCGGCTTGTGATTGGTTGATCGCGGCGCAACCAATCACAAGCCGGGACGTCACGGGAGGCTGGACACGCGCCCATTTTAAAATGCGCGCGTGTCCAGCCTCCCGTGACGTCACGGCTTGTGATTGGTTGCGTCTCCCATGTGACTGCGACGCAACCAATCACAAAGCCGGGACGTAATTTTAAAATCCTTAAGGACCTGAAATTACGTCACGGCTTGCTGTGATTGGTTGCGTCGCCCATGTGACTGCGACGCAACCAATCACAACGCCGGAACGTAATTTTAAAATCCTGAAGGACCTGAAATTACGTCACGGCTTGCTGTGATTGGTTGCGTCCCAGTCACATGGGCGGCACGCAACCAATCACAAGCCGGGACTCACGTAAAGGAAAGAAAAGCGCGATTTTTAAACAAAGAACGCTGCCGCTTCCCTCGGTAAGGTGCAGGCTGCGTCGGAGAGGTGAGTATAGCAATATTTTTTATTTTAATTCTCTCTTTTACACATTTTTACATTAATGTTGTTTCGATACCGATACCCGATATCACAAAAATATCGGATCTCGGTATCGGAATTCCGATACAGCAAGTATCGGCCGATACCCGATACTTGCAGTATCGGAATGCTCAACACTACTCACCACACATCTAAATAAGTTCCTTAGGGGGTCTTCTTTCCAAAATGGTGTCACTTGTGGGGGTTTCCACTGTTTAGGCACGTCAGGGGCTCTCCAAACACGACATGGGTTCCGATCTCAATTCCAGCCAATTTTGCATTGAAAAGTCAAATGGCGCTCCTTCCCTTCCGAGCTCTGCCATGCGCCCAAACAGTGGTTTATCCCCATATATGAAGTATCAGCGTACTCAGGACAAATTGCACAACAACTTTTGGGGTCCAATTTATCCTGCTACCCTTGGGAAAATAAAAAATTTGGGGCAAAAATATCATTTTTTTGTGAAAATTAATATAAATTTTTTTTTACGGCTCTACATTATAAACTTCTGTGAAGCACTTGGAGGTTCAAAGTGCTCACCACACATCTAGATTAGTTCCTTAGAGGGTCTACTTTCCAAAATGGTGTCACTTCTGGGGGTTTCCACTGTTTAGGCACGTCAGGGGCTCTCCAAACACGACATGGGTTCCGATCTCAATTCCAGCCAATTTTGCATTGAAAAGTCAAATGGCGCTCCTTCCCTTCCGAGCTCTGCCATGCGCCCAAACAGTGGTTTATCCCCATATATGAAGTATCAGCGTACTCAGGACAAATTGCACAACAACTTTTGGGGTCCAATTTATCCTGCTACCCTTGGGAAAATAAAAAATTTGGGGCAAAAATATCATTTTTTGTGAAAATTAATATTATTTTTTTTTTACGGCTCTACATTATAAACTTCTGTGAAGCACTTGGAGGTTCAAAGTGCTCACCACACATCTAGATTAGTTCCTTAGAGGGTCTACTTTCCAAAATGGTGTCACTTCTGGGGGTTTCCACTGTAGGCACGTCAGGGGCTCTCCAAACACGACATGGGTTCCGATCTCAATTCCAGCCAATTTTGCATTGAAAAGTCAAATGGCGCTCCTTCCCTTCCGAGCTCTGCCATGCGCCCAAACAGTGGTTTATCCCCATATATGAAGTATCAGCGTACTCAGGACAAATTGCACAACAACTTTTGGGGTCCAATTTATCCTGCTACCCTTGGGAAAATAAAAAATTTGGGGCAAAAAGATCATTTTTTGTGAAAATTAATATTAATTTTTTTTACGGCTCCACATTATAAACTTCTGTGAAGCACTTGGAGGTTCAAAGTGCTCACCACACATCTAGATTAGTTCCTTAGAGGGTCTACTTTCCAAAATGGTGTCACTTGTGGGGGTTTCCACTGTTTAGGCACGTCAGGGGCTCTCCAAACACGACATGGGTTCCGATCTCAATTCCAGCCAATTTTGCATTGAAAAGTCAAATGGCGCTCCTTCCCTTCCGAGCTCTGCCATGCGCCCAAACAGTGGTTTATCCCCATATATGAAGTATCAGCGTACTCAGGACAAATTGCACAACAACTTTTGGGGTCCAATTTATCCTGCTACCCTTGGGAAAATAAAAAATTTGGGGCAAAAAGAACATTTTTTGTGAAAATTAATATTAATTTTTTTTACGGCTCCACATTATAAACTTCTGTGAAGCACTTGGAGGTTCAAAGTGCTCACCACACATCTAGATTAGTTCCTTAGAGGGTCTACTTTCCAAAATGGTGTCACTTGTGGGGGTTTCCACTGTTTAGGCACGTCAGGGGCTCTCCAAACACGACATGGGTTCCGATCTCAATTCCAGCCAATTTTGCATTGAAAAGTCAAATGGCGCTCCTTCCCTTCCGAGCTCTGCCATGTGCCCAATCAATGGTTTACCCCAACATGTGGGGTATCGGCGTACTCAGGACAAATTGTACAACAACTTTTTTGGTCCAATTTCTCCTGTTACCCTTGGTAAAATAAAACAAATTGGATCTGAAGTAAAAATTTTGTGAAAAAAAAGTTAAATGTTCAATTTTTTTTAAACATTCCAAAAATTCCTGTGAAGCACCTGAAGGGTTAATAAACTTTTTGAATGTGGTTTACAGTACCTTGAGGGGTGCAGTTTTTAGAATGGTGTCACTTTTGGACATTTTCTGTCATATAGACCCCTCAAAGTCACTTCAAGTGTGAGGTGGTCCGTAAAAAAAATGGTTTTGCAAATTTTGTTGCAAAAATGAGAAATCGCTGGTCAACTTTTAACCCTTATAACTCCCTAACAAAAAAAAATTATGTTTCCAAAATTGTGCTGATGTAAAGCAGACATGTGGGAAATGTTGTTTATTAACTATATTATGTGATATAACTCTCTAATTTAAGGGCATAAAAACGAAAAATTTGAAAATTGCTAAATTTTCATAATTTTCGACAAATTTGTTTTTTTCACAAATAAATGCAAGTCATATCGAAGAAGTTTTACCACTATCATAAAGTACAATATGTCACGAGAAAACAGTCTCAGAATCACCAGGATCCGTTGAAGCGTTTCAGAGTTATGACCTCATAAAGTGACAGTGGTCAGAATTGTAAAAATTGGCCGTGTCACTTAGGTGAAAACAGGCTTTGGGGTAAAGGGGTTAAATACCCGCTTGGTACGGGTTAAGTTCCGGCTACTATACGGTTTCAGTAGGTGCGGCGACAGTTGAAAGGCTTCATCACCTACACAAACATATTCCATGGCTGGTTCACTTGTTCCTGGCAGTGGTCTGGCTGGCGGGAAATCGTAGGTCTCTCCATAAAGGCAACGACCCATTGGAGAGTTTTTAAAAACTTGCGAATCGTTGGACCGTCCATACGCTCCTATGTCCACGGCAAGGAACTTGCAGTTGGCATCTGCAATAGCCATAAGGACGATGGAGAAATACTTCTTATAAGTATAGTACTCCGATCCTGTTCCTGCCGGTTTCGCAATCCGTATGTGTTTCCCGTCACCTGCACCCACACAATTAGGGAAATTGCAAATTTGCTGAAACTGTTCTGCACTTCGCAACCAGATTTCCATGGATGGTTGGGGGATATACTCTGGTTGTAAAGTGGTCCAAATAGCTTGACATGTTTCCTTCACTATTCCTGAAATAGTGGAAATGCCTAGCCGGAATTGGTAATGGAGCGAAGTCATAGATTCACCCGTAGCTAGGAACCTTAAAAAAAAAAAAAAAAATGTTAGAAAAAATTGCACAGACCAACAAGTTTCAATAAATGGCACTGTGAAATTTTTTTTAAGGACGGGACACACAATAAAACCTGCATGAAACCGGTGTAAAAAAGCAGTGGAATGTCCGCAAAGAAAACCAAAATTACATGCTGCAGAAAATAGTGCGCAATATGTCAGCACAGTATTGTCTGCAGCATGTAATATAACATTAAAAATGACCAATAACAGAAAAACAAGCAGTTGCATGTCAACAAACCCCCCCCCCAAAAAAAAAAAATGCAGAAAATGCAACGCAATATTTCAGCGCAGTATTTTCTGCAGTCTGTTATATAACATTCAATATCAGCAATGACATTTAAAAAAAAGCAGTGGAATGTCCGCAAAGAAAACCAAAATTACATGCTGCAGAAAATAGTGCACAGTATTTCAGCGCATTATTGTCTGCAGCATGTAATATAACATTGAATATGAGCAATGACATAAAAAAAAGAGGCTTACCGCAGGGTCGGATGCAACGTATGCAACGCATCCAGTATTTTCGACGGAAACATTTAGCGGATTTGCAACGGATCCGTCAAAATGCTGTATGCGTGGCATACGTTTGTCACCGTTTTTCACTTTTTTGACGCATCCGTTTTTTCGGCAAAAAAGACGTTTTGAGACGGTTTACAGTTAACGCTAGTGTGAAAGTAGCCTAAAAAAAAAATGCTACAGGCTGCGTCCTACGCTGGTAGCTGCAGCGTCAAAACGCCGCATGCGGCAGCCTCCGCATACAGCGGCACGACCTGCGTACCTAATGTTAAATATAGGTACACAGGCCGCATGCCGGCCGCATGCAGAAGTAGGCGGAGCTAGCGGCGGAGGGCGGAGCTTCATGGAGGAAGTCCGTAGCCCTCCGCAGCTGCTCCATACGCAAGTGTGAAACCGGCCTAATCTGTCTGTAGTCACGTACCAGTGTACCCCTTGACGCGCGTTTCGATGTTCTATCTTCTTCAGAAGAGGTGCCCCTTGATTCATCAGAGTGGTTTCCCCAGAAATCTGGCATAAAACACTTTGATGAGTCACAACATTTTTGCAAAACTCTAGTTTTAGAGTTTTTATGCCATTTGTGCCAAAGCAAGCAGAAATTAGCGATACCAGGACTTGACACTACAGCTTGTCTAATTGATGATGAGCTATAGTGCATCTTATGCCAGAAATCTTACTCCAGTCACTGACTAGAATTAGATTTCTGGTAAGGAACACGGTGCACAGTATTGGACGCTACTTAATAAATTTGGTTTGTCTGTCTCCAACATGATCCTTCATGAAGACCAGCATGAATAACGCTCATCTTGATAAATTGGGGCCAAAGACTTCACATTATTGATGCAGAGGCACTGGGATAAGTATGCCACGGCTTGTCATCAACACGGTTGTCAACTTTATTTTTGAATTTTTCTGGTCAACTTCTCAAAAATTTACAATCAACTTTTTTTACCGACATATTTGATGACCGTAGTAAATCATTAAGATTCTAAGTGATATTATCTACAGACCATAAATCCTATAGGAAGCCATTAGCTGGATTCCCTGTGAACTGTAAAATTGTGATAAATACAGTCATAAAAATCTGTACAAGTCTTTCCAGCTTCAAAGAAAATCACGGACACATCATATTTTTTACGGCCAGGGTAAATAAGTGCCCTATTTTTTTATTACCTGTGCAGGAATTTCTGAATGGTTGGTAACTCTGGTCATGAATTAGACCAACATTGGCGTGACACTCCCATCCCGTATAATTGAATTGATGATTTGGGGCCATAGTGTGTATAAATAGGTTCACAATGTTGTTGGTCTTGTATTTAGGGCTGTAATGCTGCAAAGTATCAATATTCTTACTAACCTTTGTGCTACTGATCATTATCACAAAAAGCAAGCAGAATATCTCCACTACATCAGCACAAAATGCTATTACCGTATGAAGAAAAATATGGATCTGAATAGACTGAGCACAGTCTCCTTACCTGCTTCAATGGCAGTCTGAAGCTATTCTTACCTTAAAAATAGTAGTTTACTGTAGATATCATTCAAAACTTCTTCATTACTTCTTTATTTCTGCAAGAAAACCATTCCTACATTTTCTTATCAGATTTTATTCCTTCAAAGTGCGCAGCTCTTATGTTATCGTCTAGTGTAAATGTACTACGGATTAGCAGTAACCAGCTACAGCCAAGGTTATATACTTATAAACTGTACATATCATGCAATATATTACTTATAGATCATATGGTCCGTGTTCCGGATAAATATTATTTGTACCAATTTAATGAGGCAACAAAGGCAGTCAGGGACACAGGAATACTAAGCGAGGTACTGAAGTGTATATTTTTGCTTCCCTCTTTCCTCCTTAAAAATGTTTGAGTTTCTAATTGAAAGAAATGTTATCATTCTGGAGCGAGAGGCACGGCATATTAAAATATGTTTAATCTAATACTAAAGGAACCAAACCTGCCAGCCATTAAATCTTTATTACATACATTATAAAAAGGTGTTAGCGCTTCTAATATACCCAGCTAAACGCATCAGCAGCCACATGATCTTGACACTTCCGTAATTGTTTGAGGTTGTAAATGTTCCATTAGTTGGCTTGTAATGGAGTTTGAGACCAATTCTGTAACTAAGCTGAAACTGATAGTCTCATAAATAAAGTACTACGGTAAGAGGCACACGAAGGCATCAAATCTTCCAAAAAGGAAACAGTCTTTAAATTATCCCCTTATTGGCATGGATGGTTTCTTTTCTTGAATGTTAGTTATAAATATTGCATAGATGTCTTCAACGCCCTGCCACTTAGAGCTGTAATTGGACCATGCATTAGGCAAGCTATATTGTTTAATTGTATAATGAGGCCACCAGAGTTTTATAGGTGCGGAAGGTGTTTCTTTTGCTCAGCGTTTTGGAAGTAGTCACAGTTTATTGTTATACTAAACTTTGACTTCAAGGATCCTAAATGAGTGATTATGCAGTTTTTCAAGATGCCTAGGTCCTACAGATCCCTACTATTGTTGAGTGAGCATCTGCGGAAAAAGTGTTATCCGAGCATGTTCGAGTGCTAATAGAGCATCTTTGGCATGCTCATTGCTAATTGAGGAACTCTTGGCATTCTCACCCTGCTTCTGCTCACCTGTCGGCACTGCAGTTACACTTTTGTCTTCACGCTCACTGGCTGATAATGTGACGTATCAACAAGGTGGAACTCCACCTTGGATATGATGGAGAGACGGTGTGAGCAGCAGCAGGCAATAGTGGAGCTTCAGCTGCAGCATGCCCAGCTAAGTTGTTCTGCAGAACAACACCACTTCACCACAAATAAGTGGGCCTCCTTGCGGAACGTGTGTGATCTGTTGCGCTGCTTTGAATACTCCATCAACATGGCCAGCGCTGATGACCCCATCATGAGCATTACTATTCCACTTCCAGGCATGCTGGAAAAAACATTTCAGGTGATTATGGATGAGATGGTGGCACAGGAGGAAGAGGAGGAACAAGGACCATTCACAATGTTATCAGGCCTTTCGTCCACACAGGGCTCAGAGGGTGGGTTCTTGTACCAACAGCGGCCAGGTACCAACTGTCCTGCCAGGGGACAGAGGAGGATAAAGAGGATGATAAGAAACTGTGTTCACAGCAGTGTGGCACTTAAATCAGCTTACGGGCATCACTGAAACATAGCTGGGGGGATTCAGAGGATCCAGACCATATACTTCCCATCGAGGACAGATTTTGTCATGAAGTAACTGTACATGATTAGGGAAAGGCATCTTGATCCATCCCTAGGAAAAGGGCTCAAACTATCCCTGCTCCCAAAAATACCTCTAAAGGTGAGAAGGTTTGGGCCACCAGTCTTACTGTTTTCCTGTTATTCACTAAACTGTCCCTTTCCCCTTCCCTAAGAGGTTTGGGACAAGAATGCTAGTGTATTAACATGTTGGACAGATAGGGATAACAGAAAGCAACAAACATGCAAAAATACTTACCAAAGGTAGAGAGGTTACCTTGCGAGGGATAGAAATGTACCAACCAAATGGGAATAGAACACTGAGGAAAGCATAGACTCAAAAACAGCATAAAACAATCTCCAGTAGCAAAATTGATCTCCAATTCAGCACAGCGTCTCCAAGGAGCTAGGAAGCTAAGCTTTCACTGGCTAGAAAGAGAAGATCTAACCATATTTCAAAGGGAGAGGAAATGACCAGGTCAGGAACAGCTGTGATATGGATCTGTAAGTCTCTAACCAGCATATAGAAGGTTTTTAAACTCTTTAGCATCAAAGGAAACTAAATCCATTTAATATTTGATACACAGATTGGCTAAATGGAAGATCTGTGATTCACAATATGTAGTGACTTTCTAACTGCTCATGACAGCGTTTCATTGCCTCTGGGCAGCCTGGCACTCATGAGTAAATACATGCTGCTGTGCCTGCGCAACAACTGGCAAACTGACCGAATTGTTACCACTACTCATTAGTGGGTGGCTACACTGCTGGATCCCCGCTACAATGATGTTTGCTGTGCTGTCATACACATGACAGTGTGGCAAACACTGGATGTTCGGGCCCCCTATTCAAGTGAATGGGGTCAGAGTTCAGGTCCGTGTACTGTTCTGGTACCTGAACCTGAACTTTTTCTAACTGTTGGCCGAACCCTCCGGACCTGAGCATCCAGGTGTCTGCCCATCTCTAAACAGTACCTTTAGGAGTTATAGGAGGAGACAGATAACCACCACCTGGCAGTGTAACCAATGTAGCTTGTAGTAACAGAGGGGTCACCACCGTCCAAGATCCAGTGGTGCATCACTGCTGCTGAAAATAGTCACTGGTGAGCTGAGAAACTCATGTATTTCCCCTAATCATAGTTGCTGCTAGAGGTATTTAAAGTGCAGTGTACCTTGGAGCTCAGGGACAAATACATGAGATCTTATGTATGGGTGTCCTGAAGAGGCAGTCAGTATGAATCTGAAATGCTTCGACAATAAGTCAGCACAGTATATCCGATTGTAGATGCCATCCCTCCAGTAAGCTCAGAACACTTCCATTTCTAGCCATAAAATGCTAGGCACGTCATTTAAGGAACTGAAACTGCTAGCCTATGAAGTTGCTACACAGTTGCTTCCAGTTTATGACTGTAAATGAACATGCAGCAACAGGGAGCAGTATGGTCGTGAGGTGTGCGGTAATTAGAGCAGACAAATCAGGTATTCAAAAAATAAAAAGAGACCTTTTATATTAAAGTTGAAAAAAATAAAACACAACCATATACCTTTAGAAATTAAGATGAGTCTGAAAATCTAGGCAGAATTATGTCCAAAAAAGGTGGCATGTGTATGCATCTACTATAAAACTATTACAGGAATGAAGAGTGCAAAAAATACAATATATATTTTAACCATTGCACACACTTTGGTAGGTAAACAGTTATGTTTAAGTATCAGGATTATGGAAATTTCCTTTTTAAAATATATATATTGCCTTGTGTGTCTCATAATACAGGAATTATGCTTTCGATGACACACAAGCTTTGAATTCAAAATCTGGTTTCAATTGCTCAATTAGCATTAAGGGTTTTAATACAGACCCTCCTTGCTTTCACTGTGTGAAAAAAAAGAAATTGGAGCATATCACAGATTTATTAATTCAGTCACATTGAGTGACTATACAGCTACAGCAGTTCCCTATATATCACGTGAATCTTTGGATTAATATTCACAGACTGGGATTTCCATTTGTAATCCACTCCATTAGCACTGAAGTAGTACACCACAATCGCATTGTATCTTTTTTTTCCCTATCATGTGTACTCTGAGCTCCTATCCCCACACAGTAAGGCACATAATTGTGTTCTTTGGTCAGGCCCTATTATTTGTACTGGCTATGATAGTCCCCCCCGATTGGCTGGATAACACCACGTGATCTGATTGCAGTGGGCCATTATGGGGAAGCCCAAGCAGCTGCGCCTGATGCCGATGATCAGTAAGTCTTCAGCAGTGCGTGGAATGGATTGTTTTGTCATTCCTCGCAAATCACAGATTGTTCGAATTTATGTGGAACCATGAATTTCAGTAAATTTGAATTTGATCCTCTACTCATCTCTAATTATTCATATGAATGTGGCATGCTCTCTTTTCTTGCCACTTGCCGTTCTAGTTCTGCCCCTTCCAGATCACTTGATGACCTTGTATATTACACTAGATGTTACAGTCAAATGCCTTGATACCTTTTGAAAAATATTTAGAATTGAGAGTCCTCAGTGGTTGATACCTTTTAATGGCTAGCTGAAAAGATGCTAACAAATTGCAAGCTTTCGAGACTACTCAGGTCCCTTCATCAGGCAAAGACTAATAGAAATTCTGAAGAATAACATATTTATGCACAACACAGCACAGAAATAATGCCATAGAATTATTGATACCTTTTGATCAGCTGCAGGAAAGTACAGATGCTGTCAGCCTGTGTCAGGGGGCCTGTAGCACTGAAACTGTAGTGAAAGTGATCGGTACGCTGAAAACGTGTTTCTTTGTTTGTTCTGCAACATTTTCAACTGTTTCCCGACTTCTCTATAGCTAGACAACTTTGTTATTCATTTAGGTTCTATTATAATAAACTAAAAATGTCAAACTCCTGAGACATTCCTAAGAATGCCACCATTTTTATTTGGCGCTGGGACTCATTATTTTGCTGCTTTACACACACAAGTGGAAACAACATAAACATATTTCTTGGTACAAAATTTTGTCTACATCTAAAAATATTAATAGAAATCATTAAAGGGAACCTGTCACCCCCCCCCCCCAGGCGTTTTTAACTAAAAGAGCCACCTTGTGCAGCAGTTACGCTGCATTCTGACAAGGTGGCTCTTTTAGTTCTGGTTGCTGTAACTGCCAAAATAATCAGTTTTGTAATTTGTCCTAAATACCTTTTCTTCAGTCAAGGAGGCAGGCCTTTCCCCCCTGCTTCAGACGCCACACAGCCATCACTCACATCTTCTTGGCACCGGGCGCCGCCTCCTCAGCGCTGTTTTGAAATGAGCCGGCGCCTGCGCTCTTTTCTTCTGCCTTGGGCAGGCACAGTGAGCGCTGCCCATCTTTCCTCATATGCAGTCTAGCGGACTGCGCCTGTGTGGCCGCCCTGCCTGTGAATCCCCGCCCCGCAATGTGAATAAATCAGAAGACACTGCGGGGCGGGGATTCACAGGCAGGGCGGCCGCACAGGCGCAGTCAGCTAGACTGCATATGAGGACAGAGGACGGGCAGCGCTCACTGCGCCTGCCCAAGGCATGACAAAAGAGCGCAGGCGCCGGCTCATTTCAACACAGCGCTGAGGAGGCAGTGCCAAGAAGATGTGAGTGACGGCTGTGTGGCGTCTGCAGCAGGGGGAAAAGGCCTGCCTCCAGGACTGAAGAAAGATATTTAGGACAAATTACAAAACGGATTATTTCTGCAGTTACAGCACCAATAACTAAAAGAGCCACCTTGTCAGAATGCAGCATTACTGCTGCACAAGGTGGCTCTTTTAGTTAAAAACGCCTGGGGGGGGGGGGGTGACAGTGGCCCTTTAAAGTAATATTCTAAGAGGACGAGAACTCAGATACATATTTATATAGCCTTTAAAACAGCTATAGACTATAATACAGGCAAACATTCTTAAAGCTTCTTTGTGCCAATACAATAGGGATTGCAACTAATGCTATATCCATTCTTCAGCTACTCAGTAGGGTTTTAAAGAATGATAAATGCTGAAACTATTACAGTTGCCGCAGCCTCTCTAGGGCTTGGCGAGCTCTTTAAAAATGCATTCTTCCATGTAAATTTATGCTCCATCAATCCTTATGACATGTCAAACATTGATATTGTTTCCTGAACAAATTGTACAGCATGCCCGTGTCTCCAGATTTGTGCACAAGAGCATAATCGCTCTGTAGCGTTTGCTCTCCCTCACGGCATCGCAATGCTGCTGTACAGCTGCTTCTACAAGCAATGGTATTGTGCTTGTCGGATGATGTTGGGCAAGAAGACGTGGTGAGGCCATCTGACACCGCTGCATACTGGTTTTTAAAGAACCTGTTTATAATTTCTGTAAATGATATTGCAATTGACCATAACTGATAAACTAAATTCCTTACCTATTCAAAACTGGTTCCTAATGCATATAGGCATCCAAGTGAGAAATAGTATTCACACAGTGCCGAGAGTCTTCGCATACAATCAATTATTAGTATATTAAGAATTTTACAAAAATTACATCTTTATCTCAGGAATTATAGGGGTTGTTTGGTCTAAACTGATCAGACTGCAGTCTGCAATCTTCTAAATCCCCCCAGCGCACGCTCTGTGCGGATTCATTGGTTTTGGAGCCAGGAACAGCAGTGACGTATGCACTATACATACTCCTGGGCAGAAGCAGTCTAGTGAGCGCAGTCTCGCTCCATACACTTGCATTGAGCAGGGTCAATCCCCGTTTAGTGACGCAGCCGTCCAGTATGCGCAGCCGTCTAGTGTGCACGGTTTTGCTCAATACTAGTGCATGGAGTGAGGTAGTGCCCACTAAATGGGTTGTGGTCAGGAGCATGCATAACTCATACCTACCCGCTTGTCTCAGCTTAGGAACCGGCAGTGAATCCTCGCAGCGCACAGTGCATGCATTGAGAGGATTCAGAAGTCTGCAGACACACAGAGTGACTGCAGACTGATCAATTTAGACAGGACAAGCCCTTTAAGGGCCATTCAGGCTGGAATAGCAAATCACAGTATGTTCATCATTTCTTAATGTGCTTAAAGGGGTGGTCACATCTTTTTAAATATGTAAAATTGCAGAGTGCGTGCAAAACAAAATACTTTGGAATTTTCCTATTATTAAACATCCTTTCTGTTCTCAAGAGCTGAGCAAATTGATTGACAAGGCTTTTGAACACCTTTGCAGTATATCAGTGGTAGGATGTGGAAGGAGCACAGCATTTACAAGCTCTTCTCTATAGAGCTTGCAAACACTGATCAGATGTTTACCTGCGCTCTTCTGATGCTGTAGTGGCAAAGTTGCCTCTGATTGCTCCATCCAAGAGGGGTGCAATTCTTAATCATCAGGAGAGGACCCCTTCCACCTTGGAAACCAGGAGTCAAGGAGTCAGGGAAGCGGTGTAGTCCAGAATAATTAAGATGGAGCAAACCCTTTAAAAGTCATATAAAAAAATAGAAATGTGGCACTCACCGTCCCAGTAAAATGTCCTTTATTCTGAATCACATTAAAAGATAGAGGCAGGAGAGTCTCATGTGGAGACACTTTGGACAAAAGCCGTTTCGCACTGGTGTGTGCTTCTATGGGCCCTTCTACTAGTATACCTGGAATGAAGGCTAGAGGGGTCCGGATACCACACCATAATCATGGCAATAACTTCCCTCATGAAAACCTCTATGTGGATCTGCCAACATGGTCGAAAAATTAGCTCATAGTGATCCATTCTGTACTGCAAGTGAAATTGGACTTCACACAGCAAGTTCAGGCATCAAACAGTGTCCACACCAATCATTTGAAAGTGTTTACACAATATTGGAATACGAACCAGATATTAGGCTGCAAGTAATCCATTGACCACATGCCTCTGCTCTCAAAGGCTATCATGGTGTAGAACAAGACGGTAATGGAGGCTTATATGGAGGGCTATTCTCTTTAGCAATGAGTCATTTTTTTGGCTTGGACACTGATAGCTCAATATTAGTCAGTAGACCACATGGTCAATACTATACAAAAGCCTTCACAGGGAAAAAGGATGTTCTTGGAGTTGTTTTTCTACACTACAACATCAAGCCACAGGTTGGTCATGCTACTGTGAGCAGTCTCCATAGCCTAAATGTGCTGCCATGGCCTGAAGTGTTTCTGGAGTTGTCTCCCATCAAGCACATCTGGAACGTCATTGGTTGTCGATTGCAAAGGAAGCTGCCAGCAGTAGATCTTGATAATTTGTGCACCCAAGTGCATTCAGCATACTGTAGCAGCACATTCCTCAGACCACCATTAATAACCTCATTGATAGCAGTCAAGGAGTATAAGAACGGGGATTTATGCACGTGGCGCTCATGCTGAATGCTAAATACATCAAAATGTTTTGAAAATGTCATTTCCATTCTTTTAACATTTGCATATTATTAACATGTCTGTTGATCCTGTGATCATGTGTGTTTTTATTAGAATTAAGGCAAAGATGTGATGAAAAATGTCAAAAGCAAATCAGTGTGACATTAGAGTAACTACTCTTCTATCTCCACTTCATTAGTTTACGGACAGCATGAGAAATCACATTTTCTATTCAGAGATCGCCAACAACACTTAGGAAATGTACAATGAAGCTACAAAATGATGCACTGCAAATAGAAAATGTAACAGCAATTATCTGTGTACAATAATACTGTCATTCTGTTAAGTCAGGTAGTATCGTAGTCTGACAGGTTTATTTTTATGTCACTGAAGATGAAAACATTCCGTGTAGTCTGCATTATTACACTGAGTACATACTGCACATCCTATTGTGATCAGACTTTATGAAGAATCAAGTGACATCTCAAGCTGTAGGGGGTCTGAATGAATGAATCCATGTATCACTATGTTGTAAGATGAAGAATAAGATTGCAGCTGCCGCATGTTTAATCTCCAATTAGCATATTTGTCTTCAACACACAATTCACTTAGCAACTGCTAGAATGCTTTTGACTTCATAATTTATTTTCAACGTTCACAGTTCTGCTATTATAAAGAAGAGTAAACTGAAAAATTACTATGAATGGTCTGCACTTATGTATGCACATATAGTTACATTTTATATCATATGTGTGTAATGGCTGACCACTCTCCAATCTATCCCTATCTGTCCTAATACATCTCTCACTATAGATATTTATTAAATATGTCTTTTTTATTGCTCAGAATGCTTGGCTGTTCTTGTAAAGCTTTTTTTGTACATTTTTGGGAAGCGTCTGGTCTTGTTAATGCTATATTATTACTTGGGCCATTCTTTTAAAGGGAATTTGTTTATAATAGCAAGCCCCAATACCACATATTTGGGCATTCATGTTTTTGAAAGCTAAATCTATCAGCACCTTTTTCTCTTCTATCTGTTGCTGCATTTCTGAGAAATCAGCATTTTAATTCATTTGTAAATGAAGTAGTAAGTGCTCTGGACATGAGAGAGCATTTTGTGAGCCTTTGCCTCTTAAAGGTGTTTGCCTGCCTGGTACCAATCTATTGTTATTGATAGCTGGCTGTCTGATTTCCTTGAATGGCACCTGTTATCACACAGACAGTAAGTTATCAATCAAACCTATGAGGCCTCTGCTAGGCAGTGAAACAAGAAAGGGATGCAGTGGCTCCAAAAGTGCTCTGTCACACCAAGTGAAGTCAATGCTACATTTGCATGTTAATTAAAATGCTTATTTTTCAGCACTGCAGCAACAGATAGAAGACATAAGGGTGTTGATTGATTTAGCTTTCAAAGACTTGCCTGGCCATATACTGTATGTGGTTTGGGGAGGGAGAGTGATCTTATTGTCAAATTTCCTTTAAATGTAGCACAATATTTCTAACAGCTTTATTGCCAAGTGCTTTCCATGGAGGAACAATAACACAAATAGACACAAAGACAAAATTAATGAAATTATTTCCTCTCCCACCTGCTGAACCTTGGAGCCTTCCTTTTCAAGGCTGAACAGGACATCTCTGGCCTAGTGTGCATACTGAGCAATGAAAGCACACATGCCCGGCTGGAAGGAAGACGCATGCCACGATCCCCGGTAAACTTTGTAAACTGCAAAGTGATTTACTATTAGCAAGACTCTTGTGTCTCCAAGTGAGAAGATATCTGCCGAGTGTGCTTCGGTGTGTTTGTCACACTTACAGCATAATCTCAGCTGGACAGTATCACCACCGTCCATAGGTCACATGTACACACTGTACAGGACAGTGATCTCTGCAGTGCCTCCACTCCACTGCTTTAGTGTGTATAGTGCGCCTTGATATCACCAATTAGAATATCACCAATCAGCTGCTCTTTCTGCTTCCATGTAAGTAAAACAATAAAGAAATGTTGTTCTCTCATATTGATGCCCAATACTGACATCATACCAGCTAGAAGAGCACCCTATTTTAGGGGCTCTCCTACTAAAGAAATATAATGCCTATCCACAGGACACATACGCAGGTATGATCGCTTTTGGTATATCTGACTACAGAGACCATCAACTAATTTCATAAACTGTGTGAATAGAGCAGTAGTGCTCATATTTGACCACCACTCTATTTGCGATTTACAGTAATAGGTGGCCAAGCAATGGCGTTAGAAGCTGGTTTACAAGGCTTATATGGCAAGAAATATTTGAGCAATAAAAGTAATTATTTTACACTCCAACCCTATCCTTTTCACAATCTTGCTACGATTGTCCTGTTGTGGAATGTAAAATATGATCCTCACTCTCCTACTCTAGACCACTGTAGATAGAGTAATTAGCCTATCAACTTCCTTAGGCCAACAGTGAACCTTTAAAAAGTATTATGTATTTTTTCCCCTATTTTCCACTTTCTAAATCTAGACTATGCTCTATAGTTCAGGTGTGTATTATAGTCTGACAAATATGGTTTTAGGGCTCTAGTTTGTCAAAATGTTTATGCCAGAAATTTGATCTAAAACACTTTGAAAAGTAGCTACATTTTTGTGCAACTCAAGGTTGCACAAAAATTTAGCAGTTTTGGCATTTGTACATCTATTTCAGCCTGCTCCACCAACAAGGGCAGAACTGGGGCATAATGGGGCATGACAATGCAGACTAATCTAATTCATGACGAGCTGTTGTGTGCCCTACACCACAAATCTTACTCCGGTCCCTGAATGGAGTAGGATTTGTGTCATGGCGCACAGAGGCGCATGAGACTGAAGACTTACCTCATTCATTAAGATGCCTCTTAATAAATCGGATACCTTTATTTCAGCATGCCTCCTCATCAAGACTTGGGTGAACAACATTTCCACTTACTGAGTGTGATGTCTTCTCTCTTCTTGAGATCTGGTGTCAGCCTGCACTGACAAGTACTGAAAAAAAATGTTTAAACTTGAATGTGCACTGTAAGCTCTGAAATTACAGGCAGGTTGTACTGGTACATAGAGATACATCTCTATATAACAGTGCATTTCTGTATACCTGTATTTTAGATGGAAATTGTTACTATAAAATAATGAAAAACAATTACAAATATGTCACTTTTAAAGCACTCAAAAAATAATAAATAATAAAGCATCATAAATCACCGATTAACACATATATAGTTATTAAAAAAGTGGATGTGATTTCATGAAAACTCCGACGACTGTGCGTCTAAATACCTTGGTGAACTGTGCAGTTGTAAGGCTACTTTCACACTAGCGTTAACTGCATTACATCTCAAAACGTATTTTTTTAGAAAAAACGCATCCAGCAAAAGTTTTTGCTGGATGCGTTTTTTCCCCATAGACTTGTATTGGCGACGTATTGCGACGGATTGACATACGTTGTGTACGTTTTACGACGTATGCGTCGAAATTTGGCAACACGTCGTCTCAAAAAAATGTTGATTGTAACGTTTTTTGTCTCCGCCTAAAAAACGTGTTGCAACGCATCCTGCGGCATACGTCGTTGGCTGCAATGGAAGCCTATGAGCGACGGATGCGTCGGGACACGTCATACGACGCAATACAGCGCTGCAATACGTTTTTTTTACACTGAGCATGCTCAGAAGCAGAATTTTGTTGCCAATTGGCCAGACACCCCCAAATCTATATAAACCTGGCCTGGGCCTTCAACCCCACATATGCCTGCAAGACCCAGAGAGGAGAAGAGACTGCCAGCAAGAGCCAGCCAGCCACAAGACCCCAGCCAGCAACAGGACCCCAGCCAGCAACAGGACCCCAGCCAGCAACAGGACCCCAGCCAGCCACAAGACCCCAGCCAGCCACAAGACCCCAGCCAGCCACAAGACCCCAGCCAGCCACAAGACCCCAGCCAGCCACAGGACCCCAGCCAGCCACAGGAGCCAGCCACAGGACTCCAGCCACCATAGAGCCAGTGTGAGTATTGCAATTTTTGTGTGCATCTGTGTGCCTGTGAATTTCTGTGTGTATGAGGTACTACTGACTACAGCAAGAGCTTAAAACCTGAAGAGAACCTGAGGCCTGCCATCGTCCTGCACCAGCCAGTGCCATGCTAGAGTCCAGATCCACCATGATGCCAGCCACTGTGAAGACCTGCAGCTCCAGCCAAAGGATTGTCAGCCTTTTGTATGTGTGTGTGTAATGTGTGTGTGTGTGTGTGTGTATGCGTCTTCTGATTGGGTTCACCTTTCTGCCTATGTGTATTTGCATAAAGCTTATGTGCGTGCATGTGTATGTGTGTATTTTTGTACGGCTGTGTGCTTTTGTATCATGTGCCTGCACCTTATTATGCCTTTGCCAATCTTATGCCTGTTCATGTGGGAGGGTATGTGTCAATGTTCAGGATTGCATCAGGATTTGGTCAGGATTTTCCATCAGTATTTGTACGCCAAAATCAGGAGTGGGTGATAAAAGCAAAAGTGTGCCTGTTTTCCTATTATACTTTCCCTCTTGTTACACTCCTGGTTTTGGCTTACAAATACTGATGGAAAATCATGACCAAATCCTGATGCGATCCGGAATGTGGACACATACCAGGCATGTTTGTGTGCGTCTTGTTGATTGCATGTGCATTTGTCCATGCTTTAATTGGTTAATTGCCTTTTTCTGATGTATTGACTGTATAGTGGTCTGTGCAGCTTGTGGTTTGAATGTGTGAGTGTGGTGTTTTTTTTCTATTTAAAAGTGTTGATTTTATTTTACTGTTAAAACCATTTGCAGTTGATGTACTTGTATTTAAAATAAAGAGCATGTCAGCTCCTAATTGTGATTTAAAAAAAAAAAAAAGAGAGAAAAAAAAAGAAAATAAAATGTTTGTTAAAAAAATGTCCGTAGTATCATTTCATAAAGGTAAATTTAAAACTTTAAAACTGGTGTATGTACCAATGGTTACACATACAATACAGAGTTGGTTGAGGGCTTATTTTTTAATAAAGGTTAGACTGTAAAGGTTTTTTTTAGGGGGGGGAGGTGATTTTTTAAAATAAAATGTGGCAAATATATTTCTGCATGGTGGGTTAACATTTCAAAGTGTTATTTTTTGGGACATGGAAATGAATGCTATAACGTGCAACTTTTTTGGGAAGTTTTGGTGTTCACCTGTAATGAACATTTCTGACATCATTTTTGCAGGGTGTTTATCGTTAAACATTACCTAGTTCAGGGGGTGGTCTAACTATAAATCAATTATACATATTACAGATACACCAGGACCGCAGCCACTGACCAGCCCACCAGGACCACAGCCACAAATCTTTCAAAGTAAGTTGTGAAGACCCCAAATCTGCTGCTTCAATGTGTAGAGCAGATTGCAAGTGTCTTTTAACTTACAGAGACACCAGGACCACAGCCGCCGCCTGTCAGCCCAGGACCAGCCCACCAGGACCACAGCCACAAATCTTTCAAAGTAAGTTTTGAAGACCCCAAATCTGCTGCTTCAATGTGTAGAGCAGATTGCAAGTGTCTTTTAACTTACAGAGACACCAGGACCACAGCCGCCGCCTGTCAGCCCAGGACCACAGCCGCCGCCTGTCAGCCCAGGACCAGCCCACCAGGACCACAGCCACAAATCTTTCAAAGTAAGTTTTGAAGACCCCAATCTGCTACTTCAATGTGTAGAGCAGATTGCAAGCGTCTTTTAACTTTTACAGAGACACCAGGACCAGAGCAACCGGCCTTGCTTCCACAACAATGTCCTCTTCTGACAGCCCTCCTCCACAGCAACAGCGTGTATCGGTAAGTTAACACAATTTTTTTTTTTTTTATTTACTTTTTTTTTGATCACTACATGCATAAATTATGTTTCAACAGGAAGCTGAGTCAGATGAGGAGCTGTCAGAAGGGGGCGAGATGGGTGGAGAGATGCAAGTGGAGGAGGAACCAAGTGTAAGTAGTGGTGAAATAGTTGCTTCGCACATCACACTGCACCATACACAAAACAGATTTTCATACATAACTAAACACAGAAAATATATGCCTACATTACTGAGAATTTGTTTCCTTTATTTCAGGCTGCTGCTGCTGCTGCTCCTGCTGCTGCCGCTGAAGGTTCTCCCAGACACTCCCAGAGTCGGCGGACTCGTCGCCGCGGTCGGCCATCAGTGAGTTTTTTTTTTTTTGGGAGGGGGATTCTATTGGTACTTTAGTGTTTCAGTGTACTAATTTGTTTGTTTTTCTTCTTTTTTTTGGCACAGGCTTCACAGCGTGCTCCCGCAGAAGAGGATGATGACGACATAGACATTGATGATCTCATCGAGGAGGTTCGGGAGCGGGAGCCGCTGTGGAACATGGCTGACCGAAGACATTCCGATACCGGTGTCACCCGTCGGCTCTGGGACGAAGTGTGTCACAACCTGTTTCCAAGGTGGGAGAGCCTTCATCCTCAGCAGCTGAGCAAACTAGGTAAGTATTAACTTTCCAGTGATGTTTTGAGCTGACTGTAATGTATTGCATTTACCAATTATTTTTTTTTATTTTGATTCTTGTCTTCACAGGTGGAAAGGTTAGGAAGCGGTGGCGGTCACTGAGGGATCGCTTCAAGAGGGAGTTTAACCTGGAGATGCAGGCCCCGAGTGGCTCTGCAGGAAGGAAGAGGAGCAAATACAAATATGGCCAGGCCCTCTCCTTCCTGAGGCGCACCATGCTGAGCAGAGTGTAAGTATTCTACAGCCCACTAATAACCATGTTAACCTGTCTACTTTAGTTTTGTTTCAGTCAGGGCTTTTTCATATCAATGTATTAATTTCTTTTGTTTTTGCTTTCACAGCACCTTCTCCAGCCACCGGGCGCCTGCATCTTCCTCTGCACCCTCTGGAGCGATCCCTCCTGAGTCCGCCACTGAGGGCCACGTCGGTAGGCCCCACACCACTGTCCCCTCCTCTGACCCCTCTGTCCCCTCCTCTGACCCCTCTGTCCCCTCCTCTGACCCCTCTGTCCCCTCCACTTCATCCGCCCCAAGCAGTGGAGCATTATTGCAGGCTTCATTGCTCGCATCTGATGCTGAACAGTTAGCGTTCCCTTTACCCCACCCCTCTGATCCTGCCACCTCGAGACCACCATTAGGTTCGTGGCGTCAGCGACAGAGGGGTCAGGAAAGGAGCTATGCTCCTGAATTCTTACACCTGAATGCATCCTTCCAAGGCTCTTTCAAAATTTTGGGAGAGCAAGTGACTGCTGGTTTCAACATGGTGCAATCCCGCATCAGTGAAACAAGCCAGGAAACCAGCAGTCGCTTGGATAGGCTGCATTCAGCTGTAAGTCCCGATCCGGCCAATATTTTTTTTCAATCCATGCTCAGGAGCATGGAGAAGCTTTCTTTTGAGCAACAGATGCGGGTAATGAATACCTGCCATAATGCTCTACTGCAGGCCGTTAATGACCCCCAATCTACCCACACACCTCCCCACACCTCCACTCCAATTCCACCCCAGGCCCCACCCCAGGCCCCATTTCCACACCATGCCCAACCCCAGGCCCCATTTCCACACCATGCCCAACCCCAGGCCCCATTTCCACACCATACCCCCCATTACCAAACCCAGCCCCAATACCCACACCAGCACCATTACCAAACCCAGCCCCAATCCCCACACCAGCACCATTACCAAACCCAGCCACAAACCCCACGCCAGCCCCATTACCCAACCCAGTCCCACTACCCTACCCAGTCACAATACCCAACCCAGTCCCCACAACCATCCCGGCCCCCAGACCAAATTCCTTCCCCAATGTTTTCTTTACCCAGCTTTTCTCTTCCCCCTACCCCAACACCACCCCCCTCTGGTCAGCCTCTTGGTTTTACCCCCCCTTCCACTGCACCCCAAACAAGTAGGGTTTCCCCACCTATCGACGTGGTCCAACCTTCCTGCCCCTCCTCCCCTCGTATCTCCACCCCACACTTTGAAGACCTTTAATAATGTATTGTTATTGTTTGTTAATATTTGAAAAAAATAAATTTAGCAAATTGTTTTCAAAAAAATTGGAAAATAAAAAATATCTTGTTTTGTCAAAAAAAAAAATATTTAAAAAAAAAAGAGTTAAAATAAAATTTTCTCTGATTTAAATTCTATTCTTTGTGTGTGTGTGGATTTATTAAGGTAATATAATAAAAAAGGTTTAATAAAAACAAACACCAGACATGTGAAAGGTATAACATAATGGTTTTACTAGCAAGAAAACCACGCTTTTGGGCCTTTTTTTTTTTTTTTTGTTTTGGTAGAAACACATTTTTTACATAAACAAAACACATGGGAAACAGGTTACACAATCATGTCTTGCCACGGGATCCGCCCGACAGGTGAGACAAAATAATCGGCAAACTGGTCCCTCATCCTTGTAACTGAACCTGTAGAGCGAACCGAGCTGCTGCGGTAGTCCCACAAGGTGGTCTCCAACTCTTCATCATCCAAGGAAACGGGCTCCTTTGAAAGGACAAAGTTGTGGAGCACCACACAGGCTTTAACTACTTCATCTATAGTTGTTGTTTTCAGTTTGATAGCCGTCAGCAGAACTCGACACTTCACCGTCAATATGCCAAAGGAACACTCCACTACTCTTCGTGCTCTAGTAAGCCGGTAATTAAAGACCCGCTTGGTGTGGTTTAAGTTCCGGCTACTGTACGGTTTCAGTAGGTGCGGCGACAGTTGAAAGGCTTCATCACCTACAAAAACATATTCCATGGCTGGGTCATTTGTTCCTGGCAGTGGTCTGGCTGGCGGGAAATCGTAGGTCTCTCCATAAAGGCAACGACCCATTGGAGAGTTTTTAAGAACTTGCGAATCGTTGGACCGTCCATATGCTCCGATGTCCACGACAAGAAACCTGCAGTTGGCATCTGCAATAGCCATAAGGACGATGGAGAAATACTTCTTATAATTATAATACTCCGATCCTGTTCCTGCCGGTTTCGCAATCCTTATATGTTTCCCGTCAACTGCACCCACACAATTAGGGAAATTGCAAATTTGCTGAAACTCTTCAGCACTTCGCAACCAGATTTCCATGGATGGTTGGGGGATATACTCTGGTTGCAAAGTGGTCCAAACAGCCTGACATGTGTCCTTCACTATTCCAGAGATAGTGGAAATGCCCAGCCTGAATTGATAATGGAGCGAAGTCATAGATTCACCCGTAGCTAGGAAACTTTAAAAAAAAAAAAAAAAATGTTAGCAAAAATTGCACAGACCAACAAGTTTCAATATTAGTGTTGAGCGATACCGTCCGATACTTGAAAGTATCGGTATCGGAAAGTATCGGCCGATACCGGCAAAGTATCGGATCTAATCCGATACCGAAACTTGATACCAATATAAGTCAATGGGACTCAAGTATCGGACGGTATACCTGATGGTTCCCAGGGTCTGAAGGAGAGGAAACTCTCCTTCAGGCCCTGGGATCCATATTAATGTGTAAAATAAAGAACTAAAATAAAAAATATTGCTATACTCACCTCTCCGACGCAGCCTGGACCTCACCGAGGGAACCGGCAGCGTTGTTTGCTTAAAATGCGCGCGTTTCCTGCCTCCCGCGACGTCACGGCTTCTGATTGGTCGCGTGCCGCCCATGTGGCCGCGACGCGACCAATCACAGCAAGCCGTGACGTAATTTTGAGGTCCTGGAAGCCTAATTCTAGGCATTCAGGATTTTAAAATTACGTTCCGGCTTGTGATTGGTCGCGTCGCGGTCACATGGGCGACGCGACCAATCACAAGCCGTGACGTCACGGGAGGCAGGACACGCGCGCATTTTAAAATTACGTCACGGCTTGTGATTGGTTGCGTGCCGCCCATGTGGCCGCGACGCGACCAATCACTGCAAGCCGTGACGTAATTTCAGGTCCTGAATGCAGAAATAGGCATTCAGGACCTGAAATTACGTCACGGCTTGCTGTGATTGGTCGCGTCGCGGCCACATGGGTGGCACGCGACCAATCAGAAGCCGTGACGTCGCGGGAGGCAGGAAACGCGCGCATTTTAAGCAAACAACGCTGCCGGTTCCCTCGGTGAGGTCCAGGCTGCGTCGGAGAGGTGAGTATAGCAATATTTTTTATTTTAATTCTTTATTTTACACATTAATGTTGTATTTTACACATTAATGTTGTTTCGATACCGATACCCGATACCACAAAAGTATCGGATCTCGGTATCGGAATTCCGATACCCGCAAGTATCGGCCGATACCCGATACTTGCGGTATCGGAATGCTCAACACTATTCAATATGGCACTGTTAATTTTTTTTTAAGGACGGGACACACAATAAAACCAGCATGAAACCGGTGTAAAAAAGCAGTGGAATGTCCGCCAAGAAAACCAAAATTACATGCTGCAGAAAATAGTGCGCAGTATGCCAGCGCAGTATTGTCTGCAGCATGTAATATAACATTAAAAATGACCAATGAAAGAAAAAAAAAGAGGCTTACCGCAGGGTCACCATCAGCCGCTCCGCCGGTGTGATGGCAAGCCTCATCCTTGTGTCCTGTCTTCGGATGACATCCTCCATTTTTGCAAGCAAAAAATCAAAATGTTCCATCCTCATCCGCACGTAGTTGTGGAATTTGTGTGGATTGTGCCGCAACTCCAGGTACAGAGTGGACTGGACACCCCGGGTCATCCGTAGTTCATTAATCGGATGAATCCACAGTCGTCTCCGTCTCCGTTGCTGCAGAAGCATCCTACGCCTTTCCGCTGCCGCCTCCTTCTCCCGCACTATGATATCCAGGCGATTCGTCTCAAAGATAACGTCGGTAACCAAACTAGCAATCCTCCCAAGAACACCTTCCATCGCTGCCACAAAACTAAAACCCTCAAAGATGGGCTGTAAAAACAATAACTATATAGTTTTTCAAATTTTCCAGTAGCCAATCAAATTTGGGAGCCTCCCATTTTAAAAACGGATCCGTCGGAAAAACGGATACAACGGATGGTAAAACGTATGCAACGTATGCAATGCATCCAGTATTTTCGATGGAAACGTTTAGCGGATTTGCGACGGATCCGTCGAAATGCTGGATGCATGGCATACGTTTGTCACCGTTTTTCACTTTTTTGACGCATCCGTTTTTTCGGCAAAAAAACGGATTTGCGGCGTAATGCAGTTAACGCTAGTGTGAAAGTAGCCTAATGCTTTTTATTCTGTATAGGCTAGGCTTCTATAAGGAGCCTGAAAAAATGCATGTAAAAGACACTATTACTTTTTAAGTGCAAGATCAAAGCTTTTCTGTACTATAAAAAACACATTAAAGGGCTGCTTCCAATCTGCCTCAAATAATTAGGAAAACCCATTAAAATGTAGCAAAAATGCAATAACCAGAGAAGATTATTATTGTCTGGTGTGGTGTGGACTCCTGCAGAAAACATTCAAAAACCAAAAAACAATATATACGCAGCATGTGAACATGGCCTTACAGACGCAAAGATGAAAGGTGTCATTTAGTGAAGCTTATGTAAAAATAGAAAGGTTATGGGCACTACAAATATGAATGAATGAGTAAAAAATACATCCATAGGTTCCAACCGTCCCAGCTGCAGAGGAACAGTAGCAGATTTGGGTCCCACAGTGTTGAGCTTCTGCTGTCATGTCGGACGCTGTTCAGACCAGGTCGTCCGACAGACAGCGGTAATTCCGCTTTTGACCACTATTTGCTCATTGGCATCTGCTAGATTTCATCTAGCTGTTCCGGGGTTAATTTACCTAATCCTTGGATCCTTTAAATAGTTCTCCTGTTCATTGGGCGTCGCCGATTATAGCTTCTGTCTTGTGCGTTGTTATCTCGGTCTGGTGAGGAGAGCTGGTGGTTGGAGATTCGTTGCTGGTGGTGTATTTTCCTTTGTCTTATTTACTCCTTCCTATATTTGTATTTATTTTGCCCTGCACATTTATAGTGTATTCCTGAGTGACTACGGCGTGGTGTATATTTTCCTTTATCCTTGTCTGTGCTAACTGTGGGTATTGGGGAATAACATCTTCACTGGGTGGTGTGCGGAGGTTTCAGCCTAGGGCTGAGCTCAGGAGACAGGGTGAGGTTCGAGGCCTGGACATGCACACCTGCAGTGTAAACTCCAGGTAGAGGGTCAGTCAGGATTTCCGTAGTCTGAGGGAAACTGCAGGGGCCCGGGTTATTAGCTCTCGCTCACCTAGTCTCTCCCTGACATCTGCTGAATGTCTCTCACTGCCACTGTCCCCTCTGAGATCTCCTGCCAGGGTGGAAAGTAGTGGTAAATCGGCGTGCCTTCTGAGTGTGACTAGGTGTGGCCTGAAAATTTGCTGCAGTGTATTTACCGGGCAGTGTAGATTTTCTCGCTTTATGTACTGTAATGGATGAATTGAGGCCTAAGTTTTGTAAGCTTCTGAAATTCGTATTTCTATATTACTGTGATGTTAAAAAAGTGTATGCCACATTTCCACTTTAGTAACTGTCAACATAATTCTGATGTACTGCAGTCCAGCCAAATGAAATCTGTTGACTGATATAATGCCATTTTCTGTGTTTATTGTGTGTCTGATGGAAATGGTATCCCATGAATATTGTAATTGAAAAAGGGCGCAACTGCACAATATATGTAAAGCTGAAATCAGCATTGTAGGCGTCTGGCTCTAAAGTCTTGTATCTCACATGTTAAAATGTTTTCTTTGTATTATTACCATGTTGTTTTTCCATAAAATATGTGATAAGGATACTTCTAGATATGTTGTACATTGATAAACACTCAGGTCTCACAGTCTTCCGCTTATAAGCATTCAACTTACATCAACCTACTTGTTGCTTGGAATTCTTTTGCCATTTCATGCCTTGTGCACTGCTTTTCATTCAATATATTTTTGTCATTAAATTTGAAAGGTAAAGCTTCTGAGAAGTGTTCATCAGAGTATTTAATAAGAGCAATTTACATGCTGTTGGGTCCTAGTTATGAGCAGTACGGTTTTGCTTCGATGGTGTCATGATTAGAAATCAGAGAGGTTAGTGAAAAGTTTTCTTAAAAGTTGCTTTGCCAATAGGTGATGAGAGGTAAATTTCACATAATGGTGCTGATTCTAATCTATATCAGGCATAAAGGATGAAACAAGGATCTGTATTAAAGTATTTTGCTCTCCATTGTTCCGTTGGAAATTCCCCCTTCTGTGCAACAAATTATTTCTGATTTTTTAATCTCAGTTGCCTCTCCATAAAAGTGGCATTAGTTTGAAATGAAATAGGAAGTGTAGCTTTTAACGGATTTAGTAGCATATCTTATCAAATAATTTAACACCTAAGGGCAAAACTTAAAGGGGTAGCCCCATCCAGACATATCCATTTCCATATTGCTTTAAAAAACATTCACACATCATAGAGAAGAGTCCCCTATATGTGGTCGAAAACTACTATTGAGGCACAGTGCAAAGCTCAGAAATAAAGAAGCGCCATATTGCAGTATACATTTTGCTGGACTGGTTTGAGAGTGCCATGTGACATTGGCAGAGCCCCTAAGGTGTCAAAACAGCAGAACCCCTCATAAGAGACCCCATTTTACAAACTACACCTCTCATTGAATTTATCTAGGGGTGCAGTAATCATATTGACACCACAGGTGGGTCACATAATTATATACGATTGGTCACTGAAGAAAAAAATAATTACATTTTTACCACCAAAATTTTGTTTTAGCCCCAGATTTTACATTTTCACACTGGGAAATGGGTAAAAGTGGCACCAAAATGTGTCCTACAATTTCTGCTGAATGTAGAAATACTCCATAAGTGGCTCTACAGTACTGCTTACCCATATGGCAAAACTCGGGAGGAACAGAGCGCTATTGGCATATATTTCCATTAACAGATGATGGACCTGAGTGGGGACTTACATCGGGGTTTCCCTTTAAATCTCCAAGTGATGTATTGCAGATGAGCGTGGCACTCACTATAATGAGGCGTAACAGTGACTGTGGACTCTGTTTGGCCTCTGTTCAGCAGTATCCTTTTTTCAGAGGTGCACAAAACAGTGGCTGACAGAGCTTTTATGCAATTTTAATAAAAAGACTCACACCGATGGATCACCAGTCAGACGTCGTCCACAGCACCTCCATCTGCCTCATTATAGGGACTCTTCCACCAGAGAGTCAGTCAGAATTCCGTATTTCAAAGATTTGCACAGGAACCCCGGTGTAAGTGCTCAGTGTGGAGCATAGGATAACTGTGAGCCGAGCCTTATTGCCTTCTTTGGGAGGCAGAATGAACAATTGAACAGCAGGTGCATAATTGGTCTTATTTCTTTTTTACGTTATTCCTCATGTGATATACAGGTGCATCTCACAAAATTAGAATATCATCAAAAAGTTAATTTATTTCAGTTCTTCAATACAAAAAATGAAACTCATATATTACAAACAGAGTGATATATTTCAAGTGTTTATTTCTGTTAATGGTAATGATAATGGCTTACAACCAATGAAAACCCAAAAGTCATTATCTCAGTAAAATTAGAATACTTTATAACACCAGCTTGAAAAATTATTTTAAAATCCAAAATCTTGGCCTGCTGAAATGTATGCTCAGTAAATGCACTCAATACTTGGTTGGGGTTCCTTTTGCATCAATTACTGCATGCGGCATGGCAGTGATCTGTCTGTGACACTGCTGAGGTGTTATGGAAGCCCAGGTTGCTTTCATAGAAGCCTTCAGCTCATCTGCATTGTTGGGTCTGGTGTCTTTCATCTTCCTCTTGACAATACCCCATAAATATTTTATGGGGCTAAGGTCAGGCAAGATTGCCAGCCAATCAAGCACAGTGATACTTGTATTGGTACTTTTTGGCAGTGCTGGAGAATGAAATTTCCATCTCGAAAAAGCTTATCAGCAGAGGTAAGCATGAAGTGCTCTAAAATTTCCTGGTAGATGGCTGTGCTGACTATGGTCTTGATAAAACACAATGGACCTACACCAGCAGATGACATGGCTCCCCAAACCATCACTGGTGTTGGAAACTTCACACTAGACCTCAAGCAGCTTGGATTGTGTGCCTCTCCACTATTCTTCCAGACTCTGGGACCTTGATTTCCAAATGATATCCAAAATTTACATTCATCTGAAAACAACACCTTGGACCACTGAGCAACAGTCCAGTTTTCTCCTTGGCCCAGGTAAGACCCTTCTGGCGTTGTCTATTGGTCATGAGTGGCTTGACACAAGGAATGAGACACTTGTAGCCCATGTCCTGGACATGTCTGTGTGTGGTGGCTCTTTGAGCAATGACTCCAGCAGTCCACGCCTTGTTAATCTCCTCCCAATTTTTGAGTGGCCTTTTCTCAACAATCCTTTCAAGGCTGCGGTTATCCCAGTTGCTTGTGCACCTTTTTCTACCACACTTTTTCCTTCCACTTAACCTTCCATTAATATGCTTGGATACAGCACTCTGTGAACAGCCAGCTTCTTTAGCAATGACCTTATCCTTCTTGTGGAGTGGGTCAATGACTGCCTTCTGGACATCTGTCAAGTCAGCAATCTTCCCCATGATTGAGGAGCCTATTGAAACAGACTAAGTGATGTTTTTAAATGCTTAGGAAGCCTTTGCAGGTGTTTTTGTTAAATATTCTAATATACTGAGATAATGTCTTTTGGGGTTTCATTGACTGTAAGCCATAATCTTCAACATTAACAGAAATACACACTTGAAATCATTCTGTTTGTAATGACTCTATAGAATATCTGAGTTTCACTTTTTGTATTGAAGAACTTAAATAAATTAACTTTTTGATAATATTCTAGTTTTGTGAGACGCACCTGTACACATATGGTTGCCCTGTGGCAGTAATTTTTGTATGCTTCTCATTTTGATGTGTATTTTGAACTTGTGGTACCACACAAATGTTTTATGTTTTTGCAATATTTAATACTAGAAATGAAAATTATCCCTTAAACAATTAATACATGTACAAAGCATGAGTTCTCTGTTGTGTCACTATTATGAAATATGTTGCAAGTAAAGCACATTCACATACTATAGCATAACCCCCCCACAAAAAAATACAAATGTTTAGCGAATCCACGAGTAATGTTGCATTATTGTTGCATAATGTGAAGTCAACTACTATTTCCACAGTAAAAAAGTGAACCTCACCACAGTCTTCATTCCAACCCTAACTCATCTCTTCAACCTATCACTAACAACTTCCCCTCAAGCTTTAAACATTCCTCAATCACACCTATCCTCAAAAAGCCCTCTCTTGACCCATCCTCTGTATCTAGCTATCGCCCTATATCATTTCTCTCTTATGTCTCAAAACTACTGGAACAACACGTCCATCTTGAACTGTCCTCCCATCTATCTTCCCGCTCCCTCTTTGATCGCTTACAATCTGGCTTCCAGTCACACCACTCCACTGAAACTGCCCTAGCTAAGGTCACAAATGACCTATTAACCACCAAGAGCAAGCGACACTACTCTATCCTCCTCCTCCTGGACCTGTCATCTGCCTTTGACACAGTGGACCATTCCCTATTATTACAGACCTTCTCATCTCTTGGAATCACAGACTTGGCCCTATCCTGGATCGTGTCATACCTAACAGATCGGACATTCTGCGTCTCCCACTCACACCACCTCCTAACCTCACCCCCTATCTGTCGCAGTCCCACAAGGTTCAGTCCTAGGGCCCCTGCTCTTCTCCATATACACATTTGGCCTGGGACAGCTCATAGAATCTCACAGCTTTTAGTATCACCTCTATGCTGATGACACACAAATCTACCTCTCTGGACCAGATATCACCACCCTATTAACCGGAATCCCTCGATGTCTGTCCGCTATTTTAACCTTCTGCTTCGCTAGATTTCTAAAACTTAACATGGACAAAAGAGAATTCATCATCTTTCCCCATCTCACACGACCCCCCCAATGAACCTATCCATTACAATAAATGGCTGCCCACTCTCCACAGACCCACAAGCTCGCTGCCTTGGGCTAATCCTTGACACTGATCTCTCCGTCATACCACATATCCAAGCCCTTTCCACTTCCTGCCGACTTCAACTCAAAAATATTTAACGGATCCGTACATTCCTAAACCAAGAATCTGCAAAAACCCTAATCCATGCCCTCATCATCTCCTGCCTTGACTACTGCAACCTCCTGCTCTGTGGCCTCCCCTCGAACACTCTCGCACCCCTCCAATCTATTCTAAACTCTGCTGCCTGACTAATCCACCTGTCCCCCCGCTATTCCCCGGCCTCCCCCCTCTGTCAATCTCTTCACTGGTTCCCCATTGCCCAGAGACTCCAGTAGAAAACCCTAACCATGACATACAAAGCTATCCACAACCTGTCTTCTCCATACACCTGTGACCTCGTCTCCTGGTACTTACTCTCTACTCCCCTCTTATCTCCTCTTCCGACAATCACATACAAGATTTCTCTCGTGCATCACCCCTACTCTGGAACTCTCTATCACAACATATCAGACTCTCGCCTACCATCGAAACCTTCAAAAGGAACCTGAAGACCTACCTCTTTCGACAAGCGTACAACCTGCAGTAACCACCAATTGACCAAACCAAATTGAGCACGACCAGCTCTACCCTCATCTATTGTATCCTCACCCATCCTTTGTAGATTGTGAGCCCTCGCTGGCAGGGTCCTCTCTCCTAATGCATCAGTCGTGAGTCTCGTGACTTGTATTGTTTAAGATTTTTTACTTGTTTTTATTATGCACACCCATCCTTACATTGTAAAGCGCCATGGAATAAATGGTGCTATAATAATAAATAATAATAATAATAATAATAACTAAAATTCATGTCTTGGCATGTGAATTGGTTTTGAAAAAAATGATCTGTGCTTCCAAATCCTTTTCTGTATAATAATAATAATTCATGGAGATCTTAATAATGTCACACAATGTATATATTGCAGCTGCAAGCCTTATGTATATATGCAGCTTTCCTACCTAAATTCTTATCCTTCCAAGACATTGTTGATCTAGTCCAAATCTAAGCAATTAGTTATCTGAAGCAATCCCCTTTTTTTGTCACTAGCAATTTTACAAGTCTGTTTTAGGCTAAGCAAGAAAATCACTTTTTCTCAAGCATTGTCCATCATTGAAATAAGTACTTATAAATGCAATTACAGACAATGAGAGAATTAGTTTGCAAGTATTGTCAATGGTCTGTCACACTTTTAAACGAGCAATAGATCTTTGAACCCTTGACAAGAGTATTGGAGAGAATGGGTCATTGTCATCTGTAAGCCAAAAAATCCAATTTAAAGTCTAGTGAGTGTGAGCTATTAGAATTCCATATAAACAGTGTTTAAAACCTCGCCAAGTACTATTAACTCTCATTCAGGCATAATCATCTTTAAAGCAGGTACAGTGACCAGAGAAACCGGACAGTATAGTACTCCATACAGTATTATGGGCTCCACATAGTGCTCCATACAGAATAATGAGCCCCATATAATGCTCCAAACAGTATAATGAGTCCCATATAATGTTCCATGCAGTATATGATGAGCCCCATATAATGTTCCATACAGTATATAATTGGCCCCATACAATGCTCCATATTTAATGGGCCCCATATATGATGTTCCAGTGTAAGATGGGCCCCATATAATGCTTCATATATAATGGGCCCCATACATGATGCTCCAGTGTATGATGGACCCATGTAATGTTCCATATATAATGAACCCCATATATGATGCTCCAGTGTATGATGGGCCCCTTGTAATGCTCCAAATATATAAAAAAATGAAATCCTCCCCTCTCTGCTGGCAGCTGCCTGCTCCGGACTCCCCAGAGTCAGAGTCTTCCGGCTCTCTGCACTGTGACTGCTCAGGCAGAGAGTGCACACTAGTGACATCATCATGCTCTCTGACCTGTACGTCACAGTTAGAGGATGCAATGATGCTGCAGCAGTGGAACAGGGAGAGGTAAGCATCGCAAGTATCGGGGCCCTGAGTAAGCCACAGGTGAGGCCAATCGCAGGCGCCGGCACTGGCACAGGCTCTGGGCCCCCATAGCATCCCCGATGGCAAGTGGGGTCCCCGCCTAATCCTGACGCCAGCCCAGACATTGACATATCACTTTCATGTTCTGGCTCCTGCAATATGTACATTTTAAAAAAGTACAAGTTAAAAAGATACAATATTAATGTAATAAATCAGCACAATAGAGTGTTTAAAATTAAAAAACAAACCCATATACTACATAATCATTGCCAGAATGTAATTCAGTGGAATTATGATTCCTTGAGCCACATCTTCAAACTTTGTTGGCCAATCCAGTCACAGAATCATGTCTGTGGACTGCAAATGCTTTTATTACTATTATTCTTATTATTATTATTATTGTTCATTTAAGGAGTTTTACTGGATGAAAGTATTAATAGAATAGACCTTTGGTATCAGATTGGTCAAAGTCAGATTTTCAACATATCCGTGACCAGCTGATTACTAACCCCTTCACTACCTTGGGTTTTTCCATTTTTGAGTTTCCGTTTTTTGCCCCCCTTCTTCTGAGAGCCATAACTTTATTTTTGGTCAATATGACCAAAGCTTGTTTTTTGCAGGACGAGTTGTACTTTTGAATGACACCATTAATTTTACCACATTGTGTACTGGAAAATGGAACAAAAAATTAAAGCGCTGTGAAATTGCAAAAAAAGTGCAATTCCACAATTGCTTTGTATTTTTTTTTACCTTGTTCACTATATGCTAAAACTGTCTGCCATTGTGATTCTCCAAGTCATTACGAGTTTGTAGATACCAAACATCTATAAGTTCTTCTTTATTTAAGTGGTGAGAAAAAAATCCAAAGTTTGACAAAAAAGAAAAGTCGCTATTTTCAGAGACCCGTAGCCTCTCCATTTTCGTGACTTGGGGCTGGGTGAGGGCTTAATTTTTGCGTGCCGTTTTTAGTTATACCATTTTGGAGTAGATACAATCTCTTGATCACCTGTTATTGCATTCTAATGCAATGTTGGGGCAACCAAAAAAAAGTAATTCTGGCATTTTGATTTTTTCCTCTTTGTGCCGTTTACCAAGCTGATTATTTTTATATATTGATAGATCCGGCAATTCTGAATGTGGCGATACCAAATATGTGTATTTTTTATTTTTTCTAAATTGTTTATTTTGAATGGGGCAAATCAACTTTGATTTAAACTTTTTATATTTTTGTATTTTTTTATATTTTTAAAACATTTTTTTTAACTTTCCACTTGCTTCAATAGTCTCCTTAGGAGACTGGAAACTGCGATCATCCGATTGCTTATGCTACACATAGCAGGAGAGCCCTGCTGTGTGCAGCAGAAATGCTCTCTTGCGATGAACGCTGGCACTGGGTGGTGCTCAATGCTATCCAGCAATGACAACCACAGGGATCTCCTGCAGACCCTGGGTTGCCATTAGTGATGAGCGAATAGTGAAATATATGTATTCGGGAAAATCGGCAAAAATACTTTCTAATATCAGTGTATTCGTAACGAATAACGGATCTAATGCAAGTCAATGAGAAAGCCGAATATTTTTCTGCTGGACCCATCAAACAGGGTATAGATGAAAAGCTGTTAATTCATCTGCCATGTACAGTAAAATGAAAGGTTAGAATAGAATAGATAGAATAGATATATACACATAGAATAGGTAGATATATAGATGTCAGTGACACACATGCTGTATATATGTGTATATATTACAACTACAGTATCTATGTAAGAAAAGCTGGAAATTCAGCAGCCACATATTGTAAAATCACAGCAGGAGCTGACAGCATAGAATAGATGGATTACATATAGTGTATACACATAGAATAGATAGTTATGCAGATGTCAATGACATATACCATTAATTTCAGTGTGTGTGCAGATTACTGTACATTAAAAGATGATTTTTCAGAAAAAAGATGGTGTGGGTTTCCGCTTAATTTTCTAAGGCTATTTTCACATTTGCAGTTGGGAGGGCTGTGGATGGATGGGTGCTTCCTCCCTTCTTCCTCCTTGAATCCCCGCCTATGTTCCGCCTACTTCCCTATGTGTTAAGCGTTGCCCTGCATACCAATCTTTCACATTGGTTCAAGCATGGAAAACAGAAAGAAGAGTAGAGAACTGTATGAGGACTTGACAACTGAAGGTGTTGCAAAGTATCAACAATATGAATGTTACAAGTCAATCTCCAGAAAACTTGATGTTCCTTTGTCCACAGTGCGTAGCATAATCTTAAGAGTTTACAACCCATGGTACTGTAGCTAATCTCTCTGGATGTGGACAGTAGAGAAAAATTGATGAAAGGTTGTAACTAGTGATGAGCGAATATACTCGTTACTCGAGATCTCCTGAGCACGCTCGGGTGTCCTCCGTATATTTTTTAATGCTCAGAGTTTTAGTTTTTAGCACCGCAGCTGAATGATTTACATCTGTTAGCCAGCATAAATACATGTGGGGGTTCCCTAGTAACCAGGCAACCCCCACATGTACTTATGCTGGCTAACAGATGTAAATCATTCAGCTGCGGCGCTAAAAACTAAAACTCTGAGCACTAAAAAATACTCGGAGGACACCCGAGCGTGCTCGGGAAGTCTCGAGTAACTAACGAGTATATTCGCTCATCACTAGTTGTAATGCAGGATAGTCACAAAGGGTGGATAAGCAACCGCGATCAAGTTCCAAAGAAATTAAAGCACTTGTCCTGCAGGCTCAGGGTCCATCAGTTTCGGCGCAAACTATCCGTCGACATTTGAATTAAATGAAACGCTATGGCAGAAGACCCAGGAGGGTCTCTGATGACATAAAGACATACAAAATCTAGACTGTTGTTTGCCAAAATGTGCATGAGTAAGCCAAAAGCCTTCTGGAAAAGCATCTTGTGGACAGGTGAGACCAAGACAGAGCTTTTTGGTTAAGCACATAATTCTACTGTTTACCGAAACGGAATGAGTAAAGAACACAGACAAATATGGTGGCGGTTAAAAGATGTTTTGGGTTGTTTTGCTGTCTTTGGCACTGGGTGCCTTGACTGTGTTCAAGGCATCATGAAATTTGAAGATTCCCATAGGATTTTGAGTCGCAATGTAGTATCCAGTGTCAGAAAGGTAGTGCAGCTGTCGTCAATGCTACGAGCATAGTGAGGACTGGGGACTAGCAAGGTTCAGGCACTTGCCGCTCTGGAACTAGCGGACTGGAAATACCAGGAGCAGGGAATTTTGGATACCGAACTGGTCACACCAGGACCAGGGGACTTCAGATACCAGACTGGCCCCACTGGGACCAGAGAACTACGGACACAGAACTGGCCACATCGGAACCAGGGATACAGGTTCAGGACACTGGCTATACCGAAACCAGGGGACCTAACAACTTACTTTTAGTACACCTTACTAACTAATGATTCTACACATTGCTTGGCGACTCCATAGGGGAGAGTGAGTTATTTATACAAAATGCCTTTCAGCTATTGGCTGGGAGCCATCTTGCAGGTGCACTTAATTATATTACATGCCTCTGAGCAGCAAGCTGAAAGCATTTAGTATATATGTGGGCTGCCCCTTTAGCAACTGGAGAGCTGCAGCGCGGACACCAGGAAGCAGGAGGGCCATGCCAGGAGACCACGCCACGGGGTCGGTGCGGTGAGTGATGCGGCGTCCCTGCATGGAGGGAGAAGTGGATACCGTGAGTGGTGCTTTCAATAGCGCTACATCACCCTTCAAATATGAGAGACCTGGAGTAGTTTGCAACAGAAGAGTGGTCCAAAATTCCAGTTGACAGGTGTAAGAAACTTGTTAATGGTTATAGAAAGCGTTTGATTGCAGTTATTTATTCCAATGGGTGTGCAATCAAATATTGAGTTGAGGGCAACAACAATTTTTCTGACCCATTTTGGGGTTTTTGTATGAAATTATGGCCAATTTGCCTTTTTTTCTCTGTTTTATGTTGTTCCAATATGAACAATGGAAATAAACATGTGTTTATCAAAAGATGGGTAATTGCAATCATTTTTTGTGAGAAATACTTCATTTTCTGAAACAATTTCAAGGGTGTCAACACTTTTAGCCATTACTGTATGACAGATAACATAGAGCAGACAAAAATTACTTTAAACCGCTTGTTTGGTTAAATTTTTTGGATTACGTTTTCTTTCTTGAGTTTTAAAATCTCCTTTCAAAAAAGTGTTGTCTCTGTAATCTAATAAAATAAGATACTATATTTTTTTTACTCTGCTAGTATTTTTTTTGTCAGCTATTGGTAGTATGGGCAGAATGCCATGTCAGCCATCTGGAAGGCTTCGGACAGATGCAAAGGGCTGAATTTGCTTCATGATCCCTATCATTCAAAGCATTCAAAAGAGATATAGGTCATAAGAAGGGTCAGACTGGAGGGATGATGGCAATTTTGCTACTTTTCCTAATGGGGCAGAACAGAGACTTGCCCAGGTGGCATAAAACTCACGTGAAGCATTAACATCACTGCCAAACTAGAAGAAAATGCACAGTTAAACTTTCAATTTACAATTTTAAAAATTAAGACTTCACTTATGCATTGTAGGGGAAGAACAGCCACGTGGATCTTCGGATTCGCTCTTACTAATTATAACCAAGAAGGATATATGGACAAGTATGGTTGTTTTAGTTGGTTTATTTTAAGGGTTATGTGAAGTTTGGAATATACTGGAGGTAGTTCTATAATAGCACAATATGAGTTATTATTATTATTTCATGGCAGGAATATCCTGTGTGGACTGATGGATGAAACAAAGGCAGTAACAGTGATCACTGCAGCTCAAGTGACTACTGTAATGGCAATCTGTCACCACATTTATGCTTTCCAATCAGCTGAAGTTCTACTAGTCTTCTCAATGAATGAAAGAGAAGACTGCAGTGTTTAAAGCTTAGAAAATCAATTTTATTCATACAAAAATCCGCCTCAGGGATAATTTAAAAAAGATCATAAAAGTGGTAATTAACACTGAAAGGACAGCCTCTGTGCAGTAGGTATGCAAGTAATGTGAGTCACAGAAAAAGTTTAAGCAACAAATCCATAATGCCATTCTGGCCATTAAACCAAGCTTCCATGATGTCATTAGTATGAAGATTTCCGTGTGTGCACCATGCGTGCAATAGTTCCATCCCATTGGTGGACCAGTGACTATGTGATGCCCTCACATGTTCAAAAGGTCCTGCAATGAACCTCATTTTAAGTTCCCCTTGAAAAAGTGAGGTATCAACATGCGAAACGCACATTAGGGATTTACCTGCACTTGCATGTGCACTGAGGGTTGCCTCTTCAATGTTTTATTGGATAACACTGCCCAATGTTATACTATAGGGCAGTGCAGAACTGTGATTACTTTCATATGCCAATTTGGCATGAGAAAACAATCACAGCATGCTGTGTGTGCATCCGATATTTGGATCACGCGCACCCATACAAGTCTATGGGTGAGTGGGAAACATCGGACTGCATTCGGATGTCATCTGAGTGACGTCCGATGTACGCACACAGAAACAAAGGAGAAGATGGATAAATAAAGTCCTCCATCTTCACTGCACCTGTGCTGCGATTCTCTCATGCGAGAAAATAGGTTTACACTCAGATGACACTCGGATCAAACTCTGACGTAGTTTGAGCCGAATGTCATCAGCATAATCAACCCGATTCTATCACATGACAGAATATACACCAGTGTGAGTGTACACTTAAAAACAGGTCCTTGTCTCTAGTCCGTGAGACTTAGAGCATGTTCCATTCTGTTGTGTCTTCTATGCGTGTGTTTTGAGAATTGACCATGGAACAAATCATTTTTATGAATCTATTTGACATGTGGACCATGCTCACGATACAAGGTTTTACACCACATTTTGTCTACACCTTTGCCGCATCATCCTGTGCCCACACCCTTTAAATGGATTTACTACCATCCATTAGGTTGTACCATGTGCCTCTAATACCTTAATTATTATCTTTAAATTATTTGCCTTCATTGAAAAAGATGCATTGCAAGTTTTCCCTTTTTTTAAGTGTTTTTAGATCCACACATTTTTATTTTATTACAGTAAGGTAGTAAAAAAATTGTGTGTCTCACACCTAAATACGTCTTGTTTCTGAGTGAATTTCAGATCAAATGCTAAGACCTGTAAATACCGCTATTTATGGCAATGTTCTCCAGGGAATTAACTGTCATGTAATCATTCTCACCTCTGAAGATCATTATGTGCTAGAGAAGATCTTATTCACCCACAGTTATTTAACTTTCATCTTTCAGGACGTTTGAGACATTTCATTCTGAGCTTTTCATGGCTAGCAAGCCAGTTTGTCGTGAATAAACTGTTAACCATGCATCATCTTGATATATCTTATATGTACTCTATAAACGACCTGAGCTGAATCTAACAAATACAGAGGCCTCACAGAAAGTTTCTTTAGGCATACCTGATACTGTATTTTAGGAATCGTGCTATTTTAACATTTTTGCCCAACATCAGACATCTGTATGCTAAATTAACAAAAAGCAACAAATGAGGTACAAAAAGGACGTCAATGGCAGATGTATATACAGTGGGGAAAATAAGTATTTGTTACACTGCCGATTTTGCAAGTTTTCCCACCTACAAATAATGGAGAGTTCTGTAATTTTTATTGTGGGTACACTTCAACCGTGAGAGACAGAATCTAAAAATAAAAACCAGAAAATCACATTGTATGATTTTTTTAATAATTAAATTGTATTTTATTTCATGAAATAAATATTCGATCACGTACCAACCAGCGAGAATTCTGGCCCTCACAGAGCTGTTAGTTTTTCTGTTTGAACCCATTATCTGTTTAAAAGACACTTGCCCACACACTCAATCAATCACAAACTAACCTCTACACCATGGCCAAGACCAAAAAGCTGTGTAAGGACACCAGGGACAAAATTGTACACCAGCAGAAGGTTGGGATGGGCTACGGGACAATAGGCAAGCAGCTTGGCCAGAAGGCAACAACTGTTGGCACAGTTATTAGAAAATGGAAGAAGCACGAGATGACTGTCAATCTTCCTCGGTTTGGGTCTCCATGCAAGATCTCGCTTTGTGGGGTAAGGATGATTCTGAGAAAGGCCATGAATCAGCCCAGAAATACACAGGAGGACCTGGTCAATGACCTGAAGATAGCTGGGACCGCAGTCTCAAACATTACCTTTAGTAACACACTACGTCATCATGGATTAAAATCCTGTAGGTCACGCAAGGTCCACCTGCTCATGCTAGCACATGTCCAGGCCCATTTGAAGTTCACCAATGACCATCTGGATTATCCAAAGGATTCATGGCAGAAGGTCATGTGGTCAGATGAGACTAAAATAAAACTTTTTTTGTTTCAACTCCACTTGTGTTTGGAGGAAGAAGAAGGATGAGTACAACCCCAAGAACACTGTCCCAACCATAATGCATGGTAGGGGAATCAACATACTTTGGGGGTGCTTTTTGTAAATGGGAGAGGACAACTGCACCATATTGAAGGGAGAATGGATTGTGTCATGTATCGCAAGAAGATGGGTCATGGCTGGATCTTCCATCGTGACAGTTAAATTCAAAAAGGTCCAGCATTCAAAAAGGTTAATGCTATTCAAGATATTTTATTTGAGAAACATAATCCAAATACATTAACCCTTATCCGAGCACCATTGTATTCTAAGGAGTGACGTGTTATCTAATTTCCATCATGACAGTGACCTGAAACAGCCAGCGCAGCTAAGGAGTGGCTATGTAAGAAACATTTAGTATGAAGTAGTTGGCCAAAATCCCTGCTGCAGTGTGTGCAAACTTGATTAAGATCTATAGGAAATCTCTAACCTCTGTAATTGCAAAAATTTATGTACCACATATTAAGTTCTGTTTTTCTATTGGATCATATACTTATTTGATGCAATAAAATAGAATTTAATTATGTAAAAATCCAAAATACAATGTGATTTTCTGGATTTTTTTTAGATTCTATCTCTCACAGCTGAAATGTACCTATGATATGAATTACAGACCTCTCTATTCTTTGTAGATGGGAAAACATGCAAAATCTGCAGTGCATCAAATACTTATACCCACTGTATATTCATTGCAATTGACATTCTTTTTGTACCTTATTTGTTGATTTTTGTTACTTTAGCATGCAGATAAATGTCTTATGTTGGCCAAAAATGTTAAAATAGCCCGATTCACACTGTAGCTATGTAGGTATTTGTGTATGCATTTGTCGATTGTTGTTTTTTTCCTTTTCTTTTCATTTTGCTTAAACTTAAAAAGTGAGAAGAAGCAAAAGTCTAAAAACACTTGCTTTTAATAGTTTAAAGGCATTATTTAAAAAAAAAAAAGGTTTGAGAGGCAATTACCTGATCAGCACACGTTTTGCTTCTTTTGAACCATTGATACTCTGTTCTCACCAAAGGCTAGCCTACAAGAGTCATACATTATAAAGGGCATGAAATAAATGATTGTCTAAAGGCCCCGTCTCACATAGCGATTTACCAACGATCACGACCAGCGATACGACCTGGCCGTGATCGTTGGTAAGTCGCTGTGTGGTCGCTGGGGAGCTGTCACACAGACAGCTCTCTCCAGCGACCAACGATCAGGGGAACGACTTCGGCATCGTTGAAACTGTCTTCAACGATGCCGAAGTCCCCCTGCAGCACCCGGGTAACCAGGGTAAACATCGGGTTACTAAGCGCAGGGCCATGTTTACCCTGGTTACCAAAAAAAACAAACAGTACATACTCGCCTTTCGGTGTCCGTCAGGTCCCTTGCCGTCTGCTTCCTGCTCTGACTGAGTGCCGCCGTACAGTGAGAGCAGAGCGCAGCGGTGACGTCACTGCTGTGCTGCGCTCTCACTGTACGGCCGGATCTCAGTCAGAGCAGGAAGCAGACGGCAAGGGACCTGACGGACATCAGAATGTGAGTATGTACTGTTTTTTTTTTTTTTACATTTACGCTGGTAACCAGGGTAAACATCGGGTTACTAAGCGCGGCCCTGCGCTTAGTAACCCGATGTTTACCCTGGTTACCAGTGAAGACATCGCTGGATCGGTGTCACACACACCAATTCAGCGATGTCAGCGGGACCTCAGCGACCAAAAAAAGGTCCAGGCCATTCCGACACGACCAGCGATCTCACAGCAGGGGCCTGATCGCTGGTACGTGTCACACATAGCGAGATCGCTACTGAGGTCGCTGTTGCGTCACAAAACTAGTGACTCAGCAGCGATCTCGCTAGCGATCTCGCTATGTGAGACGGGGCCTTAAGAAGTGCATTGATGTGCAGGATCAGAGTTGCTCTTAGGCCGGAGTCACATCAACATACCAACGTGTGGCATCAGATGCGATATGCTAGTGAGTCACTCGGATCCTGCTCTGCTGCAGATAAATCAATTTCTTTATCTCCTCCATTGTGGATGGGAATCGCACTGCACTCAGATATCACCCGATGCTTCACACACACCTATAGACTTTTATGGGTGGTGCGATTCGATTCTCGGATGCAATTGCAGTAAGCTGTAATTGTTTTCTCATGCCAAATCAAAATGAGAAAGTAATCGCAGATGTGTGCTGCCCTATAGTTTCACATTGAGCTAAGTGCATTCCAATTTTTTACAGGATGGCACCCCTCTGATTTCATAGCAAGTGTGAGCGAGCCATCACAGAGTCCTATCCGTTGTGGCACGTGAAAGGGGGTCACAAGTGGGGGCTGTCCTTTTAAGACAATCTCTTTAAAGATTATGGAGAATTTTGTGGTATTTTTTTGTTTTAAATTTACTAATTTTTGGCTATAAATAACTATTGCAGTGAAGTTTCTATCTCTGGACCAGTTATCACCTCCCTACTAACCAGAATCCCTCAATGTCTGTCCACTATTTCATCCTTCTTCTCCGCTAAATTTCTGAAACTTAACATGGACAAAACAGAATTCATCATCTTTCCCCCATCTCACGCGACCCCACCCAACAAACCTAACCATTACAGTAAATGGCTGCCCACTCTCCCCAGTCCCACAAGCTCGCTGCCTCGGGGTAATCCTTGAAGCTGATCTCTCCTTCAAGCCACATATCCAAGCCCTTTCCACTTCCTGCCGACTTCAACTCAAAAATATTTCACGAATCCGTTCATTCCTCAACCAAGAATTTGCAAAAACCCTAGTCCATGCCCTCATCATCTCTTGCCTTGACTACTGCAACCTCCTGCTCTGTGGCCTCCCCTCAAACACTCTCGCACCCCTCCAATCTATTCTAAACTCTGCTGCCCGACTAATCCACCTGTCCCCCCGCTATTCCCCGGCCTCTCCCCTCTGTCAATCCCTTCACTGGCTCCCCATTGCCCAGAGACTCCAGTACAAAACCCTAACCATGACGTACAAAGCCATCCACAACCTGTCTCCTCCATACATCTGTGACCTCGTCTCCCGGTACTTACCTACACACAACCTCCGATCCTCTCCTTCTCTACTCCCCTCTTATCTCCTCTTCCCACAATCGCATACAAGATTTCTCTCGCGTATCACCCCTACTCTGGAACCCTCTACCACAACACATCAGACTCTCGCCTACCATCGAAATCTTCAAAAAGAACCTGAAGACCCACCTCTTCCGACAAGCCTACAACCTGCAGTAACCACCGATCGACCAAACCGCTGCATGACCAGCTCTATCCTCCCCTACTGAATTCTCACCCATCCCTTGTAGATTGTGAGCCTTCGCGGGCAGGGTCTTCTCTCCTGCTGTACCAGTTATGACTTGTATTGTTTAAGATTATTGTACTTGTTTTTATTATGTATACCCCTCCTCACATGTAAAGCGCCATGGAATAAATGGCGCTATAACAATAAATAATAATAATAATAATTAGTTTCATTTGAAATTTTGAACTGTTTAGCTTCTACATTTTCTTTGCTTTACTGTACATTGCAGACTGCAGAGGGAGTTAAAGGGAATCTTTCAGAAGGATTAACCCTCCTTAGCCATGTATATGAGCATACAAGTCTTAAAAGGCTGACTAAAATAATAACCTGATATCTGCAATTTGATATCTTATACCAGAGAAATCCACATTTACATGTAAAAGACTTCTTCCAGAGGCTGGTTTTACACTTGCCGTGTTTTTTGGCCCGTTTTTGCAGCCCCAATGCATTTCTATGGGGACGCAAAAATGGGAAGCAAAAATTCGTAGGAGCGTCGTACACCGTAAGGACGTGAGGGCCGTATTTACAATGAAAAAATATCATGCTTGCTCGATATATTTCACGGCTTACAGACACAGGCCCCATTCCGTTGTTTTTGCGGTGCACAGTGAATTTCGTTTTTGCAGATGGCTTTTTTTCCCCTGCTTTTCTCCTACTATTTTAATCCAGAAAAACGGCGATCCGCATGATTTTTCCAGCCCGTTTTTGCAGCAGACTGGGAAAATTACGGTGATACAGCCCGCAAAAAAGGCCCACAAAATCAGGCCGCAAAAAGAGAGAGAGAGAGAGACCCCAGAACGGAAAATCTCCATGATTTGCATGGAAAATGCTGTGAAAACCTGATCCAAACGCTGGATTGTTGCTTCACATCTCGGTTTCATCTGTTTTTGGCCGTTTCCGTCACTGTGCGTTTTTTTCCGCCGGACAAAAAAACGTTGCAGTGGACGTTTTCTGCGTCTGCTGGAACCGACTATTTGAACGGATCCAGCAAAAACGGATGAAACGTCTGGCCATCAGGCACAATCCAGCGCTAATACAACTCTATGGGAAAAAAGCAGATCCGGCATACAAAAAAAACGCATCTGTTTTTTTTCAAAAATTGCCAGATTGTGCCTGAAACAAAAAGCCTGATGTGTGAAAGTAGCCTGAAAGATAACTCTGCATCCAGTTTTGGCTTACAAATACTGAAATAAAATACTGACCAAATGCTAAAAGTGTGCATGTGGCCTATAATCATATACAGTCTGCTGTGAGATCAGGAGAGCAGAGAGTGGCCATTACACATCACATTGGTAACACTGGTAACCATTACACATCACACTGGTAACCATTACACATCACACTGGTAACTCCCCCTTCATGTGAAACAAGCTCTGGAGGCAGAGTTAACTTACAGGCAACATTCTCCCCAAACCCTGAAAGAGGTCATTTATATAAAGTGATAAAAGATGTTTTATTAACCCCTTCCCGACATCGGACGTACTATACCGTCCGATGTCGGGTCCCCTGCTTTGATGTGCGCTTCGGCGGTGAGCGCACATCAAAGTCGCGACATGTCAGCTGTTTTTTACAGCTGACATGTGCGCGCAATAGCGGCGGGTGAAATCGCGATCACCCGCCGCTATTAACTAGTTAAATGCCGCTGTCAAACTCAGACAGCGGCATTTAACTACCGCATCCGGCCGGGCGGCCGGAAATGAGCGTATCGCCGACCCCCGTCACATGATCGGGGGTCGGCGATGCTTGTATATTGTAACCATAGAGGTCCTTGAGACCTCTATGGTTACTGATCGCCGGTGGCTGTGAGCGCCCCCCTGTGGTCGGCGCTCACAGCACACCTGCATTTTAGCTACATAACAGCGATCTGATGATCGCTGTTATGTAGCAGAGCCGATCGGGCTGTTCCTGCTTCTAGCCTCCCATGGAGGCTATAGAAGCATGGTAAAAGTTAAAAAAAAAAGTAAAAAAAAATGTGAAAAAAATAATAAAAATATAAAAGTTTAAATCACCCCCCTTTCGCCCCAATCAAAATAAATCAATAAAAAAAATAATCAAACCTACACATATTTGGTATCGCCGCGTTCAGAATCGCCCGATCTATCAATAAAAAAAAAGCATTAACCTGATCGCAAAACGGCGTAACGAGAAAAAAAATCGAAACGCCAGAATTACTGCGAATTGGTATCATTAAAAACGCCGTCTCAGCACGCAAAAAATAAGCCCTCAACCGACCCCAGATCATGAAAAATGGAGACGCTACGAGTATCGGAAAATGGCGCAATTTTATTTATTTTTTTTTTGCAAAGTTTGGAATTTTTTTTTACCACTTAGGTGAAAAATAACGTAGTCATGTTAGGTGTCTATGAACTCGTACTGACCTGGAGAATCATAATGGCAGGTCAGTTTTAGCATTTAGTGAACCTAGCAAAAAAAAAAAAAAAAACAAGTGTGGGATTGCACTTTTTTTGCAATTTCACCGCACTTGGAATTTTTTTCCCGTTTTCTAGTACATGCCATGGTAAAACCAATGGTGTCATTCAAAAGTACAACTCGTTCCGCAAAAAATAAGCCCTCACATCGCCAAATTGACGGAAAAATAAAAAAGTTATGGCTCTGGGAAGGAGGGGAGTGAAAAACGAAAACGGAAAAAATGAAAAATCCCACGGTCATGAAGGGGTTAATATCAAGGCATCTTATATGACATACTGTATGACTTTTTTACAGCACCAGTCTATAACCTGTATGCACATATTAATTGTTTAGATAGATCAAATGTGGTAACAGATTCCCTTTAACCCTTTTACCCCCAAGGGTGGTTTGCATGGTAATGACCGGGCCAATTTTTGCAATTCTGACCATTGTCCCTTTATGAGGTAATAACTCTGGAACGCTTCCATGGATCCCAGTGATTCTGACACTGTTTTTTTTCATGGCATATTTTACTTCACGTTAGTGATAACATTTCTTTGATATGACTTGTGTTTATTCATGAAAAAAATTGAAATTTTGTGAAAATTTAGCAATTTTCCAACTTTGCATTTTCATGCCCTTAAATCACAGAGATATGTCACACAAAATACTTAATAAGTAACACTTCCCACATGTCTACTTTACATCAGCACAATTTTGGAACCAAAATTTTTTTTTGCTAGGAAGTTAAGGGTTAAAAGCTGACCAGCGATTTCTCATTTTTACAACACCATTTTTTTAAAGGACCACATCATATTTGAAGTCACTTTGAGGGGTCTATATGATAGAAAATACCCAAAAGTGACACCATTCTAAAAACTGCACCCCTCAAGGTGCTCAAAATCACATTCAAGAAGTTTATTAACCCTTCAGGTGCTTCACTGGAATTTTTGGAATGTTTACAAAAAATGAACATTTAACTTTTTTTCACAAAAAATTCTTCAGATCCAATTTGTTTTATTTTACCAAGGGTAACAGGAGAAATTGGACCACAAAAGTTGTTGTACAATTTGTCCTGAGTATGCTGATACCCCATATATGGGAGAAAACTACTGTTTGGGCGCATGGCAGAGCTCAGAAGGGAAGTAGTGGCATTTTGGAATGCAGACTTTGATGGAATGGTCTGCAGGCTTCCTAAACAGTAGAAACCCCCCACAAGTGACATTATTTTGGAAACTAGACCCCTCAAGGAACTTTTCTAGATGTGTTGTGAGAACTTTGAACCCCCAAGTGTTTCACTAAAGTTTATAACGCAGAGCCGTGAAAATAAAAAATCTTTTTTTTTACAAAAATGATTTTTTTAGCCCCAAAATTGTTATTTTCCCAAGGGTAACAGGAGAAATTGGACTGCAATAGATGTTGTCCAATTTGTCCTGAGTACACTGATGCCCCATATGTGGGGGTAAACCCCTGTTTGGGCACACAGCAGAGCTCGGATGGGAAGGAGCACCATTTTACTATTTCAACGCAGAATTGGCTGGAATTGAGATCAGATGCGATGTCGCGTTTGGAGAGCCCCTGATGTTCCTAAGCAGTGGCAACCCCCGAATTCTAACTCCAACCCTATCCCGAACACACCCCTAACCCTAATCTCAACCTTAACCATAACCCTAACCACACCCCTAACCTTAACCCTAATGTGAAAATGGAAATAAATACTTTTTTTTATTTTATTATTTTTCCCTAACTAATCTAATATATAAAGCTGAATGTGTGTGTGTGTGTATGTATGTATGTATGTATGTCCGGGATTGGCATCTGAACCGTAGCAGCTACAGCCACAAAATTTTGCACAGTCACACGTCTGGACCCCGAGAGCGTCATAGGCTATGTTGTGAGGTGAAATTTTAACCCCGCGCTTTCCAATTCACCAAACAATTTTGCCCCTATCTACATAATGGGGAAAAAGTGAAAGGAAAAGTGTTGGAGGCGTCGCAGCTACAGGCACAAAATTTTGCACAGTCACACGTCTGGACCCTGAGAGCGTCAAAGCTATATTGTGAGGTGAAATTTTAACCCCGCGCTTTCCAAGTCACCAAACAATTTTGCCCCTATCTACATAATGGGGAAAAAATGAAAGGAAAAGTGTTGGAGGCAAATTAACAGCTGCCAGATGTGAACAAGGGGGACTTAAAGAATGACAGCGATGGCACCAAAGAGTATATACTGTACAGTTGCTAAGGTGGGGCCCCAACATGGGATAATCACACCACCACGGGGATATGAACACACACACAAAATGCGCCACACACTACCACGTGCTCGAACACATATACCACCCTCAGTGCACATTTCACCACACATACACCAACCTCGCCACATAAAAGTAGAAACACAAAAGTCGCCGCTCAAAACTCGCCACGCGCAAAACTCTCCACATGCAAAACTCGCCACACGTGCAAAACTCGCCACACGCAAAACTTGCACACGCAGAAAAATTGCCACACGCAGAAAAATTGCCACATGCACAAAAGTTGCAACACATGCAAAAGTTGCCTCACACAAAACTTGCACATACTCAAAAGGCACCACACATAAAACTCGCCACGCGCAAAACTCGCCATGCGCAAAACTTGCTGCACACAACTTGCTACACTAACCTGTCACATGCAACTCGACACACAAAAAGTTGCTACACGCATGTCGCCACACAAAACTCATCTCACAAAAGTCCCTACATGCATGTCGCCACACGCAACTCAACACACACAACTTGACACACGAAACTCGCCCTAAAACACACACAAGTCTGGTATCCTTCAAAAATAAAAATCTGATTAATAAGCAGACAAACTACAAGAGCAACAAATGTACCATATAGGAATCCGGCAGCTGTCAGTCACATGACCAGTCTATTATGTGTATGTGTGAGCTAATATATACTGCCAGGGGGTGGGCTTACTGTTGGCTGGGGATTTATCAGGCTGCCATTTTAGCTTACAAATACTGAGGTAAAAATACTGACCAAATAACGTGTGAACGAGGGCTAATACAGGAGGAGATGGCATACAGCTATATACTATATACAGGAGATGACACACAGGTATATACTATTTACAGGGGAGATGACACACAGGTATATACTATATACAGGAGGAGATGACACACAGATATATACTATATACAGGAGAGATGACACACAGGTATATACTATATAGAGGAGGAGATGACATACAGGTACATACTACATACAGGAGGAGATGACATACAGGTATATACTATATACAGGAGGAGATGACACACAGGTATATACTATATACAGGAGCAGATTACCTACAGGTATATAGTATATACAGGAGGAGATGACACAGGTATATGCTATGTATAGGAGGAGATGACATACAGGTATATACTATATACAGGAGATGACACACAGATATATACTATATATAGGTGAGATGACACACAGGTATATACTATATACAGGAGATTACATACAGGTATATCTAATATATAAAGCTGAATGTGTGTATGTATGTATGTGTGTATGTCCGGGATTGGCATCTGTACCGTCGCAGCTACAGCCACAAAATTTTGCACAGTCACACGTCTGGACCCCGAGAGCGTCATAGGCTATGTTGTGAGGTGAAATTTTAACCCCGCGCGTTCCAATTCACCAAACAATTTTGCTCCTATCTACATAATGGGGAAAAAGTGAAGGGAAAAGTGTTGGAGGAAAATTGACAGCTGCCAGATGTGAACAATGAGGACTTAAAGAATGAGAGCGATGGCGACAAAGAGTATATACCGTACAGTTGCTAAGGTGGGGCCCCGACATGGGATACTCACCACACACGGGGATATGAACACAAACACAAAATGCGCCACACACTACCACGTGCTTGAACACATATACCACCCTCAGCACACATTTCACCACACACACACACCAACCTCGCCACATAAAAGTCGAAACACAAAAGTCACCACTCAAAACTCGCTACATGCAAAACTCGCCATATGCAAAACTAGGCTCACGCAAAACTCGCCACACGTGCAAAACTCACCTCATGGAAAACTCACCTCATGCAAAACTTGCACACACAGAAAAATTGCCACATGTACAAAAGTTGCACCACATGCAAAAGTTGCCTCACACAAAACTTGCACATACTCAAAATGCACCACACATAAAACTCGCCACGCGCAAAACTTGCCATGCACAAATCTTGCTGCACACAACTTGCTACACTAACCTGTCACATGCAACTCAACACACAAAATGTTGCTACACGCATGTCGCCACACAAAACTCATCTCACAAAAGTCGCTACATGCATGTCGCCACACGCAACTCAACACACACAACTTGACACATAAAACTCGCCCTAAAACACACACAAGTCTGGTATTGTCCTTCAAAAATAAAAATCTGATTAATAAGCAAACTACAAGAGCAACAAATGTACCATATAGGAAATACGGCAGCTGTCAGTCACATGACCTGTCTATTATGTGTATGTGTGAGCTAATATATACTGCCAGGGGGGAGGGCTTCCTGTTGGCTGGGGATTTATCAGGCTGCCAATAGCAACCAATCACAGCTCAGCTTCTATTTTGCTACAGTTAATTAACCTGAGCTCTGATTGGTTAATATAGGCAACAAAGACATTCTCAGTATAACAAAGCTAATATATGTTGTGAAATGCTTCTATTTGCTTAGTTTTTGCCTTTTAATAATTACATTTCTATCTATTTGTTTTGTGGTTTTTGTGTGCAGAATAAATTTTTGTTAACACATTCTATTTTGCTAACAGCAGTCATTAACCCGGGCGAAGCCGGGTAGTACAGCTAGTGGGGTTATAAAGGGGGGGTTTGATTTACTATTTATATGTTTGTCAGCTGTCACACACTAAAAGATGCTTCTTATTGCAAAAAATGGTTTTTGCATCACTACATCTTGAGAGATATAATTTTTCCATATTTTGGCCCACAGAGTGATGTGAGGTCTTATTTTTTGAGGGACGAGTAGATGTTTTTATTGGTACCATTTTCGGGCATGACCTTTTTTATCACTTTTTATTACGATTTTTGGGAGGCAGAATGAACAAAAACCAGCAATTCATGAATTTTGTTTGGGTGAGGCATTTATACCATTCCTTGTGTGGTAAAATTGATAAAGCAGTTTTATTCTTCAGATTAGTACGATTACAGTGATACCTCACTGATATCGTTTATGTTTTGGCGCTTTAATACAATAAAAACAATTTTATATAAAAAATAATTATTTTTGCATCGCTTTATCTGAGGGCTATAACTTTTTTATTTTTTAGCTGATGATGCTGTGTGGTGGCTCGCTTCTTGCGGGACAAGATGATGTTTTCAGTGGTACCATGTTTATTTATATCTGTCTTTTTGATCGCGTGTAATTCCACATTTTGTTCGGCGGTATGATGATAAAGCATTTTTTTTGCCTCGTTTTTTATTTATTTTTTTACGGTGTTCACTGAAGGTGTTAACTAGTGGGACAGTTTTATAAGTCGTGTCGTTATGGACGCACCGATGCTAAACATGTGTACTTTTATTGTTTTTTTTATTTACATATAGAAATGTAAATGTAAAAACAATTTTTTATTATTACTTATTTAGGAATTTTTAAAAAAAATATTTTTACACAGTATATTTTTACTTTTTTACATTGTCCTAGGGAAGGACATCACTGTATAAAGCCAGATCGCTGATCTGACACTTTGCACAGCACTGTGTCTGATCAGCTTTCTGACAGGCAGTGAAGGAGGCTTGCCAGGTCCTGCTTCTCAGCAGGCACTTACAAGCCACGTCTCTGCATGACCCGGAAGGACCCCGTGGCCATCTTGGATCCGGGGGCCTGCAGGCAAGGAGAACCCAGAACAACATGATGTGATTGCGTCTCAGGGAAGCTCGCAGGGTGCCCCCTCCCTGCGCGATGCTTTTCTATGCCACCGGAACTCTGCGATCTTGTTTGATTGCAGTGTTCCGGGGGTTAAAGTGCCAGGAGCAGTTCATGACCACTCCTGGCACTTAGTCCCTGGTGTCAGCTGTGATAATCAGCTGACACCCAGCCACGATCGACCACGCCCCCCCCCCGTGAGCTCAGCTGATCGTCCATGGGAAGTAAGGCCCAGGTCACATGGATGGAACTGTACGTCAGATGGCAGAAAGGGGTTAAACATGGAATCGGCAGAATTTGTAAACCTTTTCTCTCTTCTTTGAACTGTTATTAGCCGATATATGATAACATCAAAGTTGAACTTTGATTAGACCTTTTAAATAGTGTCCAGACTTCTTGTTATACTCTGATTGAATTGGTTCGGCCAACACTGAAACGTATTGTATGGATTTCTTCCAATGTCCTTATCTTTGGCTATATATCACATTGTATCATATTCGCTCTAAGTACAAACACTAATACATTTAAACTGTTGTCAGCAATTACATAATTGAAAACATGCAATAAAACATTATAGGCAAATATTTTATGAAAATTCTATTGATAACACATTTATTCTATTACAGCATGATCTACACGTTATCTTCATCTCCTAGCTATAAGAATATGGCTAGATGCAGTAGTTAGCCTCATTTGGCCAAAACTCCACCTACCACGATGGCCATTTGAGGCATAATTTAGTTTCACAGTTAGGCTAGGTTCACATTGCGTTAGTGGGTGGTCGCTAACGGATAGCGTTGCATGGCGAAAATGTCGCAATTAACGCCGTGCAACGGGTCCGTTAGCGCACCCATTGACAGCAATGTAAATTTCGCCTGCAGCGCATAGCTAGCGCGTGCCTTTTTCGGCTCGCGCTAGCGATGTGCCGTTCTTTTGGAGCGCGCCTCGGACGCTGCTTGCAGCGTCCACGGCGCCCCCGAGGTCCGTTCCCCGCTCTCGCAGATTGGGGATCTACGAGAGCGGGGACGTTAGCGCGACCCCTAAACGCGGCCCCTAAAAATACATTGCGTTAGCGCAATCCGCTAGCGCTAGCGCTAAACGGATTGCCCTAACGCAATGTGAACCTAGCCTTACATGGCCATCACACTGTGAGTGGGAAAAACTTTGGTCAAGCTGCTGCTGTAATATGTGGTCATACCCTACTGTAAATCTTTTACAGAATTCTTACAAAATAATTCCTAGGTACAACACTTAAAGAGGTTTTCCCATGAACAAAGTTGATTTTAATCAATAAATCTTGGAATAATAATAAGTTCCACAATTTGATGTGTTGAATGTTCCTGTGCTGAGATAATCTTATAAATGTGCCCCTTCAGTGTACTGAGTAATGGTTGTGTCTGACCATACAGGGACATGGTCTGATCATACCACATTTCCTAGCCAGGGGAGGAAGTTAAAGAGAGTGCACAGGAACATTGTTTTAAACACATCCAATTGTGGAAATTATTACTATTCCAAGGTGTATTGATTAAAATCCCATTTAAAATTAACTTTGTGTGTTGGAAAACCCCTTTAAGCTGATGAAACCTTGGCCTTGGGAATAATTAGTAGGCTGAGGTCAAGTAAGATCATTATAGGGGATGGTTTTCAGATACATTATCCTACTCCCTTTGTATTGGAACCAATCCAAACCTTCTACATTCTCTCAATGGCTTCAAAAAGGTAATGACCACATATTTAACATGGGAAAGCGATGTACAAAAGTAGGTGTCATTCAGTTGCACTGCTGATGAAAGCTCGATGGCCGAGATACAATCAAAGGAATTTAATAGTACAGGTTTTACACATCGTTTTTCCTGTGGTGTTTCTGACCGCTGTCCTGCAGCAGTTGTTACATATGCCTTTCTTATGTTGCTAATCTGCAACCTTATCAGGTGAGTGGTCTCACATTTCCATTTTCTCCATACCATCGGATAAGACCCTATTGCCCTTTTTGTCTCCTAGCCTTCTCTCCATCACATATTTAACATGGAAGAGCTACCAATCTGGGAAAAGAATGCATGGTAAATTTCAGCAGATATGGCTTCCTTGCATTAAGTCTTTGACATTCCAACTTATGAGAAGACTAAATAAACCTCTAATTCAGTGTGTGTGTCCCAAACTCCATCCTTCACTGCTCCCAATAGGTTATACTTTCATGCTTCCTTAATATTGCACAGAGAGAGGCTGTGTCAATTTCTGATGCCTTGATTCTAATTCACCTGTGCAATACTAAGGAAATCCTGAAAATATGATCTGTTGGAGCCATGAGGAATGGAGTTTTGGATGTGGAGCTGTTGTAACTCATAACATCCATATACATATCCCTAAATATATGGAGTTTTCATAGTTTTCATATACGTTATAGTATAGTATAGATATTTGCACCTCAAACCTCAGCCTTACATAAATACTGACTGTATAACCCCAGTCTCTGGCAGTTAAATTGCCTGACACATTTCCCTATCTCCTACCCTTGACCCCACCACCACCCTGTCAGTTGTAGTTATATCTATGTTTAATAATTGTTAGGCACTATTACTTTGTACTGTAAAGATCACTGATGTTTTCTGTTAGTTTCTCTGTCATTTTGTGTTCTATCTATACCATCATTTTGCACCCAGATTTAAAATGTAACTGTAGGAAAGCAGCAGCACTGGCAATTTAAAAGAGGGGGTGCACACCTCTATGGACTTGATCCACCAGTCACTAACAACTCTAAAATCTGATGTATGTTTCATCACTGATAAATCTAATATGAATATTAAAAAAAAGTAATGTTCCTATTGTTATTATCCAAAGCATATCATTGCACAATGTACAGTGGGGCAAAAAAGTATTTAGTCAGTCAGCAATAGTGCAAGTTCCACCACTTAAAAAGATGAGAGGCGTCTGTAATTTACATCATAGGTAGACCTCAACTATGGGAGACAAACTGAGCAAAAAAAATCCAGACAATCACATTGTCTGTTTTTTTATCATTTTATTTGCATATTATGGTGGAAAATAAGTATTTGGTCAGAAACAAAATTTCATCTCAATACTTTGTAATATATCCTTTGTTGGCAATGACAGAGGTCAAACGTTTTCTGTAAGTCTTCACAAGGTTGCCACACACTGTTGTTGGTATGTTGGCCCATTCCTCCATGCAGATCTCCTCTAGAGCAGTGATGTTTTTGGCTTTTCGCTTGGCAACACGGACTTTCAACTCCCTCCAAAGGTTTTCTATAGGGTTGAGATCTGGAGACTGGCTAGGCCACTCCAGGACCTTGAAATGCTTCTTACGAAGCCACTCCTTCGTTGCCCTGGCGGTGTGCTTTGGATCATTGTCATGTTGAAAGACCCAGCCACGTTTCATCTTCAATGCCCTTGCTGATGGAAGGAGGTTTGCACTCAAAATCTCACGATACATGGCCCCATTCATTCTTTCATGTACCCGGATCAGTCGTCCTGGCCCCTTTGCAGAGAAACAGCCCCAAAGCATGATGTTTCCACCACCATGCTTTACAGTAGGTATGGTGTTTGATGGATGCAACTCAGTATTCTTTTTCCTCCAAACACGACAAGTTGTGTTTCTACCAAACAGTTCCAGTTTGGTTTCATCAGACCATAGGACATTCTCCCAAAACTCCTCTGGATCATCCAAATGCTCTCTAGCAAACTTCAGACGGGCCCAGACATGTACTGGCTCAAGCAGTGGGACACGTCTGGCACTGCAGGATCTGAGTCCATGGTGGCATAGTGTGTTACTTATGGTAGGCCTTGTTACATTGGTCCCAGCTCTCTGCAGTTCATTCACTAGGTCCCCCCGCGTGGTTCTGGGATTTTTGCTCACCGTTCTTGTGATCATTCTGACCTCACGGGGTGGGATTTTGCGTGGAGCCCCAGATCGAGGGAGATTATCAGTGGTCTTGAATGTCTTCCATTTTCTAATTATTGCTCCCACTGTTGATTTCTTCACTCCAAGCTGGTTGGCTATTGCAGATTCAGTCTTCCCAGCCTGGTGCAGGGCTACAATTTTGTTTCTGGTGTCCTTTGACAGCTCTTTGGTCTTCACCATAGTGGAGTTTGGAGTCAGACTGTTTGAGGGTGTGCACAGGTGTCTTTTTATACTGATAACAAGTTTAAACAGGTGCCATTACTACAGGTAATGAGTGGAGGAAAGAGGAGACTCTTAAAGAAGAAGTTACAGGTCTGTGAGAGCCAGAAATCTTGATTGTTTGTTTCTGACCAAATACTTATTTTCCACCATAATATGCAAATAAAATGATAAAAAAACAGACAATGTGATTTTCTGGATTTTTTTGCTCAGTTTGTCTCCCATAGTTGAGGTCTACCTATGATGTAAATTACAGACGCCTCTCATCTTTTTAAGTGGTGGAACTTGCACTATTGCTGACTGACTAAATACTTTTTTGCCCCACTGTATTTATAGCACATTTACTGCTACATGACTGCAAAATATTGTCATGCTCATTTAATGGTCTTGCATGCTTCAGTGACTAATCGCATACCTGTCTCCAATAGCTTTACCTGTTATAGCTTCAATTGCATATGTTAAATTAGTAATTGATTCTCTGATCAGTATTTCCACATAATTCCGCCAATTGCTCACTCATCAATAGATAAAATGTGCTGGTATTCAACAAACACTGTTCAATGTATTGCACTTTTTAAACATCAATTATAATTTCACCTAAGGTGGAGATCATACATATTGTTAAATAATTTTTTACTGGAATATAGATCAGTTTATCTCTGAAAATGGTGCAGTCGATTCAACAGGGTCAAGATCTAGAGTACATTTATGTTTCATGTTTTGCAGAATCTATAGAGAAAAGGAACTTCTAAAATATGTTGAATTAGTTTAGTTTGCGGTCATTGTATTAATAAGCTTTGGCTCATAGTGTGTAAGATATACAACGGGTGAAATAATGTTAACAATTTTCAAAGTAAATATATTTCTATTGACATTAAATTCTCACCAGATGATGGTAACAACATCCAATCCACACAAGCAAAGAAATCGAACTATAGATGTCCATAAATTAAGTAATATGTTATAATGAGAAATGACATGGGGAAAAAGTATTGAACACATGGAAAGTCATGACACCAGCTGAAATCTATCAATCATTAAAATGAACTCCTGCCACATAGTGAAAATTTTTATCAGCTGGTTTATCTGAAGCTGAGAGTTCATAGAAGGAGCCCACAAAACCTTCAGGATTTGAAGGGTGTTTCTGTAGAAGAATGGGCCAAAATCACACCTGAGCCATGTATGCGACTAGTTTCTCCATACAGGAGGCATCTTGAAACCTTGAAACTGTCTGTTATGGCTAGCAGAACGCACCGAGTAAATATAGATGATTATTATAAATGGTGCATTCGCAGCCCGAGGTCCACTGTGCAGGAGGAACCTGCTGCTAGTGAATGGTGGCACTGTTTGGCGGTATAGACTAGCTCTGTTACTTCACAGAGTAGCCGTGAAAGGAAAGCACTGCACCCTGTTAGCCTCACAGGAGCACAAGCTTGCTGCCGAACTGATAGCAGTCAGTGGTTATGCACACACGCAATCTCCTCACCGGAGGTGCCAGTATTCTAGGGGCTTATTTCAGCCGGGTCCCTGAATACGTTCATACAATCTCCTCACCGGAGGTGCTGGTATTCTAGGGGCTTATTTCAGCCGAGTCCCTGAATACATTCATACATAACTACACTGGCCCAAAGCACATATATGGATTGATACTAGCGCATGGCCATGCAGCCATATGAGCTTTTTATAGCTGCAGCAAGTACAAGACCTTCCTAGAAGGACCAATGAGAGGCTGCCACAAAGCCTGAGCACCTTCAGGACCTTCCTAGAGAACCAATGGGCTTTGCTGCAGTATGCAAGCATGTGACCCTCGATCTCCAATGAGAGATCTTACCCTGGGCATGCTCAGAAGGAGAAAAGCAGGACTTAGTCCCAAAAGCGTCTGCTCACCGCTGCCCAGCACTGGCTTCAATGGCAGAAGCTGGAAAAGCAGCAGTAACCCTTTGCACAGAGTCAGACTGAGTGAGAGTCTGGGACCGATGTCTCCGCTGAGCAGACTCCACTGCGGCAGGAGAAGAATGGGAGACCACAGCGGAAATGGCCCGAGATTCCCCCTGTGCAGAGGTGGGAACTCGACCCCTAACACTGTCATCACCAACAGCAGCTTTTGTATGAAGTTTAAAATTTCAGTAAGAGTGTTCAATACTTTTTCCCTGTGTCATTTCTCATTATTTCACATAACTTAATTTATGGACATCTATTGATTTCATTGCCTGTGAAGTTTGGATGGGTTATTACTGACATCTGGTGAGAATTTCATGTCAATAGCATCATTAAAAATACATTTACTTAAAAAATTGGTGAGGTGTACAATTTTACTCACTGTATAAAGTTCATACATACGAGATATTCCTTTAACTTCAACTGTAAAACATCAAATAATTATATATTATATAATATGCCATTTTTACAGGATCACATTGTATTGAAGAACACAATGGATTTTAGTGTTTTGAGTGTGCTTTTGATTTTCATTGTATAACTCTGTATTAATGTCTAGTCTCTTGCAGTCACTAGAATAAATGACATTGGGCATATAATAGTCAATGTTCTAGTCAAAGTGGCTTGTGTCAGGCATTTTGAGGAACTCTTATGGTCAGTAATGCATGTAGGACAGGGACAACTTTAGAACTGTGTTTTAGTAGAAGAATAGAAATATGTGCAGCATGCCACAGATAATTGTCCTAGCCCACCATGTTAACAGTATTTACTGGATCTATAGTTTCACCCCTATTAGTACAGGAAAGAAATATATCTTGGTACCGTGTTAGCCAGTAGATAGAAAAATATTTAGAATTGAGAGTCCTCAGTGGTTGATACCTTTTAATGGCTAACTGAAAAGATGGTAACAAATTGCAAGCTTTCGAGACTACATACGTCTCTTCATCAGGCAAAGACTAAAACAAATTCTGAAGAATCACATATTTATGCACAACATAGTATAAAGAAAAAAAAAAAAAAAGGAGGGGAAAAAAAACCATGGATAAGCTAGGTGACATGAAGCAGAATTACCATGGGTGATATCACCCATGATAATTCTGCTTCATGTCACCTAGCTTATCCATGGTTTTTTTTCCCCTCCTTTTTTTTTTTTTTTTCTTTATGCTATGTTGTGCATAAATATGTGATTCTTCAGAATTTGTTTTAGTCTTTGCCTGATGAAGAGACGTATGTAGTCTCGAAAGCTTGCAATTTGTTACCATCTTTTCAGTTAGCCATTAAAAGGTATCAACCACTGAGGACTCTCAATTCTAAATATACCCCTATTAGTAGTCATATTACTTAATATGTGTATGTTTATATGTTTTAGTACATTGAAAATTGTCCAAATAAAACTTACTCATGTTTGACCCTATTGAAAGAGATGGTGTAAGAGTTGGCGGAATGCACCAAATATATATATATATATATATATATATATATATATATATATATATATATATATATATGAGACAGAAGGTGCGTTCGCAACCCGGGGTCCACCGTGCAGGAGAGAAACCTGCTGCTAGTAACAGGCGGTACTATATGGCGGTACAAGCGAACTCTGTTACTTCACAGATTCACTATGAAAAGATAACACCGTGCCCTGTTAACCTCACAGGAGATCACAGCTACCTACTAGAGCCAACAGTGGTTATGCAGTCAGAATAGCACACAAGCAACTCCTCTCCGGTGGAGCCGGAATTCTAATGGCTATACGCCAGCCCTGAATCCACATGCACAAAACTCCTCACCGGAGGTGCCGGTATTCTAGGGGCTTATTTCAGCCAAACCTTGACCACATACAACCATGACCACACTGGCGCTGAGCACATAACATAGGTTTGACACTAGCGCATGGCCGTGCGGCCATGCAAACCTTTTATAGTTTTAGCACTCAAGGACCTTCCTAGTGGTCCAACAGGAACTGCTTCAGGACCTGCGTATGTGACCCCCGACCACCAATGGGAGGTCGTCCCGTGGGCATGCCCAGTATGGGAAAAGCAGGACTTATTCCCTGAAAGATCTGCTCGCTTCTGATCAGCACTGGCTACAAAGGCAGAGCCTAGAAGAACAGTAGTAACCTGTCGCCCAGTATCAGCCTGAGTCAGACGCTGGGACCGACGTCTCCGCTGAGCAGGCTCCACTGCGGCTGGAGAAGAATGGGAGACTGCAGCAGAGATGGTTTGAGATTCCCCGGGAACTCGACACCTAACAGATTGTATCTTTGTGTCCCGTGGACACCAATGGTCTATTGAACTTTAGATTTACAGTTTCGGGCTCCCACTCATCTGCATTTAAAATATCACTCGGGACGAGTACAATTCTATTTTTCTCACATAGCATCCGTATGACATGGATATGCAGTGCGTTTCGTTTTTTTTCTCTGCAACTATTATTCTACAATCATTTACATGACCATTCACAGTGTTCTGTGCTACAGAATGGTAATGTATCTGTAAAAATGGGATGGCATACAGATGGTCCATGTGCTGTCAGTTTTTCTTCTCGCACCCATTGACTTGCATTGGAGAGTCTCGTCCGATATACACGGCCACTCGCAGCATGCTGTGATTTTTTTTTTCCAGCTAAGAAAAAAATCACAGATGAGCACTAAATAGTAACTACAGTTAAAATTTTTTGTTTGATTTTCTAAAAGTGAAAAATAGCACAAGTGCAAAAAACAAACTTTGTAATATATCTTATGTCTCCTGTGCCAATATTCAATAACATCCCCTCCTGTAATGTTTGTTAGAACCCTTTCCTATTTAGCTGCTGGAATCGCATTTCTTCCACCCATAATGAGTGCCCCCTGGTCCTTAGTACAGTCCTTGGAAGGAATAAGTCATGTGTAGTCCTTTGTAGTGACCACACATATACTTATACGTGTAAATGAGATCCCCTCTGAGGCGTCTTTTTTCTAAACTAAACAAGGCCAACTTTTCCAACCTCTCATCATGTGAGAGGTCTTCCATCCCTTGTAATAATCTAGTTGCCAACCTTTGAACTGACTCTAATTTCTGAATATCCTTTTTTAAATGTGGAGCCCAAAACTGGTTCCCATATTCTAGATGTGGCCTCACCAGTGATTTATAAAGGGGTAACATTAGGTTGGATTTGCAGGATTTTACCTCTGTTTTTATACATCCTAAAATCTTGTTTGCTTTTGCGGATGCTGCCTGACATTGAGGACAGCTGCTAAGCTTACTTGTAACCAGAATACTCAAGTCCTTCTCTTAATCAGTAGTCCCGAGTATACTTCCATGTAATGTATATGCAGCAATAGGATTACTCCATCCTAGGTAATTAATCTACATTTATCTATATTAAATCTAATTTGCCAAGTGTTTGCCCATTCAGACATCTACTCCAGATCGTTTTGCAATTTTGTAATATCAAGGTCATATTTTAGTATCCTACATAGTTTGGTGTCATCAGCAAAGACTGACACTTTACTCTCAATCTCATCCACAAGGTCCTTAATAAAGAGGTTAAAAAGAATCAATCCTAGTACAGATCCCTGCGGTACCCCACTGCTGACTATATCTCAATTAGAGAACGTACCATTTATGATGACTCTCTGTTTCCTGTCATTTAGCCAATTTCTTACCCATCTGCATATAGTTTCCTCCAGTCCTTGCCTCTGTAGCTTCAGTATAAGGCTGTTATGTGGAACAGTATCAAATGACTTTGCAAAGTCAAGATAAATCATATCAGCCACATTACCTACATCCAGATTTGCACTTATCTCCTCATAGAAACCCAATATGCTAGTTAGGCGTAACCTATCTTTCATGAGTCTATGCTGCTTGTCAGTTATTATATTACTAGATGGCAGCCCGATTCTAAAGAATCGGGAGTCTAGAATCCATATATACTTTATTTATTCAAATGTAAGAATAATTTGGTGGGCGGGGACCCTCGGCCTCCGATTTGGTTGGCGGGGCCCCACGGCCTCCGATTTGGTGGGCGGGGTCCCTCTGCCTCCGCTTTGGTGGGCGGGGCTGCTCGGCCTTCGATTTGGTGGGCGGGGCTCCTCGGCCTCCGATTTGGTTGGTGGGGCCCCTTATCCTCCGATTTGGTGGGCGGGGACCCTCGGCCTCCGATTTGGTTGGTGGGGCCCCTTATCCTCCGATTTGGTGGGCGGGGACCCTCGGCCTCCGATTTGGTGGGCGGGGACCCTCGACCTCCGATTTGGTGGGCGGGGACCCTCGGCCTCCGCTTTGGTGGGCGGGGCCCCTCGGCCTCCGATTTGGAGGGCGGGGTCCCTCTGCCTCCGATTTGGTGTGCGGGGACCCTCGGCCTCCGCTTTGGTGGGCGGGGCCCCTCGGCCTTCGATTTGGTGGGCGGGGCCCCTCGGCCTCCGATTTGGTTGGTGTGGACCTTCGGCCTCCGATTTGGTGGGCGGGGACCCTCGGCCTCCGATTTGGTGGGCGGGGCCCCTCGGCCTCCGATTTGGTGGGCGGGGCCCCTCGGCCTCCGATTTGGTGGGCGGGGACCCTCGGCCTCCGATTTGGTGGGCGGGGACCCTCGGCCTCCGCTTTGGTGGGCGGGGCCCCTCGGCCTCTGATTTGGAGGGCGGGGTCCCTCTGCCTCCGATTTGGTGTGCGGGGACCCTCGGCCTCCGCTTTGGTGGGCGGGGTCCCTCGGCCTTCGATTTGGTGGGCGGGGCCCCTCGGCCTCCGATTTGGTTGGTGTGGACCCTCGGCCTCCGATTTGGTGGGCGTGGACCCTCGGCCTCCGATTTGGTGGGCGGGGACCCTCGGCCTCCGATTTGGTGGGCGGGGCCCCTCGGCCTCCGATTTGGTGGGCGGGGCCCCTCGGCCTCCGATGTGGTGGTCGGAGCCCCTCGGCCTCCGCTTTGGTGGGCGGGGTCAGGCCCCTCGGCCTCCGCTTTGGTGGGTGGGGCCGCTCGGCCTTCGATTTGTTGGGCGGGGCTCCTCGGCCTCCGATTTGGTGGGCGGGGCCCCTCGGCCTCCGATTTGGTGGGCGGGGCCCCTCGGCCTCCGATTTGTTGGGCGGGGACCCTCGGCCTCCGATTTGGTGGGCGGGGACCCTCGGCCTCCGATTTGGTGGGTGGGGACCCTCGGCCTCCGATTTGGTGGGCGGGGACCCTCGGCCTCCGATTTGGTGGGCGGGGACCCTCGGCCTCCGATTTGGTGGGCGGGGACCCTCGGCCACCGATTTGGTGGGCGGGGACCCTCGGCCTCCGATTTGGTGGGCGGGGACCCTCGGCCTCCGATGTGGTGGGCGGGGCCCCTCGGCCTCCGCTTTGGTGGGTGGGGCCACTCGGCCTCCGCTTTGGTGGGCGGGGCCAGGCCCCTCGGCCTCCGCTTTGGTGGGCGGGGCCGCTCGGCCTTCGATTTGGTGGGCGGGGCTCCTCGGCCTCCGATATGGTTGGCGAAGCCCCTCGGCCTCCGATTTGGTGGGCGGGGACCCTCGGCCTCCGATTTGGTGGGCGGGGACCCTCGGCCTCCGATTTGGTGGGCGGGGCCCCTCGGCCTCCGATTTGGTGGGCGAAGCCCCTCGGCCTCCGATTTGGTGGGCGGGGCTCCTCGGCCTCCGATTTGGTTGGCGAAGCCCCTCGGCCTCCGATTTGGTGGGCGGGGCCCCTCGGCCTCCGATTTGGTGGGCGGGGCCCCTCGACCTCCGATTTGGTGGGCGGGGACCCTCGGCCTCCGATTTGGTGGGCGGGGACCCTCGGCCTCCGATTTGGTTGGCGTGGACCCTCGGCCTCCGATTTGGTGGGCGTGGACCCTCGGCCTCCGATTTGGTGGGCGGGGACCCTCGGCCTCCGATTTGGTGGGCGGGGCCCCTCGGCCTCCGATTTGGTGGGCGGGGCCCCTCGGCCTCCGATGTGGTGGTCGGAGCCCCTCGGCCTCCGCTTTGGTGGGCGGGGTCAGGCCCCTCGGCCTCCGCTTTGGTGGGTGGGGCCGCTCGGCCTTCGATTTGTTGGGCGGGGCTCCTCGGCCTCCGATTTGGTGGGCGGGGCCCCTCGGCCTCCGATTTGGTGGGCGGGGCCCCTCGGCCTCCGATTTGTTGGGCGGGGACCCTCGGCCTCCGATTTGGTGGGCGGGGACCCTCGGCCTCCGATTTGGTGGGTGGGGACCCTCGGCCTCCGATTTGGTGGGCGGGGACCCTCGGCCTCCGATTTGGTGGGCGGGGACCCTCGGCCTCCGATTTGGTGGGCGGGGACCCTCGGCCACCGATTTGGTGGGCGGGGACCCTCGGCCTCCGATTTGGTGGGCGGGGACCCTCGGCCTCCGATGTGGTGGGCGGGGCCCCTCGGCCTCCGCTTTGGTGGGTGGGGCCACTCGGCCTCCGCTTTGGTGGGCGGGGCCAGGCCCCTCGGCCTCCGCTTTGGTGGGCGGGGCCGCTCGGCCTTCGATTTGGTGGGCGGGGCTCCTCGGCCTCCGATATGGTTGGCGAAGCCCCTCGGCCTCCGATTTGGTGGGCGGGGACCCTCGGCCTCCGATTTGGTGGGCGGGGACCCTCGGCCTCCGATTTGGTGGGCGGGGCCCCTCGGCCTCCGATTTGGTGGGCGAAGCCCCTCGGCCTCCGATTTGGTGGGCGGGGCTCCTCGGCCTCCGATTTGGTTGGCGAAGCCCCTCGGCCTCCGATTTGGTGGGCGGGGCCCCTCGGCCTCCGATTTGGTGGGCGGGGCCCCTCGACCTCCGATTTGGTGGGCGGGGACCCTCGGCCTCCGATTTGGTGGGCGGGGACCCTCGGCCTCCGATTTGGTGGGCGGGGACCCTCGGCCTCTGATGTGGTGGGCGGGGACCCTCGGCCTCCGATGTGGTGGGCGGGGCCCCTCGGCCTCCGATTTGGAGGGCGGGGACCCCCGGCCTCCGATTTGGTAGGCGGGGCCCCTCGGCCTCCGATTTGGTGGGCGGGGACCCTCGGCCTCCGATTTGGTGGGCGGGGACCCTCGGCCTCCGATTTGGTGGGCGGGGACCCTCGGCCTCCGCTTTGGTGGGCGGGGCCGGGCCCCTCGGCCTCCACTTTGGTGGGCGGGGCCGGGCCCCTCGGCCTCCGCTCTGGTGGGCGGGGCCGGGCCCCTCGGCCTCCGCTTTGGTGGGCGGGGCCGCTCGGCCTTCGATTTGGTGGGCAGGGCTCCTCGGCCTCCAATTTGGTTGGTGGGGCCCCTCGGCCTCCGATTTGGGTGGCGGGGCCCCTCGGCCTCCGATTTGGTGTGTGCTCTGCCTGGGGCCACTGTGCTCTGCCTGGGGCTCCATATGCTGCCTGGGGCCCCTGTGCTCTGCCTGGGGCCCCATATGCTGCCTGGGGCCCCTGTGCTCTGCCTGGGGCCCCATATGCTGTCTGGGGCCCCTGTGCTCTGCCTGGGGCCCCTGTGCTCTGCCTGGGGCCCCTGTGCTCTGCCTGGGGCCCCTGTGCTCTGCCTGGGGCCCCATGTTCTGCCTGGGGCCACTGTGCTCTGCCTGGGGCCCCATAAGCTGCCTGGGGCCCCTGTGCTCTGCCTGGGACCACTGTGCTCTGCCTGGAGCCCCATATGCTGCCTGGGGCCCCTGTGCTCTGCCTGGGGCCCCTGTGCTCTGCCTGGGGCCCCATATGCTGCCTGGGGCCCCTGTGCTCTGCCTGGGGCCCCTGTGCTCTGCCTGGGGCCCCTGTGCTCTGCCTGGGGCCCCATATGCTGCCTGGGGCCCCTGTGCTCTGCCTGGGGCCCCTGTGCTCTGCCTGGGGCCCCATGTTCTGCCTGGGGCTCCTGTGCTCTGCCTGGGGCCCCATATGCTGCCTGGGGCCCCTGTGCTCTGCCTGGGGCCCCATATGCTTCCTGGGGCCCCTGTGCTGCCTGGGGCCCCTGTGCTCTGCCTGGGGCCACTGTGCTCTGCCTGGGGCCCCATATGCTGCCTGGGGCCCCTGTGCTCTGCCTGGGTGTAGGACACTGGTGACGTCACTTATCTCCGGACATTAGCTCCGGACATTAGCTCCGGACATTAGCTCCGGACAAAGCCACGGAAGTTAGCACAAATTGCAGGAAGTAGTATTCTAGGCAATTATATATTAGATTCTCCGCAATATATTTCTGTAGGTCATCTCTTATAATGCCCTAACAATCTTTGCACACTATTGATGTCAGTCTTACCGGACAGTAGCTGCCTGGATCCATCTTTTTACCTTTCCTAAATATCGGTATCACATGAGCGATCCTCCAGTCCTTTGGCACCACCCCTGCTGTTCACTATATAAACTCCTGAGAGTCAGTTCCTACTGCTAGTCAATGTTTGTGCTACGTGGCTTTACCTTTTGTGCATTTGTTTTCATCCTGATCCCAGACCTAGGATATTTTATTGACGTTTCTCCTGCCTGATGATTTTGTACCTCCTGGAACTGACCCGGCTACCTGACTACCCTTCTTGCTAGCTTGTGTGACACCCCAGGAATCAGGTTGTCACAGTGGTATTTCCTGCCTCTCAGGGAGGGTGATACCATGCCTGGAAGTGAGAAGGAATCCCCTTAGCAGGTAACTCTAGCATACAACACTTTCCTGACTCCAGGCCAGAAGGGGGAGCTCTAGACCCAGGTTCAGGGTATCTTCCTTATAATTTCTGGTCTGGAGGAGGAGTTAGAGGGCAGTGTGTGTGAGACAGTGAAGGGAGAGGAAGCAAGAGGAGAGAGAAACTGGGAGTGGAACTGCGATTGAGCTCATTCCCAGGATAGAGCGAAAGAACCGAACACTGGGGTCAGAGGTTGTGTGGGAACTGTATGCCCCACAGCAGAAACCAGAGGGCATGAAATTGCAGGTCTTCTAGCTACAACAGACGCCCGAAGGCACAGCAGCAGATTAGAGCCCGGAGTCACGACCAGAGAGAGACACCTGTAAAAAGGCTCAAGCTACCTGCCATGCAGGTAGTGTTCCACCTGAGTTACAGATTGAGAGAGGGACTTGAATAGAGCATCAAGAACCCAGAATTCAGCACAGAAAGGAAGGCTTCCAATCCCCCATGGCTAGGGGGATTCCGAACAGCTTTCAGGCTGACCAGATTTCCAAGATCACCTCTAATCTGTGCCCTGGACTGCAATTTCACCAGTAAATGGTAAAGAAACTGAAAATCCTGTGTCCTCCAATTATTTCCTGCACTTCATCATCTATCATCCTTTACCAACTGCCCTGGGAGCTCTGGGGACTAAGCTCTACCTGTGGGCAGCTATACCAACTCTGCTGCAATACCATCATCCCCAGTGGACCCCTTTAAGCAGCGTCAGCCAGCACTGGCCGAGTACCACAGGTGGCGTCACCAACATTACTACATTAGACTTTATTTCCATGTCCATTCATCCCCTTTAACTGGAGGCCGAGGGCCATGGACCGGGTCACTGCCACTGTGACCGCCCCTTTAAGAACCGTGCCAACCTGGTACCGAGTACCCCATGGCCCTAGCGGGCGCTCCACTTGCACCACTGAACAGCAGCTTACTCCGTAGCCCTAGCCCAGGGAAACTTTTGTACATCCAGATCCCTGTACAGGGGTTAAAGGGTAAAGGTCAGGGCAACCCCTGGGTTCTGAAAAATTACGTAGCTACCTCCAGCCTGTTTGTGGTTTCCATTTTTAAGCTGCCAGGTGACCATGAACAGTGAATGCTTGACATATGCTTTACAGCAACTATATGAACCATTGAAAATTGTAGTCCAGAGATTAACATTGAGTGCCTTTTTGAGAGGATTTCCGGTCATTCACCATTATTTGTACAGAGGTCACTGTGAATGGTGTGGGAGGAGGTGAGCTTTGACATTATCAATTGTGATTAGTGTATTCTGCATTATATATACCGGGCCAGTGGTCTGCATGAAAGCAACAAGATTTCAGGATTTTTTTTAAATTTGATAGTGACATGTAAAATGTAAAAAAGTTACCAACAATTCTTGAACTGTATGCTTAACATAAAAACTTAATTAAAACAACAAGTTATCATTTTTTGATTATACGGTTCCAATATTGGTATTGGATGAGTAGTAGTTCAGGCAGAATGAATTAACTGACTGGTTCCACCTAAAAACAATAGGTATCAGTCTAGATAGTAAAGAACTTCTGCAAAAAAGAGAACTGGAAATGATCTAGTATGGGAGGTAATTAAGAGCTACACTGTGAAGTGGAATTTTGTATCTTTTTGAGAATTGAGCTTTGTTGCTAACATTATATAATTTGCTGTACTTATTACTGTACTATTGAGATAATTGAACAAGTTTTGATATTATATTTTCTTTTCTGTAGGCTACAGACAATGATGTTGGGACATTTGGGAAAGTGAGCTACTTCTTCAGTGATGACCCAGACAGGTAGATAAATGTGTCCCAGAAACATCAAACATCATGTGATTTGCAAAACTAGGATAGCGATGGCCAACATGACATGGCTTTGCTTTCACAAATCTGTGGAAATTTCTATAATGATAGCACCTTAAATACACATTAAACGTCACTTGATTTCACATCTGTTTTCCCCATAACATCTGAGACTGGTTAGAATATCGAGCAATATTTTTTGGTATACTTAATGCATTAAGTTACTAAGGCTATGGAAATATAGCAAAACAAACAGTTTGTAACCACTTGAAATCTGTATCTCTGTTCTGCTATGTAAACAGTATTGGCAGCATCTGTCAATCCATAGATGCATCCATGTGTGCATAGATCCATGTGTGAATCCATAGATGCATCCATGTGTGCATAGATCCATGTGTGAATCCATAGATGCATCTTACCTTATGTCAATGACAGTGTGCGCACAATGTCTGTTTCAGGCAGAGTATGCCTGGAATCTGCCTGAAAATCTTTTAATAAAATGTAAAAAAAAAAAGAATGAACCCAAGCACAGCAATGTCCAAACAACATTGCTGTGCATTAGTTCTGTCTTTTGTCAATTCTTTTAACCATTTCAAGTTTTGAAAGCCCTGATGCAGCTAAAAGAAGTGACCTGTTCATTCTTCTTGCGACTTCCACTAAGAAGCTGCCACTATGTTATATATATAGAATGACAGAAAAGACGCTTCAGGTTTAACATTGCTAACATTTTCCTGAACCGTCTTCCTACAGTAAACACTATGCTGGTACACCGCCATCTAAAAGACAACATGTGCACATAGTCTTACAGTGTTTTCATAGAAAATACTGCATCAATTGTCCATTTAAAAACAATTTTCATATACCCTGTTAGAGTAATCCAGTTCTGGGTAAGAAGAGGTGGTCCCATGCTATGGAATCATCTGTTAACCAGAAGTGATCTGTAAAGAATGGCTTTTGCTCTGTATGTTACACATACTACAGGTGACCAATATATCGGCAACGACAGTGATGCCATTATGTAAATATGGACCACAGTTTTTAAATGGAACCTTACAGCTAATACGTACTGCTCAATTCATGGGCAGCATGTATCAAGCTCTGGTAGTATGATCTCAGCCAGGTATTTTTGACTCTGAAATGCTGTAGCTTTTCATAGAAAAACTATAAAAGCCAACAGTGACCAACGTATGTGCATGCATAGGCAGAAACCTTTCACTACTGGGCATTGGGAGAGAAGAACCCACCGAGGACCCATTTATTCAACTAGTCTACTGCGTGGTGTCAGTGCCCAGCTTTCAAATTATGTTTTTCTCTGAAATACTGTAGCAGTTCTTTGTAGAACATACCTGGTTGAGTTCATACAGCCAGGGCCTAATATATGCTGCCCAGGGATTGGGCAGCATGTATCATCTGTCTGGTTCCCTTTAAGAAATGTTTTCAAAGGCCATGCCACAAAGAATTCTAGTGATTCTGAAAGGGAAAAAATCCAATGTAGTACTAGAAAGAAACCTTCAAAGTTGATTTGATGTCTTACTTCCTGCTTCTTACAGCATTTCAACAGTCATTTTGACAGGACATAAAGACCCAATATACAGCAATGCCAATCAAACCATCCAGTATGAAGCTAATCCTCTCAATGACAGATTATTTGAAGTATCATTTCATACTTAACATTGCTTGTAAAATTGTTTACATTGTTTAATAAATTAATTAAAAAAAATTGTTTAATTTTAGACAAAAACTAAAAGATTAGGCAAAAATGTAATACTGTGCATAGGAAGAGAATACATGTAGCTTTGTTATTCTGGCATTTTATATATGTATTCACTGTAAACATTTTGTATTTTTCTTGTAGGTTTACACTCGATAAGGACACTGGGATAATTATACTAATTGCTCGACTAGATTTTGAGACTACTCAGCGCTACACCCTAACTGTGATTGCCAGAGATGGCGGAGGTGAAGAGACAACAGGTCGTGTGCGCATCAATGTTTTGGATGTTAATGACAATGTGCCCATCTTTCAGAAAGATTCCTACCTTGGAGCAGTAAGAGAGAATGAACCATCTGTGATCACAGTGATCAAACTTAGGGTGAGAAAAAGATAACACACAAAAAGTTTTTTCTCTTTCTTCTTGGCTCAGACTTTGTTTTCTTTTTTTCTCTTTAACATTTAAGGCCAAGTATGCTGATTATTCACAACAGGTTCTAACCACTCAATTGAACCTTTTATGCATATT